>NC_136381.1:208235970-208934470 GCF_965140285.1 Lepidochelys kempii
ACGAAGCCAGAGGATTGTAATGGAAAACCCCTCAGTGCTTCACATATAAACTCAGCTGCAGGCTGCTGCTCTTTTGCATTCAGTGAAACCAGTCACCATCACATAGCAACATGGTGTTTTCTCTTCAAACCTATCGTTGTCTACCTCCTCCTGCCCTTGTAAGTAGGTATTTTGAATAACCGTTTTCTCTGAATGGCACGATAAACAACTAATGGAAAGTACATTATTCCAAATCCTGTCATCTGCACAAAGCTTGAGCAAAGGGCCTTTGATCCGAGTTGTTCTTCAGGGAGCAGGAAGAGAAGACAGAATCTTTCCCAATCACCCCACAAGCCATGGAGTACCAGAAAAGCCCCTCTGCAACTGGAACATTGAAACATGAGTTCCCCTTCAATCACATGCTCGTGGATGTGCATAGCAGCAAATTTGTTGGTCACATTCCTTTTCTCTCTCCTTAGCCTGACACAACCTCTTTGCCTCTCCAGTTACTAGCATGGATGCCATGAGTCATACAGGCTGGGCTGCTGATCCTCTCTGAGTCCTGCATAGCAGAACCCACGGGTTCCATTGTGTCTTGGAGACACAGATGCACCCTCCTTGGGGAAGGAACTGTGGTTTTGTTCTGTTTTCCAGCTAGAGAAAACTGTTCTTATGAGTTAAAAACCAGTTGTGGGGCAGGTAACAGAAAAACTGAGCAATTTATTGTATAATGGGCCAAGAGCTGCAGGCTTTTCACAGACTTTACTCAGATCCCAAGAATCAGGGTTGAAAGGAGCCTAAAGGCCAAGATGCCTACTATCTGCATATGCCTATCCATGAAGGAGACATTGCTCAGCAAGTTGCATTACGACACATCCTAACATCTGTTCTGGCATGCGGTAAGCAAGGAAAATGAGCAATGGTGTAGTCTTAAATCTGAAGGTACCAGAATTCCACTTTTAGAATTTTAGAATGCTAAAAGGGGCAGAGAGCATGGGATGAGGCTGGGGGCCAGAGAAGAGATGTGGGAGCAAGAATTATAGGGGAAGGTGGGGGGGGGAGAAGAGGGTAAAGCTACAATTCCCTGGAGTGTGAAGTGCCTCAACAAAGCAGCCCTCCAACACCTCACACTGGGAATGCAGCCCACAGGGTGAACGCCTCTTCCTGGGAATCAGACACTTTATTAGACACCAAAGTCTGGTGGAGGGCGGGGGGGGGGTGGGGAGGGAGAACATTCTTCCCTTATTGCAGAGAAGATTTCAATACTTAAAATCAGAGGAGAGGACCTTCCCCATGAGCTGGGGGGTGACTTGTACCCTTCAGGGTCACCAAACCCAGCAGGGTCCTGAGCCTTCTGCCGGGGGGGAGGGGCATTATACACTTATTGGGCTCCAAATCCACCAGGGGGACCCCATGCCCCACCCCCTCTTTTAAGAGAGACAATTGCAGAAGCCAAAACGAGAACTTATGTCCAGATAAAAATGTGTTCCAAAATTGTGCCATGAAAATGTGGCATTAAAAAATTACCCAGTAAATAAACAATGCGAGACAAAAATTAGGAGACAAAACACATATGAAAGAATAAGACAATAATCTATATATTAATATAAAACAATAATACAGCTGGTACAATAAAGCAATACCATGGGGAGACATACAGTGCATCATTAGTATTCTGTTCTAATGAAGCTTGCAACACACAATGTACATTAACCAGTGTAAAGCCTTTTCAGCACTGTGAATATTCCACCACTTTACTGGCCCATTTATTTTAACTGAAAGAGGGATGATCCCGTTGCCAAGCCATCAGATGGTAAAAGGGATATATTTGATTGATAATAAAAAAGGGTCTGCCATTGCTTTGCAAAATATATTTCTAATTTAAATGCATGTGATATACAACATCAGTGCCATACTCAAAAGAAAAATAAAGATGGGGGATGGGTAAGGGGAGGGGAGAGAGAGAGAGACAAAACAAAACAAAAATCACAAACATCACTCACTTTTTTTCAACCTGTTCCCGTGATACAGATTGACAGCCCTTTTAATATGAAATAAATCAGCCAGGATAAGGAATGTCTTGGAGAACATACAGATTGAGCGCTGATTGACAGAGCTCCTCTGAAACCCACTCTATTTGCGCTTGGTTTTATAGCAGCTAACTTGAAAGGATGTCAGGCACTTTGAAATGTTTCAAGTGTTTTGAACCTAGCGAACAATCATAAAATGTGCTTATTGGTTTTCAGTCTGTAGTTGGAGCAGCATTCTGGTGAAGACAATGCTGAGGAAGGCCAGCCAGAAAAATGAGAGCGAAGCTTTTACTTTCCATTCAGATGCCATCCAGCTATAAGGATTTTTGGACTGCTATCAAGATTCCGATGTAGTTCACATGACATTTTAAAAAAAGATTCCTTATTTTGGAAACAGGTATTAAGTATGGCGAGAGCACAGCTTTGCATTCTCCCTATACACTTTATAGTCACTTTTAACCAAGGATCGGCCAGTCACATTGCTGATGAGACATGACATTTTTAAAGTTATGTGTCCAGTTCGTGCCACTGCTGCCTTCCTGTTAGATTCCACCCAGCATTATGCCAGCTTCGATAATGTTACAGATACTATGGTTAGCTGTCTCCTTGTGTTTCCTGAAATGTCCTGTGTGTATCGTTATCTTGCAAAGCAAATACCAGCACATGTCACAGTCACATTGAGAGAAAAAGATGAAAACTGAGAACAGTAGCACCGCCAGCCCATTTTAACAGCACCTCCCCTTTCAGAATGACATTTGGGGGTTTAAGGGCAATTTTTAAAAGTCTGATTTTAAAAGAATATATATTGGATATTTCCCATGTTTGTAAAGTGCAACACCTGTTGAGAAAGGAAGCCCTGAGTTACCCCCTCTTGTGAGGTTAGCCCAATGGGGAGGCTTGTTTCAGGAGCAAAAGGCACCGGGTTCAGTTCTTAAAGCCTGCACAAATCCTGCAAGGTTCATTCAGAGGGGTCGCCAGGGAAATAAACACTGCAGGGTCACTTGCGGGGTCAGCTATCACAAACAAATCTCCAAGAATGCCCCATACAGGTGACCATTTCCTCCCTTCAGGCTTCTCCCCTCCATCCTCCAGCATACATCCCTGCTTTCCCCCACCTTCTGTCTCCGGTACCTCTCCTTACCTTACGTTTGATGACTTTGGGAATTGGCCTCTCTTCCTAGCTTACCCTTCATCCTGTGACTAGGTCACCTCCTCAACCCTGCATATCTCTAGTCTAGAAAGTACAAATCCCCACGGCTGGTTCTTCTAGAGGTTCCTAGATATGGGGCACTCCTCCCTTCCCCTGTTCAATCCTTACAAGGGTCTTTGAAGAAGGCAGAAAGTAGTGAGGGCAAAGGGAGTGGGGAAATGCTCTTTCTGCCAATGATCTGTACTGTGCTCCAGGTGACAGGAGAACTAGGTTCCTGGCTTTATCACTGACTTGCTGTGGGACCATAGGCCAGTTGTTTAATCTTTCAGACCCCAGTTTTGTCATCTGGAAATAGATCAAATTTCCTATCTCATGGGGGTGTTATAAAACCTACTGCATTAATGTTTGAAAAATGCTTAAGACTTTTGCAGGGAAGCTTCTATATCAGTACAAAGTGGTACTGCTACAATCCCTCATTCCCTCACAATAGATTATGGGCCTTGACTTCTGTGTCCTAGAGCATGGTGGCTAGAAAACACCTGGGAGATCCCTAGCTACCATGCTAGGGCTTATAGAGCACCGTTTGCAGTCCAACTGCTCTATACTGGGTCCCCTCCAGTCCACCCAAAATCATCTGTCTTGTCTGTCACTTTAACCATGCCCTCCCCCACTCCCGTCCCCTCCCGGCCGAATCACTGAAAGGTTCCTCATTGTGTTGTGCACCAAATTCAAACCTATTGTCCTTGCCTGCACCATGCAATCAGTCACTGCCTATCTCTCTGACCTGATCTCCTTTCATTGTCTGCCATCCTCCCTACTCTGACAATGACACCAGCCTCTGTGCCCCCATCTCACCATTTCTGTGCCTTATTGCATATTGCCCCTTATGCTTGGAGCACCCTCCTGCTTCCCAAGCCTCCTCCTTTAGTGCATTCAAATCCCCACTAAAAACTCACTTCCGTTGGGAGGCCTCTGAGAGGTAGGTGGGGAGAAAAGGGAACACCAACACAAGTTTTAGTGGAGCCATCTAGATGTGTTCAGGCCTTCCTGGAGAATCACATGATCTTATTACTTCACCCTTGTCTTCCCTCTCCCCTTCCTTGTCGGCCTATGATCCTCACTTGTGTCGTGTCTACTTTATATGGTAAGCTCTCTGGAGAATGTGCCTTTGAATTTTTTTTTGAGGCTTCTAGGATATTTGGGGTCATTCAATAAATAAATAAATGATAATAATAAGAGTGGTATCCTGCCCCTCAAAGACTCATTTCATCATGCAGAGGGGCACTGACTTCTATAAAGTGGCCACTTGGAAGTGAGGTGGAAGTAGCCGCCATCTGGCACTCCCTGAAGACTACACATGGGGTCATCAAGTCCCAGGACACAGGCGAAGAGAGAACTGTAGAGGGACAGACTGCGACGGGGCTGTGAGACCAGCCTCAGCTCAGGTTCACCAACATAACAGCCCAAACTCAGCCTGATTTCAGGGTGCCAAATTCTCACACAGCTCATGTGTACAGACACACCCACACACATTCTGATATAGAACCTCTTCCATTCTGTAAGGTCCCCAGACACTTTACAAACTTAACAAATGCCACAATTCTTTTAGTATTGTAATGCAGCCACCTCTGGGATGAAATGCAATAGCTCAACAGTCCACAGCAACACTATTTAACCGTCTTGGACCAGCTGGGAAGAAGCAAATGAGTGAAGAGTTTCTGTGTGAAGAAGACCCTTATTTCAGGGGGCATTCAGGTAGGCAGAATCGTTACCTGCTGGAATTTCATAGCTGGAATTTGATCAGGATACCACACTTAATATTTCTAGCTTTGAGGTCTACTGATAAGAGCTAGATATTATTATTATTACTCTTACACAGAGTGCCATGGGATCTTTAAGACTTACAAATGGCCAGTTTCTCCTCCAACAGCACAGAGATTCCTAAACCCATACTTGGGTATTGTTTCAATCAGAGATGACTCTCACCTACTGAGTCACGAGCACCACTTATAATTAGAGATGGACCCCCAGTTGCAAAATTCCGGTCTGGCTCTGGATGTTGAAATTGACTCCCCCGCAAATTTGCAGGGTCTTTGGAACCAGAGTTTTCAGTTTGTTCATTATATACATGGGGACCAGAAAGAAAACCAGACGCTGAAGAGAGTGGGTCCAAAAAAATGGGGAAAGAATCATTGTTGTCCTTGTGCATGAGGTGAGAGACTTGCTTGTGTGACCTTGAGTGATTCTCAAACTATTCAAAATACTCCCCGAAACCCAGTGCTAGCAAACCATTCTTTGCTAAGTCTTATGAGAAGAGAGTTGCTACCATTCAGCACTGAAGGCTTAACATTCTATTTCAATGTTATTGTTATTTGTTTGTGTAGGGTTGCCTTGAAACCTTACAAACCAGCCTGAGTAAAGGGCAGGAGCAGGGCAGAAACCAGCCTGGCACTCTGAGCATCACAAGCTGGTCCAACTTGTTCCAGGGAGGAAGTAATCTGCACCAGTCCTTTTCCTAAGACAGATTCATTTCCCCTCTGAGCAAGCTTCAGTGCACCTGCCACCATGGGGGAAGGAGCAAGGCTAAGGCTCCCTTCACTCTTCACCCATCTGCCCAGAAGGGAAAGAAAGGAAGATGCAGCCTGCCGCCACGGTTCCTGGAGTTGGCTCCAGCTGTCTGTGTACCCCAACTAGGCATGAAAGGGGGAAGCACATTCCCCTTTATTCCCCTGCACAGGCACACAGCAGAGCTCAGGGTTAAGCACACAGTGCCCAAAAGTATGCTAGGCACTTTACAAACACGTAACAAGATAAATCCTTGCCCCTACTGATCCACTGCATATCTCAAAGTTTTTATGCTGCACTCCTCATCACCATGTTATCTGCAAACTCCCGAGAGCTTACAGTCTAAAGAGACATCATACAGACCACAAGAGAGTAGAATGTAGCATGCGATCCCCCCCGCCACTGTGCACCCCCTTCCTCTTTTCAGTTTTCTAACCTACATGTTTTCCCTTCCTTGCATTTGACTCTTTTGCCCATTTATAGTATAAACCTTTGGCTTTTAGTAGCTTAAATTCATTCCCATTAGGGAAGTGAAGCCTATCTGGCAAAACAAAAATGTTCCTCTTCCTACACAACCGACACTGATTGAGCCCAACAAGTCTCTTGTTTCAATTAAATGTGCATGTGCTTCATCTGATGTTACTCCAGTTACTCCACTCCCTTCCTACTGTGCTTTTTTCTTTTAGCACTAGCAGAGGTGCCTTTTGGTAATCTTGGCCTATAAATAGCAGGGCTGCAGGCTTCTCAAACACAGCCCTCCCCTCGCTCCCAATGTCAAGCAGTTTTCAGTAATATTTGTGTGGCACAAGGTCACTCAGACATCCTCCTTATTTTCTACTCCCCCACCCCCAAGGGGCAATTGTACTGTTGTGGCTCCCTTGCCTGGCATATCAAAGACACAGAAACCCGCCGCTCCTGGCCAGAAGGCAGCATCGGGAATCAAAGTGCAGTTCTTCAAGAGTCATCGGCTTTAAAAGGTAGCCCCTGGAGTGCTGAGCCACTGTGCTGACTCGCATCAAATCTCTCTTAAACTTGGAAATATGATCCAGTTGGGGAATGACTCTGATTTAATGTCATCCAAGTACTACAGGGCACACTTCTTAAAGAAACTGTTGTAAATTATTTGCAGCTAATTCTGCTGTGGATGGAGGCCATTGATATGCTCCCAAGTACAAGAGCCCTGCTTGTATCTAATAATTGTTATATCTTCTCTGAAATTTACTGCCGACGTCTCAATTTTAACAATTTAAATAACAAGCTTAACCAAGCAGAACTAGGCAAAGGCAGGCTGGCTCCCTTGATGAAAGCAGGACTACTCTTATGTCTGAGCACATTTATACTTTGACATGAGCAGTGACACACAAAGATGAAATCTGGTTAAAGCTCCAACTCTCTCAAAAATTGTGACAGCTTCTTAGTCTATGCAAAACTGTTTCCAAAGTGGGCGTACCTGTTACTTTTAGTTAGGAAGAATAATGAGAAAAAATTACTAGACGTTAAGGTTAGGAAAGGTGCTATATACTATATGTTGTATGCTGTGTTGTTGTAGCCATATTGGTCCCAGGACATTAGAGAGACAAGGTGGGTGAGGTAATATCTTTTATTGGACCAACTTCTGTTGGTGAGAGAGACAAAGCTACGCTATATGGCAATTCTATTTTTTTATTAAGAACAACATAAGTCTCTGGAAGAGTAACTTTAATGGATGTTGCGGCACAGCAGTCCATGCCACTGTTTCAAAACGTACTTGTGAAAGTTAACAGAATGTCTAAAAAAACTCTACCAATTATCCCATTCATTGAACCCAGCCTATACCCTGCCATATTAGGACTGGTGTCCTCCAATCCTTCAGACATACTCTTTCTGAGCCCATGCCAGCAGTGGAAGGTTGCTGACATAATCACCTGTGTGACACAATCACATGAGCCACACTGAGGACTGGTTAGGAGGATATCTCAAAGTCAGCCAGCTGGCTGAAGCTTTGTGAAGGGCTTGTGCAAGGAGAAGAGCTGTCATGTAACAAGTACCAGCAAGTCTCACCACTCCTGAGAAGTTCTTTCAGCTTCAAGAGTACAAAAACCTGCTATAGATTATTAACAATAATCTAACATTCTGAGTTCATCTAGATCTGAGCTACATCAAATGCCACAAAAGCTATTTAATAGCTATGTGTTGGCCCCGAAGTGATGTATAAATGTTTCCTCACTCAAATATACCTTTGGCTTCCCCCACCTCCCGCTTCCCTGGGTGGCTCTCAGTTTGACAGAGGAGACTATATACCCCCATCATTTTGATAATTCATTGAAATAGGGTGCATAACTCTTTGAAGATTTTGAGAGCTTATCAGGTTTCAGAGTAGCAGCCGTGTTAGTCTGTATTCGCAAAAAGAAAAGGAGTACTTGTGGCACCTTAGAGACTAACCAATTTATTTGAGCATAAGCTTTCGTGAGCTACAGCTCACTTCTGTAGCTCACAAAAGCTTACACTCAAATAAATTTGTTAGTCTCTAAGGTGCCACAAGTCCTCCTTTTCTTTTTGAGAGCTTATCTGTTTCTATTTACTTCAATCTAGTCTGCAGGTGCTCCATGTTGTGCTGTGGCTGAAGTAAGCAAGCTGTGATTAGGATCCAACTTCCCTTATTTATACCAAGTGAGAACAGAGCTCCATCATCTTGCCCTTTCTTTCCTCACTTCTTGACTCCCTCCTTCAGCTCCCTCTAGTGTTCTCAAATATGTATTTTCTTAATGTACTCCTGCTCTTGTCATTTAGCAAGAGCACTTATCCTCGTAAGATGGCTGTGTCTTCTTGATTGTACGAATGGAGTTCTTTGAGGCCACAGGAGCTGACTGTGTTCCCTGTATGACTACAGCGGTTAGAGAGGACTTAAGCTCCTACGGAAAAAGCCTACATTGCAAATGCTGGGTGGCCAATATTGTGCAAGTTTTAACTAACCAGATCAGACCTGATGATTCTGGAGACTGAACTGAAGGAGCTGATACAGTTATTTGAGGCTGAATTATTTGCCCCTGAAGCATGGGAACCCTGGAGAACAATGGCCTCATCGTTCCCTAAATGGAATAACCCATTCAGAGGAGAGAAAACGCCATGAATTTCAACTTTCAGAGATTCTTATTAATTCTTATGCTGCAGGTAGGTGGGAGAGGGAGGGATGATTTTCTCCCTACAGAAGAAGCCAGTGAACAATCCCAAGAGAATCAGCAGACGCATCTCTGAGGATGCCCCTTGCCTCCTACTGCCAGCCCCACCCTGGCTGCCCCTGAATCCCCCTGCTGGGAGGGTTCTCAGTGTGGAGGGGGATCCTGACACAAATAAATTCAGCTGGAGTCTGTATATCTTGGGCCAGCTTTCCCCACAGATTTAGGAGGGGAAACAGCCTGTCCCGACCCACTCTCCAGAATAGCAGAGCCAGAACCTCATGGCAGGGGTTCATAAGTATAAAGGGGAGCAGGAGTATCATGGGCTGAGATCCTCACATCTCTTTAGGTGTCAAATTCCCATTGATTTTAATGGGATACCTTTGAGGATCTGCAGTATGTCAGAGTCTCATTGCATTAATTATCCACTGAGGAATATGGACATAAATTAAACTGCTTGATTACAAAAACAACCGGTTTATGAAGAGGCTCCATGCCACAGGAAACTCACATAGCACAGATACCAGTATAATCTAGTAAATGAGCACTGCGGTGGAAATGCTCTTTTTTGGCTACAGTCCAGGGAATATGCAGAAGAGCACTACTATCACAGGGTGGTGAAGGAGAGTCACTGCTTGCAGAGTTCTGTCAGAAAGATTTTCTTATATCTGCCGTGTGGCTCCTACATGATCTGATCACATGAGATACAGCCTCTGACAAAATACCATTTCTGAAATGGAGCTAAAACCAAAGCATGGCAATCACTTTGCTTGGCAGACTTTCTGAAAGAACTTAACAGGGGAAGGAAGAAATTGCTGATATACCTTTGAAAATCCCAGGCCCATTCACTTGGTACATGCAGTCCAGACTTATGCTGAATACCAATATGAGTTTACATCAGAGGCAGGTTCAAGACGCAAAATTACAATCCGGGTTTCCCTTACACTTAAATTCAAAGGGGTTCAAATGCCAGAGTCTGAATCAAGCCCATCTTTAGTTTAAACAACTTTGGGCTAGATTGTAGCTTTGTCACAAGCCCTGTATACAGGGTCAGCACATAGCTCCATTGGCCCAGGTCAGTGCAGGCAGGGCCATCCCTAGGGGGGTGCAGGGCCCAGGGCAGAAGTGACGAATCCATCACTTCTGGGCCTGACCTGTCACTTCCAGGACCAACTGCACTGGCCAATCGTACCAGCCCGCGGGGCCCTCAAAAGTGCGGGACCCAGAGCAGTTGTCCCGATTCGCCGTACCCAAGGGACGGTTCTGAGTGCAGGGAAGAAGTTGTGCCTCTTTAGGCAATATTCCCTGCTCCTCCACTGCACTTAAAGTTGAGGAGGGCAGTGATTTGCTGCAGGCTTATACTACCAGCAAATCATATCACCACCCCTATGCTGGCTCATGGTGCTGGCTGGTGGGGGAAGACCCAAGATTTTCCCACTCCCTGCCCACCTGCTCCAGAGAGGAGAATAGCAGGCACAAAGTGCCTATTTACTCCTGCACATCTGGAACCTGTGCTGTATGGAAAATGTAAGCTATCTCTTCCTTTTCCTGCTAGATGCTTGCATCTCAGGGGCTCTGTAGGAAAGCATGAGATCTGGACCTAGCAAAGTCAGTTTGCAGCCAGCAAGCCAAGAGTAAGGCCGGGTTAGCTGTGATTCTCTGTTTTTAGGGAGCAGCCTGCTTTGTCTCTCCATATGTTTTGCATTCTTGTGTGTTATCATTTTGAATTATAAGACTAAAAGAAGTGTTTCATTGTAACCTTTAAGCAAGAGTATTTGATATTTTTATCTAACTTCTCTGTATGTATGCTGTGGCCGTAACAGACCCAAGGCATAAGTAGCCCATGTAGTGGCCCAAGGGATTCCTACTCATTCTTATGTATGCCCCTGAACAGCTATCATCAGCATCTAGCCCTTTATATACACAGGGATCATGGCTCTCCTGATATTCGTATACTCCGTAAAGCTTATAAAAAGCTTTCATTTCAAGGTGTCTTTTAACCACACTATTTTATTGTATTAAACTTTGTAAACCTATCTTGCTTATAATGTGACAGATGCATATAGAGAACTTGCCTCTGAACATAATTTGTACATTGCTTTTTAAAATATGTACTGGCATATACAGTTCTGTTTCCAATAAATAAACAGAAATGATTGTCTATTTAGTATGTTTAACTAGTGACATGTTTTAAGTGATATTGAATATTGAAGTGATGTTGATTCTTTAGGTGGTTAAAGAGTCTCTTGCAAGAAGCCCTGGAGATGGGTTTGTGAGGAAAAACCATGGCTGCAAATTAAATAAGACCAAACTTTGAAATAACCAAGATGCCCCAAGCTGGCAGTCCTTGCTGACGTAATTATTTAGTATGTTTATTACAGTAGTAGCTCAGCGCCAGCCAAGAACAGGACTCCATTGTGCTCGGCATTGCACAAACACAGAGTAGTAGACAGTCCCTGTGCCAGAGAGCTTAGACTCTTAATGAACTCTGGACATCCTTAAGGTTCTTAGCTGAGGGTTGGAAGCTGAGTTGACAGAAGCAAAGCACACTTAGCTCCCATCTCCTTCTTTCCATCCCACCTCCTTCTCCACTACTGCTTCCACTCCTGAATGAGACACCTCTAGCCTTCTTGTTCCCCTCACAAATTATGGCATTATTAGAGTGGGAGAACCATATCTCCTCAGTTGCCAGCTTCCTCCCTGCATGGAGTCTCTCTGACCCCCACAACAGTCCCTCTGTACATATTACCAATCTATACTGCTTCCCAACTTGAAGGTTCAGAATAGAAACTACTAGCAGGGGATGTCAGGTGAGAGGATGCTTTCCAAAGAGAGTGGAAACAGAGCCATTTGGGAATCACTGTGGGCAAGAATCCCAACCTGACATGCCTGGAAACCTGGAAAAAGGGAATTCAATTACAAGCTCAGTAACTGCAGAATGGTCATGGAGTGAGCATTTGGTAGACTGAAATTTCATTGGTGCTGCTTATGCACCTGGGTGAATGCACATATGGCAAATGCCATTCTTATGATCGTCAACTGCTGCACACTCCGTAACATTTGTGTGGATGAAGGGGATGTTTCTGTCCTGAATGGGCTCAGAACAAGTCTGGTTTACAAACCCTCTTCAAGCAGCTGGATCTCAGCCACATGCAAACTGGTGGTGGTTCCCAAAGGGCATGGAAAATCAGGGATGCCACATATGCACACATCTTAGTACAGCAGAGAGGCAGAGGATGACATCTCCTTGTGCCAAGGGACACCTTCACACCTTATGCAGTTGCTGGAAATGCACATGATGGAACACTGGTACATACTTTTGGATCTACATACCAGGAATGTAATTTCAGTTACAGGGGCCGTTTATGCATGAGGTAGTGGCAGATGCTGTCAGTGCCTGTATTGTTACTGGAATTATGTTCTGATTTTCTGCAGGTGAACTAACCATAAACACATTCATTTACCCCTTTTCTGTGTTGTCGATAAAGTTCTGCTATGTTGAAAACTAGTAGTACTTTCTGTAAGCACATAACATTAACTGCACTTTCCCCATCCCTCCTGTGTCTCCTTGAGCCTTCAGATATTTCTGAAGCTGGGGAGGGGGATGATGGACAGACAAAAAAATGTGTTCGCAGTATCATGGCACCAGAGAGTTACATGTGTGCCGTGAATCATGAGTCCCTGTCCTGAATCTGAAAACATCTTCAGTTCATCATACTGAGGAAGGAGGGTCCACACAGAAGTCAAGGAAAGGATAACATGTATTAAAACTACTAGATGGAATGTGTCATGTAAATATTTTAAAAAAGAAAGATCAACCAAAAATCTAAAAAATTAAGGGATTGAAACTGGGAACACTGGCCAAATGTTACTGTCTCTGAAGCCATCTCCTTGCCTTTCCCCAACACGGAGCGGAACAATGGGGAGAAATCACTCATGGGGAAAACCGGGGACATCTGCACAGGATTAGGGGACGTGAGCACTTGGTGGGATTCCAGGACTCCCACCAGCTCATTGTTCCCCTCCTGGATACTCAGGGGGATCCCGCAGTGAGGGATTTTGGGTACTTGTGGAGGGCGAAGTCCCAGGAGTCCTACAGGCTCCATGTTCTCCCCTTGATTACTCAGGGGAGTCCTTGAAAGAGGTTTGGTCTATGAAGATGGACCAAGCAGGTTTACACTGCCGTTGAACCTCAAGACCCACCTGGAGTTTCTGCTACATCAAAAATTTGCTGAAATATGCTTACAGGGCTGGGAGACAATTCAGCAAGCTTACAGAGTTTCCATGCAAAAGGAGATGTGAACCACAAACACTGCCCACTCACTTCCCACTCCTGGCATCACCAGAAAATCATGCCCCTGTTCCCACCTAACAATGGTGAAATGGACAAGGAAAGAAAGAGACAGCCCACAACTTTATTTGGTTCTCTGAAGTTTCAGATGAACACCACAAGCTCCTTACTTCTCCACTGCAAAGGGACATTGCCCTGTGTTTATCCAGCCACCAGACTGGATCCTTCTCCCAAGCCTGTTTTCCCGATCTTGTGCAGCATGGGTCAGTGTGGGGAGAAGTCAGACACCAGGGACAGGGATGATAAAAAAAATTGTAATCTTCCAACAGAGAAAGGATTGCTGTAATTTACAGACAACCAACGTGTTTTACAATTGTGTTCGGTTCCCTTACCATTCCCCAACCTCACCCCCACTCCACCTCCATCAATTTGTATGGGGATGGTAAGATGGCGGGGGGGGAAGCACTGAAACTGTTTAATATTCAAAGGGACAAAGGACATCTGTTACTAACTTCAGAGAACAAACTATATATTTTCTATAACTGTCTTATCCCCAACTAGGATCTTCCTAACCCTACCCCTCCCTTTCCCTAGTCCAC
Organism: Lepidochelys kempii; assembly: GCF_965140285.1. Lineage (NCBI taxonomy): Eukaryota > Metazoa > Chordata > Testudines > Cheloniidae > Lepidochelys > Lepidochelys kempii. The sequence goes on from NC_136381.1 coordinate 208,249,740, forward strand.
GTGGCCCCAGGACCCTCACTGCCTGGCTGTTGACCAAGAAATGCACAGACACAGAGGCACAATGATTTTTCATTAATAATCTGTTTTTAAAACATAACTTTAGCCAAATGTGTGATAGTGGTTCATCAGAAATCAATAAAATCATTGATTTGTAACCATGTCTTGCCTGGGGACCATTTCAGTATGGAGCAGAGCAGGTACTGGATAGGCAGAGGGGAGGTTTGAAGGATTTGGTAAGGGGATGGGACGTGACAATGCCATAGTTTCAGCACTTCAGTTCAAACCCACGGAGATATAGCAATGTATGCCATATTATCTGTGCACAGTAATTCAAATGCCCTGGTTCTTCAAATCAGGAATTTAGCATCAGAGCAAGAGGGGTTATTAAGAGGGAGGGTATGAGGCCATTGTAACTTACCAGCCTCAAGTTCTGGTTGCTGCTGCAGCTCAGGGTCCTCCTGAGGTTTGTCGGGGGGGCTTCTTCACTTGCCTCCTCCAGGCAGAGGTGCAGAATCACATGCTCCTCATCCTCCATGGTCCCTGCTGCCTCCTTGCCCTGGCCCTCATCAGCATTCTGTTGGACAACGAGGCTGCTAGGGTTGAGGAGGGGGTCCATCTAGTTCAGGATCCTGTAGTCCAACAGTGGCCAAAGCCAGATGCTTCAGAGGAAGTCAACAGAACAGGGCAATTGTCAAGTGATCCATCTTCTGTTGTCTGCTCCCAGCTTCTGACACTCAGAGGCTAGGAACACCTACAGCATGGGGTTGATAAAGAAGTGTCATGAGCTACTTCAGGCTCTGTACTGGGAGCTCTTGATAGCATCTCGTAGAAGTGGCAGGCACAAACTCCTCGCCCCACACACACTCCTCCTCCAAACAACCAGCAGTGTGGTCTGCACACTTGTGTGTGCGTTTAACGTTCAGTTTTCAACTAGAAACATTTGGGATTTCCCTCTAAAGCCTTAAAAATCAGGAGACAGTGTAAGAAACCCTGCAATGTATTGTTTTATGCATTTTAAGCCAATCTCATTATTTTTTTAGGAGGGTCTGACTCATGAGTTTTGAAGTTGTAGGATTGCATACAAATAATGGTATTTCTTTTCAAAGCCTCCTCCACTCAGAGCTGGGGAGAGGTGGACAAGATGGCTGACAGTAGAGGGGGAGGAGGCCCTGGCCCAGCAGGAAGTGGTAGCAGTGGAAGAGCCTCCTTGTGGACTCCTTAGGGCAGTAATCAATGCGGGGCAGTGTTATGGTCATACTGAAGGGCCTAGTCATCTCCTCACACACCCCTTTGTTCCATATCTATTTTCTTCCCTGAACAGTTTTCCCACCCATTTTCTTGTTTCCCAGAGCAGCATATTGGTCTGACAGACAATAGTCATAATTAACAGTTTCCCTAGTGGTCCAGTTTAGAATTATCCTTCTGTTTTAACTTTCCTTGCTTTTTAACAAAGCACTCAGCATTGTTTTAAACATGTTTCTAGGATATGAATATTAATATTCTCTGTACAAGCATCGGGCCTTATTCCTCAATGGCTTTACCATCTCTTTTTTGCTGTAGTGACCTTACAGTGTGCAACTTGTCCACCTCTGAAATTCATCTAATTTCAGTTCTTGCCACTTGTAAAAAGTATCTGAAAGTGTTTGCTTTCCTTGGGTATTTTCAAAGCAATCACCGTTAGCCCTGAATTTATCACTTTCCCAAGCTCTTTATTTCCTTATTTTTAAATTGGACCCTCTCGTTTGTTTTCAATGTATTTCAGTTGGAAATGTGTTTTTTTGTTTTCACACGATTGTATTTGTTTCAGTTAGTTGCACTACCTTGAATGCCTTGGCCTGGTGCAACAGAGTATAAATGAAATTAATAAGCATCAGGTAAAAAAAACAAAAGGAAGTACTTCTTCACACAAAGCAGTCAACTTGTAGAACTCGTTGCCAGGGGATGTTGTAAAGGCCAAAACTATAGCAGAGTTCAAAAGAGAATTAGATAAGTTCATGGAGGATAGGTCCATCAATGGCTATTAGCCAAGATGGTCAGGTCAGATGCAACCCCATACTGTTGGTGTCCCTAGCCTCTGAGTGCCAGAAGCTGGGAGTGAACAACAGAAGATGGATTACTTGATAATTGCTCTGTTCTGCTGATTCCCTCTGAAGCACCTGGCTTTGGCCACTGTTGGACTACAGGATCCTGGGCTAGATGGACCATTGGTCTGACCCAGTATGGCTGTTCTTATGTTCTTAAGATAAGTGTTTGCAGGATCAGGGCCCTCCTTTTTTAAAAAAGGGATTCATAAGAGTATAAATAAAAACTGTGGAGTAAATGAAAGGAGAATTTGGCCCAGAGAGTGAAAGCCAGACTCCAGTTAAGTCTATGGCAAAATACCCATTGACTTTATGGGGCCAGGATTTCAACCAAAATCAAGAAACCCTTCCTAACATATGCTCTAGAGAAGATCTGTGCTTGAGCCAGACATGAATCCCAGCCCCAGGGTGAAAAGTGTGAGGTTTGATTAGCAGTTTACTGATTTTTAAAGAAATATTTTGCAAATTTATGACGTTACAAAAGGATGTTGTGATCTTTGCACAGTCATTATTGGAAAGCACTTGACTTGTCATGGACCATGGCTAGAGATGGAACTTCAGTTTCCAGAAATGATAGTCCCTTAACCTTCACAATCACAGACATTTTCCAAAAAATAAAACAATACAAATAAAAAACAAATAAAATTGGAACATAATGAATAAACCAGAACACTTCTATAGTCCTTTCTCAAGCAGGATCAGCATGACCAATTAAGAAAGGTGGGCAAAAGAAACTGTATTTTAGTCTTGAGTTTGCAAAAATCTCAGTTGGTTTTGGTGTTGCAAAATCAAAATCAGGGGCGGTTTGCACCAAAGATCCAGTTTATCCAAACTACCAATGTTTGGGCATCGATAAAATGTTCTGGTTTTGGCATGTAACTTACTTGATAGTCAAAATAAAATAATTGGATCAAAAGCCATTGGATACATAAAACATTGGATCAAATTTATCCCTGGTATAACTCCACTGCAGTAGGCTTATGCCAGGGGATAATGTGACCCTGTGAGTCTTTTAATAACATATTGAGTGCCATTCTACATAGCTTTCAATAAAATAATTTAAAATATGTTATTTTAAATGTAAATAGATAGGTATTATTTTGAGGGTTTTTTTAAAAATGGAATGACAGAGCCTTATCTACTGACGTGCATATACATCATCTCAAGAGAATATTTTGCATGTTTCCATAGATTCAGAATACAAAGATTCTTTTTGTCTTTTTTTTCTATGTGTCTGTGTCCAATACCGAAGTTAGTTGCTACTGTCTATTAAAATTAAATTAAAAAGGGCTTCCTTCTTGCATCTGTATCAGAATTGCTTCACGAACAGATTTTACTTTGCAACCTTAAAAGTAGTTGTGCTTCTTTCTTGCTTTGTTCTTTCATTATGTGAGACTCCCCGTTAGTCGGTATTTTATTCTCATTAGAGCACTGCTTGTCACATGTTTTCACCAGAACCATTCATCACCAAGGTCAAAGGGTGAATATCGTGATCTATTACGCTTAGAGGGATCTAATGAAAAGCCATATAATTATCCAATTTTAAGAGAAGCATGTAAAAAAAAGAAGGGGGGGAGGAGGGCATTTCCGATCATTTCAGTTGTTTTGTTTCCCTGAAGCAAAATTCAGCACCTGATTGACAGGACATAACGATCATTCTTATTGATATGGTGATGTTAATTGTAGAGCGATATTTAATAAGTCCCATATTCCTGAGGTAAATGCATGCTCTTAACCTGCACCTGAACCTGATTTTTGATGCAGTGTGAGGATGAGACAAAGAGGCAGACAGCTGAGCACAAGTGGATTCTCAGTCTTGTGTGGCAGAATGGAAATTGAAATCTTCAGAATCTATTAGGAGAACAATTCTGCAGTTGCTCACATTTTTATAAATTATGCTGTATGTGATGCTGAGACAAAAAGTCAGGGAGTTGCAGTTGGGGGAAATCACCATGACTGTACTACAGCTCCAGGAGTAGGCTTTTTCCAAAGAGGTAGGAAGCAGTTTACATTTTAATAGAGACATACATAAATTAGATTAAAAGCCTACTGACTACTGTGCGACACCTGTCCTGTACAATGTGCTGCAAATAGCAAAAATGAAAGACACAACAAAAATAAATAAGGCAGAAAGGTGCAAATAACATAGTAATTTAAGTGTGGTTTACATGCATAGTCCTAGCCTTGTGATACTAGCCAGCCAGACCAACAAAAGGTGGATGTGCACCATAGGAGCACCAAAGGGGCTGAGCACAGGACTGGGTTTCAGGAGATCTGGATTATATTCCTGGATCCACCACCAATTTGCTTTTTGACCTTGAGTAAATCATTAATCTCTCTGTGCCTCAGTTTCCTCCTCCATTGCAGAGAGGTCATAATATTTCCCTATATCACAAAGGTAGGAAGCACTGTAGAAGATGGTCACCACACTTTTTAGGATAGAGGGAAGTTGGGGATCCAAAATTCAAACTGTGGGATTGACCCAATGGAGCTTGATCCTGCAAAATGCTGAGGACTGTGGCCCCAATCCAGTGAAGCACTTAAGCATGTGCTGAAAGTTCATTAGGACTTTTCATGTGCTTTAAATTAAGCTCTTGCTGGCTCGGGGACAGGGTGCTCAGCACTTTCCAGAATCAAGGCCATTGTGAGGACCACATTAGAGGTGTGCGTATGTCATTTCATTTAAACAACAGAAATGAATGGTGCCATTTGCTACAAAGGACTTGTTTCACTTGCAGAAATAAGGCTTGATAAGGTACTGAACACAGGGACAGGGCCTCTGATGCTGTGAGATGTTGTACAACACTAGATAGGGAGGACTCTGAGTTACTACAGAGAATTCTTTCGCAGGAGTCTGGCCAGCGGGTCTCACCCACATGCTCAAGGTCTAACTGATCATCATATTTAGGGTCAGGAAAGAATTTTCCCTCAGGTCAGATTGGCAGGCCCTGGGGCTTTGTCACCTTCCTCTGCAGCACAGGGGCACGGGTCACTTGCTTGTTTGAACTACAGTGGTGAAGTTCAGACTGATTGCGATGGTCCCTGGCCTTAAAGTCTATGATCCCATTTCCTTCAGAGAGAGTAGAAGGCTCTCCACACCTTGCAGGATTGTGCCCATCATTAGCAGGCCTAGTGTAAATCTGGAGACAGCTGCCCATACCTGTGGTTAAACCAAAGAAACACATGTGGGGGAATGCTCCATCTCTGGCAATTTTGAAATCAAGATTGGAAGTTTTTCTAACAGATCTGCTCTAGTTCAAACAGGAACAAATTCCAAGAAGCACTTGGAGTTGGAGGGGTGATTCCTAGTTCAAGGAGACATACTCACCTTAGCTCTGATTGAGCTAGTGCATTAAAAATAGAATGTGGCCAGGGCAGCGAGAGCGGTAAGATGGGCTAGCTGTCCCAAGTACGTACCGAGGGTCACTAAAGGGCACGTTCTCAAGGCAGCTAGCCCCTACCACTGCTTTTGCTGTCATTGCTACATTCTATTTTTAGCCTGCTTGATCAGAGCTAGCAGGGACATGTCTCCTTGAGCTGAGAATCACACTCCCAGTTTGAAGTGGAGACATACCCTAAGAGGATGTCAGAACTCCCTAAATGTCCCTATGCTGACTTCCTGGACTACTCCGGCACTATACAGCCAGTTACTCCCCTCCAGAGGAGGTGGGTGAGAAAGCGTGAAACTTAAACTCCACCCACACATACTGGCCGGAACAAATGAAAGTACTGTAATTTTTGCTGCAAGTACAAGATAGAAGCAAATGACTTCCTCCAGGAGGACACAGGGGAGGTACTGTAGCTCAGGTTTATGTTTCTGAGTCCCAGTGCTTTGCTAGAGTACTCCTGTGATGGTGCAGTTATGCACCACCCCTTCTTCAAAGCTATTTGAAATGCAAAGTCTAGCCCATGAAGAGGGGTGGCGCTTACTCTACAGAACACGTTACATGCTTTTTTCCCCCTAGTTCCTGCTTTGAGGGGCAGATTTTGATACCTTTACTCACACTGAGCAGTACCTTACCCCACAAATTGTCCCCTTGACGTGAATGGGTCTACTTAAGGAATAAGTAAGATGAGTAAGGCCCCAGAATCAGGTCCAAAAAGGCAAGCAACTCAAAAAATAGATATCCAAACTGAACCAAGGGGGAAAGAAGGGAGACACAGAAGGAAGGCTGTAAAATTGAATGAAATACACTTACACTAAACCAAAAGCGACACTAGATTCATAGATATTTAGGTCAGAAGGGACCATTATGATCATGTAGTCTGACCTCCTGCACAATGCAGGCCACAGAATTTCACCCACCCACTCCTGCAAAAAAAAAACCTCACACCTATATCTGTGCTATTGAAGTCCTCAAATCGTAGTTTAAAGACTTCAAGGAAAAGAGAATCCTCCAGCAAGTGACCCGTGCCCCAAGCTACAGAGGAAGGTGAAAAACCTCCAGGGCCTTCCAATCTGCCCTGGAGGAAAATTCCTTCCCGACCCCAAATATGGCGATCAGCTAAACCCTGAGCATATGGGCAAGATTCATCAGCCAGATACTACAGAAAATTCTTTCCTGGGTAACTCAGATCTTAGCCCATCTAATAACCCATCACAGGCCATTGGGCTTATTTACCATGAATATTTAATTACCAAAACCATGTTATCCCATCATACCATCTCCTCCATAAACTTATCGAGTTTAATCTTAAAGCCAGATAGATCTTTTGCCCCCACTGCTTCCCTTGGAAGGCTATTCCAAAACTTCACTCCTCTGATGGTTAGAAACCTTCGTCTAATTTCTAATCTAAATTTCCTAGTGGCCAGATTATATCCATTTGTTCTTGTGTCCATATTGGTACTGAGTTTAAATAATTCCTCTCCCTCTCCGGTATTTATACCTCTGATATATTTATAGAGAGCAATCATATCTCCCCTCAACCTTCTTTTAGTTAGACTAAACAAGCCAAGCTCCCTGAGTCTCCTTTCATAAGACAAGTTTTCCATTCCTCGGATCATCCTAGTAGCCCTTCTCTGTACCTGTTCCAGTTTGAATTCATCCTTCTTAAACATGGGAGACCAGAACTGCACACAGTATTCCAGGTGAGGTCTCACCAGTGCCTTGTATAACGGTACTAAAACCTCCTGATCTTCAATTCCTTAACACTACTAACACATTTAATAAAGTGTTATAAAAATGCCAATAAATAGTATATTAACTTTTTAAAATACCAGTTGCAGCACTTATAAATAAAACTGAAAGCCACTCCTGCTGCACTGTATGGTTTGCTCATGCGATGAACAGTCAGGATCTATAACATTGTAGGGCAACTGCTAAGAATGGCTGAGATGAGATAATGTCAACTTTTTTTTTTATGGACACAAGCAACTGATTTTTCAAATGATTCTGTGATGCACCATCTAACAGCATCCCCAGAGATTATCCTGGTTTACCCCTTACACTTTTAGCATATTTAGGAGGTGCAAAATAACAAATTATACAAGAACATTTGCACCTTGAATGTTATAAGGTGAAAAAATTGCCTGTAAGTGAAATTATAGATGAAATATATATTCCACCAAACTTAAAGGGAGATGTAGTACCTATAAGCAGCTGTGGAGAGCAAAACATGAGTTTGTAATGCAATATTTTTTAACTTTATTAAATGCACCTTCCACAAAACAAAGGGGGCATGTATACAGTTGCCAAAATAAAATAAAATAAGTAAAGACTCTTTCTCTCACTGAGAGGTAGAAAAAATAAGACTATCCCTATAAATAGCCAAACCTCCAAGCCACTCCCTCCCCAGCAAAAATATATGGAAACAAAAAAGCCAGTACTATTTTGGGTTGCATACTCAGAATCCTCAAGTCATGAATCAGGGAAGCAATAATCCCTTTCTGGGATGGCATTTATGAGACTGCACCAAGAATAATGCTCACGTGTGCTCAAACTGAAAAAGAAAGCGATAGCCTGCTCCATATTTTAACCCTTGTCTTCTTTTTTCTCCTTTTACTTGCTGTCAATCAGGTTTATGCTTTCCAACTGTACAGGCATAACCATTTATGCATCCCCTCCATTTAAATATTAAGGTGGATGGTGATGGGTGTATCAGAAAAATGCCAACATATTGGAATGTGTCCAGAAAGAAGTAACAAAACAAGGGACAAGAGGGACCGATGTATAAGAAAAGATCAAGATAATCAAATAAATAGGGCTTGACCTTACCCTCAGTCACACCAGGGTGAATTGGGAGTAACTTCACTGAAGTCAGTGGAGCTTCACTAGTTTAGACCCCTTGTAAAAGAGATAAGAATCAGGCCCATATTACTTGAACAGAGGACAAATAAAGAGGAGATACCTAGAGATGGTCTAAAGTCTCAGAGAAGGAAACAGACCAGCCAGTCACCAGAAGAAGGTAGGTTACAGGAATATGAACCTGCAGACTGGCTTCCTGAAGATGGTGGGGAAGGGGTCCTCTGAATAGCTCCGTGAAGATCAGCCAGTCACCACCTGAAAGAGAGACTTGACACTGAAAAGGCAATAGGACACTGGAGCAGGCTGCAGAGACTCTGCCCACTAAGAAAACCTACCACCTATTTAGAAAGAGTTGATGTCTGTTGTGAGACAGCAGAGTGGGTCGGGAGGGGTGGGCGGTGGGAGGGGGGAGAATAGCAGGTTGAGCTTTGCACATGAAACACAGGATCTTTGGCAGTGCAAATAGGAATACTACTCTGTGCACTGCTTACTCTACCTGATCTAAAACTATCCCTGGCAGATCATCCAGACCTCAGACCAATGTTCCTGCACAGTCCAGTGTCTCCTGGATCTGCAGCCAGAATGATACATCCTAATGGAATGGCTGACCCCACAGTCCACAGAAGCAATCGGTTCACTCACCATATATCTATTTACACAGCAGTGCAACCAAGCCTGCCAGCTAAACCCAAACAAGATTCTCCTGTCTGCTAAGGCCACATTGCATAAATAGCGCAAAGTGGCCTTAAAGCATTCTAGACAGTGGAGAATTCCCCCTGTGCAGCCACTCCCCCTACTGGCATACATCCATCTGAGACAGGCTAGCCACTTCCTGCATCAGCTGCCCCTCCAATCCCCACCAAAGAGAAGGAAGGGACATGTCCTGGGGTGAGGCATGGGCAGGGAGGAGACATGGTACAGCAGAGCTCCACTATGTCCAATCCTTCACTGCCTCTGTGGAGCCCTAACTTGCACCAGGACCAGGAGGTCCTGAATCAAGCACCCACAGTCAGCTCCCAGCAGCCACCACTCTCTGCAGTACCTCAGCTGTGCTTGAATGTAATAAAGAATCAGGGCCTGAACCTTTAGTGATTTCATCACCAGTGATCATTGTCTACTAGCACTTGAAACATACAAGCAAGGAGAGAAATTCTTTGGTGGAGTTCCAAGGGGGTATAACGAGGAGTAATAGGAAAGGGAGGAGAAAAGAAGGAGAGTTCAGTGGTTAGGATACTTGTCTGGATTACAAGAGACCTGGGTTTCAATTCCTTACTCTGCCACAAATTTCCTGTGTGATCTTGGGCAAGTCACTTAGACCCAGATTCTCAGATGTATTTAGGACCTAACTCCTATTGAAATCAATGGAAATTAGGTGCCTAAACATCTCTGAGGATGTCTCTCTGTTCCCAAGTACTCCCTGTGCAAAATAATGATATAGTCTTTCCATACTTTATAGGATTGATAGGGGCTATGCACATATAGCTAGGATGTGCTGCTTGAGATTCAGCCTAGTATGGAGTACTCTCACAAGACTAGTGGTGAACACCCTATCATCTCAAACTGGACTGGACACAGCAGTAGAGAACACACATAGGGAACAATCCTTCAATGCCAACAGGATGGACTAGGAAACTGATCTCTAATTTCCATGGGGCAAATCCTGAGAGGTGCTGAAAAAACCACTGACGTCTCAAAATGTGGCCCAAGGAATCCTTTCCACAGGCTGTACATATGAAAAAGGTACTAAACCCAGAGCTTCCTAATGCCAGAAACATGCACATAATTCCAGAACACCACATGATTCCCTTAAATCATATTGCATTTTAGGAATCCTACTCCTCCAGGGATCCAGAATTGCTTAGTTGCCCCACATGACATAGATGAAATCCCTACTTAGAGGATAACAACCTTAAGAATTGTTCTGACCAGGTGTCATAGGATGTATGCTTTTATCACAGTAGCCTGCATACATGTGGCATAAGAGGGATTAGGACTCACTTGAGAAAGAAATAACTTGTCACTCCATCAATTAGAAGGTCATAAGAAAGACTGACTTTGCTGTCACCCTCATGGGGAAGGGAAGGTGGAAGGGAGAAGGAAATTACTGCAGCTCTTGAAAAGGTCCAATTTACTTCTCCGCACACACCTGGCCAGAAGCCCTGGCCTGCAAGTAGTGGGGGCCCGATAGATTGGGGAGGCATCTGTGTCAGATTACGAACTCCATTTTGTTTTGTGAATCCCATTTTGCTTCAGGGACTCTACTTTGTACTGTAACCTTCATTTGAGAGTGCGATCTCCATGGTGTATTGCAACCTCCTTTGTGGATTAGAGCAGCCATTTTGTAGCAGGGTCTTGACACCGAGTGGACAGACTGTGGCTATGGTTACACTACAGAGTTTACAGTGGCATAGCTGCACCCATACAGCACTGCTATTGCAGACGCTCTAAGCCGACGGCAGAGAGCTCTCCCATCGACTTAATTATTCCAGCCCCCGCGAGCGGAGGTAGCTTTGTCAGCAGGACAACTTCTGTCCACACCAGTGCTTAGGTCGATGTAACTTATGTCACTCGGAGGGTGGCTTATTCACATCCCTGAGTGAAGTAATTATACCACAGTAAGTGGTAGTGTGTACATAGCCTTTGTCTGAGTAGCGATGGCAGAGCCACCAAGGGCGATCAAAACTGAAGGACTTTTCCCTCTTAGAACAATGGCTTTTTTACGGGTAGGGCCAATGACTTTGAACGATTTTGCAGAGAAGCTAATGGGGGCAGGGGACTAGCTAAGGAGCCCAGAACTCCACCAATTTAGGCACATGAGCAAAAAGGTGAGAGAGACTGTTTTAAAAGGTGGCTGTTTCTCGAATCAAGAGGCCAGACCACTAGCATATATGCAAGAAAACCAGGCTAAGGAAGGCAGGAAGGATGCTGACCAAAACCCGGACTTGTTGGGGAGGAGGAGTGTTGATATCAGACTTGAGGGGATGTTCAGGACTATTTGTTATTTTTCAAAGAGCACTCTAGTGTGCTTTGTTAAGAGTAAAATGTCCATGGTTAAGAAATTCTCTATTCTTTGTTTTATGCCACTTTGTCTCTAAAGGCTTTACCTTAACCAAGCGGACACTGGGGAAACATGTCTAAGCAACTGGAGGGTGGTAGGGCTGGGGCACTGGTTCCAGGGTCTAAGGCAGCTGGACTATGGGATCCTACAGCCCAAGAAGGGTCTCAGATATGGGGTCTGCACCTGGGAGTGTGCCCAAGAGACCCACAGCTAGAACAAGTGACCAGCCTCTGCCCAGACCAGGGGGGGGGTGGGGGCGCGGCGTTTAGAAGCCCATAGGATTGTTACAGGGTACAAAGCCAATGTTCTGCCCACTGCTTATACCTCCTTGCTCACCGCTGTACTGGGACAGAAGAGAACACCTGGGGAGCAGAGGTTATGCCCCCCTGCAGAGCCATGAACCAATTAGATCTCACTCACCCAAGCAACAGGAGAGGATCCTTATTCCCTGTACAATCAGGTAAAACAAGGTCACAATCTACTCCAGTGAGACTATTTGCACTGGAAGTTACTACTCATAGACATTCTTTGACAGCCTTGCCATGAACTTTTCAGATTAGAACAACCAGTATAACCCCTGCCTTAGGGATTTCTTTCTGCCAGATGGTCCTCCAAGATTCTCCCCCTGAGGTCTAGGGGAAAAGTAAAAAAAAAGAAAAGAAAAAAGCAATCTGAAAAAAGGTCTTGTATTAGTCTTCAAATAAAGAGAAACAGCCCCCTTCCAGGGGGCTTCCTGGTCTCCAGTGTTCCTGCTAGGAGTCCAGACTGATAGGGAGTTAGAGTTCTGATTAGACAGAGAGCATTTCCTTGTCTCAGGCAGATTCAGAGTCCAACTCCCTCCACAGTCTCCCTGTTATGAAAGAAGGATACAGCCCTGCGGCTCCCAACTGTGACTCACTTGGGAGGCCTACAAATCCTAACAGGCCTAGGACTATATCCCAGGTTACCTTCTGTTTGAAAGAGAAGGTAGCCTTGCCCCACCCACACTTCAATGTTCTGGTTCTGGGGTCTAAACAGTTAGCAGCTTAGGTTCTCTTCTTGCTCAGTGGTTATTCTATTTGTTTGATGGGTCTGCATTGGCAGAGAAAGACCTGGAATGGGATAGCATGACATGGAAACATCCCTCCTCAATCTTAAAGCGCCAGCATATCAATATTGGGGGGTGGCAGAATCTAGCTCTATATAAACTCTCTCTCTGAACAGGCATCACCAGGACAATTCATTTGTGAAATTGCACAGAGGGATTCACAGGGCCACAACCTGAGATCTGTGTCTCTGTCCTACTATCCAAAATACATAACCACAACAAAGGAGGAAATGCCTTCCTTTGCCATCCCAACCCAAGGAGGAAACAGAATAAGACAGAGACAAATGGGGAAAGATAAAAATGCATACAATTTTGGATGAATATTTTTAATGTTTTCCTAGATTAATGGTATAAGAGGTGCATGAAATCCTCAGTGATAAACATGAGATAGATAGATTTGTTCTGTAATCCACAATCATACTCTGTAACTAAAATTCTCTTTTTAGTAAGCAAGATTTCAAATAGAACAAACTATGAACTTCATATGTATTTCAGTAAAACAAATCACTTTTTATTCTATTTTAGCTGACTGTTGTATTGGTTAGCCTTGTGTAGCTCTGAATTTAAGACTCTAGGCCAAATTGTGCCTTCTATTACTCCGGGGAGAACAATTTGGCCCTATTTTTTCTAGAATCAGAATCTATCTAAGTAATCTGAGGTTTGGATCAGTTATGTCCCCACTCCAAAGCAGATTGTACCTGAACTTACACTGAACAGGGCTGGAGAGAGAAAGAGGCATGGTCCACCTCTTCTTGTAGTCAGGACAGTTATTTAAGCTATAAGGAGTGGAGGGGCAGGGTGAGCTAGGGTTCAATTTAAGGGAACCCAGAGAAAGTCCACTAGAGCAAACTAGACACCATAAGCAAAAAGACTAAGAGCAAGGAAGGGTGTATGTAAATGCAGTGATGAGTTTGCAGCCATTCACGCAAAGCAACTTTTCCCCAGTTTCTGCTTTGCTGCATGTCACATACGAACAAAACCAAAAGACTCACAGTGGAACTTATCTGAAGTCACCAAGTTTTTCCTAATTTCAGGTAAAAAAAATTACATGAAGCCACTGACTGTGCTTTGGTTTTCAATGGAGAACAAAATAGATGTAACCGGCATGAATTCTATATTAGTGGCCTATGTCTGACATTGACATTGACATGTGAGAGTCACTCATTTATGAACTAACGTGAAAGGTTCAGATGACAGTCCATACACATGTGTAGCATAGATGTAAGCAGTGTCAGGATGAGCTCCACTCTGCCATCTGGTGGTGAGGTGTGGCAAGTTGTGGAAAAGAACTTCAGGGGCCGATCTCATTTGCATAGGCACACCCACCCCGCCTAGAATGAGGCCATAGCTGCCCAAATGGTCACTTTGGCTGCTGTGGGATCCCCAGTGTCTCTGTTATTGGGGCAGAAAGAATAAATTGTTATCACCCTGATTATGGGAACTGTTCTTGGAACTGTACTTGGCCTTTTGTTATGATGGAGGGACTCACCATCAACTAAGTAGCACTCGCGAGGCAAGGGTCAAGGGTTCCAAAACTCTGTGAATTAAGAAAGGCTGGGGACAAGTATTAATACTTAGTGGCATGGGCCCCTTACATGCTAATTGCACTTCCTCCTCTCTCCACTGTGGAATATCAGAGCTAATTTTGATTCCATTAGGAATCTAGTTATAGGCTGCTGAGCTGAATTCACTTTGGGCTAATGGTGCACCAGCACTGAGGCTCCCCTACTACAAGCTGAAATCACAAAAGAGCTAAAAACTGACTAGGAGCTGAAATCACTGAGTGTTAAGTAGTGGGGGAGCCTGAAGATACATTGTAGAGCAGTTTGTGGGATGGCTGGAGTGCCTTGTGGACAGGCTGGTGGAGCAGTTCATAGGACGGCGGGAGCTGCTTGTGGGGAGCGGAGCAAAGCAGTTCGTGGGGCAGCTGGCGGAGCGGAGTGAAGGCCTATGGAGCTGTGGGGCGGTCAGCTTCAGATCATGTAAGGTGCCCCTTACCTCTCTTCCTCCCCCATCTCCACCCAGGTTGGGAGGTAAAGCTCTGCAGATAAACTTTCAAACTCTGGGGCTGCCCTGACCAGGGACAGAGACTTTTGGGTCATTGGACTTTTGGGACTTTGGGTGATTTCGGGTTGTTGGACTCAAGAACCAAAGGGAAAGGGCATGCCCCAATTTGCTTGGGGTGGGTTTTTTTGCTCATGGGTTGTGTTACGAATCCTGTTGGTGGTGTTTCCCCAACATAATGCCACATTGTTTCTCTCTGTTATTAAAAGGCTTTTTGCTACACTCAGACTATGTGCTTGCGAGAGGGGAAGTATTGCCTCTTGGAGGCGCCCAGCGGGGGTGGTATATATTTGTCCCAGGTCACTGGGTGGGGGCTCAAGCCGGTTTGCATTGTGTTATTGGAATGAATCCCCTAGATATTGAACCCGGCCCTTGTTGCTGCCAACTCTGACGGGCAGAAGGGTTACATATATAAAAATGACTACATGCTCTCTGTGTTTATGATACACATGTTCTTTCTAAATAGGTCACCTCAAAACTTATCTAGGAGCAAACCCCAGCGAACAGTTTATAACAAAATCACAGATCAGATAAATGTCCTCTGGACTGGGGTTTCACAACAAAAGTTTTACCTGGCTCTAGTCCCAGTGGCTGTATACAATAGGCTAGCTTGTAACAGTCCAAAACTAGTATAGTTGTTGTTAACTCAAACTATTACAATCTAGTGGGGATATAACACACCTACTAAAACAGTTACCTAATAATAAGGCATATTATGGATACTATGAGGCCAGACTGTGACTGCCCCTGTGAGTATGTGCTAGAGAGGCAGGAAAGAAGTCCTTTCCCTTCTTAGAACATTCATTCAGGAGTGTGAACACTTTGGGCTGGATCCAACACCTACTGAACTCAATGAAAAGGCTCCTATTGGCTTCAATGGATACAGGATCAGGCCATCTTAGCACAAAGAGGGACATCTAGCACAGCCAGCGGAACTGCATGCTCCAAATTGGGCATGGTTAGGCAGGTAGGGGATGGGGGTCTAACCACCAGGGTTCTTTTATGGCCTGGAGGCTTCCCCTGGGAAGGAGAGCACATATTACTCCTTTTTTAAAATGAGTATTAAATGCTGCTCCTGGCACTGGTCCTCCAGTGCCTCTGGAGCCATTATGCAGGCTTATGACTTGTGACACTGCCACTAGAATGCTACACCCCCACTCCACCCCACATGCCCCCCTGACACTGGTTCTGATACCCACAAGCTAAATTATGGGTAAGTACACATTTGACCACGCATTTATTTATTCAAAAAAAAACTACATTACAAAAGTAAGTTAAATACACAGAGCTATGTTTAAGTAATTCCAAGGAACAAAAATCCAGGAAATTCATTTAAACTGTACTTCTTTTCCCCCTGCTATTTGTAGTGAGGGTGAAGTGTCAGCCGTAACTTTGAATTTCCTGGCTTTCTTTGTTTTGAAAAACTCAAGTGCTTGGCGTTATTTAAAATGGGGCTGGTTTTGTGGGAGTTTTTTGCATTTAGTTGTTTACAGAGAAAAAAGTTATAAATATATATTCATACAAGATACATTTTAAAGACTGCAAGTACCTGATCCTCAGCTGGTATAAATGATCTATGCCAGCTGAGGAACGGGCTCGAAATGCATTGAAAATACATTCCGGCTAAATCAGCTCTCAATAAACAGGGAAACATTATAGTTCATTTAGATGATTTTAAAATCTCTATCACCTGGTATAAAATTAGCTTTGTAACTCAGCACCACCCGTCATCCTTATGGAATGGTTCTGAACACTGCGTTTGCCTTAAATTTCCCCAGCCATCATTGAAATGTAAAAAAGCAATTGACATAACAACATATCAGATGTGGATTATTGGTTTAGAACCTAATCCAGATCCCAGGAAACCTGTCAAGCAGATATCGAGAACGCCTGACAAGGAAGCGTGACATCTGCAGCAGGGGTGATATGCCAATTAAGAGAGCTTGTTTATAGCAACTTCACATGGCAATGTGAACGGTGAATGTAAATGATCAAAAGAGGCTGGGAGGCTCTCCCATCATTCACAAAAGGTGCTTAGGCGCTGGTTCCTTTGAATGCTGTTTTAGTAGTGGTCTAATACAATACATCTTAAGGAACATTTATACTGTGTTCACTGTGCATTCAACTGTGGCCACTTCAAAGGTTTAGCGAAGTATTTTATGGCCATGGTAAAGGGTTCTTATTGATTTAAATTACAAGCCTGGCTCCCGTCAGCTTCACTTGAGGGCAAAAATGCAATAAAATATCCCACAGCACAGAGACAGACATATTGCATTGACAGTCTTAAGAGATCCTTTTCATTATAATCACCCTCCGTGATTTTTTTTTTTTTAAGGACATAGAGATTTTTCCATTCTCTTTAGGTTTGGGGGTTTTCCCCTGAAATCTAGCATCAGGCCCATCCAAGAGAAGGCACACATCAAATCCTGTGGGTTTTCGTTTTTTGCTATTTGTCAAAGACATACAGAATGTTTCCAGCATGACATTGATATATTGGCGAATGTTACCATGGAGTTACAGGGTTTGGTCATAAAATCATTTGCATACACAGCAAGCAAAATCCAAATGTAATTGAAAGGAATGACTGACTAGTCTCTCTTAGTGTCTGGAATCCATTCTATTCCATTGGGGGATTAGTTGTCATCCAGAAAAACTTCACTCGGGATTGGGGGAGTGGGGGGGGATGTTTTATACTGGTGTTCCTACTACTGGAAAGTTATGAGACATAGAAAAAGAAGAGAAGCCATCAATATGAAACATTGTTTATTGTTTTCTCAGCACAGCTGTATTATAATGTAGTCAAGGAGGAGGTTTCCTTACCAAAGGAGTATAAAAAAATAAAACTAAACCAGGCGATATTTCTGTATACTTTATATGCAGTTTCTTTATAATAAGTTACCTGAAATGCATCCTAGGTGGAGATAACCTCTGGACACACACGGAAAATAGCAAATGACTATTATGTGTCTGACATTTGAAATAACATGTTTCTGGAGGGTTGGCATTACAAGAGTCATTTCACTTCAAAATGTTATTCCTAATGTAATTTTTTTAAATTCATAAGAGGCACTTGCTTGAATTCAGCATAGCACTAAAGTCACTCACAAGACAGAGGTCAAATTCATTTCATTTCTTTTATGTTTTCTTCTCTCTGCTGGATGAAATAAATGATTAAGCCTAGAACACTTGGCAGTTCAGTGAATGTGCTCGGTAGTACCATTACAAGATCGATTTTCTCAATACAGGAGTCTTTCCAGGGCGCACATTGCTTAGCTGACATCTGTCGCGGTTGTCATGGCAGCACCCTCTCCAGCATAGTGAGAGGTCAGGCCTGACAGAGAAGGCCTCGCCAGTTTTACCCTAGTCACTTCAAGGTTAACAGCCAATGGACCAAAGAAATAGGCAATTATAGTACAGTCAATTCTGGTTAAGGAAATATCTGAGAAGTAAATATATCTGATAAGTGAATGAAAATGAAACAGCCAGTGTTATTTAGTCAGGTCTGCATTACCATCAGTATCCTTTGGTTTGGGCTTAATTGTTTTCAAATGTAATTTCGCTATTAAAACTCTAGCAAAGAAAATGATACATTAAACTTACCCTGCCACCAAACCCTGAGACCTGCATCGTGTACCTGGAACTCTGGCTGGATGGCTAAGTCTCCTTCGATAGCAAGTGGAAAGGAGCCTTTATTTGTACACATAAATGGGGCAACAACACCACAAACAAATGGGCACACAATTACTCAATCTATGCATACAAATGCAGGTTGACCTGATACAGTCATATTTTAAAACGTGGCCCCGAATATCCTAACATCCATTCTGAATTGTAGCAAAGCAATTTTTTTTTCAGTCAAAAGGACTAGATGGGGTGGGGTGGGGGGCTCAAATGTAATTGTCATATAGAGAGAGTATTATTTTAATTGATACCCTTAGAATGGGACTGGAAAAATGACATGTGGAACTAAAATGTAAAGATTTCCAATTACACCCAGCATAGATCAGGAATTCCGCTCCTGACAATGCCTGCTCACAATGTCTTGGAGTTCATTATAGTAGATATATTCCTATTATCTACTCTTGATTAAATTCACTTTCAGGGCATAAGACAACTAGGGCTCAGAAAGGAACTCTCCCCATGATTGTTTATTTCATAATTTTCCATTATGGGAGAGTTTCAAGCTTACTGTGAAGCACTTGCAACTGGCCTCTGATGCAGCCAGGCAGGACTAGAGCAACCATTGTTCTGATAGATTCCTGGTATGGCCATCCATATGCTTAGCAGTAGTAGGTTAGACCATGGAAACAGGAGATATTTAGATTTTACTGAAAATTATAGGAATGATAATACTTTTGCTTTTATTTGGCCTGTTATTTGGAGCTGACGACAATGCCTAAAGTAAAATGCGATTTGAATAAAAAGGCTGTTTCCATTGAAGTTTAACTCCATTAGTGGTCAAGGTTCGTGATACTATCTTTCATGGGCAGTTATTGTCAGGTTTTCACTGACCTAGTAATTGCGCAGCATGAGGTGATAATAAAAATGGGCAGAGTGAGTTGGAGTGCCTGGTAGCCATTCACTGGAGGAATAGGCTCTGGCCCTACTGTGACAGTTGAGTGGATGGCTTCCTCATGGTAGCAACAACAGGTGGGTGCTGAAGCTGTGGGGCAAGAGAATCCACTCCAGGGGCCCTGGAAACTGGCCAAAGGTTGGAAGGACAAGATCATGCAGCCGTACCTCCACAATCCTTCATCCCCACTTCAGTTAGGGGATTCTTTTCCCACCCCCCTGAAAGGGGAAGGCAGCTGAGCAGGGCTGGGCAGACAATTCAAAGAGCTTCTGTGTCTACAGAGCCTTCCTCTGAGCCTCCAAGTCAGCTGTAGCATTCAGGGGACAGGTGTTTCTACTTAGTGCCCTCCAAACAGGCAGATGTGCTTCAGAGGCTCCCTACCCCATGCACCTGTGTCTAACGATGCCCGATCCTTTCCCATTATCACTGGGATGTGGGGTGTGATTGTAGTATGTCTCATCCCTCTCCGCCGAGGTATGATTCAGGAGGTGAGGATGCTTTACCCTTTCCACACACACGTGCCATCTGATCCTGGAGTGGTTCTCCCTTCCTTGAAGCTTCAGCAATCATGCTACCTACGCCCACCTGCCCCATGGCAGCAGCAAAGGAGAGCCCTACTGGGAATTGGGGCTTCTCAGCCATCATAGCAGATGGGCAGGGCTTATTACATTTCTGAAGAAGAGAGCTTCCGGGGAAAACTGTCAGTGAAATGGTACCATCATTGCCCTTTACATCTTTGCTACTGTCATTGCTGTTGCAGGAGTTCACACCAATCCAGATTAGACTATGCCAGAGGCTCTGCCTCCTGTCAATCCCCTGCCTTCCCCCAGCTCAGCAGAGTAGAGGATTGTTCATCCTGGCAGCTGTGGCTACTCCTGAAACAGGCTATTTAAATCAGTGCAAACATTCAGCTATAATAAGCAAACCAAACAAAGAAAAAGAGATATGGACAGAAGAGAATGGAAATGGAAAGGATGTGGGAGAGGGAAAGAGCATAAGGAAACCAGAGGGAGAGGAAAGGAGAAGGAAAGAAGGGATAGAAACACAAGAGGAAAGGGAAAGAGCATAAGAAAAGATGGGGAACAAAGGGCAAAGAGTGATCTGTGTGGAAATGGAGTAAAGAAAGAAGATAATGGATGAGAGAGCAAATGGAGAAGTAGGGAGATGTGGCTAGCAAGGAACACAGAGGAATGGAAACAGAAAGGAAAAGAGAGGGGAAAATAGGGAGAGGGACGGGAAAGATGAGAGGAAAGGATCTAGGAAGAGTATGGTTTAGTCTACACTCAGTTTACCCTCAAATAATGGTAGGAAATGATGTGGCCAGTTTATTAACAATGGAAACTCCACAACACTGGGACATGGTTATTGAGAAAAAAGACAATCTTCCTCCCTAAGTCAATGATTTAAATCCAGAGTCTAAATCAGAACAAGATGATACTTTCCATCTCTCCAAAGAACCCTATGCAATCAACTTTTCAGATTTAGGCACTGATTTTGGAGGCCTTCAGTTTTGGGGTGCACAGCCCTACAGACTTTGGGCCTGGTTTTCAGGTGGACACCCACATGTACGTAGCTATGAAGCCCCTTTTGTGCCCATGAAAGTTCTGACATGGTCATCCAGGGAGGTGGGATTGGGGGTCTTACTCCCCCTTGATCTTCAGCGCAGCCCACAGACACCCAGCCACAATCTAGCTTTTGAGAAGTAATGGGTCTACTCATGGTAGCAAGCACTGTTCTTGGTAGCATGCACAAGTTCAGGCCCCAAATTTGCATTTCTCCTCAAATGTATCTCGATGCAGAATGGACACTTTTGCTCCTAGATGTTGTGACTTTCTCAGAACACTGAAATCTGAAGATCCTAGGCCAAATTCTGCTCTTTAGTTTCAAGGGAGTTTCGATTTACTGGCATAACCAAGAGCAAATTTGGGCCAAAGAAAGCCTAAACAGAACGAAACTCAGTCCACCACATTTGTTATTGAAGACAATGGAACTGCAAGTGCTCATCATCTCTGAAAATTGGGCCACAGTGTTCAATTTTACACCAACTTTTCAATACCACCTTGGCCTGATGATTTTTAAAACTTATTTAGAATTCTAACAGGCATACTGATTTGAATAAGTGGCCTGGCATATTGTGATGCTCTCCTGTGCCCTGCTCACCTTCCCATCCATCCTGTCCAGGAACTGAATGGTTTGACAGTGCCCTTCTGATGCCCTGTAGACTCATGATGTGCCTCTTGATGTCTGAGTGTTACTCTCTCTGTCTGCTAAGAAATTAATTTCAAAGTACACCATGTTTTTCCTGAGAACTCCCATTCGGTCTTTAAAAAGAAATGCTTATCCTTAAGAAGGGCATAGACTCCATTTATTTACCTGTTACATATAGTGAAAACCCTTGACTGAAAGCTCTTTGGGGCAGTGACTGTCTTTGTGAAATGTGCTCGTATATATAGTGCATACTAAAAAAGGGACCATGGTCCCTGACTAGGGTCCTTATGTGCTACTGCAATAGAAATAACAAAAATTAAATATGCTTCCCAGTTCTAGGGTCACAGTGATACCATTGTCTCCCATTCTGGTCATGTTCATTGTCCCACATTTATTCATATTGTCATTTAATTTCCCAACCCTGATATAGTCTTTATGTAAACAAGACAGTGCAATTTATAATGTCCATATACTCTATGGAAAGCACTAGTATGATGTAGCATTTTAACCTTTTAATGTCCTATATTTCAGCTGGCACAGGTGCTCAAACTCAAATCAAACAGATCCAAATCCAGTCAGGTTCCAGGCTACGTAATCAAGGGGGATTAAACAAGGTAATGGTATAAATGTATGTTATTCATTAGTTAGACCTCAATCATATAACACGGATGCTAGGGGCAAGATTGAGGCATTTAACCACATGCCTAAATAGGGGGCATAATCCTTCCTGGAGCTACTAGGGAAATTGGGTCTGTGTGGAATGGAGGTAAGGGGTACAGTTATGCAGACCTTGGGTTTCCCCAAGTGCAGGGGCAGTGATTGTCCCTGGCCCTTGTACTCAATGAGATAGTTGAAGGTTCTGTCTGCTGTCCTACTGCACAGAGGCCTAAGAACAGGAACAAGATTCCTCCAGGCCTGTAATAACACCACAGACAGAACAAAACACACTCTCAGGGGTAGTTATTATTATAGCTATTTTACACAGCACAACAAATACCATTTAACAGACAAGTCCCTGCACAGAGAGCTTAGAAGCTAAGATATGACCTGATGAGGGATGTGATCAAATGTTGATTAGCAGAAGGAGGGAGAGTTACAACAATAAGCTCATGTGGTTGCTTCAGCCATTAATGAGCACATCATAAGAGTTATATGTAAGTAGGATGCCCCTAGGCCATGATAGTATATTATAAGGCAAAGCAGAAATATAAAGAGTAGAATAATTTCAGAGACAAAAACTGTTTCCAAATTTATCCACTAGAAATAAAAAAAATAAATGGGAGACTAGATGCTCAAACCCTTGAACAGGGAGTATCCTAATAACCAGTAAGGCTGCAGAAAAATCAGAAAGAAGTCACTAAAATTTTACAAAAAAAGATAATTTCTACTTTGTTTAAATTCCATTTTCATCACAACTTCCCACCAAGCTCTACCTGACCCAGATTCTGCATTGTGCAGTTCTCAAACAGACTTCTGGACACGTGCAGCGCCCTGGCACTGGTAACAATCAATAAACCACACATACCATATTTTTCTCATTGCTCCCAATTAACTTACTTCATAAGTTAAAAGTGCTCCACAAAAGCTGGAGTGAAATTTTCCCAGGTCGCCAGATGGATGATAAAAGATGTTGTGCTCAATTTCTACAAAATGTTTGCTTTCACAGAAAAGTCCACATGCACTGCTGTATTTTTGAGACTCTGTGAACTCTAAAGGTCAAATTTCAAATGCTTTCACTTTTCCAGCAAATATTTGGCACAGTTCTACAGCTGACCGTACAGCATAAACCCAACTTGTACTGACATCTTGCTAGATCTCCAGTGGGAGTGAACTTGTGGGCTTTGCCTAGGGCCCAGTGGACATTTCATTACAATCACAAAACCTACCAAGCTGGCACCTTTGTTGGCATTCTCAGCAGCGACACAAGGAATATGAGTGGACAGGGAGACTGAACTAATGCACTTTCGTTTGCAGGGCAGCTGATGTGATGAATCTAGCAAGAACCAAATTAAATTGATAAAAACAGAGATGTAGAACTAGAAAACCAGCGAATGCTGCAAGTTGGAACCAGTAAGCATTAGAAAAGGAAAGTGTGGAAGTTTACACAAGGCCTTCATTATACTTAAATCTAGCCAGTATTAATCATCCCTCATTTTCATAAGCATCACATTCAGTCGCTTAAAAGAAAAACCCCAACTCCAAATATCAAAATGAACTGAATTAACATAGTAAGTCACTATGTTCACTCAGTTCATTCTTCCTAACCCAAGGGGGCAGAAAATAAAGTACACTCAGGTACTTACATATGCTGAGGCATCCAATTGGATCAGCTGAACACATCATAAAAAAGACACTGTGGCTGAAATTCTGGCTCCACTGAAGTCAAGGAGAGCTTTGCCATTGACTTCAATTGAGTCAGGATTTTCACTTCTCTGTTTATTTCATTTCCTCCAGATTTCCCCTTCTCTCCTCCTGGACATTTCTCCTACTGTTTCTCCTCCCTCCTTCCTCTCAACTCTTTTTTAACTTTCATTGTTCCTCTGCTCTTCTTCTTTCCCATTCGTTCTTTTCTCTTCTCTATGTCTTACAACCTACCTTCCTTTCTGAATTGTCTACATTACACAATTTTGCCATGTTCCAACGTAGCTGTCAAGTTAGCTGACACAATGCTGTCTACGGCTTAGTCCTCAACAGCTTGTCAGCTAGCCAGAATTAAACCCTGTTGGGAGAAAAATTCCACCTCTTCCTGCGGGGAATCCCTGGTGCAAGAACTAGATTTGCAAACGTCACCAATGTTTTAGTGTGGCAACAGGCTGTGCACCATTGACGTCGGTTTGGAGCTCAAACCAGTTAGCACATGTTGCGCCAACCCCTTCAGTACAAAAATTCCATTGACTTCAGTGGTAGTTTTAGGCGCAGAGGGAATACAGAATTGGGCCTTGTGAGGAGGGGGGAAAAAAGTGAAGCAAACTTCTATGCTAATCAAGATAAATCAAGCCATGACGTAGAACATAAGCACCATGCTCCATTCAATTCAACTAGGGAGCTCAACTTGTTCAGCACTGTAGGTTCTTTTCCATTTGTAATTAGAGCAACAAAGAAACAGCCTTTTCCTGTTCTGCTCCATCAGCACAGCTCCAGCAAACATCCTCATTTTCAATAACTCTTCCCCTTTATCTCACTCTGCCTGATGCCTAATAAGCTGATTGCTATTTACTTTGGACCAACAGCTAATCTGTTAATGATTGATTTTAAATTTTTACAGCCATTTGTCTCTGGCAGAACTTGAGACTGTGAGCAGCAGTCTTTTCCTACCTGATGAATGGCCTTTTCTTTTAAAAAAAAAAAAAAGATTTAAGTCAAAAGTCTTCACTGTTACGTTTTGCTGACAAACAGCTGATACTCAGTGAGCAAGGCTGAGAAATAAATGGTAAATCTTCATATAAAATTCACCAGCCTTTGAAACCGTCAGCAAATAATGTAAGTGGATATTTTGTTAATAGTGGTAAGGGGGGTAAAGACCTTCTACGTGTGAAGTAAAACATAATTGTACAATAAATTTACAGCTTAAAATTCTTAATTAACAAAATTGATGCTCATCAGCAGGACTGGGTAGGGGGAGTGTAAACTAATACAGTTACTGTCCTCGAAAATTATCTAAATTGTATACCATATGATATATGCATTGGCATGATATATGCCTAAACGGGAATTTCATTTCCCATTAAAGGACTGCCAAATAGACAGTAGTTATTTTAATTGGTAAAACACAGCAGTGCTGTGCAATTTAATTGTTGATTCTAAAAAGGGAAGAGTGAATGACAGCTGGGCTTATGTATTCGGAAAAGAACAGGCAAAATTCTACACCAGAGGGCTATGCATATTTATAAATACTGATTCTTCAACAAGCATTTAAGGATAGGCCCTTTAAGGAAAAAACTCCTATAGTGCTTTCCATCTGTAGATCTCAAAGCACTTTACAAAGGTGGGTAAGCATCACTGATGGGGAAACTGAGGCAAAAAAGGTCTGAGTTCAGATTCCAAATCCCCTAAAATTCAGACGTGGTCAGATCCAGAGTTTTGGTTCAGGTCCACACCTAGATAATGATCTAGCTCTTTGGATGAAATGCAACAGCTTTGTACTAAACTATCAATATACTCTAGCTATAAACTCTGTCTTATCCAGCTCAGAGACAGTGGTACATAGTGCAAGACTGATCCTGCAGGATCAAAGATGCAATGTAAATGGATTCTATGCCCTGAGGATGGCAGAGGGAAAGGGTGTGATCAGGACATTTCTATGCCATGTCAATCCTGCACTTCATTTTGGCTCCCTGTGGAAATTACAGGCAGGGTGTAAGTTTAGAGCAACCTTTAGGTTGCTCTAACACAGCACCATAAGCAGCTCAGTGAACGGGGTGCTTTAAGCCACCTTTGCACACCACCCATCCCATGCCTCACACTTTGTGCATTTTGGCCATATGTGTAGATCTGGACCAAAATACTTACCAAATTGCATCCATAACCTCTCAACTTCAGACAGAATTACACTAAGCTTAGCATCTTCAACATAAACTTAACTCTTTCTAAGGATGTTTTAAAATATGGAGTATCATTTTAACTAGATAAACAGGAAATTTACTGGTGGGTACAGTATAGCATTTTGGTATTACCAGTCAGAGTTACCAAATATTGTTATAGAGCCCTTGCTTTACATTGACAGGCTGGCTATTTGCAGAGCACCAAAAAGGAAATGCTCAACTGTCTGAGGGATAAAAGCTCTAATATTATTAATATTTTAGAAGCTGCAAGACATGGAGGTTCCATCCGCTTTCAGCAGTATCATGGAAAGAATCAAGCCAGCTTGAGAGCAGGAATCATGGGCCTCCACAATGGTCTATTGACCTTCTTGTGAAGCAGATATCATGTGACAGAGATTGCCTATCTCTGCAGACACAATGGAAACAGGAGAAAATGTTAAATATAACCAGGTAGACAGTGATGAATTGACACACTGAAAAATCGAACGCTTCAGTAATCAGCCTAAGGATCTGATACCAACAACATTTTTCAGTTTTGTCCAAATTCATTGAAAGGTGTAGTTTAGCAAGTTCACTTCTCATTGGGAAGACCTTTAATCTTTATGCCGGTTTTCTGATTGGATTCTGTGCCATCATCATTGGATTCTGTGTCATTGTTGTTCTTTGCATAGCAAACAGACAAAACATTTGCATACAATCAAAATATCCAATGGATCAACACAGCAGAAATTGTTTGAGTAGTAACACTCATTAAATAGAGAGAGAGAGAGAGAGAGATGGCCATGGGAGCTCAGGGTCAGATTGTGTCCCCACATTTGCATGGCTGCACAAGATCTCAACAACAGTGAAACTGTGGTTCGGCTACTATGTGCTGGAGACAGAACATGGAGAAGTCAAAGATGGAGAATCCATGTCCCTGTTTAGCAGTATTCCACTGTGGCATATGCTGCAGCAGTGTACAAAGGGAGGCTGTGGACGAGTCGGGCATGATCTGGGAGAGTGGCTGGGGTATGGCCACTAGCTTCTCTGGTGATAACCCACCCTAATGTGTACACTGGTGCTGTGTGCCCCACCACCAGGCTGGGAGGGCAATTACATCTCTCCAGCTCCTGTATAGGTCTCTCACACTAAGCTTGTTTACTAAAAACTTGAAAAAATGAAATATTACCAGTGTATTTAGCACTCTGAAGCTTTTGTAACCATCATTCTAAATTACAGAAGTCTTATTAATGTCTTTATGGCTTCATTAAATCTTTAGGATATTTATATTATCCAGAGAAATAATCTCTATCCATTGAGAGTATATAAATCCTTAAGCACAACTTTAAAAAAAATGCTATAGATATGCTTATTTCATAGAAAAATACATAGAAAATTTAAAGAAATCCATTAACAGGATTATTATACCTTTCCTCCAAAATATATTTTGACCGTAATATTTTACTACAAAGGTCTGACTACTTGTGAAGAAATGCAGGGGGAAGATGTACTAAAGCAATTAGCTGAATGGCCAAATGGACAAAAATCATTCAACCAATGTTTGAAAGATCCTTCACCTGCGAAAAGTTGGACATACCTTTTCTCGGTGTAAAAAGCCAGGTTCCTTTTACCTCTAAATTAAAGAACAGGGGAATTTTACTACGTATATTCATCTCAGTTATGTGTATTGAAATAATGGGGGCTCATTACCACAGTTATAACCTACATGTGTTAAAGCCCCAATCTACCAAAGTGATGCATACAAGCAAGTGCATGTGCCCACACAGACTCCTATTGCCCAAGCTTTGTGCAGGACCTGGGGGCTGCCTATATGCATCATATTGTAAGATTGGAGCCTCACACATTAATTGCCTCAGTCTGACACACTGCCCATTCAAGTCAATGAAAAAAAACCCGGACTTCAATTTGGATCAGGCTCTGTGCAAGTATTAGTTGTGCAAGTACTAAATAGTTTCTCCAAAAGTTTGGAGAAAATGTATGTGTAAAAGAAAAGCAAACTTAGCATCCCTAGAAAATGTTTTGAACAGAAAACTGTACTCATACACACATTGTTTGGGTTGCACACACATGCATTTCACACTCACACACTGTTTCGGTTGCTAAGATTTAAAACAATGCTTTCATAAACTCTTAGACTCTTTTTAAAAATATCAAATGGCATCTTTCAATAGAGTTATCCCGGCCCTTAGTTTCTAGGATGAACCATACTGTTGTTGGGCCATTGCCACATGGGATCACAAGTCCATAAACAAATTTCAGGATCTGAAAAACATCATTATGCCGGAGAAATATCATCCTGAAGATATTTTGATTCAGCCCCATCCTGGTGAGGTTTGAGAGTGCAGTAATGTCATGACTTTGTAATGAATGAGTTTGTCCCAGATAGCAAATGCACAAAAGTGTCAGCCCATATCCACCAGGCATTTCACATGGGATGTATCGTCCTTTAAGACAATTTTGAGGGATTAAACATGTGATTATTATTATTTATTTGTATTACTGTACCACCCAGTCATAGTCCATAATAGGAACACAGAACAGAGACAGTCCCTGTCCCCAAAAATGTACATGTTGCCCCTGTTATAGACATTCTATTTGTAAGAGTCAAATACTATGACCAGCGTGTTTTTCCTAATCGTTAACCTTTTTAAAACAAGTTCACAGTTGTTGGTAATAGTTGTACAAAGCTTGAAAATGCAATATATTTCCTTAACTATATTGTCTTCTTCTACTGTATGAAACACACTGATTGGTTATTGCAGGGTTACTCAGGAACACTAGACTGCTTACTTTTGCTTACTTTTAGAAATACAAGAATTGAACCATTTGGTTTTTAAAAATTTCTATGTGGATTTTGCAAACAGGTATAATAAAGAAGAATAGGGCAGAGTTTCGGGCCTACTAAAGTTGGATGAATGTCCTTTCGACCCATTACACTATCAACATAACAACACTGACTCATTGCTGACAATGGTGGTCATCAGTGTGTCACCTAGAACCAATGATATTAATGGTTTTCACCCATCCACACTTTCAGCACCACTACAAAACGCCTATCAAACAGACTTCAGGGTGAAGAAAGAGTTTGTCTTCAACAGATAGTTTCTTAGCTTACATGGGAGTTTACTATTGTAAGCAGAGTCAGGATGAGCTCCACCCTGACATCTGGTGGTGAGGTGTGGCAAGTTGTGGAAAAGAACTTCAGGGGCTGATCTCATTTGCATAGGCACACCCACCACACCTAGAATGAGACCATAGCTGCCCAAATGGTCACTTTGGCTGCTGTGGGATCCCCAGTGTCTCTGTTATTGGGGCAGGAAGAATAAATTGTTATTACCCTGATTATGGGAACTGTGCTTGGAACTGTATGTGGCCTTTTGTTATGATGGAGGGATTCACCATCAACTAAGTAGCACTCGCTAGGCAAGGGTCATGGGTTCCAAAACTGTGTGAATAGAGAGAGGCTGGGGACAAGTATTAATGCCCTTGGTGAGGGCCTTACATGCTAATTGCACTTCCTCCTCTCTTCACTGTGGAATATCAGAGCTAATTTTGATTTCATTAGAAGTCTAGTTATAGGCTGCTGAGCTCATTTTGGGCTGACAGTGTACCAGCACTGGGGCTCCCCTACTACAAGCTGAATTCACCTAAGAGCTGAAATCACTGAGTGTTGTGTTAAGTAGTGGGGGAGCCTGAAGATATATTGTGGAGCAGTTTGCGGGACGGCTGGAGTGCCTTGCGGACCGGCTGGTGAAGCAGTTCGACGTGGAGCAGTTTGTGGATGGCAGGAGCTGCTTGTGGGCCGTGGAGCTGAGTGAAGGAGTTCGTGGGGCGGCTGGCAGAGCGGAGAGCAGCTGAGCGAAGGAGTTTGTGGGGCGGCTGGCGGAGCGGAGCACTGCTATGGAGCTATGGGGCGGTCAGCTTCAGATCATGTAAGGTGCCTCTTACCCCTGTCCCATTTCCACCCAGGTTGGGAGGTAAAGCTCCGCAGATAAACTTTTGAACTCTGGGGCTGCCCTGACCAGGGACAGAGACTTTTGGGGCATTGGACTTTTGGGACTTTGGGTGATTTGGGGTTGCTGGACTCAAGAACCAAAGGGAAAAGGGCATGCCCCAATTTGCTTGGGGTGGGTTTTTTTTTGCTCATGGGTTGTGTTATGAATCCTGTTGGTGGTGTTTCCCCAACATAATGCCATATTGTTTCTCTCTGTTATTAAAAGGCTTTTGCTACACTCAGACTATGTGCTTGCGAGAGGGGAAGTATTGCCTCTTGGAGGCGCCCAAGGGGGTGGTATATATTTGTCCCAGGTCACTGGGTGGGGGCTCGAGCTGGTTTGCATTGTGTTATTCGAATGGATCCCCTAGATATTGAACCCAGCCCTTGTTGCTGCCAACTCTGACGGGCAGAAGGGTTACACTATAAAAAATATGGAAGTAAATTCTATGGGTATAAATGGGGCTATGAAGGGGTTTGATGGCACTGGTTACGTCAAAGAGCAATGCAGGTAGGTGCTGTGCAAGCTTCCCTCCACAAAGTCCTGTTGGTGCACCATACATCTTGACTTGCAATACTACTGCTCAGCTGGTCCTGGAATTCTTTTGAGCCAAGACAGAGAACTGTGCTAAGAGATGCACAAATATTCACTATACTAAAATGACACCACCAAACCAGGGCTCAAATTCAAGGAGAACACTAATTTTTAGAAAAAGATATTAGCTTAATATATCTGGGGAGCAGATAGATATTCAGGACAGCCTCATCTTATTCATCATATCTTTGAGAGCTTAGTCATTCTCAATGGGAATTGGTACAATTTTAGGGCCTTACCCAAAGCCCATTGAAGTCAATAGGAATGTTTACTTTGATTTCATTGGGTTTGGGTCATCTCCTTAGTACATCTTCTTGCACATTGAAGGCTGGGAGAAAATACCTATCAGTGACAGTCTTAAAGAGCTCAGTTTCATTTAAGATTGAGAGGTGACTTGATTACAATGTATAAGTACCTTCAGGGGAAGAAGATACCGGGTATTAAGGGGCTTTTTATTGTAGCAAAGAAAGGTATAACAAGAATCAATGGCTAGAAGCTGAAGCCAAACAAATTCAAAATAGAAATTTGGCACAATTTTTTAACCGTGAGGGTGATTTACCACTGGAACAAACTACCAAGGGAAGTAGTAGATTTTCCCATCTCTTGATGTCTTCAAATCAAGACTGGATGCCTTTTTGGAAGATACACGTTAGCCAAGCACACATTATGCTAAAGTCAAATTCAAGTTAAACAAGGGTAACTAGGTGAAATTAAATGGCCTGTGATAGGTCACATTAGGTGATCTAATAGGCCCTTCTGGCCTTAAACTCTATGAAATCTATGAATATCAGTATATTTTCTTCACATTTGACCATAATGGATGACTGCAAGGACTTTCTGAAGTTTTTACATTTTTTTCTAGTGTCCTACTATAATGCTGTGGGTTTTGGCTAGACAGAACTAATGTTAGTGGGGATGAAGCAGTCGGGCACATAAAATTCTATGTTCAGTTATTTGGAGCAAATATTCAAGCAGATTTATCTTCGGATGTTTGTATTAGTATGCAAAATACGTACATAAACCTATCTCCGGGCTGAAAATTTGTCTCAGTGATTTTCTGCTAAATACCACAGAAAATTTGTGGTCCTTTCCAAAGACTGCCAACATTTGTAATTCATATAGCCCATAGTCTCCTCAATCCTGCCCTTATTAGTTGACTGATTTCTTGCAGGCATCAGGATAGAGGTGAGTCATGAAGGATTTTGATAGTTGTCCTACTGTTCCATTCACGAAGATCAGCATCAAAAGAGGTCTGCAGAAGTGGACAAATGAGCACTCAGGAACGGCTGTATTGGCAGCAGGAGTGGCATTGCAATAAGCAAGGTAAGAGCAGAGCTATACAGATCTTTGAAGCAATGACAAGGTAGCTTGAACATAAATAGAAAGGGGAAGTCGGTGTAAGGATTCAAAGTGGTGAGGGGTGGACGATGAGGCTAGATCAAAAGTCTATTTTCTCAAGGCTCCCTATGGCAGGTTCCCTTACCCTTCTGAAATCAGGTCACCTGTCCATGACACAGTTTCTCCATTCAAAGAGGAGTTTGGCCTTTTCTGGACTAAACAGCTTCTTCTTTGTCCCTTCCCAGGGCTCAGCTTCCCCCAGTTGGTGTAAGACAAGTGGAACTTCCTCATATCCTCTCCGGAAGCCCCAGCCGTGAGCCTAAAGCTGCAAG
Organism: Lepidochelys kempii; assembly: GCF_965140285.1. Lineage (NCBI taxonomy): Eukaryota > Metazoa > Chordata > Testudines > Cheloniidae > Lepidochelys > Lepidochelys kempii. The sequence continues at coordinate 208,281,856 of NC_136381.1, forward strand.
CCAATGCTCAGTTCCTATCCCGAGCCATCTATACTCCTTTGCCCATATGCCCTTCTTTCGTTTATTTCATTCCACCCAAGAGTCCTATCTATGCTTCTCTCCAGGAATTTTCTCACAGCCCCCTCCCCAGGCTGCTTTCTCAGCTGTAAAATATTCTTCATCCCTGATCACCCTAAATTAAGAAAGAAGTTTGACTTATACAGCCCCAACCCACAGTTAACACGGTTCCTGGACTACACTTCCCATCCAGACTACATTCCCCAGAATACTTTTTTTTAGGCCATGCTTGAGCAATAGTTTTCTTAGAGGGCCAGTGTAGATCCCATTACATACATTCCCCTTTTTCTGTTCTTTACTCCCTTTGCTCCCTGCATTCCCTTCTCTGTTTCCTTCCATCTCTTAAATCCACTGCCTCTCCCTGCTCCTCCACACAATCCCATCTCTTTCCCTCCAGAGGTCAGACTCCGTTCTCTCTTCTGCGCCCCCTCCCATCGTGCCTCATTTAATCTTTGCTTCTTTATGGGGTTTCTATTCTATTCAACTCCCAAATATGCCTACCTTAATAAAGCCAACTTTTGCTACTGTTGAGATTCGGGGTACACGGGTGTCCCTTGGGTCTCCCTTCATTCTCACCATGTTACTTCCGCTTTGTGTCAGAAGAGCTGTTGTTGCTAGCAAGGGTGTTTGTGGGAAGATTCCTCTATTCTGTTCTCCCCAACTTGTGTTAGCTGCCTGCAGCTGGGCCAGGTCCTCCATTATATTTCCTCCCATTGTGGCTGGAGGCTTCATTGGCAGTTCAGCAACTGGAGTTTATATAAGAGCTGAATGCCATCCAGAATCTGAATAACTGTAATAGCTGGAAGTAGAGCAGCTTTAAAAAAAACTTAACACATTGAGATAATTTTTCCCAAAAAATCTTTTAGTGGTGTTCCTCAACTGTTAAATTTCAAATCCCAACATTTGTCACCCAAAAATTTCAGGGATTTTTATTTCCTGCCCACAATTAAATGATAATTCTTGAGAATGAACACTGACTAATAAACTCTTATGTGTTGCATTAAGAAATACTGTATCTGAACCCTTTTGAATTTGATGGGAGTAAGATCACGCCTGCTACAAATACAGTAACATTTTCCAGTGAAGTTGCATATATCAGAGCTTTGCCATTGCAAGGTTGTAAACTGAAAAATTGATCAGCATTTAGGCACATGAACATTATTAATGAAATCTGGACCTTATTCAGTTTTCTTTAGGTCTCAATAGTGTACATTTTCCCTCAGAAGACAGAGTTAGGTAGGGTTTAGGTTTCCATTAATGTAAAATTGAAAATAAAATTGAAAATAGCCCTAAAAACACATTTAATATGCACACAACACCTTTTTTCTTGGACTGTTGGAAGTCAAGGAATTTAAGCATTACAAAGAAGAGTATATTATAATGGGAACGTTTATGATGAACTTCATTGGACCTGAAAAACCAATATATTGCAGCTAAGCAGCCTTTCACCAAAGGGCCTGGTAGTCAATGTATAATGTATTCGTTTAAATCATAATCAGAGTCAAAGAGGTTCTCTCTTTTTCAATTAAATGAATTCAAATTATTATGAGCTCTGTGGAGGTTGGTAAGCCTCAGATTGTATTTCTACATTTAAAATGTTACATTTCCTTTCCTGTTGACCTTCTGAAACCTGCAATATAGTTTTTTTATTCAAAATAACTGAGCACTTTAGTGCATTTTTGAACTCAGAAGAACAATTCCAGCACTTCTGAGTGACCCTACAAAATTCAAAACATCCCGTGGTTCACTAAATGTGTATTAGTATGACAGAGGTATGCACGTGCTCATGCCACTTATTCTTAAGGGTCTGACTGCTCCACTCTTAGCAGTCACCAGTACACTCAAACTGTCCGAGGCCCCTCCTACTCTCACAAAAACAAAGTCATCAGGCACAGGGAGCTGAGCAAGCGTGTGTCAACATCTACAGTCCAAAACACAATGGGTGACTCACACTTTTGACCTACCAGCTTTGATAGCAGGCATTTAGGGCCCAATTTTAGAGATGCTGAACAGTAGGAGCTCCCATTGACTTCAGATGGCGTTGTGGCCAGGACTTCTAACATGTGAATGGCTTAATCTAAAAGCTGCATTCAGAAATGGATGGGAATCCAGTGAATGTTTGTTTGAAGATCAAATGAATTTTCATTACTCAGGAGAAACAAGATGCATTTTTCATAACAGTTACATGTTACACTCATTATTCCATAAAGCACCTAGATACATTGACTCTTTCTCAACAAATCACCCTAATCACTCATCTGATTCTATTCCTTGAAACACTGATATCTATAATTCTACCTGATGCATACTGTGGAAAGTATAGAAGATCTTTTATAAACACAAAGCATGAAAAAATGGGTGTTTACCACTATAAAAGGTTTTCTCTCCCCCCACCCCACTCTCCTGCTGGTAATAGCTTATCTAAAGTGATCACTCTCCTTACAATGTGTATGATATTCAAGAATACTTCAATCTCTCTGGTCACGCGATTACAGACATGAAACTTGCGATATTACAACAAAAAAACTTCAAAACCAGACTCCAGCGAGAGACTGTTGAATTGGAATTCATTTGCAAATTGGATACAATTAACTTAGGCTTGAATAGAGACTGGGAGTGGCTAAGTCATTATACAAGGTAACCTATTTCCCCTTGTTTTTTCCTTACCCCCCTCCCCCCTCAGACATTCTTGTTAAACCCTGGATTTGTGCTGGAAATGGCCCAACTTGATTATCATACACATTCTAAGGAGAGTGATCACTTTAGATAAGCTATTACCAGCAGGAGAGTAGGGTGGGGGGAGGTATTTTTTCATGCTTTGTGTGTATAAAAGATCTTCTGTACTTTCCACAGTATGCATCCGATGAAGTGAGCTGTAGCTCACGAAAGCTTATGCTCAAATAAATTGGTTAGTCTCTAAGGTGCCACAAGTACTCCTTTTCTTTTTGCGAATACAGACTAACATGGCTGTTACTCTGAAACCTATCATTCTACCCTGTGCCAACTTAATTCCATGCAATTTTGCACTGTATCCCGCACATCACTCTGCTATATAAATCAGCTCAGGTTTCACATACTGGAGTCTAGAGTCAGAGACAGTGAGATGATGGTACAAACCAGAGCACTAGGACTGCAGAAGCTGCTTTTTTAGTGGGAAAAGCCAGGTTCTCTCCGCAATCACCAGTGAAGGTAAAGATGACTACAGTGTCTGTGCCAGCTCCTGATTTCCAGCCCTTGCTTCCTGCCCATTTCTACCCTTCCCCCCCAACACATACACTTTTTCTTCCATCCCTGTCTTTAATGAACAATGTGAGCAGTTTACTACTTTCTTTCTTTTGAAGAAAAAGAAAAATGTATACAACTGAAAGTCTGCTTTCAACACAGGAATCTCATTTTCCTCGTAACCTTCTAATTGAGCAGCATCAAAAGACAGACTCCGAACACAGAGGCTGGTTTAAAAATGGGGTCACCAAATTCTTCAGGAGTCCCAATGCTTGGAAGAAACCTTAGGGCTCTGGACACCGATCCTATCAGGCTAATAGATAATCTGACCCTAAACTTCCTTATCTCTACTTCCAGGACATTGTTAGAAATCATCCTCACTTTGACTCTGCCTCTGCTGAAATCCTATTTATACCTTTATCTCTTCTGATCCACCCTGACTACTAAATTTCTTTATTTTCTGGGCTTTTAAATCCCTATTGACTAAACTTCAGGAGGTATCTAGATCCTGACAACAGCAGACTACTTTCTTGCTGGAGGAAGAACACTATTGACCATTGACTTCTTTTCCATCTCCAAATCCAGTTCCGTGTTGTCCTGCTAGTTTTCAAAACGCTCTATGCACATGTCAACCTTGGCTCATATAATCTACTTCCCAGCCTGTTTAAGCTTGGTCTAGAGGTGAAGGCCAGTAATTTCTGCATTCAAGCTTCGGATGTGCCACTGGCCTTGACAAGCCATTTAACCTCTCTACATTTTAGTTTCCCCATCAGTAAAATGGGAATAAGAATGTTTACTTAGCACCTTCTTAGGGTGTTGTAAGGATTAGTTAGTTATTGTTGAGGAAGCAGTTTGAAGATGAACAGCACTGTATAACTGTAAAATATTATTGTTATTTATCTTAACTCATTCACCTTCCCATTATTCTCTGCACCAGGGATGGAGGGGAGTTTTCTCTGATGCTAGTGCTACTCATCTGCTTGACATTCACTTTGAATGTCATTTCCTCACTAAATTTTCCCTAAAAACCCAACTCTCCTCTTTAAATTACGATAGACTTTCTGTATAAAAACATTGATATTCTGTGGTAATCTAGCTGAAGAAAGCTATATGCATCTCAGTAGCATTACTCTAAACATATACCCAAGCGTAGAAGGCAGGCAGGCCAGTAACAGTGTTGTATACGCACCTTGGATGTGTTATGAAGTATGGGAACATACACCAAGCTTCTAGGGCACCCAAGAAGGGCAATATGACTAGAGTTGAACAATTTTGTTTCTTCCATAACCACTCCAGTCTCAATAGATATGCGCAAGACACTGTCATTATCCCTGAATAATTGATACGATAGACTGGAGTTGTTTTGGTCTATCATGTCAGTGTGTACTTAGGGAGTCCTCAGTCCATGGATCATTGGCATGCTATACTGTAAAATCTCAGTAGGAGCTGCTATGGTGTAGCGAGTCAATGCACACTTAGGGACTCCACCATTTGTGGATCATTTACAGTGCATCATGTCAAAGTATATTTGCGGAGCCTTTAACCGACAGGTCTGTGCATACAGAGTAACTCTGTATCCTAAAAATACAGATGGAATAGTTGTTTTAGTGTATAAGCTCACTTCATCGGATGCATCCGATGAAGTGAACTGTAGCTCACGAAAGCTTATGCGCTAATAAATTTGTTAGTCTCTAAGGTGCTACAAATCCTCCTTTTCTTTTTACGGATACAGACTAACACGGCTGCTACTCTGAAACTTGTTTTAGTGTATATACATTTCCAATGAATTTAAGTTGTGAAAAAAGAAAATCCTAAAGGCATAAACACTGCTAGTTTCACTACTATGTATCATGCACTGTAAATCCATGGACCTCCCAAATTTCTAGGGATCTCCAAAATCTCATTGTAAGAACAAAGGCAGAACAAAACAGCAGCTAACTGAATTTTTTTTAGCCTTCTGTACCTTTTAAAATGCTTGAAACCATTGTTTTAAAAATACTGCTTACAAAATAAATTACTCCCATGAGTCTTCTGTGCTAAAGGATCATTGATCATTTTCATAAGGGCACAGAAAATACTCTTTCCTGAAAATAATGAATAAATTGGTGATCCAAAGATGAGAATATGATGGCAGATAAATACTTATCAGTGGGTTCAGTTTTTATTAGCCCTAATTTTGCACCCTCTATCAATTACAGGCCCAAAGTAAAGAATGTAGATTTCTAACACCCTGACTGAATCTGCAAACCAATCAGTTTGTTGTCTAAATGTGATCATTTGCACCTGCAATTTTGTAATCACAACAGATGCCAACTACAAAACTGGAAGAGAGACTGAGCTCCCTTTAAAACTGTGTCCCTCAGTGGCCTCAAAATCAAGCACCTGATCCTCATCTGGTGTCAATCAGCGTCATTCCATTGACTTCAAGGGAGCTATGCCACCGACACCAGCTGAAGATCTGGCTTCAGATTTGGAGTAACGGGTTTCCAATGCTAGCAGGGCTGCCACCCCCTTCATGCGGATGTCAATATATAGAATTCCAGGGCCATCTGATCAGGAGGGAGTTTTTCCAAATATGATCTTAAAAAAAAAAAAAAACCCACCAGCGCCCAGTCTGATCTGCCTTGGCATCACGTCTCAGCCCCTCACATGGCACTGGCTGCGCGTAGGGGAGCAGCCAAAACACCCACCCTTTTACCACCCTCAACACGACAGCCGGCTGCCCCCGCCGGGCGTCACGTGGCTGCTGCCTTCCCGCGGCCGGCGGTTTGTGGGAGCCGGCGGGAGCACGCGCGCAGTCGAGCGGCCAAACCCCCCGGAGAGCGCGGCTGCGCCCAGCACCGGCTCCGGCGGGAACCCGACGGCTCCGCCCACTGCCCCGAGTAAAACCGCCTCGCCCCGGGCCCGTCATAAAACGCCGCCCAGTTTCTGCCCGGCGCTCACGGGTTGCCCCACTGACACCCGCTGCCCCGCTCCCACCGAGCCCGGCGCACTCAGCGGGCTCCCCAACGACAGCCCCGGCCCGGCCCGGCCCGGCCCGGCCGGCAGCAGCGCCCGCCGCCAAAGGGAGCCGCCCGCGCGCCCGCGGCCCCCTGCCCAAGAGTGCGCGCGCAGCAGGAGCCCGGGCGGCGGGGCTCGGCGGCAGAGCCGCGGTGGCGGCGGCGGTGGGAGGGGACGCCGGCAGGGTCAACTCGACTCGCGTGGAAAACGGACTGCCGGGGACGCAAATGGCTTTTGCGCCGCGCCCTCGCCTGCGCCCTCGCCTGCTTGCCCGGTGCGCGCGGGCTGCGGCAGGGACCCCGAGGCAGCCGAGCTTTTGTCCCGTGTAATGAGCTCATACGCCTCCCCCCCACACACACACACACCCCCCCACACACACACCCCCCCGGGGCCCGGCTCTTCCGGCCCGGCTCGGGGGGGAGACCTGGCTCGGGCCTGACCTCATCTGTCAATCAAAGCCGAAAGACAGGGGAGGAAAGCGGGGGAGATGCCTATCTCTCGCTGTAAGAAATTCCTAATGAATGTTAAGCAAATTCCCTCCAGCCTGACAAGGTGGATCTAATTAATATCCTAGAAATGTCAGCAGCATATCATTCTGCAGCTAGGATTTATCACCTTGAACCGCTGCATAAGGGATGGGCACCCCCATCAATAGGTTACTTATTGCAGACAGAAATGTCAGGCTATGGCTCCTCGGTTGGCTCTCAGGCTCCCACTTCTGCCTGTCTGATAACACAGGGGAAGGGTAGTGACAACAGGACACGGGGGGGGGGGGAACAAAAATCCAGCCCAAGGCGGCAGAGGGGGCACAGAACAAACTAGGGAGGGTTTAGCTTAGGCATTCTGGTTCTGCCGCTCCTGCTGAAAGTTTAAAACAACTAAGGAGAACTTAAAGAGCTTTGCCAATTAATGCTGCAAGGGATTAGGGTAACTGTCATTACATTTTGGAATGGTGAAACTACCAAGGAAAAAGGGGAATTTAAGGTTGTCCAAGAAGGTGTAACTAGGAGTGATGGGATGAAAGAGCACAGGAAAATGTTGGCAGAATAACAGGAAAGATTTCCTACCAGTGAGACCTGAGACTGTAATAGTCCCCCAAGGGAGGTGATAGAAGCCCTTGCACTTGAGTAATTTAAAATTAGATTGCGTAAAGCACTAGGGAATATTCTGTTGGGAGCAGTCCTGGACTGGTAGTGGAATAGAGACAGGATAACCTAATTGGTCTTTTTCAGGCAGAACTGGGAGTCTGATATGAGTGATCTGCCCCTCAGGTATTAGGTCTTAGCACGACCATTTTGTATCACTAAATGCCTGTTCCTGATTTTATGGATGGACAAGTCAATGAACTTCTAGGTTTGGTTAGCGGACATCAATATTGTAGTATCTGATGTGAGACAAAGAAACATTAGTCCTGGAAGTAGCCCTGATGACAGATAACAGGATTTGTGATTCTGAAGCATAAAGTTGGAGTTGCAAACTAACTTTTTGCTACAGAGTTGAATGTGTGGCTACCAGTTTTCTTTTGGTGGTCGTGATATTTTGATGCCTTGAAAAAGAAAGCATATGCTCTTAGCTAGGGTCATTTAGATAGGCTGAAATATTTATCTCTTATGGCCATCCTGAGATGATTTTCATTCTGGATCCCAAAATATGACTTGGTTCAACAATGAGGTTCATATGATATATTGTGTATTAAAATACAACAGAATGCCACTGATGTGTTAGCATCTCATGTGTAGATAATTGTCTTATTATTTGCCTGTGCTAATTATGTGCTTCAGACATCATATTGAAAGATGTTTTAAACATAAATTTAGCAGTTAAGCTCAGAATATTATTTGGGGATTGACAAATGTTCATTCTGAGTCCCACAATTACAGGTGTTTGTCTCCAAAAGGTATTTCTCTCACTTTTTGTGGTACCCCAATATACATGAACTCATAGCTTTTTTTTGTTATTGTTAAATAGAACCATTTTTTGTTTTCCCACACAAAAGGTAGAGGCAGCTAGACATCAAGTTGAAAGCATGCTAATAAAGTGATACATTAAATTTTTTGATTATGTGGACACAACTACCCAATGGCCTAATACTTATATCCAGATGCTCTAGTCTTCATTCAGCTAAACATAGCTTGTGGAGTCAGGTTATAACTGGCTACAGACTCGGACTGTGAGCTAAAGGAGGATTTTCATTGCTCCACAATTAAGAGGTATTTTAAATGAACTACACAGGTCACACAGACACACACTCCTATGTGTGACGTATTCTGTCTAGTGCACAGAACACAATGCAAGCAAGTACATAACATGGCAAGCATCACTCCACTCATGAGTCTGTGTGCAGTATTGTTCCTGTTGTTGTTTTTGAAATATGAGAATTTATTGCACATTTCTGATCCTAACATTCTAACACCCAAATGTTGGTTTGCTTTATTTTAGTGTTTATTGGAACTTCAGTCTCGTAAGAAATAAAACATGCAGTAGTCTATTGAATTTTAAGTGCTGGGTGGATGCAGAAAATCTCTACCTATACATTACTATAGTCAGATAGCAGTACATTTATTTACAAAGTGAAATTAAAATATGCATTCTCAACACCCTTCTTAGAGGATGCTCCTGTTACAAGTTCAAAGCAGGGAAAATCAAAATGGACAGCAGTTTACCAACGTTTTTAAACTATGAACTGCAGCTAAAGAGGACCAATGGTCACTTTCTTTTTCAGCAACTTCTCAAACCTACGCTAATGAGTAGACTTAGAGATTTTCTTCATTTAGCATTTCTCATTATTAATAAATTTTGCACTGACAACTACAAAGTGAACACTTTGGATTTATGCACCTAACCTAATTACATATGCTGCATGTACGCATTTCATTATTTACTTGACAGATTCATTCCTTGGCATCATAAATAATTAAAGAAGGATCAAATATTAACAATCAGACACATGTTAATTCTCCTCAAATCTGTGGAAACAAACACATTTTATTTTCTGTTCAACAAATACTGAATAAAATGTTTGCATTTTGAAGGGTTGATGCTTTTTGTTACTAAATAAAATTCTTGATTTTCATTTTTATTTTACTTACAATGAAAACTTAAAATGTACAACTGTTCCATGGTTCCTGGAAAACTTGTAACTATTTTTAATAATCATAAAATGTTAGTAATTCCTTCCTGACAGCTAATAAATTAAACATTTTGGTTTGGTATTTGTCAGGCAATTTCAAAGTTAGGGAATTTAAAAGATAAGGTCTGACCCTACTCCCATTAAAGTCGATGGCAAACTCCTCAGCTGGCACAGGATTGGTCCCATAGTTTTCATTATTAGCCAATAGCAATAATTTGTGCCTCTCTCAAAAATGAATAAATAAATGTGTAGGCAAATGATCTGGTGTTTTCTTTCATCAGAACAAAGACCTGATTCTGTGCTGAATGCCCACAACTCGCAGTGAAGTCAATAGGAGTCACAGGTGCTTAGCACCTCTCAGGTTCATACCCCAGTATTAATAAAGGGCCAGATTCTCCCTCCGTCCCCTTATTCACTCTGATTAGTATCTTACTCTGCAAGGAGTTCCACTGAAACCAGTGGGGCTTTCCGTGAAGTAAGGTACTACATAGTGGGAGTCAAGGTAGCACCGTCTGGCCCAACAGCCTATATGGTACAGCCTGCCTCCTGTGAATTGCTAGCGCCCTTAACTCCCAGTCACGGGAGGCACTCAACACCTTACAGGATTTAGTTTGTTACCTTTTACTGCTTTAGCTTTACATTATAATTAAATATTCAAGTGAATTATTTGTGACCAGAACTTCTTCCCAGTAACAAACCTGTCTGAACTCTCTTGCTTGCTGTGTGAGCTAAATTGATGTTTAAATATTTTTCTACACATTATTCAATCTCTCCATTTGATCAGAAATATTCTCGGATTTGATCAAATTTACTTTTGGATATCACCTCCCACAATTTCATCATTTTAAAGGTGTTAAAAATTCATAAATTGCCACATTATTCATCATGCAAGATTAATGCCAACCTGACAGGTTTTGTAAAGATACGATTTTTTTTTTCTGAGTGCACATAACCATATCTGTGTGAGATATACCTCGGTTGTTGAATATTGATTATTCCTATCTCCTTTCTTATTTCTGATGCGAAAGAGAGAATCTTAGGGTGTGATTGTCAGGGTTAGTGTCTCTCTGACCTACACTTGTATGATTAATAATTTATGAGTTGATTTGAAATAGATCTCTGTGAAATGAGCAGGCAATAAGCAGAGCTGTCTGAGATGACAAAGATTCAGAACAGGGCAACTCATGTACATCAGCTTCTCAGGTTCAATTTAAAAGCAAAATGAAACAAAAACTCAATGTGCCTAATTTAGTAGTTAGGAGTTTGTTATCTGAATGCACAAAAAATATCACTGTTCCCTATTAAAAGTTAAATCTGGAAAACAGTTGATTTATCAGCTTTTGGTCAAACTTTCTAAAGCATTCAGTTTCTTACAATATATATTTTAGTGAAGAATGAATGAGCACTGCAATGTGAGAAAGAAGAGAATTTGTTGGTTAACCCTATAGCTGCTGACTATAATTGAGGTGTGAAGCAATATTAGTTCAGGAACACAAACCCACTCTGCAAACCCATATTCACATGCGCAGTTCTTATGTGAGTAATCTCCTTGACTTCAAAAGATAACTCTGAGGCAAGTAAGGATCAGGCCCCAAAAATGAGACCCTACTCTGTTGTGCACATTTGGTACAAGCCAAAGAGGTGCTGAAGCACACCTGCTAACTGTCTACACTACCATTTATGTCAATATAACTTATGTCACTCAGGGGTGTGCACCAGTTCTAAGTCAGCTGCTAGGCACCAGCCAAGGCAGAACGCCATCCCCCACTCCATCTCCGTGGAGGGGGAGAGGGTACGTTCATCTCAACGAAGCCACTCCTTGCAGCATTCGGCCCTTTAATTTTAAAAGCTCATTGCATTTGTTTTGCAAACAAGGTTCATCACTTAGGGTAGGATCAGATCCTGCAAACATGTACTCACAACAGTCTCTCTGAATTAAACAGAGCCAGGTCCTGATACCTTTATTCATGTCCAATACTTTACTCCACATATAGACCCCTTGACGTCAATAGGATTATTTGTGAAATCATGTGCTATTGAGCAAGTAAAGGTATCAGACTAGGACCCATAAGGACCACCCACATGCATGTTTATAGGAGGGGCCTCAATGGGATTGCTTCTCTGAGTAAGGTCCAGGTTATTGATTACCAACTCTCAGAATGATCCACTTCTCCTGTAACAGTTTTAAGTCCAAAACAAAACAAACAACATTTAGAATGATACAAACATGATGTACTCACCGTATACACAGGCAAAAATAAGAGAAACACTTGGATGAGCTGCCCATTGCTTTTCAAAGGATATTCTCAGTAATTTTGCACTAAGAAATGGACTAGCTGGTAGTTTACCAATGAGAGAGAATAATATTACTGTAGTACACTGATGGCCTAAATGTATAGTATTTGGCGTCACTGCATGGACAATGTTCTTTTACCAGTTATTTGTAACTCATTGAAATAGTGTTGTCTAGTTTGCCCGTCAAACACATTTATGTGATCCTAAAATGCTTAATCTGGATGGAGACATCACAGAGCTTTTCCTTCTGTGATGTGCTACAAAAAATGTGGATCAAGGAAATGTGCGGTTTACCTTATATGAAGGAGAAAGGAGAATGTTATTCAAAGCAACATACAGCCAACATGCGGAAACCTAGAAACTAGTTAATGCCTTGTAACAAGTCTGAAATGAAGATGTTCAACCAAGAAAATGACATTAAGCAGCACTAGCTAAGGCAGAAAAGAACAGCTTGTCAGAATCATGTTAGTGTTGTAGTGACATATAGACAATAAAATGGGATGACACAGGCTCTTCTCAGTGGGAGTGTTTTCTCCTGCTGTCTCTTGGGAACTTCAGTGCACTTTCTTTGTAGGAAACCTTTCCACTAAAAAATGGCAGCAAGCCCCTTGGAGGTCTTATTAAAATTCTTCTTCTGTGCTGTAAAATATGTTGTATATGGCAGATGACAGTACCCCAACAGTTAATGCTGTATAGTGTAAAAGAAAGTAGCAGAGGCCGTCATACCAGCTACTGACATATTCCAGGAAAACCGCACAGTTGGCATCTTGGAAAGGGAAATTAATCAGGGGGGAGAATCAGTTCATAATCCCATGTGCAGCAGGTGTCTAAAGTCATTATTTATTATTTACCATACATAGCATCAAATGTGTGTTTCACAGACAAGGACAAGGTCCGTGCCCAGAAGAACTTACAATGTATACACCTAATCCTGAAAGATGCTGAGGGCGTCCTGGAAGGAAATGAGTACCTTCACCTCTAACAGAAGATAATTTTTGCACATCTCAGGAAGTCCTGCTTGCCTTTCTCACTTGAACAGTCATACTGACCCCTAGGGTTTTCTAAATCTTGTAAGTAAAGGGAGGATTTGTCTCTTGCCATGTGATCTTAGGTAAGTCAAACCCTTGAACTCTCTGTACTTCAAGTTTCTACATTCATATACTATTGGTACCTTCCTACATGACAGGAGAGCTCTGAGACTTCAGCCTGGGAGAGACTGTGAAACATCATGGACTCACATGCCAGAAACATGCAGACAACACCCAGATCTTAGACATCGCTCCCATCAGGGATCCCAAAATTAGCATGCAGTTGAAAAACAGCCAGTGAAAGCTAAACCAAAGCAACACAGACATGAGTTTAGTGAAACAGGGAAAGAGTTCAGAGAACTGGCCAAAATGATAACAACTGAGGGTGTTGCTCCTCCAGTCATTCAGAGAATGAACAGTCTCTGGGTCATTCTAAACCAGAAACATCTTCCTCCTGCTAGCCAAAAGGCTAAACCTCATCTAAACAGACATAGACCAAGCCACAATGATCCACACATTTGTGACCTCCTGCCTGTTACTGCAATGCACTGTAGCTGGGAATTAATCCAATGTCTTTGAAGAAACTTCAGCTGGTGCACAATATGACAACTACCCTGTTAAGTAACACAGGTGAATGCAAACACAGCCCCTCAATGCTTTCTGCATACTGCACTGACTTCCCAAAGAATTTTGGATAGAACTCCAAGTTTTGGCCTTGATCTTTATGGTTTCAATCCTGCAAATGTTGAACTCTCTGACCCTGAGCCAGCAAAGCACTTAAGCAAGTGAATCTTCAGAAGGAAATGTAAGACTCATATCTTTCCCACCAGAACCAACCCCACCCAGGGAGATGGGAAACAAAGAGGGGAAGACTAATATGAAAATCATACTAAGCGAATGGATGTTACTCAAGGGAAAGAAGAGAGCCTCTTACTACAGGCTCATGGAATAGAGGGAGAGAACAAGAGTCCAATTATTTAAGATTCCGGCCTTTATTAAATTTATTGTAATGCATTCAGAGGCCACTGTGATTAGATAGGGAGACAGACAGACATATGGCAAAGCATCTGAAGTCCTCAGATGCAGCCCCTGACACCAATGGGCACAGCAGAGGGTGGGCGGGAGTAAAGGAGTCAATTGTTCCTTCAGTCTCAGGCTGTCTTTATGCCAGCCCCGGCATAGTTTAATGCTAATGAAAAGAAGCTGTATTGTTTTATGTGAAGAATACAAAATCAGGGCCAATCCTGTAAAATCCTATTCAAGGGTGTCTTAGTCATAGGCATAAGGACTCTTTCTGTCAGTCAAAGTTGCAGAAATGTGTCTTAAGTATGAACAAGAAAATATGTTTCTCTGTAATTGCTTGATGGCCTCTCTGTTAGCAATGGAAGACAAAAATCTTACTCTGTAAGTGCATGTGATTTCTGGTAACATGCAACACATACCTGTGAAATAAGAAACAAGATTTTGTTTTGTTTTTATATACAAGCTGTTTGCATAATTCTTCCTGGCCAGAAACCTGTACAAATGGCATTAAGGGGAAAAGACCTTTTCAGAAAAGAAAATATATATCTCAATACATTTTCAATATATTTGGTTAAATTGATTGTCATATGCTACCAAGTTTTATATCTCTAAAATGATAAGTTGTAAAATAAGATCAATTTTCAAGAACTAATTTTATTATAACATGAGGAAATAATAATGGAGGGCCATATGATAGCATAATTTGAACAACAGAACTCCCACTTATGGGGAGTTCTGCTTGAAATTAACAGCCCAGTGTGGCCCATATTTATTATAAGATATATTTAAGACACTTACTCAATGAGTAGTCCTTACTTATGCTAGTAGTCCCAATAACGTTATTAGGGGCTACTAATGACTGCAGGATTGGCCCAAAATCAATATCTTTCCTGCAATTTCTAATCAACACCAATCCTGCTTTCTCAGGCACCAATTCCAATTGATATTAACAAGACTACAACATTGCTACTAGTTTCCCTAAATGGAAATTCTGTTGATGCTGCCCATTTAACCAATATGTAGAAGCATACACTAATTACCTCCGTCTTCTCTCCCCTTCTCTGACTCTGTAATCAGCAAGGTGCGTACGCTGCTTCTCGCTTCCCCAAAATAAACACAGAACTCTACTATGGGTGCTGTAGCCTGAAAAATACTTTGGCCAATGTTATCAAATGTGACTAGTGATTTTAGATGCCCTGGTGTTTGAGTGCCCAACCTGAAATGCACCAAAAGGGACCTGATTTTGAGTGGATGGGTACTCATTGCCCTCTGAAAATTAGGTGTTTTTGAGATGTCTTGAGTTGGGCATTCAAAAATTGAGGCCCCAGAAATCATATTTTTAAAAGTACTCTGCATCCACAATTGTGGCCAGATTCTCAAAAGAGCTTGTTACCTAGCATCTCCCATTGGGAAGTCCTTTATAACACAGAAATAGGCAACGGACAATTGCTATTCCTTTCCAAGATCGCAACAGACTTTCTGTGCAACCATGGGCAAGTCACTTAACTGCTCTATGGCTCAGTTTTCCCATCTGTAAAACAATAGTACCTACCTCCTGAGGTGTTTTGAGACTTGATTAATTGTTTGCAAAGTGCTTTGAGATCTTTGGATGGAAAGCATTAGAGGAAATATAAAGTATTTTTATTAATTGCCCTGTATCCCTCCTTCAGCATCACATGTCAGTGATGTGAAGATACTCAAACAAAAAGGTGTTTTAGATCTGCTGTCAAAACTCAATCACCAAGATCAACTGATAGTATACAGTGGTCAAGGTTTTTTTAACAACAGTTCTGTATTTTATGGGCCAAGAATGATTTTCCTGATCTGGATAGATGAAGTCATATTCTGCTTCTTTCCCCATTTCCTTAGCCTTTACAAAGCAGCAATAACAAAGGACACTGAAGTGCGATCTTTTATATCACCAAGAAGTAGCAATTATTGGGAAGCTTAACATGAACAGCGTGTCTAATGCATTTTCCAGCCCTATACTATGAAACTATCCAACCAGCTGCTATACATAAGGTACACAGTATGGATGAAGCTGTATCTTGATGCTTGGTGAAATCAATGTAGTAAAATTCCCATTGTCTTCCATGGAGTTAGGATTTCACTCTGAGAGTGCGGGCGAAGGTACTACATGCTGTGTTACTTTACAACCCATCTAGACTTATACTAAATTCCCCAGGGAGAAGAAATGGGTCCCAAATATTGCTAAATACCACAAAAAGCAAAATATAGTCCTGTGTCTACAAAAAACACTGAGGGCTTGTCTACATGGGGAATTCACAGGTTAGTTAGTGTGAAACAGCTAGCGTATGCATTAAAACTGCAATAGCCATTCCATACTATCCCCTGGGCGGGGGGGGGAGGAAACACTCTGATTCCACATTAGGGCTCCATCTACACTGCACACTACTGGCATAGTGTGTAGTGTATGGGGTGCAATCCAAACCAGTGAGGGGTTGAGTCACAACCTGCCCTGTAACCCTGGGTCCATGAAATGACCCGCTACTGTAGCTCACAGCCTAGACACTAGCAGCCAGCAGAAAAACATGCAGGTCACACCCAAGTGTCTGTGTGCTGTACATCCCTGGATCAGCAACTCCGGCTCCAGCATCCTGTCTATAGCACAACAGCCCCACCCTGGCCACCACCAGCCTTAGTTACTTCTTACAGGGTGACCTCAACACACTTCCAGTCCCAAGTTTTCCCAAACCGTGTGCTCTGCAAGTGACAAAAGTACATTACAGCTTATTAACTTGACTGAGGTAAATACACTTTTCCCACAGAAAACACAGAGTTGGTTTATAGTAAAAATAAAACAGATTTGTTAACAATAGGACATGGTTAAGTGATGCCAAGTGAAAGAAATAAAAATAGAGATAGTTACAAGCAAATAAAAGTGAAAACGCGTAGTCTAAAACTTAAAATCTAGCACAGTACAGGCTTTGTTCAAGATGGTTCCTCCTGACAGTCATTCTTCTTCCCAGCCATGGCTGACTTTCCTTCAATCAGAACCTTCCACAGAAGCACAAGGTGCTAGGTTCCCTTGTCTTCCAAGGTGAAAAATCTTTGCCAATGCAGGTTTCTCACCTATATTCAGTTCTCAGAGACTGCAATCCCTCCTTAGTTGAAGGACCCATCTTTCTCAGCTTGCAAGAGCTCTGGCCTCTTGTGTCTGTCCAGTGATGGATGACAAAATGGCTTTCTCTCTCTGCTTAAATCTCTCACAGTTTAGTGATCTTGTTTCAAGAGGCAGGTTGACCTCATGCTGGTCTTCCCTTCCTGTGGGCTTCCCATTCCTTTGCTGATTTAATGTAAATGAAGCTTCCATTGTTGTTGTCACACCTTACTTAATTTCATTGGTGACATATAGATTGCTGTGATGGTCCCTTCTGTCTGGGAGAGACATGTTTGTTTGGTCACAGAGTGTAAAGCATAACAGAAAGAAGTATTCATAATTCTTTATGTAGTATTAATACATAGAATTAACAATTATATGAATCATCAGTGGGTTTTAAACTTTCAGAAAACACTTCACTCGTTAAACTTTTATTGTACAGTAATATGTACATAATCAGGTGAGTCAGTTGCTTGTCACTTGAGGTTCAGACCCCTCTCTTGATAGCTCAGATAAAATTTCTCTCTACTGCTGGTGTGTAGACATCTTGCCAAGCTGTCTCCTTCCCCTCTTGTTAGTTTTGTTTACCTTTTATGTAAATGGTGTCTGCCTGAAGACCAGACTGGTCAGAGAAGCAAACACTTTCCTTTGTCTAGAATAGACCTGTTTACCAACTCCCCATGACATGCCTGGTTTAAACACACTTTAGTCATAATTTCAGCATATGTCCATAACTCTTAATACACACCACAACATACACCACACAAGAATATTAATGATCAGTGAGTTATTAGATTTCCAATGACATATTACATTATACCTTTTAGATATAGTTTATAACCATAATGAGTTGGGGTACACTGAATTGGTCAGGCCAGCTGAAACTCATTACCTGATACCAGTGAGGTCCTTGCCCTCTGGCACTGGCATGATCTTAGGGTAACAATGGGTAGCTATACGCTGCAGTGAAGAGCATAGATAGATGTAACTTGAGAGAAGAAATATGAGAAACAGAAATGAGAATGGTGTTTACAGCCTTACTCATCATCATTACTATTTATTATTCAACATTCAAGAACCAGGACCAAGAGAAAAAGTAGACATCTAAAAACGTTTACTGCATGAAATCAATTGCATTACAATACAGATTAGAAAACAAAATAATCAAAAGTTTGTCTACCATGTTTTGCATAAATAAAAATACATCCTGATAGTATTTGAAAATATACCTAAACTTGAATCAGACTTTCATCGGTTTTACAGGCAAAAACTAACTACATTCAAAAGGCCACCTGTTGGTTCAAAGAGGACATAATTTTAACCTAAGCTGCATGTAGGAAAGGGCACTTTTTCAATTTGAGCGTAAGCAGCAAACAAGGTGGTACTAATAATGGTAAAAATCCACCATTTGAATGAAATCCTGGCCCCACAGAAATCAATGGAAGTTTGGCCATTGACTTCAATGGGGCCACCATTTCATCCTTCATTGGGTCTAGACAGAAATTTGTATTTACCCTCTATAAATAAACTAAACTTTTAATGAGCCATATATGTTTGTATTCTTCAGGTACAAAATATCTGAAGCAAAAACGAATTAGTCTGGAAGGTTTGACTATACTGAATTATAATATACATAGTTTTTGCCTTGCATTGTATGTTAATCATCTCAAAACAAAATAAAAATCTGATCTCAAAGTTTCTATGACATGATGTTTGTTTTTTTAATCAACATATATCTTGCAAAAACCTTCACTATTACTAATAATAACCACTAATTTTCATTTTGCAAGCATCCAAAATATAAGGTAATATTAAGAAAAGAATGTAAATGATTCATACTTTGAATTTGGTCACCTGAGAGAATCAAAGAGGATGAAAATACTTAAAAATACAGGACCTACAAATAAACAAAGCCTTAAACATGCTTTGTTTTGTTGTTTTTAAATAACGTTAAGCTTCACCATATGCCAGCGCATTTAATTTAACAAGGAAATTAGTTACACTTGATCAACACTTAATGAGAGTAAAAATTTGGTAAAATGTATACTTACAGTGTAAACTGAGCCGTTTGCTGTTCTTGATCACTTAAGAAAAGCAAGTACAGAATCGATTAAGCGACTATTAGGACAGATTCATGTAAATCTGTAAAAGATAAATGTTGTCTTACCTGTGGATAAATAAAAATCTCCATGGCATATGTTAAGATTAATTTATCAGGAAGCAATAAAAAGATACACTTTAAAGGGGCATGATCAACTTGCAATCTGGTCTTTTTTAAATAAAATGAGTTAAACCTATTATCACTATTATTATCTAACATTTATATGGGCAGGCTAAAGGCCACCATTGTGCTAAGCACTATCCAAATGCATAATAAATGATAGGTCTGCTTAAAGAGCACAAATCTAACTGTATTTTTGGCACCACATTTGCCCCCTGTCAAATGTTGTGGTTTCACAGCCATATTTGCCTATTTTTAATGCTGTTCTCTCTCTTTTGCTATTGTGCAGAAGACCCACACAAATGAAAGAGAGACCTAGTGCACTGACTATGCTGGGGAAACACTGAAAGTGACTAGATACAAAACTTGCTGTCAAATGCACAAAGTAGAGAAATCAGAAAAAAGGGAGAAATGTTTTTTCTTTAACGTCTTTCAGTAAATTGTATTAGTAACAATAGTAGGTAAAAACTTTATAGACAGAAATGTGATTTTTAAGTAGATGGGATCTGGTTCAGTGCATTTAGTGTTCCTTCTAAGAACTTTATTGGTTTTCTGCGCAATAATTTATGACTTGCCACGGAAAGATAAAAGGTCTAAGACTGTTTTCTTCCAGATATAAACCGGAGTCTGGATACCTTATTATTACATTAGTGCCCAGAGACCACAATGGAGATTGGGGCCTCTTTATGCTACACACTGTGCAAACACATAGTCAGAGACAGTCCCTAAATAGGGAAAACAGACAAAGGGTGGGAAAGGCAGTATTATTATCCTCCGTTTTACAAATAGGAAACTGAGGCACAGACGAATTAAAAGCTTTGCTAAGGTCACACCAGTAGTCTGTGGACACGCCAGAAATTTAACCTAGATCTCTTGATCCAATCCCTTAACCATTAAACTACCTTTTCACACTGCTTAAGAGATGACTCATAAATTCTGCACAGAGGGACTAAGGCACATATTAAAGTACAGGAACCTCAACAGATTCATTATTTTTGCACAAGACTGTGTGTAGCCCACTGTCTAGGAGACAGTAAGTGTGCTCCAGGGAAGGCCAGCCTGCATTATGAGTTGCCCTGGTGTGCTCACTTACAATTAAAGCATTGCACCAACTCCCTTTTGGCCTAAACCTAGAATCTCCTGGCTTCTGCAGCCTTTGACTCTCAGGCTCTGCGCTACAGGCAGAGAATGTTTTGCAGAAACGCCTGCCTCCTCACATTTTAAACCTTAAACTTCCCCCAGAACATCTTCAGCCTGTGGCCTTGTCCTCTCCTTTTAGCTCCGGGTAGCTGCACTCTCGTTGTGATGGGTATTAAGGTTTTCATTCAGCTGCAAATGCTTGGGACCTATATAAATATTAGCAGAGTGAGCAAAAGGGCCACTCTTCCCTACACCACCAGGGTAATATCTTCTCTCCCTCCCCACACACGCACACACACACTTTTTTTGTCTCCCCTATCACCCATTATCCCTTTAACGCAGAGCAGGGCTGCTGATTACAAAAGAGGCAGTTTGACTCCAGCAATAGGTCTTCTTCACTAATCCTCACTGTCATGGAAACTCCAGCTGCTGCAAGAATAAGAGGTTCAATCCATATTTGCCAGCTCTAATATGAAATCTGTCAGAGCCCAAATTAATGAGTTCCAAATTCCTTACATCACGATAACAGGTTAAGACTGGTCAATTAATTACATAAATCCTTCCCGATTCATTGTGCATTTGCAGGCAAGATTGTGTCTTACATTACTCCATGACACAGGGCCTTTTGGCTCTTGTTGTTCTGCAGAAAGGCCCCCATTTAAAGGCAGCCTGCCTGCCACAGCGAAGTGTTAAATGTCACGCGTTAGATTTTCACTTTTCTGTAATTGCTTTTGTTAAAAAAAATAAATTAATTAAAGGGCTTAGAGCTGCTGTGTGTGTATGGGGGGGAGGATTAAGGAGTGGGCCCCTCAGAAAGCCATTGTCTCTGCTCACACACAATCTAACACCCCAGCACACTGCCACTGCACATGGGGAAGGTGGATCTATATGTATTTTGTAGCAATGGATCCTTTTCCTTGGCTAAAGAGATGCCCAGGTTTGGGAACTGGCTGGGTTGTGTGTGTGTGCCTGTGTGTTTTAAATGCAATGAACTCATTAAGCTCTCTGTGTCTGGTGCATACTCCTAATCTCCACCTCTTGGGAGGGTCCCATACAAACCAGAAGGGCCCTGTCACCCACCACAGAGATTTAATGCATTGTTAAGAGGGGCTGGGGAACAGATTGCTGGAGTGGAATGTCCCAGGGAAGGGCAGGTGGCGGTGGCTCAGCTTTGAGCTCTGCTCCCAGCCCCTTCAATCTCCCCGGGCGGGCTCTCCGCCTGGCAGCGCCTCCCTCCGGCCGGTAGGTGCATTACACACAGAGGTACCAAGAGGTCCCTCGGCCCAATCGGGTCAGGCAAACTTGGTGGTGGGAAGCAATGCCTGCCTCATGCCCAGGCAGGATAGAGTCTCCCCATCATCATGCACAGAGGCGACGCTCTCTTCCCAGCAGAGTCTCAGACTCTGCACTCCCATTGCAGGCACTAGGTTTTCTAATCTAATGTAAAGGAAGGACTGACCAAATTGCATTGGCTTGTGGTCATGTGAGCAATGCACAGAGGTTATTTTGCTAGTCCCTAAAAACAAAAAAACCCACCTCACAAAGCATCAGTTCCTTCCAGTCCCGGGGGAAAGAATTCGTGGGGACACAAGTGTCGCTGCAACTAGATAAAGCCATAAAGATTTGATGGAAGGTGGGGATATTGAGGGCAGCAAACAGGAAAGTGTTGGCCACGCTCTGGTAATTGCGTTGATTGGGATTTGAAATGTAACTGCAGAGAGGAGCGGGCTACCCCAAAACGAAGGGACCGGCACACTCCTTTCGGATCCCGCACTCCTGTACACACCCACACCCCCCCCCTAAAAAACAACACCAACACGGTTTCCTCTGGCTCGGAGCCTCCTCCAGCCTGCCCCGAGGAGCCCAGCCCCCTGGGCTTCTGCCTACCAAAGAATCCCACCGGCCCAGGGACTGGCACTAGAGGCCGCCTCCCATTCTCCCAGCCTGGCTCGCACGCACGCGCCCCCCTCCCAGCCTTTTGTTTTACATTCGGGGCGGGGGGAGGAAGATACATTTAAGAATAAATCAGCAGCGCCCTGAAAATGTTCGATCTCTGCAGAGCTCCCCAGGCACCACCCCCGCCCCCCACCACGCTCCTCCAAACTCTGCTTCCTTGGGTGTTGAGGGGGATGCTGCTGGCTCCCCCCTCTATCCCCCCCCCCCCCCCAGGCGGCAGCATCTCCTGGTGCTTTTGTATTTTGCAAGTGGGGGCGGGTGGGTGTGGAGACCCAGATCTCACGCACGAGACTCCGGGGTTCTGGCTCTGGGGGCGGAGAAGCGGCAACTTGCTGCGTCTCCCTCTCCTCCCTTTTCCATCCCGGCCCCCCCCCTCCTTCCCCCACTGTTGCTATGGGTTGCGGTTGCTACGAGTTACCGGATCAAGGCCGGCGAGCTTCTTTACCTGACAAACAGCCCCCGGCAGAGGCCGGGCGCATGGAGGCGCCTGGAACACACACTCCCGGGCGGGGAGGGAGCGAGCTGCCGCGCGAGCCCCCTGCACACACAGTCAGTCTGGGCTTGCAGCTGCAGGAAAAGCCACAGCAAGTGGGGTGGGGGGGAAGAGAGGATGAAGGCCCTGAGGTAAGAAACTAGCAAAACTCAACTGAAAGGGCTGCCAATGCTGCCTCCCGGAGGAAAGGCAGGAGGCGATTGGGGGGCGGGGGGGGGGGGGGGAGGCTGCTGATGACTCGGCACTTGTTGGAGGAACTGTTTGCCTCTTAGCATGGAGCCAGATGGCTAGTGAGGGGAATTTATAAAGTTAGGAATTCATGGCAGGAAAAGGTAGCTTGAAAGCTTCACGGCGGCCTTGCGGGAGAGCACAGGCAAGGAGAGGAAAGGAGCAGGCGCTGGAAGAGTTTGTGCTGCTAGATCAATTGGTGGCAAATGTAAAAAAAACTGGGGGAACTGTGTTCCTAACAATTAGGAAAAGGTTTAGTTACAGGATCAGTTAGTGAAAGGTTTGCCATTCTGTAGGCAAGAGGAACTGCTTACTAACATACAGCTACCAAGAGAGAGCAAGGTTTTGGAAAGTATATTTGGGTTGGGAAAGTTTCTGATTTGCAGGTTTTTAAATATGATTTCCAGCAGATGTGCTCAGCTTTGCCTTAGTACTTGCAGAGATTTCCTCATGGAACTGGAACAGTTTTGTATTTGCCAAACTGTAGATGATGATTTTAAGTAGTATATATTGTAATTGCAAACTTAGATTGTAGAGTTATCGTATCAACCAGGCATTATTATTTAACTTTCCACCAGCAATCCTACAATAAAATAGCAAAACTGCAAAACATAATATTGTATAATTGCTCATGGAAAATTGATAGGATTAGGAATACTTAGAAATATATACATATACGTTATGGGTATCTCACAATTCAAGAACTCTAAATGTTCCAAACCAAAAGGAGTATTTTTGGTTCCTGTTACAAAAGATAATTCAGTTATCTTCTAAATATGGTTTATTCAAATAGGCAAAAAAGCAGTTTAACCTACAATGGAATATTTTTAATTTTAAGAGGGAAAGTCTATCTTTCTTTAAGTATTGAAGGCCTTGCATGAGCAGAATCAGTCTTGACAGTGGAAGTACTGAATTACATTTTTGTGTTTAAAAGAAAGAGTGCAGCATTGTAAAAGTAGTTTAACAACAACAAAAACCCCACCTTTTTGGGATAAACATTGATCATCATTATTGATCCTACTACTGTTGTTATAACTACTTAGAAATGTATGGTTTTATTTTACCCAGCCCTTAAAAGGGTTGCTAACTTTACACGCTTCTTGTATTACAAACAGATAATGTCAAAAATATAATTGGATACTTTTTAATATAGTTCTGAAAACCTATCTTCAACAAATCACAAAAATATTTCTAGAAACAAAAATGCACAGAATTTGGAAAAGGGGGGTACAGAATTTAGAAATGTGTGTTGAGAAAATAACTGTCAAGTTTCTTACTCTTAATGTTTATAAAAACGGAGTTGTCTGTTATTGAATGGTTTTCTTTTAAAAGAGGATTTTTGTTACCTTGTTTATAGAAATGTTTCAGTTGCATTATGAGTAACAGGTTGTTGGAATGCTGATTTAGAATATCCTTAAGTTAAATATGCATTACAATTCAAAAATGTAAATGACTGGAGCTATTTATGTTTGTTTAACAACATAGCAAACACAAAAATATGTGAGAAACAGAAAACTGTGGAGAGTTACTAAAAGTCATGACAAAAATAAATTAGGAAATGGATTTTAAAAATAAAATAAATCTCATTTACAAGTTAAAACAGAGCAATTTATTTTTGTCATTTAATTACTTAAAGTTCTGTTTCTACTAAACTTTCTTATAAAAGTGTAAGTGTAGCAAAGCAGCAAAAGAGGAACAATTAAAGTGATGTAAGGTTTTGGATGCAGGAGTGGCACATTAAAAACCCTGACTGAAAAACTAGACAGAAATGTCACTTATAGTCAAAAACAACAAAAACCAAGAATCAAAACCTCAAAAAGATGTTTCTTGTAGAAAAAAAATATTTGATGTAGTGCTAAAATCACAACACACACTAATTAAATATAAAACTTCTTAAAATTTTTGAATTTCACAAAATAAACATATCCTAAAACATTTACAATGTTTACAATTTTTTCTTGCTACATAACAAACCCTAGAACAGAATATTCTTCATTATCATTTAACATGAACGTTTCCACTAATAATAGGTATACAGAGAACTCAAAAGAGTAACATTTTAAATTAATTTCCATGCAGGATAGGAAGAAGGTAATGCAATAGATTTTAGAGCACAGATATAACTTGTGAAGAGTGTGATAAAGTTAATAATACAATTATTATGAATCCCAAGTATTTATCACTGAAACAGGCTGCTTTGCAAAATCTCTTTAATACACAAAAGACAAGATCCCTGAATTATAGAAAGTAGTCACAAAGATTCTCCAACTCTTACATTTGTTTTACTTTCAAACAGACAGTCAGGATGTGTGTTAGCAGGCCACAAAGCGTAAAGTGCATTCAATGATCTAGCTCAACATTAAAAAAAAAAAAAAAAACCCAACCCCCAATAGTATGGTAAACAAAGTGATAATTAATTTCCTTCTCTAAAAATTATTCCAGTTCTCAGTTTTTGTTCATTTCAAGATTTTTTCACTGATGTTTTGGGCATCTTTGCTAAATAATAAGTCTATCAATGAGGCAATATATTCCAAAAGAAGTCCGCACTTTGCAATAGCAGCTATCTTGCCATGATAACTTGTTGCTTTAATTAATGCTAGTGCTGTGATATGAAAATATTTTGTTGACTCTTCTACACACAAGCAGAGATGGCAACTAGATATATTTGTGCAATTCAACAAAACTGAGCAAAAGAAACAGATATTTATCTTATGAAAGTGCTACCATGAAGAGAAAACTGGGTCAGAGTAACTACCTAAGAGATGAGATGTTATCCTCAAGATCTTAAGATACACCTTTCTAAAACTATACAGATTCCCAGCTGGATGATTTAAAAACACATCCACACTCACTTTTATTAGCTGGCCAATTAATTATATATTGTTTCTGTAATTCACAGGTTAAAAGATACTAACTACCGCATCTTTGTCAGAGACAAAATCCATACTGGACCTGAACTTGCAGCACTGAAATCCAGGGGAGTTTTGCCATTATTTCAATGGGAACAGGATCAGACCCACTGCGTTGTTTTTAATAACAGTTAAACATCAAATATAAACAAACATTGAAACATCTTTAATTTTTTTTTTTAGCAGTTCTTTTAATGGGTTTCAGAGTAGCAGCCGTGTTAGTCTGTATCCGCAAAAAGAACAGGACTACTTGCGGCACCTTAGAGACTAACAAATTTAGTGGGTGACACACAGGAGACCATTCTATTCTTGCATCTTTTCAATGGTTTCTTCCTTGTATTGACAGGCTCTGGGACAAGCCAACTCATAGTTGCTGCTATAAAGAGCAAAGTAGATTATAACAAATGTTTGTGGTTAAAAAGTTGTGTCCAGGCCTGCCATTTGTGAAAAAGTCAATATTTCAATGTGTTGACTACAGTAAAAGTGAAATAAAAAACTCCAGTTATTTCAGTTTGTACCCAACAGCTTAGCGTTCTATATTTGAACAATGTGTTATAGCTATGTGACTATCAGCCTTTTGGAACAGGGCCATCCAGAGGATTCAGGGGGCCTGGGGTCTTCGGGGCACTTCGCCAAAGACATGGAGCGGCAGGACCATTGCCGCCGAAGACCCAGAGCGGAAGAAGCAGCGGCAGGTCTGCGGCAGCGGGTCCTTCACTCCGCGTGTGTTCGGCGGCACTGAAGGACCCGCCGCCAAAGTGCCACTGAAAACTCTCGTGGGGGCCCCTCTGGGACCCAGGGCAAATTGCCCCACTTGCCACCCTCCCCCCGCTGGGCAGCCCTGTTTTGGAAAGACAGTTTCACTTCCTTTAAAATGTTAATCTAGAACAACTTAGCTAACATTTTCAGACATAGGTCCCTCAGTTTGATACCGAGAGTGAAATGTTGGCTCCGTTGAAGTCAGTGCAAAATGCCCCATTGACTTCAGTGGGGCCAGATTTTCACAGGGAGGGAGCAATCATAACTCCTGCTACCTTCCATGAGAGCTGAAGGTTTTCAGCACCCCTGGAAATCATTTCACATTTATGTGCCTAACTTTAGGCATCTATGTTTGAAAATGTTGGCCTCTGGCTCTTGTGCATGATAAGAGCAAGTTTTCCATAAATATTGGAGAAAGTCTATATCTTCAATGGTCAGCAACAAATACAGTACAGATTCTGTTTTCCTTAAGTCACCATGCTGTTTTAAAAAGTTAATACTGTGGTCTATATAACTTCATTACCAATGTTACACAACTGTTTAGAATGAAACTTCTCTGGTATAAAGTACACAAAGTTGCTTTGAGTATATTTTAATTTAATACACAACTTTTAAACTAATGTAAAATACCTTTACTTTTTTAAGATCTAAAATACAGAGTCACCCAGGGAAATATTTTATCAGCCATACTTGGCAATAAAGCAACAATGGCCCAATATTTGTCAAGATTTTAATGGCTGCATAAACCTAAATACAGTAGGCGACATGTAAATATAAATCAGTGCAATTTAATAAAAGCAACAAACAAAGAAACAGTTTCAAAGCTGTTTGAAAATTGAGAGAGAACACATTATTTTGCTGGTCTTAAGATGGCAATATACAAATGATTTTTCAGGATTCTTCGGGGACTGTGCTTGCTTTACATCTATGTGAAATGCTGTCATCACTGGTGTGTCCAAGCCCGGAGGATGAACTACAGAGAAGGGGACAAAAAAAATAAAAAATAAAGAAAGGAAATTGGTTTTCACAACACACTCGAAGCCTGAGTAACAGAGGAGAACTTTAATTATCTCCAGTCACAAAGAGAGACAGGAAATTTGGACTTTTAATTAGCCATTTGGAGTGCAGTTGGATATTTTTTTAGCAAGATAATTTAAACGCGAATAATTCAAGTCTGACTAAATGAAATTCACATAATCAGAATGCAGATAATTGAATTTCTACTGCATTCATTAATTCAGTGTGGAGGTGTGTGTGAAGACTTCTATGATGAGCTGTCACAGCTCAATAAAATCTCAGTCAATTAATTTTTTCATTATCTTAGTATTACATCAACAAAAAAGTGAAGTCTGTGTATGTATATATGTATGTATATCGGAATGTAAGGAAGAAAATAACCTCTCTGAATCAGAATCTGCATCATTTTTTCCTCTTTTTCTCTCTTCCTCTTCAATAGGAAAACGTCGTTTCAAAGAGGCAAACTTATGAATCGCATCAGCAACGGAATATTTTGTCTGTCCAGATACACAAGCCTCAATATCTTCTGGACTTAGCTGAGTCTGTAAGAAGAGGTGAAGTCTACTGTCCGAAAGCAATAATGCATTTTGTAGGATCCTTTAAAAAAAGAAAAACACACAATGACTAGAACAATTTCTCAAAGGTGTCCTGCTTTTAAATGAATCCCAAATTAGCTTCAGAATGCACTGCACATAATAAAATGATTAGGCATGTGTTACCTTTTTATTACATTATCTGGAATTTTAGGCGAGTAAAAACATGAAGTTAATAGTTAAGAACATCTGTTTTAAGAATAACTTCAAGGGCGTTTCTTCCATTTAACCATCTGTTATTACCATGTGGATCAATTAATGATTGTAAGGGGGGGGCAAAGGCACATGCACTTATGGAAATTTGGTCTACATTCAAGAATTGTCTATATTTAAAAATACTAAACTACTTTAAAATTTCAATTGCCTGATTTCTCTTGGGGGAGTGGAAGAAGGTAAAGGAGTTTAGAAGCATGAAAAGTCAGGACTTTGACATACTTGTGAAATAGAATGCATGTGCACCAACAAAAACTAGAAGTACATATTTACACTTTTACAAATTTATATATATTTAAGGGATAGTAAAAATGCCATTGATGTACATTGATTTAAATCTGCTTATAAAATGTTTTCAGTAAGTTCTGACAATACTCTTCATTTTAGCTGTTTTTTGAAAAAGTCTGTCTTCAACTGTAGTTTATGTTTGTGAAAATAAGCCTTCAAATGCATTTAGCATAACCTGTTTAATCATGTGAACTGTGTAATCCAAGTACAATGCATTCAAAAAAAACTGGAAAATTAAGAGTTTCTCTACAAGGACTGAAATCTGAGTATTAGCATTGCTACTCTGAAAATGCAACGCTCCTGCAATATTTGTATAAGGAACAAATTACACAATAGATCTATTCTAACATGATCAGCAGACGACAATAAGGGTCTATATCTACAAAATGCTGATGTGCATGCATAACTTTACTCATGGGAGTAGTCTTTTTGAGCTCAATGGGAATACTCAGCATTTGCAATATAAGGCCTATGACACTAACAACTAACATTGCGTGCAAATTTACTGCAGTATATTTAAGCAAGCCAGAACCATTCAGAATTAATGTTCGCCTACTTACAAATATTTAAGTTAGTTTTTAGTTATCAATATCTTTTCCATTTATTTGGCAACATTACTGAATATAATCGGATACAAGACAATAACATAAGAACTGGTGAAAGCAAAAATAAATAAAAATCAACTGTATTATAAATACCCTAATTAACATGAAGGGTATAACAGACTGGTTCTTCCAATTTTAACCATGTGTTTGGACTGTAATATTTTAAATATAAATGAACTCTGAAAATTGTTCTCTATTGTGACCAATATACTAATAATTTTTAATTATGGTAATATACTTAAGGATTTCTGTCTTTCTGTTAAAGGAAAGCAAAATGAAAATAGACCTATAATATTAAACTTTAATTTTTGGGGTATTGTGTGTGTTTGCACACACACTTGAAATTGATAAGTTTGCAGTAATGAAAAATATTTGCAGTGGCCCATAATGATCTATCACATTCCATGTGAAATTATATATATCTGAGAGAGTGGGGCTGCAACAGAGATCACTTTTGGCTACTGTCCAAGATAAGGACATTTTTAAACATTGATAAAACTCAGCTTTTATTCTGATAATTTTCTTAAAAATAGACATCGCAAATATAGTCTTTCTTAAAATCCATGCCTACAAAGTATTAATGCACAGTACATTTAAAAATATCTTCTCAGTAACCCAAAAGAAACCACCTAATAGTGTACAAAAATGAATCAAGCCACAGAACCTACAAACCCACACACCTCCCTCCTCGACAGCAACAACTTCATGAATACAGTTTGAAAAGCCATCATTCATTGGCCACTCCTGGTCAACGTGAAATCCCAAACAAGAAATGACACAAACATCATGAAACAAAAAGGAAAAAAAAAAACCCAACCATACCACACAATTAATACAGATTCATAGCGTAAGCACTGGAGGCGTAAACTCATTCCTTTTGTTTCCTTAAAGTAAATCTTACTGGGATTTATGTTCCAGGTTTAAAAACAGATAACAGTGAGGAGATTCACATTTTTGCAATACTAATGTCTGCATTTCTAATTCAGAGTAATATAGTAAAAAGCCAGCCCATTAAATTCAACGTGCATAAGCTTTAGTCTCCCTAAAGATTTTCCTGTATTGTACCTTTAGTAGCTTCCTGCCACCCAGGCTAAAGCGCAAGTAACTAACTGTTCATGAGATTACGCTATACTTGCAGCTTTGTTGCTGCTTGAAATGTATTTTCTTTTCTTTATAAAATAATGGATAATCTTTAAAATTGATTTTAGATGGTTTGAGGCTTTACACCACAGAAGTAATGAGCACTAATGTCAATGATATTGGACACAAATTCATTTTAGCTTTATTTCATGTCCACAGCAATTCTACTAAGCCTTGAACTGCTGAAGCACTATTATTAACTTGCTGGTAACCTAACACATGGCAACAGCAAACAAAACTGATAAGGGTACAGGTTGATCAGAACCTCAAGGCTACTGTCCTTTTTCAGCAGCTATAATTCAATTTCCAATTTTACTGTACATTGGACTCATTATTTCACAGTTATTTTCTCTTCTGCTTAATAGTGCCATCTGGAGGTTAAATGAGTGAAGACACACAGAGAGGAAGAATTAGAGAAAGATGTTCATTGAACCAATCACACACACCACATCTGTAAGGGAAAACATTTAGAGTTCTTTACCAACCACTGTAAGCCAACATGTGAGCAGTCATATACGCACTCTTCACCTAGGTATGCCCTTGGAATGCCTGGTCTACTCTTTAATTGAGAAATGACAACTTCTGCTTTTTTTCCTTCTGCACCAGCCATTTATATTGCTTGAAGGATGTAATTAAAAAGCAATCAAAATGAAAAATAAAGTGTCTACACTATCCAAGTTCTAACTTTTTGTTTTTATGTTCAAAATATTCATACCTCCAAACAAGGACATGCAAGCTTCGTCACCTGTTGTTGTTAGTATTGGTGAATATTATTACAGTAGCCCTCAGGGGCCCCAACTAGGTTGGGGCCCCATTGTGCTAGGTGCTGTACAAGCACATAAAAAATGACAGTCCCTGCCCCAAAGAGCGTCCAGTCTAAACGACAAGACATGACATGTAGATGAGACAAACAACTAGGCAGGAAGAAGTGGAGGAGGCAGGGGGAGGTAACATACAATTAGGATGCGGCAGCAGTGACTAACCATGTGTGCAATTTTTAGCCAATCAGCAATTATCACAATGTTCAATGAACATCAGCCTGTTCATTATTGCAAGTACCAATACAGGAACAGATTCTGACCTCGGCAGCTCTGGTATAAATCTACGGTAATGAGATCAAAATCTGGCCCACACAGTTAGTCTATTTTAAAAAAAAAAAAAAATCACAGCTCACACTGATGATTCTAGTATCACCCGAAAAAAACTGAGTAGGCAGATTTAAAGGAAAGTCAAACTTTTCCTATGCCTACCTAGGATAGAAATTAATGTCCTAATCCTGCAAACCTTTCCCCATGTGAGTAGTCATTACTCTCACATAAGAACTCCCTTACATGAGTAAGGGTTTGTGGAACCAGGCCCTATGTTTGAATTAGAGATAATAAAATCTTTTTTATTTGTTGTCACAAGGATCTTGGTTTGTAAGCAGTCTTGGTAAAAATTTATAATATCTCGACCTTTACAGAAAGAGGGCATAAAATACGTAGTCTTGCAACCCGACCGAAACCCAATGGGACCTAACTATAGGTGTTGGGTTCAGGTCAGTTTGAAGACGAAAATGAGTTGACATGCTTAGATTGGGTTCGGGTCAGGCTTTAAAATTAGGCCACAGCAGACTGGGGGCAGGCGCAGGGTCACAGGCAGCCGTAGGGATGGCTTGGTAGGGTGGTGGTAAACAGTCCTTTGTCTACATGGGTCAATGACTGGTGGAGGTGCTGCCACCAGGAGAGGTGGTGCTGTATTCACATCAGCTGCCTTAGGACACACATGGGTGCGGTTCAGGTGTGAACAGAGAGAAACAACAAGCTGGCTGGGACCCCACACCAGGCACTACCTGCCCTGCACCTCACCCCTCCTGCACAGCAGAAGGCTTTCATTGGGGTCTGCAGATGGGTACCCTCCCTGCATCACCCCTGGGCCCATGCCCCCACCCACCCTGCAGTAGGGCCAGGCAGGAGGTGGCAGTGGAGGAGAGAAGGGGAGCTGCCCTGTGCCTGGCAATGGGTCTGTCCTGCCGTGTGGCTGCCCTGGCTGGGAGTTTGGGGGACTGAGGCTTCACTGAGGTATGGGCAACCCTGGGCTTCTTGGCGCAGCTGCAGGGGAGAGAAGGGGTGTGGGCCAGGTTTCTGAATGGCAGAAACACCTGGGTCTCTTTGCAGCATCCTGGACATGCTGCTATGCTAGCTCTGGTTCCTGCCACTCCATCCCTGACCTTGCAACCTGACATGGCCTGACTATAAGGGTCAGGTCAATTATGAAAATGACTTGAGACTCTCAGATTCAGAGTGGATTCAGGTCAGCTGTGGTCTAGATGACCTTTAAAATTAGACCCGAGCAGACCTCTAATAAAATTCCAATTGATACACAAAAGAAAGCGCATAGCTTTTGAGGAGATGCTGTATGCTACATGGGGACTGTTCCCTCGCCCAAGCTAAAGAGAGAACATTTACAAAAGGCAAAACATGTGGTGTGTCTGATTTGGACAAAGGCCAAAATCTGGTTTTCTTCAATGTGATTTTATTAGGTATATTATACATTGTTCTGCTGGAGGAGAACAGCATATGGCTGAACAGTACAACTTAATCCTAACTAAAGATTTCCTGTATCTACTGTAACCTAATACAATGACAGATGCCCACTTGAATGTGTGTGGAAGGTTAACACTCTGATTTCGTTTTCAGCAAATTTACTCTGCCCACTTACATCAGATCACGAGAGGGGGAAAAATAAAACTTACCAGAAACAACTGATCACAGCCTGTGTTCTGGTGCCCTCTATTGAACACACACACATATTCAAACACAGAGAATGGGGAAATACAGGCCACAGTCAAAAAAGCTCTATTTCCTCATTTGCAAAATGTCCTATATTTCTTCATACTTTTTATAAAAGAGGAAACAGTACTGAAAATAGGCCAGTGTGAAAGGCAGCAGGTGCTAGTTGGGAATATGAAAGAGAATTTAACTAAATAGAGCAGCTACGAGGGGCTGCTGGATCCCATACTAAGTGTTACTCATTTCAGCACAACTCATCAAATTTGAAATATTTGGAGCATTCTATTAAGAATAATGCTAATAGAAAGATGGGGCCCAATTCTGCATCCCTTATTAGCCTGAGTAAACCTTACAGGTAGTCAATGGACCTGGTTCACTATTTTCCTGTACCTTGTGTAGTCATTTATACAGTGCAAAGTGAGAGTAAAGTACAACCAGATCAGAATATTAGTGTTTAATATCCACTTTGCAGTGATGCAAATGACTACACAAGGTACAGGGCAAAAGTGAACCAGGCCCATTGGGACTACACACATAATATTTACGCATGCAAGGTAGGGAGGCAGGATTAGGAACTGGTTTGGCGAATCAGAAGTGGACTTTTAAAAACATTATTTAAATCTATTTCCATATTAATCTCTTGTCAGGAGATGTAATATTAAAGCATGTTTCCCAGTTGTAATTTCCAGGAATAGCCACTCTCAAGAGATTACTAATAGATATTTACCTTTTTTTCTAAACCACACATTGGTAATGAGCAAATAACTCCAGTTTCATTCAATTAAAGCAAAATAATGGAATGCAACTTAAATACAATAAATTGCTTTTGGTAAATACATATTGGAGTTGTTATAAACAGGAATGCAAATAATCATTTTAGGTAATTTTAGGCCCCAAAATTAAATTTTGTGCAGAACAAATGGGTGAAAAGGAAGAGGGTCTAACAAAACTTAGTATTAGTAAAGATAATTTTTGATTTTTTTTCAATTCAGTAATAAGCTTTCTTGTTTGAATTTAAAGGAGAATTCATCAGCATCACAATATGTCTTCAGGAATATTTCCAATGGGAAATGTGTAGTTTTCCTCATTCCCAAAAAGCAATTGATGACTGAAAATTAGCAATCTGACGTCTAGCTAATGGAGGCAGAGTTCTCAAACATTGAACTTGACAGTAACAAGGACTGAGTTATACAGTTCTTTTGTCAATCAAAATGATAATCCCCTATAAAACAAATGGGATCAGTGCTGGAAATATATGATAAAGCCAGATTCATCCAACCTCATCTTCCAACATGAATTATAATGCTTTACTTCTGTTTCAAACTAAGGGTCAAATCCTGGCCCTGATTTATGCATCAGGAAGAGCTGCAGAAACCCTGTATGTCTAAGTAACTAGCTGTTCAGAGTTAACTAATCCAGAGGATGGTGTGTGGAGGTGGGGAACAACGAAGATCCACATCCACTCTCCAGCTGGGTAGTACAGAGTGCTTCAACGGTGCAGGGTAGGAACCTCATGCAAATGAGCCTCCTCTCCCCACCAGCCCTCCATAAATTCTCGCCCCTCTGTCTTCCGTGGGTGCCCTGGGAGCTGCTGCAGTAACCTTCCCACACAGAGAGGTGGATGGAGGAGAGGAAAAAAAAGAAAAGAGCTAGGGATGGTGCATTACATTTTCAAAAGCAAATAAGTGATTTAGGAGCATAGGTCACATTTTCAGAAGAGACTTAGAAGCCTAAGATTCAAGGAGGGTTTTTGAAAATTTTACCATGGCCCCATCTTCCTCAAGCTGGTTAGCACGTGTGGCTTGTGATCTCTGTTCTGCTCGCTCCCAGAAGAAATTGCCAGGCCCGGGGGGGAGGCACGCTTTGTGTCATTCTGCCTGACAGGCACCTGTCTCCTTGCCCTGGCTAATAGCTCACTTTTGCTGTTTTGGCCTGTAGGGTCCCATTCAGTTTCTCCATGACTGATTTCCCCTATTGCTCCCCCTGGAACACTGGAGGCACCAAACTGCTGTGTGGGGGTGTATAAAAGCACAGAGCATCTGTATAAGTGCTACCTTGCTGTCTCAAAGGATGTTCCGTCTCCCACAGGAAGTGGTTGTTTACAGATGCACAGCCTGGCGGCCCTAGGGAGCTGCTGAGGGCTCTGTGCTATAGGCACTGTGGGGCAGAATTTAGACCTAAAGTACTAAGCAATGTCAAAAAAAAAAAAAAAAAAGTCCATAAATGTACATAAAATCAAGACAGAGGAATCTGAAAGGCCTCAGACTAACCATATGTCAGTGCCACTATTTTAAATTGTTGGAGCATGTGTCATACAAAAAAAAAATCTGCAGTGATCCAGTGCTGGAATTATGCAGATCTCATGCTTGTCAACGAGTCACATAAATACAGCTTCAGGGAAAGAATTCATGACATTATGTTCTAAAAAAAGAAAAAACTCACAATCTCCAAAATAGAGGCGTCCGGAGCAGCATTCTAGTTCAGCTAATGGAGAGAACTTTTCTGCAAACTGGGACGTCTGACATTCCATCCAGCAGAGGGCAGCGCCACAGGATGTCAATGCCAAGCCAATTTATCCTAACACATCCATATTTTTAAAAACTCCTTTCAAGTCTAGTTTTCCCCTGTGGCTGAGAATGTCTGGGAGAACGATGCCACCTTTCATGCAGCACTGAAGCACAAACATTTAAATCATTACTATAAGAGGAAAAACCCGGTTTAAAAACTTTGATGCACCGAACACTAATCATTTTAATGTTCATGGAGCAATATGCTTGAAATGCTCAACATTCTCCTATCCCAGTACTCAGTTTAACTACAAGTATCCAAAAAGCTAAAAGAAAGTACATTTCTGTTTTAATGTCATTTCTGGAAACATAGCCACTGGATGGAAATACTGTGTGTCCTGTAATAAAAGTCACTTTGGAGCAGTTTGGGCTGATCACCATTCCTGCAAGTTTCATTTTAAAATTAGAGTATTTTTAAAAAATAACAATTATCCACATCATGGCACAGAGAAAGCTGAGAGCTCACACATGGATACCTGAACAACCACAGGCTTTGTCCAAACCATCAGTATTCCCAACTCTTGAGTTGTTTTTAATCAGTGAGATTGAGGGGCAATCCCTAAATCCTCCTCCACTCTCTGTATTAGTGTCATGTACCCTCAAGCAGTGTCATGACTAAAGTCCTGGCCAACAAAGATTAGATATGACTCTATGCAGGAACAGACAAGACTGTTCCTGAAATGACTAATGGGGTCACAGTAGACACACACCCTCTTGCCAGTTATTGAGCACACTGCTAACACAGATCTTCCCTTGCTTTTCCCAAACTAGGAGCAAAGGACTCCGCTTAAAGCTACGTGACACTGGCCAGGAAGAGCATGCACCAAAAAGCATAGTAACTTGCTTAAAAATTCCTGCCTTTGCTACTACTAGTAGAGGTCCACACCGGTAAGTTCTACGGAGACTAGCATTGTAACTCTCATGTCATCTACCCATGCTCAGAGTAGCTCTAAACAAAACAATGGATAAAAAGCTGGTGGCTGGTAGCAGCCTGACTTACTAGTGCTCCTACCACTGCAGCCACAAATGGAGCTGCACCAGTGACAGCAATGGTAGGACATTTTACAAATGGTAGAAAAAGCCACAAGATGGTACAAACATGGTTGGTCTAGTGCAGAGGTGGGCAAACTATGGGTCCGTGAGCCGTTTTAAGCTGGCCCGTGAGCTCCCACTGGGGAACAGGGTCAGGGCTGCACCACATGGCTTGGCCTCGCTCCAGCCGGGGTGCTGGGTCAGGAGCCGGATCACGCGGCTCGGCCCTGCTCCAGCGCTCTGGCCATGGTGCAGGGTCAGGGCCACACTATGCAGCTCAGCCCCGCTCCAGCCAGGGCACTGGGTCAGGGGCTTCTCCGACGCTCCAGCCGGGGCGCTGGGTCATGGGCCACACCACGCAGGTTCTGGAAGCCGCAGCATGGCCCCGCTCCGGCTCCTATGTGCTCCAATAACCCCTCTGGCATGCCTGCAGATGGGCAGCTTGTAGAGCCACATGGCCACCCCTCTGCATAGGAGCCGGAAAAGGGAGATGCCACTGCTTCCGGGAGTCACTTTAGGTGAGGTAAGCGCCGCTTGGAGCCTGTACTCCTGAGCCTCTCCCCATGCCCCAACTCTCTGCCCCAGCCCTGATCCCCGTCCTGCTCTCCAAACCCCTCAATTCCAGCCTGGAGCACCCTCCTGAACCCCAAACCTCTCATCCCCAGCCCCACCCCAGAACGCACACCCTCCAGCTGGAACCTGCACCCCTTCCCACACCCCTGATCTCCCTCCTGTCCTCCGAACCCCTCGGTCCCAGCCCAGAGCACCCTGCTACACCCCAAACTCCTCACCCCCGCCCCACACCAGAGCCTGCACCCCCAACCAGAGCCCTCACCCCCTCCCGCACCGCAACCCCAATTTTGTGAGCATTCATGGCCTGCCATACAATTTCTATTCCCCGATGTGGCCCTCGGGCCAAAAAGTTTGCCCACCCTGATCTAGTGGCTAGAATGCTAGGCTTGGACTCAGGGGACCTGGGTCCCAGCTCTGCAGCTAGCTGCTGGATGATTTTGAACAGGTCTCTGTGCCTCAGTTTCCCCATCTGCAAAACACAGATAATGATACTAACCTGCTTTGTAAAGTGCTTGAGATCTACAGATGAAAAGTGTTGTATAAGAGCTAGGTATTATTAAACAGCAAGAGTGTTGAGCTAAATGCCATGTTAAAACCGTTCTTAAAACCTTTTTCTAGCTCAGGTTGGACCCTAGCCTAGGAGACTATTTTAAAAAATTCTTTTGCTCCATCCCTTTAAACAATGTTTTCATAAACCATGTCCCTTGCAAGAAGAGACAGGGCCTGGTTCTACTGTCCAAGTCTACACTGGAGAAATTTACCAAAAAATTTCCACTGGTGGTGTCACCAGTTCGGGTGAAGGAGTGTTGGTGCTGCTGGGAGATTATTTTGATCACTGTTTTAGTTATGCTTGCTGGAATAAAACTTATTTGGCAAAGTGGTAAAAATGGTGCCAATTGTGAGATTGCCTTATCTACACTAGGGGACCCAAATATAGGTATTAACCCCAGCTCAGCTAAACCAGCTGTAGTATGAGAGGGATATTTTTTTTTAATGATTCCTTATTACAAAGTGTTTCCCAAAGCCCATTGTGTTTAAGCAGAGTTTGCTAGAGAGGTGTTAACACTAGTTTCCTCACCACTGTAAACCTGTTTCTTTGTTTTAACATAGTTATCTCATTCTTGAAAGATAACAGATTTTACCAGAAGAGCATTTTTAACCAAAATAAGGCCATGAAATAATTTAAACACTGATGCTTCACAAAAATGCCAATTTCTAATCAATACACTGAAATGTGCAGAACTTCAGCTGAAATTTGGTAGCAACAGTTCAGCTGAAGTGGTATATACAAAAATGTGTCCATGAGAGACAGAGGAAATCTAAAAGAGCAATATATAATGCTCACCACAAGATGGCTCTCCCGTACAAGAGATGAGCTGTCTAATACAGCAAATTAGTGACTTCAATAAAAACACACTAAGATGCAGTACTTACTTCTCAAGAAATTCTTGTAGGCCCTGTCGACGATGGTCCACATGATGGGGATTATTCATATTAAAAAAGGGAGTTTTAGATGGAAGTTCAGGTAATTGGCTTTAAAAAATAAAATACAGAGTTAAAACCAAAAATGAAGTGGCTGAGAAAAATAGTTTATGCGAGTGATCTAAGTTTAGGAGGATAAATTACAACATCAGGCCAAAGGAAAAAATATCTTGGACAAATATAAAGCAAAGCCAGTCTCTGATGAATGGAGGGAAGAGAGAGAGAGAGAGAAATGTATCTTTGTGTACACATTTTGTCATTTTGGGAGGTGCTCAGATACCACAGTGATAAGGACCATATGAGAACCTTGGTATATAGACACCTAGACTCCAAGGATGAACAGTTGGGTCAGGAAAATGTAGAACAGTGTAATTTACATTTTTGTTATCTTTAATGGTTCATCAAGAGCACTAGCTGTTCAAACTCGTATACAACAAAATATAAGATTAAATACGTTAAGCCTTACTAGTTTGGGGAATAGTTACCAAAAGGTAATAGTGGAAGCCCCACTACTTGAGATGTTTAACTCCAGGCAAGGCAGGGGTACGTCTACACAGTGATAAAAAAAACTGTCAGCTGGCTTGGGTTCTTGGCTGAAAAACTGCTGTGTAGACATTCAGGCTTAGGCTAAAACCCAAGCTCTGGGACCTTGCAATGGTTACAGCCTGAGCCCGAACAGCTACATAGCAGTTTTTCAGTCCCAGAGGCCAGGTCAGCCACAAAATTTTTATTACTGTGTAGAAGTACCCGCAAACCACTAGAAAATATATTGTGGAAAACAACCTTGCACTGGTAGGGTACAGAGGATATGGGCTAAAGTCTTGCCCAACTCTAACTTATATGATTCTTTAGTAATAGTTCCGAACAGATAAAAACCCTACCTGCGTGTCATCTTCAGAGTATTAAATTTGTATTTGATGGAAGAAGGTAAATTAAAAAAAAAAAAAAAAAGTCACTCACAGTAGCACAGCATTCTTCTGAAGTCTCTGCCGCAGCCATACAAATTCTCGAAAGCGTCGTCTAACACAAGATGTTTTCCTTGTAAAGCACATGCTATTTGTCTGTTGGGAAATGAGACTCACTTTACCTGTAAATCCTTTAGACTTAAGAAAACAGCATAGATATTTCATACTAAAAAAAGGCACTGAGAATTCTCTCCCTGAAAGCTGAAGGACTGACTTCTATTCAGTTCAGTATAATAGCTATGTAAACAGTTGCATCTTGAACCAGATCAGGATCAGTTTCTAACTTCTCAGGGAAATATATTTTTCTTCACTTTGTTTTAAAAGCAAAGAATGATCAGAATGAAGACATCAATTACATCAGGTGAAAAAGTTTGTCAGAAAATGACTTCCAACAGAAAACTCCAATTTTTGCATTTAAAAAAGGGTGTTTTTTTTAAAATAGCTTTGGTCACTACCTTGCAAACACTTACTCCTTCCAAGCATGCATAGTCCCAGTTAAATCAATAGGA
Organism: Lepidochelys kempii; assembly: GCF_965140285.1. Classification (NCBI taxonomy): domain Eukaryota; kingdom Metazoa; phylum Chordata; order Testudines; family Cheloniidae; genus Lepidochelys; species Lepidochelys kempii. The sequence continues at coordinate 208,322,193 of NC_136381.1, forward strand.
AGAGCCCTGCAAATCCATGGGTAACCACTTTGTATCCATGGACTATATCTGCAGATACCATTGCAGATGCGGAAAGGCTCTGACAGTATCTGCAATGTGGCGCGGATCCTCCACCTGCCTTGGGAGTAGGGACAGGATTCATGGGCTGCTTGGGTCCCATGCCCAATGCAGGTGGAGGGTCCACCGCAGCTCCCCACAGCTGCCTGCCCAGCTGTTATTGTGGCTGGTCTGCAGCTCCGAGCTACCCCCCTTCCTGGCCGGAGCCCGGCTGGGGAGAGCTGCGCTGGCAGCTGTGGAGACCTTGGGTCCCTCCACAAGTCCTGGGTGGGGGGCTGCTTGGGCCCCTGGCTAAGTTCACTGTAAGCTGTGTCTCCGTCCAGCAGCCTTCTTTGCACAGCGCAGGCGCTCAGAGAACCCACCCAGGGACCTGCCGCAGCCAGGGAAGGCCACAACCTAGCCCGGCACCCAACCTGCTGCGGCCGGGACGCCCTTCCCCCGGCCCCAACTCTGCCACAGCAGCCCTCCCATGGCCTGAACCCAGCCCCAGCCTGGACCTGCTGGGGAAGGAGCACCTATACTGCCGCCCTAGCTCCGAAGCTGCTGCAGAGGGAAGAAGCACCTCTTCTTCCCCAGCCCAGATGCTGCTGTGGGGAGAGAGAGCTCAGGGGAGTCCTCTCTCCCCATCATAGCCCCAGAGCACCCTTCTGCACCCCCTCACATCACCTCCATATTGCTTTACATAACAAAATTCATTCCGCACATGGGTGGGAAAAATTTGAGGGAACACTGCTCCCTACCCAGGATAGATGGACGGTCCATCATGGCCCCCCACAGCTGCCAGCGCATCTCTCCCCGACCGGGCTCCAGACGGGGGGTGCCTCGGAGCCTCAGTTCAGCCCCCAATGTAGAGCTCTGCAAATCTGCGGATATCCGCATCCGCAGATAATTTTTGCGGATCGCATGCGCAGGGCTCTATCAAGAGGACTAGCATGAATACTTGCTACACAGGGAAAAGCAGATGTAATGATTGGGCCCTTAGTTACCAGTCACTTGATTGTTTGCCCTTACTAAGATGAATGCTTTCCTCCCACACACAAGTAATAAGTGCTGACAGACTTGTGGCTTTATTTAGCAATCATATGACTTTATGCTCTCAAACTCTCACCTCAATATTTGAGTAATTAAGCAAGATTTTTTTAATTTATATTTTCCACCCAAAAAATAAGAAAAGAAAAAAAGGGAGGGAAAAGAAAGGAAGGGAGTGGAGCAGGGAAGGAGAGGAGAGTATTATCTCAGTTTCCATCCACTATGAGTTAATCAAAGACTTCTAAAAAGTCGGACCAAATCTGTTCAAATCTGTTTGAGGTCCTTCTTCTCAGAAATGTTACCTGCTCTTTAGCTGCTAGGTCAGCCCAGTTGCTGAGCCAAGCTTCTAGCCCTGAAGGCAGTCTGCCCTGCCACCTAAGCAGTATGAGACATTTGGCTACCAGCACTGCTCTAGAGAACAAGTTTTCCATGAGGTGGAAAGTTTCCAAGATGATGCGATATATCCCAAAACACAGTTCTGGGAAGTAATTTATAAAGAGATATCCATTATCATATTAATCCTCCTGCCCACTTCTAGCCAAAAGGATTGTATCCTGGGACAGTCCCAAAACATCTGAGCTCTGGGAGACCCACATCTCCAACAGCAGTTTGTTTTGGCAAAGCATTGTAAGCTGTGCAGTGACCAGTGTGAATGAAATATAAATTTTCTGTTGAATCAGCCTCAACTGTAGATACATACAGTTTTTAATGCTTTGTAAGGTATTTCTCCGTTGGCTAGTTTTCAAGAATATATACAAATCTTTGTTCAATGCTTGTTGCTAGCAATCTAAATTAAGGAGGGGTTTTTGGGCCACAAAGTCGTAAGAAGCTATAACTGGTCAGGTGAACCTATGGAGTACTCTCCATATCTGCAACAATTCTGGAGTCTCTAGTGCTTCCAGTATAACAGGATCAAATAAATCCTTCAAGAGAGGCTTAAGCCGAAGGTAATGGCAGAGAGCTGGACAAGGTATGGTGTACTGCTGTTGGAGTGCTTGGAATGGCAGAAACCGAACCTCTGAGAGACCCAAATTATCCTCTTATGCATTCACTCTGTCCACATTACCAGTTTCTTGTCAATTTTCCAACAATGGGCTTCCCCAAAGTACAGCATCAATGTGTGACAAAAGATGTAATTTCACTTTTCTCCAACGTGATCCATGTTTGTCTGATAGCCAATATTGTAGGGGACACTTTACACTCAAAACAGTAATAGGCTGAACCCAGTAATCCTGCCAACATGAGGGGAAGAACGAAATTTTTCATACATCATATTTTTCAATCTCAGGATCTAGATTGAGGAAATTATTATAATCCCTTCAATGTTTCATCCAGCAAAGTGTGGTAATGGAAGAATAATCAGCAATATTTAATTAAATGAAATGTATGGCAGATTTAGGATATGATAGAATCACAATTTCAAACGTATCCTTATTAAAATGCAGTACACTAAAATTATAAGCATTAAGAAAAACACTTGAAGTACCCAGATACCACAGAACTGGGCACAATATAAATGTCTAGCCACATTGAACATTTACACAGTTATGACAATCAAATAGCTTGACAGATAAAACAGCTTCAGGAATTTTGATTATGAAGCAAATAACTGGATTATTCATTGAAAAGAGAGTTGTATAAACACAGATGCTTGAAATCCAATGGTTTTTCTTACTATGATAAAACCAGTGACTATGAAAAGTCTGCCACATTGGTCGTCTTGCTAAGAATTTGAACCATGAACAGTATCTGCCAGAGAACAGAGCATACTAGAGCACACAAATGTGAGCCAGTGTGTATCATGATTAAATTCCCAGCTCTGTCACTGATTTGTTGCATGACTTTGGCCAAGCCACTTTATCCATTGCTTTGTTTCTCCATCTGCATAAAAATACCTGCTAATGTCCCAGTGGTGCTGTATGGCTTAAATCATTAATATTTCTGAAGTGATCACAGCCTTGAATAGATGTGCTACATAAGTGCAAAGTATTTTTACTATGTTATTTTCATACTTACATGAATGAATATCTCATAGTTTATATGTGAATGCCAAGAGTCTTCCTTCTGTATCCTAGGGTCCCGTACCAGGACGGTTACAAATTCCTGTAAGTGCATAATAAATCAAGCAATTAGTTTTAGAATAAGAACGGAGCCTGAAAGATTCTTTGATTGTTTTGCTTTTCTGTGTTCAGACTAAAAGCTAAACTGCTGCTTTATAGAAAGTTGCAATCCTTTAAAAGGAGAAGCAAAAACCAATGAATCATCTGAACTACAGTACATGTCCGGAAAACTCCTTGCCACACAGCTAGCTAAAAAGGGAATTTTTAAAATTAAATAATATTGTAGATTTTTTAACTGTCAAACACACTATATTCATGGGGACTCAGTGATCTGAGTGGCGACAAACTGATTATCTAACTTGTAAATCACCGACTAAAAATAGTTGTGTAGAAGTTTTTTCAAATGCCAATCATTTCATTAAATAAAAGAGGCTTTACAAAAAATACTCCATGGTATAGAATGACTACTACATTTTATTAGCATGCTGCTGAATCTATGTTTCCTCACCACTCTGTACAATTTTTCTTAAATCAAAATATCTGAAATTAAGTTATATAAATGCTTAACACCAGCCCAAGGAGGCAGGAATTGTCTTTTTCCTATGGTCTAGAAGATCATCTCTTTGTGATCCACACCAGAGTAAGGGGAGCACATCACAGGCTACTCCAGGAGCAACACAAGTGGAGAGATTTTGCCTTGCAAAGTCACAATCTCTCTCCTAGCTGCTCTGTGGAGGGAGGCCTACACCCGTCACAGCACATGCTCCCTGATGCACCAGTGAAACTGCATAATTGGGCACACTGGAGGGGAGCCGAGTCAAGGCTCTTTCCCACCTACCTGAACGTAGCAGCTCTTCAGAGCCCACTTCTCCCTACACACAGGAAGCGGTGGTACAGTGTATTGGTCCAAGGGAATAAGGGACACATGCCCCCTCAAGTCCCTGGGCTGGCTTGTGGAATGGACCATGATGTGGCCCAGTATTTATCCAGTGCCCAGCAGAATGGAGTTCCAGTCAGGACTGAGGCCTTTGGGCAATTCTACACTATAAACATGTACTGCTAATAACAGCCGTATGAGATTGAAGAAATGCAGACACTTTCAGCTAACATCTCTGGAAGATCCTACATCATGTTAAGGAAATTGGCATAGCAAGCCCTAAATTCATATGTGAATATTAAAGTATCCTTTAAAATATAAATATTTGGCAGTGTATCTAACTAATGTGTTTGTATGGTAATTTAATAACCTGTTCAGCTTTTGGAGGATAGTTACTGAACCAAATCATTCCCCCAGAAAAGAGCCCAAAATAGAGAGGAAAAACTGGACAGGATGCTCAAAGACATATGAATACATTAAGAGCTTGTCTACACATAGTTGTTGCAACGATTTAGTCTCTAGTATGGATAGTTATACTGGTATAAATGTGTTTATATTAGTGTTTGAGCCAAAACAAGCTATACTGATATAAATATCTCTGTAAATACCACTGTAATTTCATCCACACTAAAGGGTTGCACTGATTTAACTAAATCATTTTTTCCTATCAGTTTAGTAAAATCAGAGAAAATACCGTGTTAGACAAGCCTCCAAGATGGAGAACTGACTATGTCCCATGACTGCATGTGTGGTGATAATACACTTTAGAAATGCTCTAAATTACATATAGAAACAAAAAAAAATCACTTTAAGCTATACTTTTTGAGTGGCAGGGGAAGAACAGGAAGGGGAGAATTGCATCAGCTCTGTTGGTAAGTGAAACAATTCTGGGAAAAGGGGCAGAGTTACTGACAAACTAACTTATTTTAGAAGAAGATGGTGTTAAAAATGCAATGATCTATTTAAAAAAAATGTTGCATACAGAAGACTAGACTGTCAGCTGATGTAATTTTTACTTCAATCGAGAGCCACCCTGATTGACATCTGCTATGGGTCTGGCCCAGAATTCTGAACTCAGTGTTATTTATAGACTAATTTATACTTTTCTTTTCAGAAACCAAAAGTACTGACACAGAGCGCTCCCAAGAATACTTCTACCACCAACCCACAGATACCGGAAAAGACTGCTTAGTTCTTCAACTGAATTCTTCTCTGCCTCCAACCCATCCAACCCATATACTCCCACCTGTAAACTGCTAACTAGATAAACAAGTGGATGTTTTAAGAATTGTGACATCTGTGACAGGAAAGGGTGTGTTCAGATTGAAAGAACATTTGTGCATCACATGTGCAAAAAGACATTTGTGGTCTGGATTAAATAATTCATCAGATTGAACAACTGTTTTCATGGTGATTCCATTTCCTCTTCAGCACCATAGAAACATTCAGGACCTAATTCTCCATTGCCTTGCACCTTGTGTAGCTTTTAACGCTAGTGCCATCTGGATTCTGATCTGGTGGCATTTTACACACATGTCAATGGCACAGTGCAGAGCCATCAGAGACCATAACCTTTAGGGCCAGATTCTCAGCAATGTAAACTGGCACAGCTCCACTGAAGTCAATAGCGCTATGACGATTATTTCAACCAGCTGAGGACCTGGCTCTTAGTTTGCAGATCTATCACCTGTAGGGTAACCACAGGTTTAAACTGAAAGAAAAACACACAGCTGGAACATGCAATGGGAGAGTTGGATGGGAATGAACACTCCCTCTCCAAAACAGAAGAACTCGACTTATCAAGTAAAAACCAGGGCAGGAGAAAAGTTAATCTCCCAGTCTCAAATGTCTATACTGCATTTTCACTCTCCCAGTCTAATCCTATTTTACTGTCTGCATATCTTGCTCCCCATGCTTACATTTTGCTCTTCTCCTGCTAGATTTTCTGTTTCTTAATCTTGTTTTGTCTTCTCTTGTTTGAGTTTTTCCTCTGCTCCTCAGCCTTATCTCCCTGCTCCATTTTAGTGCCATGTACTCTTTTACTCTTCTCCTACATGCTGTTCCCTTTCTTTCCCCACCCCCAAATACATAGCTTCAGCTAGCTGAAAGAAGAGGTCTCCATCAGGAACTGGGTCACTGTTCTTACCTTCCACAAAAGGCTTCCACCCCGGGGGGCAAAGTGGGTTGACGTCTTCTTGCAATCTGACCTTTGATTCCTTTCCCTTCACCATTCTTCGTATAACCTGCCCATTATACCTCCTTATACATAGGTCCCCTAAATTATATTATTTCCCAATAAACTTTAACTCCCCCGCCAGCCCCTTTGCAACAGATCAAAAAAGCCATGTAAGTAAAATGTTGCTTTCAAAATCTGTTATTCCAAAGTATTGACCATTTAGGGTAAATACCTCCAAATACCCCCAAACCAACACCCCAAACATTTTATGCCCAAAGTTTGATTCAGCCCTAACCTCTATGATCCCATAGTAGGGCAGTAATAGGCCAGCTAACATCTTTCACATTCTATTTGTATAACTAACAAAACAAGAACTGGCTTCTGTAGTTACTATGTACATTAGTAGCTACTGGGTTCATCATAAACTGTACCATTTTCCGATGAGGAAGTGTGGCAAAGAGCTAACTCAAAGCTCATCTAATTATATCATTTTAATGAACACAGTGTGACTTTCACTTATGAACACCACAATCTCAAGCTAACAACATGTAGCAGGGTTTTAAAAAAAAAAAAAAACAAAAAAACACAACAACAACAAAAATACCAAGGCGAAAAGGAAAGAAGGAAGCAAGACAAATATTAACTAATGGGAAGAAAAGAAAATGTACAGCATTTCCCAAGATCTATGAAATTTTCAATATTAGTGACTTGACTCCAACAAGCGGTGAGCAAACCACAGCTATTGTTGCAGTCAGTGCTCCTTTGAGCCAGGAACTGAATGCTTAGAATGCCCCCACCCCTCTCAACTCGTAGGCACTGTCTACACTAGAAAGTTGTACTGATTTATGTATACCAGTCTAATTAAAAGTTTCAGAGGGGTAGCCATGTTAGTCTGTATCAGCAAAAACAATGAGGGGTCCTTGTGGCACCTTAGAAACTAACAAATTTATTTGGGCATAAGCTTTCGTGGGTATAACCCACTTCATCAGATGCATTGAGTGAAAAATACAGTAGGTAGGTATAAATATACAGCACATGAAAAGATGGGAGTAGCCTTACCAAGTGGTAGGTCAGTGCTAAGGAGGCCAATTCAATCAGGGTGGGTGTGGCTCATTCCCAACAGTAAACAAGAAGGTGTGAGTATCAGAGGGAAAATTACTTTTTGTAGTGACCTAGCCACTCCCAGTCTTTATTTAGGCCTAATCTGATGGTGTGAAGTTTGCAAATTAATTCCAGTTCTGCAGTTTCTCACTGAAGTCTGTTTCTAAAGTTTTTTTGTTGAAGAATGGCCACTTTTAAATGTGATATATGCCATCATGTTCCAGCAATGCCCGTCTGCCATGTACATTGGCCAAACTGGACAGTCTCTACGTAAAAGAATAAATATACACAAACCAGACATCAAGAATTGTAACATTCAAAAACGAGTAGGAGAACACTTTAACCTCCCTGGACACTCAACAACAGACTTAAAAATGGCCAATCTTCAACAAAAAATATTGGTGCTGTAAATTGAGGCTGCCTTATGATTATTACATCACAAATGTTTCACAGAATATATGCTTAAGGTGCTGTTATATTCTTAAAAGTATAATTATTTGTGATGCAGTAGCACCTGAAAGCCATATTCAGGGATGAGAGGCCCCAACGTGCTAGGAACTGGTCAAACATAACAAAAAGACAATGGGAAAAATGGCATCATGAGGTTCTCATTTATTCTCTTTGAGTAACTTTATAACAAATAGCTAAGTTAACAAATAAAACATTTTTTTCCCCTAACTGCCAGTCCTGTAACCTTCACCTGGGATCCAACAGTCATGCTTGGTGTTTTCTGGCTCAGATACCATGGCCAGCAGTACAAATTCTGCAATTAGAATTTAGGACTCATCTACACAGGGAAATTAAGTGGCAAAATTACACCGGTACAACTATACTGATATAGTTACACTTGCATAACTCCCTAATTCCAGCATAAAAATGGCTTTTTCTGGTATTGCTTAAGCTACTTCCAAAGTGACATAAGCTGACCCAGAAAAAGTCACTCTTATTCAATGTAGGGAACTGCCAGTATAACTATAGAGGTATAAATTCATACCTTACACCAGCAAAGAGTCCTGTGGTACCTTATAGACTAACAGACATATTGGAGCATAAGCTTTCGTGGGTGAATGCCCACTTTGTCAGATGCATCCCACGAAAGCTTATGCTCCAATACGTCTGTTCGTCTATAAGGTGCCACAGGATTCTTTGCCACTTTTACAGATCCAGACTAACACGGCTACCCTTCTGATACTTGATACCTTATACCAGTATAACTTTCCTGTGTAGACAAGGTCTTAGTTAAGAATATTGTTGATTATGAGGAAGAATGCAACCTCAGCTTACTTTCCTATATCTGAAATAGCTACAGAGGGCTAACATATCTTTCAGAACAGCAAGCAGACAGGGCTTGGAATACTAAGAAGTCCTAGCTATTTAATAAGCAGGTACCAGCATACCCTCTCTTCTGACCATAAATGCACTTCAATGCCTCTCTGCCTTTGTCTATACCACCCTTTTCATCCAAATATTTCTCTCCATTGCAAAGATTGGTGCAGCTCCACTGATAAGTGTAAACAAGGCACCAGTGACGTTATTACTAACATGTTGTCTGGAATGGGGGCATTCCAGACATGTAGGGATACATGTGCATGACACAGCGATCAAGATAGTGCAGGTGGCTTTTCTACACTAGCACTCTCACTGCTGCTTCCCATGGTGGAGCTGCATTGGTGTTGGCAACGGTGGGAAATATGTAGGGGGAAAAGGCTAATATAGACACAACCACTGAAAGCTGAAGGTATCAGGAGTCTTCTTGTTACGATTAGCCATAAACAGGAGAATACGTTGCAAAAGGAACTGAAGCAAATGCAAGAAATATTCTTAAGGTTTGCTTCTGCTGCCAATTTCATTTGTTCACAATAAAGCATGTTGCTTCGCAATAACTGGCAAACCAGGTGCTCTGTACAAAGTTTGAGAGCAAAAGCACTAGGTCTCTGAGAAAGCATAAATAACATGAAGAATTGTGGTGGGTTTTTATACTTTTAATTGTAAAATAGGATGTCTGCCATGGAAATAGCTATCTTTAAAATAGTAAAAATTACTATGAAGGATAAAAGAAACCCTCTCATTGTTTAGCTATTTACTTCATCTACTCAGTTGTGATTTCAGTCAAATCACTGTAATGAGGGAAATATCAGGTGATAACCTCATGTTTTAGAGTGTCTGAAACCACAACTGGTACTCATCTACTTATTCACTAACTCCAGTCCAGTCATTTTCCATGAAGCTCCCTTAAAAAAAAAAAAAGTTCTTCCAATCAGTCTGCCTATTATTAGCAAACCAATGACATAACTTCAAGGATGAAAATGGCTACGTAGCCATCACATTTCTCCAATGCATCCCAGCACTCCTGTTATTGTTATATTACACGTTCAATTCTCTTTAGTGAGTCTCTCACCTAACAGATCTAATTCATACTTTAAAAATTCAAATGTCTCATATTGCCCTCCAAATTAGCCAATGGAACTACTTTGACATACATAGTGGAATCTGCTATTTCACCACCTCAAACACAACAAAACAATGGGTGAAAAAGGAGGATCGGTTCCAAAAGAATTTGGTCTTGTATTGCATACAGGTCCTAACTGTGTTTTAATTGTTTTCCAAATTGTGCCGAAGTCCTGGACAAAGAATCACAGAAATTTAGAGCTGGAAGAGACCTTGAGAGGTCATCTAGTCCACACCCCCATGCTAAGGTAGACTAAGTATACCTAGACAATCCATAATAGATGTCTATCTAACCTCTTCTTCAAAACCTCCAGTGATGGGGATTCTACAACCTCCTTAGGTAATCTATTCTAGCACTTAACTGTCCTCATAGTTAGAAAAGTTTTCCTAATAACTTAAATTTCCCTTGCTGCAGATCAGGCTGATTACATCTTGTCCTACATTCAGTGGACATGGAGAACACTTGATTACTATCCTCTTTATCACAGCCCTTAACATATTTGAAGACTGTTATTATGTCCATCTTCATTCTTCTTTTCTGAAGACTAAACACGCCCAGTTTTTTTAGCCTTTCCTCATAGGTCATACCTTTCTAAACCTTTTATCATTTTTGTTGCTCTCTTCTGGACTCCGCAGTTTGTCCATATCTTCCTTAAAGTGTGGTACACAAAACTTGACACAATACTCCAGCTGAGGCCTCACCAGTTCAGAGTAGAGCACAACAATTACCTCTAGTCTTGCATACAACATTCCTGCTAGTAGACCCTAGCAGAATATTAGTCTTTTTTGAAACTGCATCACATTGTAGACTCATATCCAATTTCGGATCCCCTATAAATCCCAGATCCTTTATGCAATACTACTGCCTAGCCAGTCATTCCCCATTTTTGTACTTATGCATTTGCTTTTTCTTTCCTGATTCTAGTACTTTTCACTTGTTTTTATTCATGTTCATCTTGAGTTTCAGACCAATTCTCCAACTTAACAAGATCATTTTGAATTCCAGTCCTGTCCTCTAAAGTGCTTGCCACCCCTCCTAGCTTGGTGTCATCCACAAATTTTATAAGTATGCTTTCCACTCCATTATCTAAATCATTAATGAAAATATTGAATAGTACCAGACCAAAGAAAGATCTCTGTAGGACCTCTCTGGATACATCCTCCCAGTCAGAGGGTGAACCACCGATAATTACTCTAGGAGTATGGTCTTCCAACCAGTTGTGCACTCACTTTATAGTAATTATATCTGATCATACTTCCTTAGTTTGCTTATGAGAATGTGATGTGGGACCGTATCAAAAACCTTACTAAAAATCAAGATATATCATATTTACTGCTTCCCCATCAAGTAGGCCAGTAACCCTGTCAAAGAAGAAAATTAGGTTGGTTTGGCATGATTTGTTCTTGACAAATCAATGTTGGCCTATTATTCTCTAGGTGATCACAAACGTATTGTTATAATTTGTTGCAGTATCTTTCTGGGTATAGAAGTTAGGCTGCCTGACCTATAATTCCCTGGTCCTTTTTGTTTCCCTTTTTAAAGACAGAATCTACTGTGACAGACTGTACCCCTGTATTCACCCCTTGCACACTATTGTAAGTCTTTGTGCAAGGTATGCCTTCTGAGGTATCATTTGAAAATTTACAGTTTTGGTCATTATGGTCAATAATGCTGGTCATTATTGTTCTGGTAAAATATGTGTGGCAACACTGTTTAATGTAAAATTATAAAATTCCACTGTATGGTGTTTCTAACACATGTTCCAAGTCTGGGTAGTGGCCAAACCAGTTCCTCAGAGACAAAGTCAAGCTGGCACCTCAGCCAGGTGTAAACAAGGCCAATGGGCCATTACCTGCTAAATGGCCTTTCTTTGATAGGAAACAGGGCACAAAAAAATTTACATCTTAGCAAAGAAACAGCATAGGGTTCCCATCCACACAGACTGCCTGTCACCATGCTCCCAGCTGGAGAGGCTTCTCAAAGTGGGGAAGAGGACTATAGAGAGAAAGGGGAGATACCCCAAGAGTGCCCCCCTCTCTCTCGCTCTCTGCCCACAGAACCTGAAGGACAAAGGAAGCAGCACTGGACAGGGAGAGAAGTCCTGACCTAAGAGTATGGCCAGTAATCTACTAAAGCATGTGGTGAGAAAACCTTGCTTTGAATTTAATATAGTTTGTTAAGTTAGGCACCAATTGTGTTTTATCTTTATTTTGCTTGTAACCATTTTTGACTTTTATGCCTCATTACTTGTACTCACTTAAAATCTCTCTCTCTCCGTAGTTAATGAACTTGTTTTATTGTTTTATCTAATCCAGCGTGTTTGAATTGAAGTGTCCGGGAAACTCCATTTCTATTAATTAAATGACAGACATTTTATAAGCTTGTACTGTTCAGGTGAGGGCAGGGCAGTACAGGACATACATTTCTGTGGGGAAATCTAAGACTCGGAGTGTGTTGGAGTCACCCTGCAGTATAAACAAAATGGGTAAGAGTCAATGTGTGGCTGGCTGCAGCACACACACACACACACAAAACTGGGAGTGACTTACATGCTGGAGGCCTATTTGTGAGCAGTCCAGACTGGAGGCTACAACAGCAAAGCAGTGTAAAGGGCACCCCACGTTAGAGGGCAGGGGGACATAGCTACTCATTAGTCTGGATTGTACCCTGGATATGTCACAACTATGTTTGTTCTTCTCCAGTCCTTGGGACCTTAACCATCCTCCAGGAGTTCTCGAAGGTAATCATTAATGGTTCCAAGATTGCTTCAGCTAGGTCTTTAAATACCCTAGAGTGAATTTCATAGATTTCAAGGCCAAAAGGAAGCATTGTGATCATCTAGACTGAACTCCTGTATAATACAGTCCATAAAACTTCCCCAAAATTATTCCTGGAACATATATTTTAGAAAAACTTCAAATCTTAATTTTTAAATTTCCAATAATGGAGAATCCACCACAATCCTCGGTAAATTGTTCCATTGGTGGTTTTTTTGTTTTTGTTTTTACTTTTACCATTAAAACTGTATACCTTATTCACAGTCTGAATTTGTCTAGCTTGAACTTCCAGCCATTGGATCATGTTATACCTTTCTCTGATAGACTGAAAAGCCCATTATCAAACATTTGTTCCCCATGTAGGTACTTACAGACTAATCAAGTCACCCCTTAACCTTCTCTGTTAAGCTAAATAGACTGAGCTCCCTGAGTCTATCACTATAAGGCATTGTTTCTAATCCTTTACTCATTCTCATGGCTCTTCTCCGAACCCTCTCCAATTTATCAACATCCTTCTTGAATTGTGGGCACCAGAACTGGACACAGTATTCCAGCAGTGCTTGCACCAGTATCAAATACAGAGGTAAAATAATCTCTCTACTCCTACTCAAGATTCCCCTATTTACGTATCCTAGGATCACATTAGCTCTTTTGGCCATAAATTCACACTGGGAGTTCATGTTCAGCTGATTATCCACCATGACCCCCAAATCATCAGATCCTGCCCACCTGAATACATCTAACTTATCTAAATATTCTTTAACCTGTTCTTTCCCTATTCTGGTTTGTGTTCCTTCCACATTGTTGTTAGTATTAATTGTGTAAGCATCTGTCACCGTTAACCTTTTTAGTGAAGACTGAAGCAAAATAGGCATTAAACTCCTCAGCCTTCTCGGTCATCTGTTATTAGCTCCACTAAAGAGGGGATCTACACTCTCCTACATCTTTCTCTCACTCCTAATTATAAAACCTTTTCTTACTGCCTTTGTTAGGTGCAACTCAATTTGTCCTTACATGCTTGTGCTATTCTTTTGTACTCCTCCTTAGCAATTTGTTCATGTTTCCACCCTTTGTAAGATTCCTTTTTGATTCTGAGGTCATTAAAGAGCTCTTGTGGAAGCCATATTAGCCTCTTCTTATTCTTCCTATCTTTCCTTCGCATTAGGATAGTTTGTTGTCCTGTCTGTAATATTGTCCCTTTGAGGAACTGCCAGCTCTCCTGAACTACTTTTTCCCTTAGTTCTTCTTCCCATGGGACCTTATCTACCAGTTGTCTGAGTTTGTTAAAGTACGCTTTTTTTGAAGTCCATTGTCCTTATGCAGAGGCGCCGAATTTCCAATATGCCAGGGCATGCTTGACCCCACCAGCTCTGTCCCAACCCCCACCCTACCTCTTCCACCCCATCTCTTCCTGCCCCGTTCTGCCCCCTCCCCCAAGTACACCATGCCCTCGTTCCTCCCCACTCCCTCCAAGCGCCTCCTGCATGCCACGAAATAGCTGATCGCAGCAGGCAGGAGGCACTGGGAAGGAAGGGGGAGCTGTTGATCAGCGGGGGCCAACAGCAAATAGGAGGGGCTGGGGAAAGTGAGGTAATGGGGGGCTACGGGTGAGTGCTCAGTACCCACCATTTTTCCCCTGTGGGTGCTCCAGTCCCAAGGCATCCACAGAGTTGGTTCCCATGTCCTTATGCTCTCATTTCTTCCTTGCCTTAAAATCTCGAACTCAGACATTTCATGATCACTTTCACTCATGTTGCCTTTCACCTTCAGATCTGCAAACAATTCCTCTCTGTTGGTCAGAATCTATGACTGCCTCACTTGTTACTTCCTCCATCTTCTGAAACAAGAAGAAAAACAATGAGGAGTCCTTGTGGCACCTTAGAGATTAACAAATTTATCTGGGCATAAGCTTACGTGGGCTAGAACCCACTTCATCAGATGCACAGGTGAAGTCAGTTTTAGCCCACAAAAGCTTATGCCCAAAAAATTTGTTAGTCTCTAAGGTGCCACAAGGACTCCTCGTTGTTTTTGCTGATACAGACTAACACGACTACCACTCTGAAACCTGAAACAAGAAGTTGTCCCCAGCTGTGATGGAGATGTGCTCCCCACACTCACCCTGAAGGGATTAACATAGGCCAGAGGGTGCAATTAACCTAATAGACTGCAAACCGTGAGACATTTACCTTGAGAGGAGAGCCCTAATTAATGGCCACTCACCTGTGCGGGAACAGACAGGGCTTCTATAAGACCACGGAGCTGGTAGCCAGAGCCGCCCCTTGGGTACAGCGAATAGGGGCGACTGCTCCGGGCCCTGCGCTTCAGTGTGTGTGTGTGGGGGCGCTAGGTCAGCCTGGGTCAGGTGAGGTTAGGGGTGCCTGGGGGGCCAGACCAGCCTGGGAGGTGGGATTAGGAGTTTGGGGAGGCCAGGCCGGCTGGCAGCGGGGGGCCTGGCGCTGGAAGCAAGGGTCGGGCCTGCACTCACCAGCAGGGAGCACCCTCCAGCACATTGTATTTCTTTTTCTTGCTTGGCATCGCAGGGCTCAGTCTCCAGCAGTGACCCCAGCCCAGCCCCGCTGGCTCCCAGCATCAACCGCCGCTGCACCAGGCGCCAGCATCCTAGCGCCACTGGAACACACCAGCGCCAGGCTGACCCCATCCATTGCCCTTCCACCCCGATCCCTCCCTTTTCTGGGACCCCCCCCCACCAGAATAGGGGGCCCCCTCGCCCCTAGCACATGTGCCACCCTGCAACTCTCCATCATCCCTCGCCCCCTGGCACTGGTGTCCCCGCCCCACACCAGATTTAACCCGTATAAAAAATGTTAATGGGAGCCCATACAGGCTGATTTGTCCTGGACCCTGCACCCCTCTAAGGACAGCGCTGCAGGTAGCAGAAAGGGGGCTGCAGGGAGGAGAGCTGTAGTCACTTTCCCTGGGACAAGGAAGAGTTTGTCTAGCAGACTCAGAGACAGGGGTTTAGCTAGTCGGGCAGACAATGCAAGCTTGGGATAGGCAACACAGGAACTAGTTCTGGGGCATGACAGGAAGGTTTGTGGTAGTATTGACCTTAGCTGCTGGAGACAGGGCCCCTGGGCTGAAACCAGTATAGGGGATGAGCCTGGGTTCCCCTACCAGCCACTGAGTGAGTGGCACAATCTGGTCAATGAATTTGACGACTGTCTAGGACCGTTCATTCTAGTCACTGAGGGAGTGGCTCAGCTAAGGCAGTGGAGTTAAGGACTGCCTGGGGCGGTGTGGAAGACTGACAGTACTCCAGATGGGGAGGACTGCTGTGACCTGGCTGGAGGGCTAAGGCACGAAGATGAGGTGTAGCAGCTCCTGAGGAGCAAGAGAAAGGCCACAGAGCGAGAGCGTGAGATGACGGGCCTAACAACTGCAAGAAGAGACTCTCAGGCTGGCAGAGCTACTCCCCAGACATGGCCAGAAGGAGGTACTCCGGTGATGAGTACAGGTCCCCATGACACCAACACATTCCAAGAACTCATTGGACATTTTGAGTTTTGCTTTATTACTTTTGCAGCACATATCTGGTAGTTAAATTCCCCAATTATCACCAAGTCTTGTGTTTTCGATATTTGTTATTCTAGAAAACCCTCATCCATCTCCTGGTTTGGTGGTCTATAGTAGACTCCTACCATTACATCACCCCTATTTTCCCCCCCTTATATCTTCACCCAGACACTTTCAACTGGTCTGACTCTCACCTCTTTCTGAACCTCAGAACAAGTGTATATATTCTTGATGTACAAAGCAACACCTCCTCCCTTTTTTCTCCTACATGTCCTTCCTGAGCAAGCCATACCCCTTTATATCAATATTCCAGGCATGAGATTTATAGCTCTTCAAACATAGCTTCCCAATTTTGTTCTAGGCCAATGCAGTGGAGCATAAGAGCTGCCTACACAGCAAACATTATCATTTTTGGGGATTCTTCTATAACACAAAAGTCCCCTGATTATGATGAAACAGTTTGGTCTTGGCTTGTCTAAGCAAAATGCCAGTGCACCCATCCCAGCAGCAAATTACAAGTGCCCCAGACCAGTTCACCTGCACAGCATTGGAAATAGAGCCAAGACTCCACCCAATCCCCACCTACCTGCTCTGAGTGCAGGGAGCAGCAGGCATGAGCACTGGCTTACTCTTGTGTGCCTCAATCCAAGACCTGGGTAGTCCTGATTCTTACTCTCTGATCCCCCCTGCGTGAGCTTATAGTTCAAGTCACTAGCCATTAGCGGGAACATGCAATTTGCAGCGTTCATCAGTTTAAAAGGGAAATATTTCAATAATGTACCTCTAAAAATACACTCATTAGGCAAGCCACTCAACAGAAAAAAATACCAGCATGGTACTTCATGGCAGGAGCCACAATAATGGAAGCAATATAAATCTCCAAGGAATCGTACAGCAAAACTGCCTGCTATGTTTATTTTTCAGTTATAGCAACTCAACTTTCTCATGGTTTGTGTTTTTGTTCTGTCACATTAAACAGAAATGTTGATTTAGTTTGGGCCAATAGATTAGTTGTCATTCAAACCCATAACCATAGATATATATTTTAATTGTAAATTAAAGCTGTGTGCATGAATTAATCTATGAATTCATTTTAATGTCTAATAATAAATAAGAAAAACACCCGTACATAGGGGTCTATCAAATTCATGACCATGAGAATCACGTCACGGACTGTAAAATCTGGCCTTTTGTGTACTCTTACACAAAAAAAGTAGGGTAAAAGTATACAGAAGTACACAGCATTTCTCAAAGTGGGGATCCTGACCCAAAAGTGGGCCCCAAGCCTATTGGGGTGAGGGTTGCAATATTATCAACCTTACTTCCACACTGCCTTCAGAGCATAGCAGCTGCTGGCCAGGTGCCCAGCTCTGAAGGCATCATCACTGCCAGCAGAAGCAGAGAAAGGTGGCAATACCATACTACGCCACCCTTCCTTCTGTGCTGCTACTGGCAGCGGCACTGCCTTCAGAGCTGGGCACCCGGCCAGCAGCTGCCACTCTGCCTTCAGAGCTGGGCACCCGGCCAGCAGCTGCCACTCTGCCTTCAGAGCTGGGCACCCGGCCAGCAGCTGCCACTCTGCCTTCAGAGCTGGGCACCCGGCCAGCAGCTGCCACTCTGCCTTCAGAGCTGGGCACCCGGCCAGCAGCTGCCACTCTGCCTTCAGAGCTGGGCACCCGGCCAGCAGCTGCCACTCTCCACTCTGCCTTCAGAGCTGGGCACCCGGCCAGCAGCTGCCACTCTCCACTCTGCCTTCAGAGCTGGGCAACTGGAGAGCAGTGGCTGCTGGCCGGGCACCTGGGGGTGTAAATTATTACAGACACATGGAAGAGGGGTGCAAACAAATAACTATTAGAACCACTGCCGTCGAACAGTTTCCCCGTGTACCTGTAGCTATAAGAGGGATCCAGAGTTCCTGGACAGCCTCCCACCTCTTTTTCACCAAGATCTGGATACCCTTCAGTTCAAACACCTTCCATTTCAAAAGCGTTTGCAGGGATTTTTTCTTCAGTCACTATAGATATTTAAAGTGGGGAAAGCTCCATCCTATCTTAATTTTTGAAGACTGAAGTTTTCTTTTCAGTTTTAAGCTGTTCCCATTTGCTCTGATGGTTCCTCATTGTTTTTTCCTGGGCTAACATTAGCTAGGTGCTTGAAGCCAGTTGTATCTTTTTGGGGAGGTTGCCCCTCTCCAACTGATAACTTCACTGCCCTGTTATAAGGTGATGCTGAAGAAGTTGCACCACAGTTGCAATTACAATTTTCTTCATCATATTATATGTATAAAAATACGCACACATACGTTCATCACCGTAACCTGTATTCACATCTCATCGTGACTATTGAGCTCAGTGCATTACAAGCTTTCATAAAAGAGCTTACTCAATATACTCTGACAATTAAATATCACAGTATGCAAATAGTTGGTTTAACTGCTTATTTGGGGTGGGGGGTTAAACCTTCGTTTTTTATTCTTGAGGTGCCTGGACTTTCACAGATGTATCCCCCTCTTCCTCCACTACCATATACCCCTTTTCTATTGTCAGTTTTCCATTGGTCACTCAGCTCTAATGGTCCCCAAACTGTGGGACATGCCCCCTAGAGGGTCACAGAGGAATGTTCAGGGTGCCATGTGGCCAGACCCAGGCCAGCCCTCACAGGGGGTGGGGCGGGAGCACCACACTTCCATCCCTTCTCCACCCCAGCCTCGCTCCTCCCACAACCCCGTTCAGCCCCCAGTCCTGCTCTGCCTCCAGGCCCAGGAGAGCCCCCATGGGGGCCGGGAAGGGAGCGCCATGCCCCAAACCCAGCTTTGCCACCACCCCCATTCAGCCCCTAGTCCTGCTCTCCCTCTGGCCCAGCTTCACCTTCAGGCCAGATCCACCCCCTGACCCATTCCACCCCCAACCCAGCTCTGCCTTCATTCCCTCTCTGCCCCAGACCAACTCCATCTCTAGGCCCAGCTTCTCCCCCATTCCCAGCTCTGCCTTCAGCCCAGGCTCTACTGCTGAGGAAGCCTTGGTTGTGTAGTAATGGAGGGGGGACACAGACAGATTCCGTTGATGGTGGGGCGGAGTGGGGGCACAACTGGAAAAGTTTGCACACCACTGCTCTAATGGTTACCCAACAAGTTAGCTTGCCCCTATGATCTTCCAAGCTCCAGTCTACACGGCTTTGTACAGTAAAATTCTATCAATACTCACCATCAAACTTGGCATTTATTTATTATCGTTAAAGTCACATACCTGTTTTTCATGTTTTGGGGTCATCCTCAAAACAGAAGCTAAAAATCAACCTGTAAAACAAAATGGGAAAACTAGTTAGCCCTTAACTTACTGTAAAATAGGGCTATGTAATCCTTCTGCCACAAGAGAACAGGCCAGATCAGGTTCTATATAATATGGTGCCTAGGGTTATAGCTAGGGGGTCTCTGAGAGAATAAACAAGTGGCTTGAACCCCTACCTAAAACTATACACTTCAGATGGAAAACGTCAACAAATGGAGTGGAGGCACAGTGCAAGTTCCCTCATGGGCATTTCTCTGGCACGCAGGAGTCCTTTGTAGACAGAGATGGAGTAGGTGCTGCCTATGCCTTTCTCCCTGCAGCCTCTGCACAGTCCTGTGTGCCTGGGTTGGGGGAGTGGAGGACACGATACACTCCATCCAGCTACAGATGGTCCTTTGAGGAACTACAGCAAAAACTGGGGTCTAAACTGCAACCTTGGAGCTGGGGCCAAGCAGAAACTCGAGGAGCTGCAAATGGCTTCCTGACACTCTCTTCTGCTGTGTCCAGGATGATCTGGATTAAGTAGATTACCTGACCCATTAACTTTCTTTGCACAATAATTTATAAGTATTCATAGAATCATAGAATATCAGAGTTGGAAGGGACCTCAGGAGATCATCTGGTCCAACCCCCTGCTCAAAGCAGGCACAATTCCCAATTTTTTTCCCCCCTAAGAGATTGAACTCACAATCCTGGGTTTAGCAGGCCAATGCTCAAACCACTGAGCTATCCCTCCCCCTGCTCTGAAACAGGAACTGGAAAAGCATTTTGCAAAATGTATTGTGATATCTTATTTCATAACTGCCTACAGCCTTACTTGGTGAATCACATAATATGCTCAGTCCAATTATACCAGAATATTACCAAGATCTTGTCCACACTAAAACTGGAACCATGCCAGCAAGAACCATGACATAGGGTTGTTGTTATCTGGATTCCAGCACAGCTTCCCTAAGGAGGGTAGAAAGGGGTCCTTCCCTCCCCACCTGCCCCCCAGCCACAGTATAAAATCACTAGAGTAACTTTTTGAGACAGATTAAATGTTAATAAATACTGTGCAAAACAGATAGTATGAAAAGTAATGTGGGACTTTCCCTGCTTCTCACAAAATTATAAAACTGTGCTATAAATTACATAATCCATTCTCATGATTCATAAGGTCATACCTATAGGCACAATATGGATCATAAAGAAGCACACCGATATGAATTAGAGTGCAGAACTATTTTTGGAATCATATTATACATTAGGGAATAAGACAAAGAACATCTGCATTAGGATTGATATAGGGATTTTTTTCATAAATATGTCTTAAAACATGCTATAGATAACCTAGTCTAGAACATGGTTGTAAAGAAAAATCTTCGCACACTATGAGCGACCTTCCAGAATACAAGCTTTAGGTGTGGGTAGATTTCATGGAGTCAGAGTTATGTTGTGTGTGTGTGGGGGGGGTGTTAAGTTCTTCTCTAAAATTAGTGAATGTGTTCAGGATAGATGAATACCGCTGAAAAGCTAGACTGGGTTGTATGCAGTTTATATAGCTACACACAAACCCCTATGTGGAAGTGGTGCCCATGTCCAAAATTAAGTTATAATGCATATGGCTCTACAATGTTGCATGCACCTCTGACCATTGCACCTACACTCTACCCACTAACCTAGTCTCTTCCGGGAATACATTCCAAATCTCTGAGTAGTTTCAAAACAACTTTTTCTTTCCAAATCTACCTGAGAGAGAGTGCTATTTCTCCCTCAGGATTACCCACAGCCCACAATGGACAATATTTATCTGTGCACCAGTGAAAGGTTTCAGTTTCAATTTCACATACTTAAAGACCAAAAACAGGAGCTTATACCATTAGAAAGGGTAGACCACCACATCATTGGTACCTTCCAAAGGATATGGACAGCACTTGCGTCTCACTCTGGAATCTCCTGAGCTATCAGACTTTCCAGTCACTGCACGTTATATCTAGAAAATATACTACTAGTAATTTTAGAAGAGAGTCTTACACGTTTATTAAATTGAACCTTATCCATATGGAAACTAGAACCAAAATAACTAAATTGTACCTAATTCACACCTCTAATTATTTAGGTACAAGTCTGTATGTGGACATTCTTAGGTCCCGATCCTGCTTACACACATACTTAACTTTACTACACTGAGTAGTTCCATTGATTTCAATGCAATCACTCATAATAGCAAGATTAAGTATAAGTGTAAGTCATTTCAGGGTCAGGGCCTTATTTTGGAATAAGAGTGTCCAGACTCAAGCCTTCACTGAAATAGCAAAAGTGAATTACAACAAATTTAGTTATTTCAGTTCCAATTTCTGTGTAAATAAGGCCTTAGTTTTATTTTCCCTGCCCCGAAAGTCCGTATAGTTGAATTCACAGCAGTGAGATACAAAAATGTAGTCCCAATATATTTTAAAAACCTCTACAATATTCCAAAAATACTTTTTCTGCAACATATGGCATATACATAGTATATGATGATGTTGTTTAACATAAAGGTTTTATTAACATGCCTGCGGGCGGAACTGATTAGCATATTGTGTTTTGATACTCTGAAGGTGAAAGTTGTCCTTCAAAGCAGACATAAGATAACATGTTTCACCCATTACCAACATGTCCAAACCAGTTTGGAGGAAAAATTATTTTATTACATCATTAAGATGAGGTGACCCCATCATTTATGATGAGAACTAGGGTTGAACAAAATAATTTCAAAAATAAGAGTGGCAGTGGGGAATTCTGTGAAAATGTTTACAATACGTATTTCAAGCTGCTCTATTTGTGAAGTCAGTAGGTTCTATTATATAGGTTCTTATACCACTTGTGATGCTGTATGATTGAAATATAACCATTTATGTCATTAATATTGCCAGTTAGACAAGTACAACAAAACTTGTACAAAGTATATCATGTAAGGAGTCAATGGAAAAGTTATGATTCATTAAAGATGATTATCTTCTTTAAATCCATGTATCACCACTTTATCTGAAGTTATAAATATTGGCTATAGATCTATATCCCAAATGTGTTTGTTCCTGAGCTAACACCCTCCTGGTAAAATCTACATTGAAGACAGACAGCTTTGTGTTGATGGCCCATCAAAAGGCAATTAACTCTCACAATGGGCCATTGAAGAAACTCATTCTGCCCAGATGGATCTTCCTGTAGATTCCAAATGGCCAGTGGCTGCACCTGTGAGTCAGCAAGCCATGTAAGGGCATGTGACATAATCAGGTGACCCTGGACTCCATCTTGTGCCAGTATCTTTCCATAAACTAGGCTATGAGCTTTGTTTGAGATAGTAAAATTCCATCCACATGACAGAGGATATAAAAGACGCCTGGAACATCTCCATGTTGCCTCTTTCCTGTTCTAATACTCTGGACATATAACTAAAAGGAGCACTCTGACTATGGACTGAAGACCTTCCAATCTTTTGGAAGCTACCAGAGACTTTTCAAGCCAACAGTCTGTAACACCACTGCTACAAACCTGATCCAAAGGAATGATTGTGTGAGTATACCATTTTAACCTCTCTTCTTTTCTCTTAAACCTTTAGATTTTAGTTATGAAAGGATTGGAAGCAGCATGATTATTGGGTAAGATCTGAGTTATATATTGACTTGGCAATGTGGCTGATCTCTTGAGATCAGAAGAACTGGTTTAAACTGGTTTTCAATAACCATTTAAAGTCTAAAAAAGAAAAGGAGTACTTGTGGCACCTTAGAGACTAACCAATTTATTAGAGCATAAGCTTTCGTGAGCTACAGCTCACTTCCTCAGATGCATATCGTGGAAACTGCAGCAGGCTTTATATATACACAGAGAATATGAAACAATACCTCCTCCCACCCCACTGTCCTGCTGATAATAGCTTATCTAAAGTGATCATCTAGTGTCTGGGTGGTGAAATAAGTGCTGGAATGCCTAAGGAGACTGCTTTTAGAACAGGAGTACTTGTGGCACCTTAGATACGAACAAATTTATTAGAACATAAGCTTTTGTGGGCTACAGCTCACTTCATCGGATGCATAGAATGGAACATATAGTGTGCGTGTGTGTATATATATACACACACACACACACACATTCAGATAAGGTGGAAGTTGCCATACAAACTGTAAGATACTAATTTATTAAGATAAGCTATTATCAGCGGGAGGAAAAAAAACTTTTGTAGTGATAATCAAGATGACCCATTTAGACAGTTGACAAGGTGTGAGGATACTTAACATAGGGATATAGATTCAATATGTGTAATGACCCAGCCACTCCCAGTCTCTATTCAAACCCAAGTTAATGGTATCTAGTTTGCATATTAATTCAAACTTAGCAGTTTCTTGCTCGAGTCTGTTATTGAAGCTTTTCTGTTGCAAAATTGCCACCCTTAAGTCTTTTACTGAGTGGCCAGAGAGGTTGAAGTGTTCTCCTATTGGTTTTTGAATGTTATGATTCCTGATGTCAGATTTGTGTCCATTTATTCTTTTGCATAGAGACTGTCCAGTTTGGCCAATGTACATGGCAGAGGGGCATTGCTGGCACATGATGGCATATATCATATTGGTAGATGTGCAGGTGAACGAGCCCCTGATGGCGTGGCTGTGATTAGGTCCTGTCATAAATATAAAGGGAAGGGTAAACCCCTTTGAAATCCCTCCTGGCCAGGGGAAAGCTCCTCTCACCTGTAAAGGGTTAAGAAGCTAAAGGTAACCTCGCTGGCACCTGACCAAAATGACCAATGAGGAGACAAGATACTTTCAAAAGCTGGGAGGAGGGAGAGAAACAAAGGGTCTGTGTCGGTCTGTAGTCGTCTTGGCCGGGGACAGAACAGGAATGGAGTCTTAGAACTTTTAGTAAGTAATCTAGCTAGGTATGTGTTAGATTATGATTTCTTTAAATGGCTGAGAAAAGAATTGTGCTGAATAGAATAACTATTTCTGTCTGTGTATCTTTTTTGTAACTTAAGGTTTTGCCTAGAGGGGTTCTCTATGTTTTTGAATCTAATTACCCTGTAAGATATCTACCATCCTGATTTTACAGGGGGGATTTCTTTATTTCTATTTACTTCTATTTTTTATTAAAAGTCTTCTTGTAAAACACTGAATGCTTTTTCATTGTTTTCAGATCCAAGGGTTTGGGTCTGTGGTCACCTATGCAAATTGGTGAGGCTTTTTACCAAACCTTGTCCAGGAAGTGGGGTGCAAGGTTTTGGGAAGTATTTTGGGGGGAAGGACGCGTCCAAACAGCTCTTCCCCAGTAACCAGTATTAGTTTGGTGGTGGTAGCGGCCAGTCCAAGGATAACGGGGGTAATATTTTGTACCTTGGGGAAGTTTTGACCTAAGCTGGTAAAGATAAGCTTAGGAGGTTTTTCATGCAGGTCCCCACATCTGTACCCTAGAGTTCAGAGTGGGGGAGGAACCTTGACAGGTCCTATGATGGTGTCACTTGAATAAATACGTGGACACATTTGGCATCGGGCTTTGTTGCAAGGATAGGTTCCTGGGTTAGTGTTTTTGTTGTGTGGCGTGTGGTTGCTGGAGAGTATTTTTTTCAGGTTGGGGGGCTGTCTGTAAGCGAGGACTGGTCTGTCTCCCAAGATCTGTGAGAGTGACAGATCGTTTTTCAGGATAAGTTGTAAATCTTTGATGATGCGCTGGAGAGGTTTTAGTTGGGGGCTGAAGGTGACGGCGAGTGGCATTCTGCTATTTTCTTTGTTGGGCCTGTCCTGTAGTAGGTGACTTCTGGGTACTCTTCTGCCTCTGTCAATTTGTTTTTTCATTTCAGCAGGTGGGTATTGTAGTTTTAAGAATGCTTGATAGAGATCTTGTAGGTGTTTGTCTCTGTCTGAGGGATAGGAGCAAATGCAGTTTTATCTTAGAGCTTGGCTGTAGACAATGGATCGTGTGGTGTGTTCTGGATGGAAGCTGGAGGCATGCAGGTAAGTATAGTGGTCAGTAGGTTTCCGGTATAGAGTGGTGTTTGTGTAACCATCGCTTATTAGCACAGTAGTGTCCCGGAAATGGACTGCTTATGTGGATTGATCTAGGCTGAGGTTGATGGTGGGATGGAAATTGTTGAAATCATAAGTGAAATCCCTCTAGGGCTTCTTTTCCATTTTTGACTTCTTGTTAACCAGTGTGGTGAGACAGAAGCTTACTTCTGTTTCTGGCTTGGTATATCTAATGGTAGAATAACCACCAGTTTGCGGGTGAGTCTGCCTTATTTCTCAGCAGTTTAACCTGAATCTGGTATTCTCAGCTGTGACCCACTGAGGCACGGTGACACCACCCTCATCACCACAGCATCTGAACAACTTTCAATAGTGCATTAAGCAACAGGACTAACATCCGTGGTTCATTTTTCTCTCTCATCCTCTCCTCATGGGGGAAGCTGTGTGCACAATGTAGCATTTTGGTAATTTTGATTAGGTTTTTATATGTATAAATATGTACAGGCTGTTAAATGCGTTAGTGAAGGCAAGGATGAGGAAGTGGACCAGAAGGTAGTAAGGTTTGCATTGGGCCTTACTTCCTGTGGCAGTCAGTTCCACAGTCTGGGACCAGAAGCTTGTGCAAGTTGGGTTACACAAGCAATTCATACAAACCTGAATCTCTAGAGAGAACTTCTGTCTTCAGCAGCCAGTGTTTGAACTCAGGTTTCAATAAATAGTCTGAGAGGACTAGAATGAAGCCAAATATTTGTTTCTAAGACCAGGAAGCTGCAATGCCATCTCCTCCATCACCTGTACTTTAACACTGACTATATCTGTGGCTAGTACCTTTCAAACCAGCTGGCTCTCTATGTGCCCATTTGCCACCTTCACCAACCCTATTGTAGCAGTATATCGGGGAGAAAAGCTGCACCTTTCTGCCTCCCCAGGACTTGTACCCAGGCAATTCTATCTGCTTCCTTCATCCCTTTTGGGAGGCCAGAGACTGTTCACTCTGTGTCAGATGCTGGCTATCCCCAGATAAGCAGCTCAGACCCCATTTCAGTTTTCAACAATAATATTTTATTGGCAATTGTAAAGATAAGAGAGAGACTGATTAAAAATAATTGCAATATTCAAATGCCTTTAAAAACCCAGGGTCTGATTCTGCTTTCCCTTCCATCAGTTTTTTACCAATGTAATTGCCTTGACTTCAGGGGAGTTACTCCATATACGCTAGTATAAATTAGTGCAGAATCAGACCTAGTATCCCATTTTAAAAAAATTTGCTTTATGATGAAGTATCTACTCCATGACTCTTACTGTCTATTACAGTAAGCCTACCATAAAGCTAACCTGAAAGTTCAGCAGAAAATGAGAGGTATTACTGCTTGCTCACTCCAGCAAGCGTGGGCTACAGTGGGATCCCATTTCTATGGGGCAGCTGATTTTTTTTTAATTGAAAAATTCAGATAAGTTAACAGCAGGAATTGTATGAAGAGCAAGTATGTCATATATGCTTGGTACGTCACTAAATCTATTGAGCATAGAGGTAGTCTACAGGTGGACCACAAGCCAAATCCAGACTGCCAGATGCTTTTGAACAGTCCCCGAAATCATTTTATTTACTAACTTTTTTTTATTATTATTTTCTCCGAAGTCTGGACCTTGACTGTACCTTGACCAAAACATTTAGACCTTGACAAAAAATAGTTGACTACCCTGGCATAAACCAAAAAAGTAGTCGGAAACAAGGAAAATCCTATAAAGTTGGAAATCAGCCAAAGCTCTTGGCATTTGAATGCATGAGAAAAGGAAGAAGCCTTCCAAACTTTTGTAATGCAATTACTATTACTACTAGTATTATGACGGGACCTTTTGTATTAGAAACTTTAAACACTAAAACTTGCAACAATTTTTAACAATTTCTTGCATTCAAATAGCAAATTGCATTTCCCATTTCACAAATTACATAGTCATGCCAGCAAGACAGCAACATTGATTTGACTTAAATGGGGCCAAGATTTCATTCATAAAATTTTAAACATTTTGAAAAAGATAGTGATTTTTCTTCTTCTGTAATTCGATAAAGGCATTTGATATATACTGCAGTTTTCTAGCAAGTGCAAGACTCACTGAAGCACTGAGTGCAGGAGTCAACAGTTCAAATGTTTGCTTAAGCCAAGATCCTGTTTTAAAAAACCACAGTTGTGACGGATATGGCCTACAGAAACAAAGCAGAAAGCTGCTAGTTCTCTCAGCTCTGGTCTACACTAGGAGTTGAAGTCGAATTTAGCAGCATTAAATCGATTTAACCCTGCACCTGTCCACACGATGAAGCTCTTTTTTTCGACTTAAAGAGCTCTTAAAATCTATTTTCCTTACTCCACCCCCGACAAGGGGATTAGCGCTTAAATAGGCCTTGCCGGGTCGAATTTGGGGTACTGTGGACACAATTAGACGGTATTGGCCTCCAAAAGGTATCCCAGAGTGCTCTATTGTGACCGCTCTGGACAGCACTCTCAACTCAGATGCACTGGCCAGGTAGACAGGAAAAGGCCCGCAAACTTTTGAATTTCAATTTCCTGTTTGCATGGTCACCTGCAGCTTGCCATGCTGGCCAGAGCTCATCAGCAGAGGTGACCATGCAGAGCTCATCAGCAGAGGTGACAATGATGGAGTCCCAGAATCACAAAAGAGCTCCAGCATGGACCGAACGGGAGGTACGGGATCTGATCGCTGTATGGTGAGAGGAATCCGTGCTATCAGAACTCCGTTCCAGTTTTCAAAATGCCAAAACATTTGTCAAAATCTCCCAGGGCATGAAGGACAGAGGTCATAACAGGGACCCGAAGCAGTGCCGCATGAAACTTAAGGAGCTGAGGCAAGCCAACCAGAAAACCAGAGAGGCGAACGGCCGCTCCGGGTCAGAGCCCCAAACATGCCGCTTCTATGATGAGCTGCATGCTATTTTAGGGGGTTCAGCCACCACTACCCCAGCCGTGTTGTTTGACTCCTTCAATGGAGATGGAGGCAACACAGAAGCAGGTTTTGGGGACGAGGAAGATGATAGCTCACAGCAAGCAAGCGGAGAAACCAGTTTTCCTGACAGCCAGGAACTGTTTCTCACCCTAGACCTGGAGCCAGTACCCCCCGAACCCACCCAAGGCTGCCTCCCGGACCTGCCAGGTGGAGAAGGGACCTCTGGTGAGTGTACCTTTTAAAATAAAAGGAGTACTTGTGGCACCTTAGATATGTATGTGTATGTATGTGTAGATATGTGTATATATAAAGTCTGCTGCAGTTTCCACGGCATGCATCTGATGAAGTGAGCTGTAGCTCACGAAAGCTCATGCTCAAATAAATTGGTTAGTCTCTAAGGTGCCACAAGTACTCCTTTTCTTTTTGCGAATACAGACTAACACGGCTGTTTCTCTGAAACCTTTTAAAATAGTATACATGGTTTAAAAGCAAGCATGTTTAATGATTAATTTGCCCTGGCATTTGGGGCTCTCCTGGATGTACTCCCAAAGCCTTTGCAAAAGGTTTCTGGGGAGGGCAGCCTTATTCTGTCCACCATGGTAGGACACTTTACCACACCAGGCCAGTAGCACGTACTCAGGAATCATTGTAGAACAAAGCATTGCAGTGTATGTTTGTTGGCATTCAAGCAATATCCATTCTTTATCTCTCTATGTTATCCTCAGGAGAGTGATATCATTCATGGTCACCTGGTTGAAATAGGGTGCTTTTTTAAGGGGACATTCAGAGGTGCCCATTCCTGCTGGGCTGTTTGCCTGTGGCTGAACAGAAATGTTCCCCGCTGTTAGCCACGGGGAGGGGGAAGGGGCTAGCCACGCGCTGAGGGGAGGCAAAATGCGACCTTGGAACGAAAGCACATGTGCTGTGTATGTAACGTTAACAGCAAGGTTTACCGTGAACGAGTGTACCCATTGTTCTATAAAATGTGTCTTTTTAAATACCACTGTCCCTTTTTTTTTTCCTCTACCAGCTGCATGTGTTTCAAGGATCACAGGATCTTCTCCTTCCCAGAGGCTCCCCTCCCACACTGTGAACCCCCTCCTGCACCCCAACCCCCTTCTGAGCCCCCTTGTACACCCTGCACCCTCCTCTGCCCCAATCCCTTGCCCTGAGCCCCTTTCTGCACACCGCACCCACTCCCACACCCTGCACTCCCTCCAGCACCCCAAACCCTTGC
The DNA here is from genome assembly GCF_965140285.1 of Lepidochelys kempii. Classification (NCBI taxonomy): domain Eukaryota; kingdom Metazoa; phylum Chordata; order Testudines; family Cheloniidae; genus Lepidochelys; species Lepidochelys kempii. The sequence continues at coordinate 208,351,713 of NC_136381.1, forward strand.
CCCAGCCCTACATTCATGGCCCTGCATGCAATTTCCCCACCCAGACATGGCCCTCGGACCAAAAAGTTTGCTGACCCCTGCAATAGAACATTCCCAGGAATATCACTATCTTGAAAACTAAGTTTTGCTATTAGATGAATAGCTATGACACTGGCAAACCAGGTGCCAGCTTATGCCAAGGTTCCCATGCCTCACTTGAATACTGACAAACACATAGCTGGAATCAGTCTGGTTCACCTGTGTGTTAGTATTGTTAAAATGGGTATAAGAATTATAAAAACATGTTTAGCTTTTACTGAATGTTTGTAAGTTGTTGCATGCATTAATCTCACTTATAACCTCTGTATTATATATTGTAAGGTAATGTGTGAGCATTTGCTTTGTAAGCCTCTAAAACTGCGTAAATCACCAGACAGGAAACAGATACTAACTACTGTGAAATGCTGGCATCCAAAAGAAGGTGTCAGGTCAGGGGCAGGCAAACTCCGGCCCATCAGACCTTTGGATTCAGCCCTGAAGCTCCATTGCCTCGCTTCGGCCGGGGAACGGGGTCAGGGGCTTGCCCCGCTGCGTGAGCCCAGCGCTCCAGCGTGTTCAGGACCTGCATGATGGGCGTGAGGGGACACGTTACTCCAGCTGCATAACCCAGACGCACCTCATGCACCGTCAGAGCCTGGAACATGCAAGCCCACATGCCTGCTACTTGTTGGCTTAGGTGACGCTTATGTTTTAGTAGTGTTAATTTTCCATTATTGAGGATAAAACAAAGAGTAGTTGGCCAGGGAGTGCTCTGTGGCTGTTTCAAAGTTATGGGCTGTCAGAACCTACGTGGAGGAGAAGGAGATTTCTGAGGGCAGGGGGCTGGTGAATCTCAATGAGTTCCAATGACTGGAAGCTGATGCCCAACAAATCCGGGCTAGAGAGAGAGGGCGTGGAAAGGGGGTAAGTTTGGTTTAATTATTGTAATACGTTGTTACGATGGTATATTTATAATAAGGTTTTTGTTTTTTTCACACTAGAATGTATCTTTATTTAATAAAGTTTGTTTGACTATCTCTGAATTGTTAATTTTGTGAGCATTGATGGCCCACCATACAATTTCCATACCAATACCCAGATGTGGCCCTCGGGCCAAAAAGTTTGCCCACCCCTGTGTTAGGTCCTGCCAGAGAAAGCCCATCAACACCAGATAAATTACTGTGGAACATCAGAGAACAAAAGACTTTGTTGATTGCACTCCGCCCCCATCGCACCCCTCCATGAAAAGGAGACATGCAAGTGAATTCCTCCCATCAGCTAAGTTTGCAACTCAAAGCAGAAGGGGGAAAGGAATAAAAAGTCCTAGAAAGGAGGAACAGCATCTCTATGCTGCTTGGACTCCAGAGAGCAAGGTTTTCTCGGCATAAACAAGAGATCCCCAGTGTTAAGTCTGGATTAGCCCCAGGGAACATATAGAGCTTGCTTATTATAGAAGCTTCTATTACCTTTTGAAACTTAAAACTAACTCATTTGTGTGTATGTTTACCTGCTTTAACCCTACAAATAACTCATTTCCTTTTCCTAGTTAATACATCTTCAGATAGTTTATTGTAGGATTGACTACAAGTGTTGTCTTTGGTGTGAGACCCCAGGTCAGTTGCACCTAAGATAAGTGACTGGTCCTTTGGGAGTGGATGTAGCCTAAATATTGTTAAGTATCAGAAGGGTAACTGTGTTAGTCTGGATCTGTAAAAGCGGCAGAGAGTCCTGTGGCATCTTATATACTAAGACGTATCGGAGCATAAGCTTTCATGGGTGAATACCCACTTTGTCGGATTCATGTAGTGGAAATTTCCAGAGGCAGATATAAATATGCAAGGAATCAGGGAGGATGAGGCCCTCTTCTAGCAGTTGAGGTGTGAACACCAAGGGAGGAGAAACTGCTTTTGTAGTTGGCTAGCCATTCACAGTCTTTGTTTAATCCTGAGCTGATGGTGTCAAATTTGCAAATAAACTGAAGCTCAGCAGTTTCTCTTTGAAGTATACTGTTGTGATTTTTGGTGTAAGGGACCATCTATCACAAAGGCAAGCTTGTTTAGATGGTGAGAAACATCAGGTTCCCAAGAGGACTGTCTGACTTCAGAGTTAGGCTGTTACAGTGCTTGAAGAGTTTACACTTGATAACTGGCTGGTGAAATCTAAGCACAGAACTCTCAACCAATTTGGTGTTTGTACTCTGCTTCTTAACAGTCTCCCCTGAGATTGATACACTCTTGAGCCACTGCAGGACAGGCTGACAGTAACAATTTCCCTACACTCCCAAACCTAACTAATAGCCAAACTTAAAGCAATACTATATAGGCACAAAAAATTGCCAGTGTGAGTACTCAGGGATGGCCTGAGCAAATAAAGCAAATAAACATGATCAAAAGAACCAATTGCTTTCTGCCCCAGCATCCTATTCAAGTTCTGCAACTCACTCAGGGATTGGCAGCCTCTAAATCACTGGCAGCAGAATATGGAATAAAGGAGAGAGAAATCTCTCACCTCTCCCAACAGCTTAGGTTGTATTTATATTCGATTATATGGCAATTGTATGATCAGCCTTTTGTTATTTGGTGGCATCTGCTGGTTCTTTTAAGTGTTCTGATATTATTCACAAACCTCTAGTCCATTCCACAAATCCTCTTGTTATGCTTCCCGTAAACAAGAAACACTGATCCCCTATTCAATATACATCCATCCATCTTATGTTGGCTCCTTTAGAGATATCCAAACAACCAACTTCAATTGTTGCTACGGAAGAGTAATTTTGTTTTCAGACCTGGGTAACAGTTGACCATTCACTACCAAAATCTACCACATACAACCAAAGCCCTCATACGCATTTTCTGGTAGTTATTTCACAGAATTTTCCTTCTAGGGTTCCCTGTGACAGATCATAATTAAATCTCTAACAATACTTAACGCTCACTGTATTCTCCTTTCTCCCTGACTTTGAAAAATTGCAAGGATGACAAGTTATTTTGAGTATCTCTACAAATATAAAATGATCCTTGCCATTTTACTGTAGTCATGATGAGGGAACAACTAATGTTTAAATTTTATCTTCATGTGGATTCCATTCCAAATAACCTATAAAACTCAAATGCACACTGAATTTACTATGTTCCAGAATGAAGGATCTTCCATGGGGATTTGTAAAGAAAATGCAGATACTGAGAGAAAAAGTGAGCAAACAGGAGGGGAGGAGCTTAATTTTAAAATAAAAAAGGGATAATAGAGCTGGCTATTTCACAGGTGATTGTGTTACTGGGACATTTTTTGTGAGGAGTCAGAAGTCCTATACACGGAACACAGGACATCCAGGGCCTCCTTCTGGGAGTGACTGACTATTGCTTTTGCTTAAGGCCCAGGCTCAGGGCTATTTCTAAGGGTATGTCGACACTGCAATTAAACACTCACAGCTGGCTCATGCCAGCTGACTCAGGCTCGTGGGATTCAGGCTAAGGGGCTGTTTAATTGCAGTATAGATGTTCAGTATTGGGCTGCACCCCGAGCTCTGTGAGCCTCCCACCTTGCAGAGCCCTAGAGCCTGTGCTCCAACCCAAGAGTCTACACTTGGATTTTTAATTGCAGCATAAACATATCCTCAAAGACCACATGTCAGGCAGGGGTATGCACTGGATGTTCTTCCAGCTCACTGTTAATAGATCAGAAGAAATGGGAAGCAATATCTTACCCGGTTATTGAACACAGTTGTTCAATGGCCAAGTATTTTCAAAATTTAGACATCTAAATGTAATTAGATTTATAAAATGCACATTCTATAAAGTGAGACAAGGTGGGTGAGGTAATATCTTATTGGACCAACTTCTGTTGGTGAAAGACAAACTTTTGAACTTCTATAAAGGAGTAAATGGATCATACCACCATTAAATCTTTTATAGAACTGGGATATGTACCTATTGCAGAACTATTGTCTATCATCTCAGGACCACATTAGGGGTATAAAAGACATTTCAGGAAGAATGAGTTCCACTTTTTACAGAGGCTTACCTACAGGTGGAAGCTAATTGTCCTATGTGAAGTGAGTTGGTAGTATCTGTTCAGGTCACTGTAGCCACCACTGCTAATTTCAGCAGAGGCAAAGGGTGTGGCACTGGGACTACCCTCTCACCCCTAGAGTAGTCCTTTCAGAATAACAGAGTTTGCAGCACAATGGAGAGAAGAGGTGGGAAATGACTTGGCACTGCCCAAAGCAGGACTATTTCTGTTTATTAAAGAGCTTTGGTTTCCAATGTTACCAGTCTGGCACCTTTTACAGGTACTAGACATTTAGGCTAGGCAGGATTCGATATAAATCAATAGATATTAGCAAACATGGGTTTCAGCTGACACACTGAAATCAACAACAAAAAATATCCATTGGTAACAAGCAAGTTCAGCCTCACCCCCCACCCCACACACACGCCTTCAGGGATTGGTTGTCACCGGTCCTGTGGCAATGCAGAGAGCCCTCCGCAATCCTGCTGCCCTAAGGTGAGTGAGTGGAGCTGTGCGGAGCTGCAGAGTGCTCCCTGTGCTGCAACAAGGCTGGCAATACCCAGGCCGGCAGGTACAAGGAAGGTTGTGGTTGTCGTGGGGCACAGCGGAGACCCCCATGACAGCAGGGCTGCAGAAAGTTCCCTGCAGTGACACCTGATCCCTGCAGGCACAAGGTCCAGGCAGGCTGAGGATGCTCCTTCCAGGGCAGAGACCTCTGGCCAGTAGTGCAAGGAGCCACCGCCGCTAGGGTGGCAGGAGGCCACTCTGAGGCTGAATGGCTCAGTCCCTGGGTAGGAGTCATTCATCAGCCAGGTAGCCTCCCCCAAATGGGGGCTTGTCCTCCACCTCTGGCTAGGTCCTGCCCTGCCAGGACTGTAGTCTTCCTTACACTTGCAGGGATCCAGTGTCACTGGCCTCTCTATATTCAACATAAAATTCACACACACACAAGAAATACACTGCATTAACCAGCAACTCCTCACATCACAATAAGCTCTCCTGTTTCAATTTCACTTCCTCTTATGTTTCATTCACATGTGCTTCCATTACTCCACATGCAGATCTCTCTAGACAATTTTGAATCAATTCAGCTCTGGTGTAAGCTATTGACTTCAACCAGTGTTATACCAGCAATGAATATGACCCTCAGTGTATTAATAAGTAGGGTTGCTAGTTCCCTTTTGGCTATAGCCTATGACACTCAAGTGGGATTGTGAAAATACTCACTTCAAGCTGCCAGCTGAAGTCAAGCTATTCTTTCATAGAGTATAAAATCAGAAGCGACCACTGTAATCATATAGTCTGACCTCCTGCCTAACATAGTCCATAGGATTTCCCTGGATTAATTCCTGTTTGAACTACAGCATCTCTTTTAGAAAAACATCCAATCTTGATTTAAAAATTTCTAGTGATGGAGAATCCATCACAACCTCCTGAGTTGTTCCAATAGTTAATTATCCCTCACTTAAATTTTTTTGCCTTATTTCTACTCTGAACTTGTCTAGCTTCAACTCTCAGCCACTGGATCTTGTTATAGCTTTGTCTGCGAGACTGAAGAGCCCTCTATTATCAAATTTCCATAGGAAGGTACTTATTGACTACGATCAAGTCACCTCTTTACCTTGTTAAGGTGAACAGAATGAGCTCCTTGAAACTTTCACTATAAGGCATGTTTTCCAAATCTTGGATCATTCCCGTGGCCTTAGCGAATCAGCTGGGATAGATGCAGATGGACCCCATCACTAATATGTTAAAAGACACAAGACTACTTACATAAAACATACAATAAGTTACTTCCTGAAACAAGGAAACAACTTAGTATTAAAATTTTTAACAGAGACATATGGGGCATTTGTGCCTAGGTCTGAATCGTTCTTCCCACAGACAAAGGATTTTGTCCATTACTCTAGGCCATGGACATGTCCATTTCTGTTTGTCCAAACAGGATCTCTGCTTCTCTCTCATACCTCAGTTTGGCATTCACAGCATCAACTTGTCCTTCTTTTGCTGCCAAGCTGCAGTGGAGCTGTGGTTACTAGAGCACTGCCCCATTGAAAATATGAGGAAATAATCAAAGGAAAATAAATGTATCTTAATTCTATGCAGTATTCAGATATTAATTTAACCAAATTAAAGATCCATGAGGACCAGCTGTCCTTGTGCCTCAGGTTGCCAATACACATTCCAGTCATGGTCTTCCACACCAGCAGCAAAAGCACTTCGTTGACGTGGCTATTAAAAGGAAACAAGGACAGTTTCAAACGAAACTGGGCACTTTTCCATAAGGGACTCCATATTATCAGCAGGATTTCGGCAGCCACAACCAGTGTTTAATTTGTGCTGGGGCTCAGCCCCAGCATCTCTAGGCTTGGCAGTTCATAGCCCCAGCACCTCTGGGTTTGCTGCATTGGTTATGAATGTAAAAAAAATTGCTTGAGCCCCGGCACCTCTTTCATTACAATTTAAGCACTGGCCATAAGCCAGCAATGAGGGACAATTTCAAAAACAGCCCTTTGGTAAAGCATGCTGAAGCAAGTTACAGAGTTCCTCCTGAAATCTGGACTTTGAGCAGCCACTGCCAAGAGGCCGAGGTGAAACTGCTCACATTCATGCAGGACTTCAGCTCAATGGCTGATGAAATGCTCATCTTATACAAAGATTTCTCTTTAACGTCATGATGCCTACTTCCAATCAAGCATGCTCACCATTCTACTATGTGGCAAGCATCCTTGCTATCAAGAACTGCTCTATCAGAAAATGAATTGAAATCACCTAAAAAACATTTATCTAGGAGAATGTCATGCATTACTCAGGAACCTGGGAATCAAAGAGCCATTAATTTAACTAATCAAACTTGATCATCATCAGCCCTCCCCCAAAAAATAATTATACACACACCAGCACGTGGCAGTGACAGACAGGTGATATTACATGACTCTGCAAATGAAATTTATTAAGCAAGTCTGACTGTGTCACCTGCACTCTGTCTAATAATCCCTCTCTAGCTGCAGAATGACTCACATTCCAAACCTCTGAGAAGCTTCAAGATGGCCATAATTTAAAAAACAAGACATTCATACACAGCCTACAATGTATTTTCTTTTTCTCCCATCTTCCCATTGTAGAGTCCTCAGATAACAGACATAAGCTCCATCAAGGGATCTCATACACTTTCTGCTATTTCATCTGGTTGCTTACCCATTACGTCAGTCTAATCTTGGTTAGAGAACACTCAAAAGGCCAGAGCTATGCCAATTATTAGGCAACTATTGGAGATGGTAGGCATGGGTGGTGGGACTGATTTTGTGATGTGTGTCAGTTTTCATCATGACAACTGGCTATTCACTGGGGAAGGATGTGAGTTTGTTGCAGTCATTCTGGAAGCCTTCAAAATTCTTCTTCTATAGCTCCAGCTCTCCAACAGTGCTCCATGCAGAACGTACTACTGGTCCACAGAGAGATGGATTGTCACATAATGTGGGCTCTGCTACTTGTTTGCAACAGCCACTAACTACATTAAATAAATTTCCTAAAGTTACTTTTCTGTGTAAGCAATTGCTGTAGTTGTCAGAAGGGTATTAGACAATGGTCTATGAGAGGAGAGATCTCCACAAACAGAAGGGCTGGTAGCTCACAAGACTATTTCTCTGTTAATATGTATTCTTGCCTTATGAAAATGTTTGTGATTCCCTTTTCTGTACCCTGAGAGAAAATGCTGTTTTTAATCTTATCTTACAGCTTTATCCTGGCACCTATTGCTTCAGTATCTGAGCATCTTCCACGTAAAATCAAAAGTTTAGTGTAGGGAGTCAAACGTGTGTTGATTATTTATATTCAGTTACAAAATACAAATACATAGATGTGCATATATACACTTATAAATACAAATATGCATAAATAAATTATAGATATAGATATAGATATATACACACACACACACACACACACAGAGATCAGGTGCTCAAATGCTATGGGTGATGGGCAGCAGTATAAGACCCTAAGGCAGACATTTTTGTATGATGCAGTTACAAACAACTAAACTGGAGCTTTGTCACTTATACACTTTGTCACTTATACTTATAGTTGGAAAGAGAGGCAGCAGCAAGGATCCCATGCAGATAAATAGAGACTGAGACCTGGATCCTCAAAGGAAGTCAGTTAGTTACACAAATAGATTAGGGGATGTGGGCGTGACCTATCAGCATCCTGGAGCCTTGGCCAAAATCCTTGGTTAGAAGGAAGATCTTGAACCTATGTCAGAAACAATATGGGCATGTCTAAGGAGTTATTACATATTATAAATGTAAATTAAGTCTATTCTGAAAAGTATTACTTTCTCAAAGTATGTCTCTAGAATAACAACCCTCCTTGTAAGGGAGGACCAAATGCTGTCCTTTTAATGCTAATTGAGCAGAGCAGAAGCTAGTGAACACAGTGCATGCTTACTGCAACACTACTTTTTCAAATAGACTCACACATGCAAAAGCTGCCACCATCTCATCCTTCCCCTCCACACTTTCTCCTTTTAACGTTCTGAACCTTTTGCATACTTTGTGATCTGAGGTCCCAGCTCGGGCCTAGCTCCAATCATTTCTTAAACTTCTCATCTAATTTATGTTTTCTGTATTTAAGATTTCTGCTACTTTGAATTGCCTTTCCAAAGAGTTACATAATCTTTTTTTTTTTTTAAACAACCTTCCTTGTTCTGTTTTGCATGGTGTGTCAAAACTGGTATTTTTGAGAAGCAGGGTCTAGTCACCTGTAGGAAGTGTGCTACAATCTGGTCTGTTTCCTGAGACCAACGAAGTAAAATGAAAAGGAGACGCCTGCTCTGAAGTCCAGAACTAGAACTGCCAGCCCAATATCAGTGGTCTGAGGAGACAGGGTATATATATTGTAAAGTAAAATAACCATAATAAATGCAAAGGTTCTCATCTCTTGAATGACAGCATCCACTACACTTCCCTGAGACTGACCAATCCCAAACAGCTTACACAATTGCACCACAAAGTATGAGGAAAGATAAGAAAAAGAGTTTAGTGAGTGAAGTCAGCTCTCTGTGCATTTTGATCAGCTCTACTTCAAGTCGCTGTGCTTCTAGGATAAACTTAATTTACCAATTCTTATGCTTTAAGGCCAGAAGGAACCATTATAATGATCTACTGTGAGCTCCTGTATGACACAGACCTTAGAATTTCACCCAGCTAAAAGAACAATGAAGATACAGTACCACAGATCCTGGCATGGGTTAGTAACGCATGGACATACCAGGGTTCTGGGCAGGCTTATATGGTACATGCTGCTGCATCTTCATTGCTATTTTTAGTTGAACTAGCTAGATTAAAACTGCTGAGGGTATACCTATCTGAGCGGCAGTCACACTGCCGATCCCAGTGAGACATACCCTTTGACCTCCGAGGAGATATTAGTTAAATAATACGAGGCGGTAAAAGGCTAGTTGAGAATATCTTATAATTTTAAAAAGAACAAAGAGAGATGTGAAGACTTGGCTAATCATTACTTTGACCACTTTACTGGTACGTACCAACTCTTTCCTACACCGTTCATCAGTCTGTCATTTTAGACTGAAAGCTCACTGAGTTGGACTATGCCTTCCTATATTTGTTAGCACAGCACTTAGCATACTTTTAGGCACCTCTGAATATCAATAATAAAGTACAGCATCCAAGGCGTCAGACAAGTAGCTTCCCTGCAAACTGGGGGCACATCTCATACCTGCGTTGTTCCAGAGTTCTCAAGTTTACTCCTGTATGTTTGGGAGAGGTAGCAAATTGGGCCTCGTCTATACAATAAACTTCACTAGTTTAAATCAGTTTTTAAAAATTATTTAAACAAGTGCAAACCCCTGTGTGAACATTATTTCAGTTTGAGTGGCTTATTTTACTTTATTTTAAGCATCAACTTTAAGCTAAACCCAAATTAGTAAATCTCAAACACCACCTGTTCCAGCCAGCCTCCTACAGGTACCTCCTCAGTGGGTGGCACTGGTCAGCTTTGGCCTGTGCCCAAAGCCACTACAGGGAAGGTTTCAGAGTAGCAGCCGTATTAGTCTGTTTTCGCAAAAAGAAAAGGAGTACTTGTGGCACCTTAGAGACTAACAAATTTATTTGAGCATAAGCTTTCGTGAGCTACAGCTCACTTCATCGGATGCAGTGAGCTGTAGCTCACGAAAGCTTATGCTCAAATAAATTTGTTAGTCTCTAAGGTGCCACAAGTACTCCTTTTCTTTTTGCGAATACAGGGAAGGGAGACCAAGGCAGGCTAGACCCATCCCTATCTGAAGGAGGCAAGGAAGTGCAAGGAGCTGTGCAAGATGACACTCTGCAGCCAAGATGAGAGCACTTCAGGTCACCCTGGGTGGAAAAAGGAGGAAGCTTGGGACTGGTTACCTGCCCTAGAGGCTACGGGCTGCTGTGATATCAGACCTTTGGTCATTGCCTATCCACCACAAATTGGGACCCACCCAAATTTCCATTCCTAGCTACACCACTAGTGTGGACAAAGTTAGAGAATTTAGCCTTGCTGAAAGCAAGTTCAGTCACAATGGCAGTTGTGAACACTTGTGCACGGTTGCAAATTCTTGTGAGTGGGGATGTCATAGGCACGTTAGACATGTTGACACTGCCAAAATGCTCTTTTATCAACAAGGCATATGCCTACATATGTTACTTAGCTATTGCCCTTCCCCCTGTAAAGTACTGTCTTCCATTCAGCTTTTGAATTTACCCTTTAATTCTGGATTTTTAGAACCTCTTTCTCCCCCGGTCTGAGTAAAACATCTTGGGTGAAATAAAAATTCCCATTCCCAGAACGTGACCAAGATCTCATTACAACAGATACCAAAATTATGACTAATCCAAAACTTACATTCCGACTACACAAGTGATTAAAAATGACAAGTTTATTAATAGACACCCAATTATATTATAATTATTGTGTGTATACAAAGAATTGGCTAGGAGTTAGGACCTTGAGGGAAAGGAGCAGCAGGAAGCTGGAATTAAGATTCCGATAATTTGTTGGCTGCACATACACGGAAAGGTCACAGTGTTTCTCCCCTAAATGAAACACTGTTCACATTCCAGTAAAGTGGGTGTTTCTCTTCCATCTGTCCACTCTGGTAGGGAAAAAAAAAGTATTTTCTTAAGCCAGAAAACCCCCAAAATACTAAAGGACAGACACTTCAAGACACGTGATACAAGGCAACAGCAAGGAAAAAATCATCATCATGCTCACAAGACATGTTTTCATTTCACACTCAGAATTCCCCAAGACATCTTATGGAAGATCTTATGGTACAGAACCCTTATGTTTCAGTGTTCGTTTGTTCTTAGACAATGGAAATACACCAGCACACATCCTGCTAGACCTCTCTGTGGCATTGTATGCCACTGAACACAAATAAATCCTGTCTCTAAGATGATGCAGGAGCAAACAGAAACTCATTTGAAATGGCTTAAGTCCTTTCTTTCAGGCCAAGACTATAGGGTTGTTATGAGCCCTCTCCTGCAAAGTTCAATCCTCTTGCTCTTACTATTTAATATCTAGTCATTGAAGCTACTGAGGGAGAGAGTCTGACGTGCCAGCAGGATGCAGACAGTACCCTACAATGCACCTCTTTTACAGCAAATGTAAACAGCTCTGTAACAAGGTGGTCTGTCCACTTTATGAGCAATGGAGCCTGGGGGCCAGCCAACCCCTGTTCCATGATGTGCCCTCTTTATGAAAACCAGTGTTCTAGGGATCAGCAGCCAAGCTGGGAATGGGGCCAGGTGTTAATCAGATGCCTCTTGACATGATAAAACCCAGTACTGAGCTGCGGAAGAGAAGCAGAAGCATGGGGTTAGGGCCTGTGGAAAGGGTTCCTGGATGGGAACCAGCATCTGCATGTTGGTGGGCTGAGGATATCTGCCATAAGTAAGCCCTTTTGTTTTCAGTTTAAACCAATTTTTACAGAAAAATTCCTGGGTTTTACAAAAAGTATTATTCAGTTTTTTCTGATTTTCACCCTGCTTTTGTATCATTCAAATATATTTAAAAAACCAACTTGCTTTATTAGGAAAATAAATACCTTATATTATCGTAATACATGTATCTCACACGCATTAGTCTGTGTCTTTATGCAAAGCTGCCTGTTGAAGTAAGGCTATGTATTGGTTTAGAAGATACACACTATAAACAAACAGGTATGTACACAAGCTCTGAAGTGTGTGTGCATCTGAATGTGCCGATGACTCACATGCCCAACATGTACACATTTCAAGCTGTTCACAGATAACAATTTAAAGATTTGACACACTAAAATGGGAAAACAAAAATCTGTATCAGAATATGTTTCAGAACATAAGAAAGTATTCAAAAGCTTTAAAAAAACAAAAACAGGAGAAAAGGATAAAGTTGAGTGTATTCGCTGCAAATGGTGCGGCCCAATTATTAAATATTTATGGGCTAATAGTTCTAAGTAAATGGTTTATTCAAATGAAAAGTTTTATTTGGAAATTAGAGATATATTGTTTTCTTAAACTCAGAGGTGGTATTGTGTTTTGAGTTCTGTTTTAGTTCTGCAGCAAACCACATTGGTGAATGGAATTCAAAGCTACTGAATACTTTTACCCCCCATCTTTCCATTCATCAAGATAAACCCCAATATTTACTCAGAAAAATTAATAGTTTTTTTGCACTGCTTTTCACCTGTTTTTATTGTTGTGGTAATGAACTGATAAATTCCCAGGAAATATTAAAATGAAAACTGAAAACTGAAAACAAAGGGCCCTAGCCATAAGTTACAGTACAGCCCCAGAACCAAGGAGAAATAGAGCGTGAGTCCAGAGACCAAGGGAAGCTTCTTGGAGCAGGATCAGAACTCAGATGCTGGTGGGATGAGGAAGCTTGACTGAATCACAGCCCAGCCACAGGAAGGAGGGCTGTGGAGCCCCTGAACCAGGGGTAAGAAGTTTGAGAGTCTAAAGACCAGGGTACAAGGAAACTGTGGGAAAGACTCCCCAGAGAGGTCAGGAGCTGGAGCATGACAGTCAGCTCTCCAGGGTCAGAGGAACTGGGACCTGAAGCCCTGGAACAAGAGTGAACTGGAAGCCCAGAGAAGGAAGGATAATGGCTCAGAAGGGCCAAAGGGGACTGTAATATGTAAGGACTTAACAAATTAGGTCCCAAGAGGGAACATGTAGTTTTAGTATTCTACACTGCGAATGAATTATTGGGGAAAAACCTGAGGGAATTGAAGGCAGGGTGCCTGTAGTGCCTTACCATGCCCTGAGGGGGTGCGCTCTGGGACTGAATCCTGCTACAAAAGCCATCTTCCAGTTATCTTTATGTCAGGAAGAAATCAGGACCTGGATGAAGAGCAACTGGCTAAAGCTGAGCTCAGGTAAGATTCAGACAATGCTGGTAAGAAGAGGAGAAGGCTTCAAAGAACTTGCTTCTTCTGTAACATTCCTCACTGATGAGGGCCTGATCTGTCCTTGGATTGTCAAACTGGTTTTCAGGGTTTGGGATCTTTTTGCAATTCTTAGGGCCAATGGGTGCCCTAATAGCCATGGGGGTAAACAGTGTCTGCTTCCATCTGCAAATGGACAGAAGATTGTGTCCCATCCCAGTGGATGTAGGCTGCCCATAGAGATCCATGAATTCATTACCATTTGGCTTGATCACTTCATCTCATATATAAGAATAAAGCTCCAGCTCATATAAAAAGCAGCAGCCAGTTTCCTTAGCATCACAAGTCACTGTTAATAAGTCATTGCAATGCTCCACTCTCTGCAATGATTTCCCATTGAATACAGAATTTGGTTCAAGATCCTGTCTTGATGTTCAGAGCCCTCAGTTAGGACTGTTCATAGCTGACCAAATTACCTCCTCTCTTTCTCTCTCCACACTAGTTTCAATGGAACATTCATCCTGATGACCAGCAGAGGAAGGTTTTCATATGAGATATGCACCTAATTAATAGATCTAACTCAGTGACAGGAGTGGCCACAGGCCTACCCATTTCCGAAAGCTAAATGCCAAACTCATTTCCTTGATATAGCTCAGCTTCAATAAATTCTTCCCCCACACAAACAAATACATGTTTCAAAACCATATACATTAACCAATCTATTTTTACAGGCTGGGAAAGGAGAAAGAGAGATTAATTGTTTCTATTTTTAAATAGTGGGCAGAATTTAGATATTATATTGACTGGACAATATAAATACCTAGACAGATAGATTTGGGGCTAAATTCTTACACATAGCCCCTTTGGCTTCATTAGGGCCTTTTGAGTGAATGAGTAAGATGAGCAGGATTTAACACTCAATATCAAGATTTATTTTGTCTGGAGCCTGGAATTCCTGTAGGATACAGCTACAGTTTTCTCCTAGGCTCAGATCCTCAAAGAAATACAGGCTCCTAACTTCCACTGGTTTTTATGGAAGTTAGGTGCCTAAATACCTTTGAGGATCTGGGCCCATTTACTTTTAGTATCAGAAAAAATAAGCTGCAGAGTTATTTTCCTGTGATTAAATAGGTTTTAGCAGAATATTTAACTAGGAAAAAGATCACCTGATCTTAAATTATCCAGATGCAGCACCTTTCCTTGATTCCAAAACCAAGAGCCTATGCATGCTATAGATCACATATGAGGAAGTGATATCAATATATTGCAGAAACATGCCACATTGAATTAGTCACCTGCCCTCTGTCAACTTCTCCATTTGGGCCAGGATTACTTAAAACATTCCACACCTCTGATCAACTTCTAACAAGTTGTTGCGGTTTTTTGTTTTGTTTTTAAATCAACCAGCCAGAGAAATGTTTCCTTCTTTTCTTCCAAATGTCAAGAAATTACAAAAGAGATATGACAAACATGTAGGAGTTTGTGGTGTCCCACACGAAGGTCATCAGGGATAGAATTAAGAGGAGTTTCATTAAAACAAGTTATAAAAAGGAGCTGGTACTTCTTGATAGCCGCACATACCTCCAGGACAACAGCTCCACAGTTGATCTACCAATACCAAACTGGTTAACGAAAGACCACTCGCAATCGTGATGGCAAGCTTCCAGACAGCAATAGCCACATGCGTCTCCATGCTGAAGGGAGCTGTCATGTATGTGTTCCACTACTATAGCATTGAGTGAGCTCTGCACAGATTTCTAGTAGAGTGGGCTTTCTCATCCTTAAGTACCAGTACCATTGCTAGTCTTCCCAGGTCTGCAGCACTATCCTGCTCACTAGGAAGTGCTGGTTGCCTGAGTCCAGAAGTGGCAGCTCACTAAGAGAAGCCCTTGCTCCTAGAAAAGATTGTACAGAGGTCACTGCTCAATTTCATCCTCCTCCTGTGCTCATATTGCCACAGCACCACCATGGCTGTCTCTCAAGTTACCCAAAGCATGACTGCCAATACATGTGCATCTGCCAGTTTGTATTAACTACCATCAGGATCACAGCACTCAGCCATGTCTCCCCGCATGCTGCCTGACAGCAGTCTGACAATGGCACTGGCTTCCAAAATCCAGATGAATAATAGGATAAAAGGAGAGGAATCATGGGAATTTTTTCATTTGACCCCCAAGTCCCAGAATTCCAGTGGCTTCTAGTAGGTATCCTATTACGTGCCACAAGAAAAATCCCCAAATGCATTGAGCCTAGCAGCAGAACATTGCACCATGGGATTTCTGCCCTGAATGCTGTGCACATATTTCAGTAAAACACAGCACCATAGGGACAAGATGATTCAAAAAGCAACCAGCTTTAACGGGCATAAAGCAGTGAGGACAAGCTGCTCCTACCCCCCCCCCCCAGATGTTCTGGTTTAACTTGGATTTTAACTTGAAGAGTGGTCAGTTTGTATGAGCTATTACCAGCAGGAGAGTGAGTTTGTGTGTGTATGGGGGTGGGGGGGATGTGAGAACCTGGATTTATGCAGGAAATAGCCCAGCTTAATTGTCATGCACATTGTGTAAAGAGTTATCACTTTGGATGGGCTATCACCAGCAGGAGAGTGAATTTGTGTGGGGGGGTGGAGGGTGAGAAAACCTGGATTTGTGCTGGAAATCACTTTAGATAAGCTATTACCAGCAGGACAGTGGGGTGGGAATAGGTATTGTTTCATATTCTCTGTGTATATATAAAGCCTGCTGCAGTTTCCACGATATGCATCTGAAGAAGTGAGCTGTAGCTCACGAAAGCTTATGCTCTAATAAATTGGTTAGTCTCTAAGGTGCCACAAGTCCTCCTTTTCTTTTTGTTCCTAATCAGTTAACACAAACAAACAATCTGAAACAACTTTCAAGTGTCAACAAGCCCTGAGAGAGACCATGAAGGATAAAGATAATATTTAGCCAGCCACATCACAAAATCGGGAGCAAGGAGAAACCAGAAAACTGAAAGTTTATAGGGGATCAGACTTGAAATATTATGCTTATGTACCACAAGGACAAAAAAGAAGTGATGTTTTTCCATTGGGATGGTAACAGATTGTGGGCAAAATGCACCTTAAAAATCACATAATTCTAATTACTATCTTTGTCAAACGTGCACTTTAAAGAAGACAGTATTTCAGCCATCACAATCTCAAAACAGCTAGATCTAGGAAGTAATACTTGTAACTTTATAATGTGAAAGCTGGGAACTACTTCTTTCAGGTAGTATAAAAGCATTAATCTCTAACTCTAGCAGTTCATGTTGCAGCCAAATAGGAAGAAAATGGGGATTTTAGAATACACAAGCAAAATTTCACTGGTGGTTATCGATTAACTGCCATATCTGGAACTTTGGACCTCTCCTTATGAACTCACCTAGAATTAGTATAAATACATTCAAGTAATACAGCTGTATTTTTTATTTAGGTATATAAATTCAAAATGTATTAAAATGCTGGTAGAATTTCTTAATGAATTTTCAGTGTTATGAACAGTTGTGGATATACTATATGCCATATTAAAACAAACTAATACTAGTGTCCAGTATTGGATTTATAAGAAAATGATAGAAAAGTGAACAACTTTGTATGAATTTGTGAAAACTAACATGGCTGTTTTAAAAAAATCAAGATGGGAAAGAAGAGAGCAGAAATGTGTGGGTGGAGGCAAAATTAAATATAGGGGAAGTTAAAAAGTTACGTTGTAAGTAATGAATATATTTGTCTGTCTATCCATCAGATGTCTCTTACATTAGATTGTGAGCTCTTTGAGCCAGGAACTGTCTTTTTGTTCTAAAAAGAAAAGGAGTACTTGTGGCACCTTAGAGACTAACCAATTTATTAGAGCATAAGCTTTCGTGAGCTACAGCTCACTTCCTCAGATGCATATCGTGGAAACTGCAGCAGGCTTTATATATACACAGAGAATATGAAACAATACCTCCTCCCACCCCACTGTCCTGCTGGTAATAGCTTATCTAAAGTGATCATCAGGTGGGCCATTTCCAGCACAAATCCAGGTTTTCTCACCCTCCACCCCCCCACACAAATTCACTCTCCTGCTGGTGATAGCCCATCCAAAGTGACAACTCTTTACACAATGTGCATGACAATCAAGTTGGGCTATTTCCTACACAAATCCAGGTTTTCTCACATCCCCCCCCACCCCCATACACACACAAACTCACTCTCCTGCTGGTAATAGCTCATCCAAACTGACCACTCTTCAAGTTTAAATCCAAGTTAAACCAGAACATCTGGGGGGGGGGGGGGATTAGGAAAAAACAAGAGGAAACAGGCTACCTTGCATAATGACTTAGCCACTCCCAGTCTCTATTTAAGCCTAAATTAATAGTATCCAATTTGCAAATGAATTCCAATTCAGCAGTTTCTCGCAGGTGAGAAAACCTGGATTTGTGCTGGAAATGGCCCACCTGATGATCACTTTAGATAAGCTATTACCAGCAGGACAGTGGGGTGGGAGGAGGTATTGTTTCATATTCTCTGTGTATATACAAAAAGAAAAGGAGTACTTGTGGCACCTTAGAGACTAACCAATTTATTTGAGCATGAGCTCACGAAAGCTCATGCTCAAATAAATTGGTTAGTCTCTAAGGTGCCACAAGTACTCCTTTTCTTTTTGCGAATACAGACTAACACGGCTGTTCCTCTGAAATCTGTGTATATATAAAGCCTGCTGCAGTTTCCACGATATGCATCTGAGGAAGCGAGCTGTAGCTCACGAAAGCTTATGCTCAAATAAATTGGTTAGTCTCTAAGGTGCCACAAGTCCTCCTTTTCTTTTTGCGAATACAGACTAACACGGCTGTTACTCTGAAACCTGTCTTTTTGTTCTGTTTGTACAGTGCCTAGCACAATGGTTCTGGTCCATAAGTGGGGATTCCAGATACTACACTAATTATTATTATTATATTTTAAGGGGCCTGATTCTGATCTCACTTATGCTCTAAGTTTACTATTTACTGCTTTACACTGAAGGATGAGAGAGCAGAATAAGGCTCAAGCTTTATAAACCCATCTGGTGCCTTGGTGACGTGAACATACCACTTACAATGTTTTTAGAAAAGCTCAGTGGAATTAAAGCCTTATTAGATAATGCTGGGCATAGTACAGGACTTCTTATTTATAGTCAACAGCAGCAGTTTATCAAAGAAAAAAACCCTATGAAATCACAGTAACAGTGTTCTGTGTGATATAATTTTGCTTAACAGCCTAGGACAGGGAGAAATTATTTCTCTGTTGCTCCAATTAGTACTTTATACTATACTGGAGAAGCAAGTCCTGTGATAGCTAACAAATTTGCAAGAAAGGCATATTCTGAAAGGGAATCAGTAATAGTTTTATACCAAATGTGGGATCTCAAATGGAAAAAGTCCCCAGTGTACATATAACAATCACACCCTTCGGCACATACTGCTATAGCCAGCGTCCCCAAAGGTGGCAATAGCTCAAATCTAATTCATTCACCTAAATTTCATTAAAAACTGCATCCCTTCACTCCAGTAAGCCCGCCCAAACCAGCGGCCCATTCTGCAGGAACTGGGTCTGGCAATAACCACTATGTACTGATCTATACTACTACTATACAGTAGTGCCTTGATTGTGTTACAGTACGGTTTGGTTTTCCTGCATGCACAAGACCAAATCCTGTTGCAACTATGGTACCTGTAGTACAATTATTGTATCATTTGCCCCAATCCATAGCCCAGACTGGGTCTGCACTAAGATTTTCTTAAAATCTCCCACTCATTACACTAGCACTAGTATTGCTGGTGAGAGTACTAGCCTAGACCCGTGGCTAGCTGGGCTCAGGGGATCCCCCCTCACCTGACTTAGTGGTATGAATACAAATAACCAAGGTACACGTTTTCCCTCACCACTGCTACTGCAACAGGGGGAGAGCTACCTAAAATTGCCACGGTAGGCATGGACTCGAAGAGCGAATACCAGACTATACAGCCCGTGGCATCTCCTATGACCGTCCCCATTAAGCGGCAGTGTTGGGGCAGCGGTGCCTTAACATCCACTCGAACACATATCAAGAAATTCATTATCCCTTTTGGCGCTTCCCAGACAACTCAAGACAGTAAGGGCTGGTCGAGGGGGGACGCGCTAAATCTCACCGGCCGCCCCTCCCGCTTGAGCAGGGGAGCCAATGACTCCCCTCCTAGGCCACCCGAAAGCAAAGGCGGCTCCCTTGGACCCAGAGGGTTGTGAACGAGGATCCCCCGTCTCCACACACCCCGACATCCCCATGCCCGGCTGGCGCGGAGCCCCAGACTCAGGCTACCCGGTGCGTCTGCCTCCTCCCCACGGGCACCCGAGCGCCGCAGGGTGACAGAGCCGCCAAGCGCCGGCCCGGGCAGAGCAGAGAGCGACATGACGCCCCGCCGCTCCCGCCCCCGGTCCTCCTCCCCCGCGGGGCCAGGGAGCCCGCCCGCCCGCCCGCCGGACAGCGCAGCTGGGGCCCCCGCGTGCCCCGCTTGTCCTGTCCACTCGGAGCGGCCGCTCCTAGCCGCCGCTCGGGAACGAACCCCAGCCGGGCCCCGCTCTCGGCCAGCAGCCGCGCCTGCCCTACTCACACCAACAGCGGCGGCTCCCGCGCTCCCCAGCCGCGGCGTCGGCACAGGCTCGGCAGCCCGGCCACAGCCGCACACCTAGTCCGAGCCAGCCACGGGCGGGGACTCGGCGCTCACGTGTCCCGCCGCGGGAGGAGCTGCGGCTGCCGCCAGGGCCGGCTTGGCGGGCGGGCGGGACCCGCTGGGAGGGCGCGTGGGTGGCTGGGGGAGGCGGGAAGGAGGACACTCGTCCGCGCTGGAGGCGGATGGGGTCTGCTGGGCGCCGGCGTCTGCGGCTGCACAGTCAGTCACGCCATCCTGCGGCTGCTGCAGCTGTGCTTCCGCGGGGGGATGACAGCAGGTGCCTCTGGCTGGGTGTCCTGTGTGAATCAGGCTGAGGATGACCTCACCACATCCGGATATTAGGGGCTTTGGTTTAGACATGCAACTATACCCCCCTCCCTCTGAACAAAAAACAAAAACAAAACAAAAAAGTGTCCTGATTTTTCTCACTTGCTATCTGGTCACCTGATCTGATTTAGCATAAAGCAAAGTTCAGTAATAAAATATTCTGGGAACTTAAAGGGCTCTCTGCAAGCCAAAGCTTGTCTCTCTCACCAACAGAAGTTGGGCCACTAACAGATATTACCTCACCCACCTTCTCTTTAAAACATCCCTTTGATATTCTGCAAAAAGAAAAGGAGTACTTGTGGCACCTTAGAGACTAACCAATTTATTTGAGCATGAGCTTTACAGCTCACGAAAGCTCATGCTCAAATAAATTGGTTAGTCTCTAAGGTGCCACAAGTCCTCCTTTTCTTTTTGCAAATACAGACTAACACGGCTGTTACTCTGAAACCTTTGATATTCTGCACTCCACTCTGGTTGCCTAACCACCCATTTCAGGATCCCGCTTCTTGTCTTCAACGTTTTCAAGGGGGCAATAAGGCAGATGAACCCCAGATTGGGGACAGGTACTCTCAGCTGTGGAATTTATTGCCTCCATGAAATTTACAACCTCTAGAGCCTGAGTTTTGCCACCTTAGGTGCAGCATGCAAGGCTTATCCCATTCAGCTAGCCTTTTGCTAAGCACATAGTTGTGAAATGGCCAGTTACGTGCCCTGGGATAGAGGTCACATATTTTATTTCTGGTGAGTTAGGCCCATTTGGGGGCTTAGAAGTACATGGGACCACAACAGACTGGGGACCATACAGTGTACCAGACTGTACGAGGTCAGGTTGTGACAAACAGAATTAAGGAACAAAAGACTTTCTATCTTAGATATAAAATAAATGACCCAAGACTGCAGATGCCTTCATACGTAGAGATTTCACTCAGGCATACTAGCACTCTGAATCTCTCAAATGTATCAAGGCAGAACATCTTTTCTTCTAGGAGTCCAGCAAATCAAACTTCCCTTTATTCCCTCTTCAAGAAAAGCTGGGTTTTTTAAGTCTTTTATTTAAGAAAAAAGAAAAGTGAATTTAAGAGAGACACCTCCAGCTCATTTTAATTTAAAAATAGATTTTGGGGAGGAATCCATTATGAACTCAGGATGGCAACAGTAGTAGCTGTCAGTGAAGAAAGGCAGAGGCAAGCCACAAAAACCACATTTCAGGAATCTACCCCAGTTGTTACCCTAGATGTTGTAATCTAGCAACTTCTGCAAATGAAGGAAGAGCAGTAAGCAAGGAATTCAGATGGGCCCATAAGCCAGTGATCAGCTAAGGGGTGGGACGTATAGTGTAGAGTCCAGGGACTTGGGACTTGTCTACACTGGCAAGTTTTTTTGATTAAACTAATGTCACCAAGGAAAAATCGACAAAAGCAAAGTCACCAAAGTGTGTCTACATTTTCTCCCTCTGTCGACAGATTGTGTCCACATTCTGGGCACCTTTGTTGACAGTGAGAACAATGGACTATGGGTATGTATCCCACAATGCCTGGCGGCACCATCCGTCACTAGGTGTTGTGGGAATGCGGAAACGGAGCATGGCGCATCCTGGGATGTGCAAAATGTACCATCATGCACCGCTTTGTGTCCCAGCCCTCCACAGGTCTTTGGATTCCTTTCGCACTGTTTTTCCAACTGTCATTCTTTTGTAGTGTGCGCCAGCATCTGCAGTGAGAGAGGATGAATCCCGCACTTCTCTCCTATGTGCTGTTAGCTGTCAGCTGTCGTGAGGACATCGCGCATGGCAGCACAGTTACTCGCAAAGTTAGCAGAAGATGAATCGCAGGCACCCGAGTGTGATATGGACGGCAGCAACTTATCAGTGCTTTGTGCATTCACAGAGCAGCTGAGTATGGTAGACCGTCGCTTTTGGGCTAGGGAAACAAGCACTGATTGGTGGGATCACATTGTCATGCAGGTGTGGGATGACGATCAATGGGTACAGAACTTTAGGATGCATAAAGCAACCTTCCTGGAGTTACGTTTCCTGGAGTTACGTGCTGAGCTATCCCCCAACCTGCGGCACAAGGACACCAGATTGAGAGCTGCCCTTCCGGTAGAGAAGCATGTTGCAATCACTGTGTAGAAGCTGGTGAATCCAGACTGCTACCGGTCAGTTGCAAATCAGTTTGGAGTAGGAAAGTCCACTGTTGGGGCTGTATTACTCCCAGTGTGCAGAGCAATAAATCACATCCTGCTGCATAGGACCATGACTCTGGGAAATGTGCATGAAATAGTGGATGGCTCTGCAGAGATGGGTTTCCCTAACTGTGGCGGGGCGATTGATGGCACACACATTCCAATTTTAGCGCCAGACCACCTTGCCTCTGAATACATCAATAGGAAGGGATACTTCTCCATAGTGTTGCAGGTGCTTGTGGATCACCGGGGGTGTTTCACGGACATCAGTGCAGGCTGGTCTGGAAAGACACATGATGCATGCATCTTCAGGAACAGTGGCCTGTACAGAAAGCTGCAGGCGGGGACTTTCTTACCAGTTCACAAGTTCACAGTGCGGGATGTGGAAATGCCCATGGTAATCCTGGGAGACCGGTCTTACCCCTTACAGCCCTGGCTCATGAAACCTTACACAGGGCACCTGGACAGCAGCAAGGAGCATTTTAACAACAGGCTGAGCAGGTGCCGCATGGTAGTCAAATGTGCCTTTGGCCGTTTGAAAGCTCGCTGGAGGTGTTTAAATGGCGGGCTAGACCTTACCAAGGATAAAAATATTCCCGTGGTCATAGCTGCATGCTGCACTTTGCATAATCTGTGTGAATCTAAGAGTGAAATGTTTGCTCAGGTGTGGAGCACTGAGGCAGAGCGCTTGGCTGCACAGTTTGAACAGCCAGATGCTAGGGCTGTCAGAGGAACCCAGAGGGTTGCTATTAACATCAGAGAGGTTTTGAGTCTCTAAGATTTCTGGTTTATTTAAGCCATATTAAAAAATTGACTTGAAACCTGAATTGAGTGTCACAGCTAAATACAAGGTGGAACAGGTTGTTTAGCAGAAGGAGTTAGCACATATCTAAGCCCCTTCGTTTTCAGCTTAAACCAATTTTTACCAAAAAGTCCCCGGGTTTTACAAAAGGTATTATTCATTTTTTTCTGATTTTCACCCTACTTTTGTATCATTCAAATATACAAAAATAACTTGTTTTATTAAGAAAATACAATACATTGCATGAGATATCGTCTATATCAGTAATACATTAGTCTGTGTGTATATGCAAAGCTGCCTGTTGAAGTAAGGCTATGTATTAGTCTAGAAGGTGCACACAATAAACAAACAGGCAGGCATGCGAGCTCTGAAGTGCGTGTGCATCTGAATGTACTGATGAATCTCACACCCACCACGTACACATTTCAAGCTGTTCGCAGATAACAGTTTAAAGATTTGACACACTAAAATGGGAAGAAAACAAAAATCTGTATCAGAATACATTTCAGAACATAAGGTAGTATTCAAAAGTTAAAAAAAAAACAAAAATAGGAGAAAAGGATGAAGTTGAGTGTATGCGCAGCAAATGGTGTGGCCCAATTAAATGTAAATAGTTATAGGCTAATAGTTCTAAATCTACCACAATAAACTGTTTATTCAAATGAAAAGTTTTATTTGGGGATTAGAGGTATCTTGTTTTTTTAAACTCAGAATTGGCCTTGTGTTTTGAGTTCTGTTTTAGTTCTGCAGCAAACCACATTGATGATCAGAATTCAAAGCATTAATCTACTGAACACTTCCCCCCCCCATCTTTCCATCCACTAAAATAAATCCCAATATTTACCCAGGAAAATTATTAATAGTTTTTTGCCCTGATTTTCACCTGTTTTTGTTTTTGCAGTAATAAACACCGATAAATTCCCAAGAAAAATTAAATAAAATAAAAACTGAAATTGAAGGGCCCTGCGCATATCTCATGGGACCATTCAAGGTGAAGTGGTCCGTTAACACCTCTCCAGTCACAGGGGACAGAGGGGAAAAAAAGCTGGTGGGCTTGTTAGTGATTCTGCTTCAGTTTGCAGTAGCGTTAGCAAGCAAGCTTCGGCACTGCTGCACAGCCCAGGCACTGGGATGTGGTGTGGGCACCTTGGCCTTCAATGCGTTCTACTTGCTATTGCCTTTATTGTCTCACTAGCAATGCACAAAAGTGCTGCATCTTTGTCTGCCAACTCATTACAACCTTTTGCTCCAGTGGACAAAATGGCCAACAAGGATGAGAGAGTGTGACTAGTTGTGCATGACCTAGTATCATTTTAAACAACTCTCTGTGCAAGTCTATCAAACTCAACAGAGACTCCATCACTGAAGGCAAGAGATGAGTTGTGAATTTAGTTCTGAATATAGGGAGGCCTGGGATCCTTTGTTTTCTTACTTAGTGCTTATATCAAATATGATCTGATCTTTCCTGTAAGACATTGAATTGAATCAAGTTCTAGGGGGAAACTATGTTGTGTGGCCTCAGACAATAGAAAGAAGATGGTTATTATTAATTTGAATGACAGTAGTACGCAGAAGTTTCAATCAGATCAAGGTACCATTAGGTCAGGCACTGTGCAAACCCTTAGGGACAAATGTGAACAAAGGTGACTTAATTGTGATTACTTATGAAGCAACATGCTATCCAGAATGAGTAAAGGTATGAGAATCTGGGCCCTAACAAGAGATACTCCCTGCCCCAAAGACTTGCAGTGGATGTAAACAGTGCAACACCCAGCTTGTGTTTACATCAGTCTCTTTTTCTGAAAAATTTGCCGTTATTGCTAAAGCTGATGCAGTGTTAGCAATGATGGGAACACTAGGCAGGGTTCTAGGTGACTTCTGGGATTTTAAATCACTGCATCCTGTAACCCTGCTCAGTGTAGGTTTATATGATATGATGGTAAAAGCACTGATGTTCATCTGCACCTTGTCTGCATGAAGGCTCCCAACTTTGCCACATACTAGGGAATTTTTAGGGCAGGCCAATAGCAGAGTCTACCTGGGTCAGTTAGTGCACAACACCTTAATGTGGACTAAAATTTACACCCCTCTGGTACAGACTAAAGCACTGTGTAGATAAGCCCTAACACTGACAGGGACACAGAGTTACGTACACTAGCTATGTGCACAATTCAGGTTTCAAGTCAATTTTTGAATATGGCTTAAATAAACCAGAAATCTCCTTGAGACCGGTAATCCCCCACTGGCCACCTGTGAGTCATTTGGTCCCATTTTCTGCCCTTGCAGTGGATTATTCTGGCAATGGTAGTTTCAGTTTGGTGATTCAGGCCTGGTCTACACTTAAAAAGTTCTGTTGGCATAGCTATGTCAGTTAAAAGTATGAAAAAAATCACACCCCTAACCGGCATCGCTGTGCCAGCAAAAGCCCGAGGTTGATGCAGATATATCGGCAAAAAAGTCTTTTGCCAGTTTAGCTTATTTCATTCAGAGAACTGGTAAAAGCTATACTGGTAAATGAACCTGGAATTAGCTGCATCTCTGCTAAGCAGTTCTGCTGGTATAGCCTAAGGCATGGTCTACACTTAAAAGTTTTACTAGTATAACTATGTTGGTTGGCAGCGTGATTTTTTTTTTTTAACTGATACAGTTATACTGGAAAACACACTAATGTGGACGCAGATATACTGGTATAAAGGTAACTTATCAATATAGTTATTCCCCCATTCCCATACAAGAATAGCTACACTAGTATAAAGCGTCTATATACTGCTATATCTTTATCCACACTAGGGGTTTCAGAGTAACAGCCGTGTTAGTCTTTATTCGCAAAAAGAAAAGGAGTACTTGGGGCACCTTAGAGACTAACAAATTTATTTGAGCATAAGCTTTCGTGAGCTACAGCTTACTTCATCGGATGCATTCGGTGGAAAAAACAGTCATGGACAGGGACGGTGGGACATTCTGGGTCCTGTCCCAATGCCCCATGATGCATCACTTCGCATCCCAGCAGTCCCTGTGCTTCCATCCACATTTGGCACCATCTTTCAACATTTTTTGTACTGCGTGTGCTGTCTTCCCTTTCAGTCTGCAGGAATGGATCCCGAAGTGCTGAGGAATATGCTGATGGGTCTTGCCAGCACGTCACGTTTGGCAGTCGAGTTACTCCTTAAGCTACAAACTGACAGTGAGGAGTCCGACGACAATGTCGACTCGCATAACGCATATGACATGAGATTGCTTGTGGCATTCATGGACATGCTCACCACCGTGGAACGCTGCTTTTGGGCTCGGAAAATGAGTGGTGGGAGCACATCGTCGTGCAAGTCTGGGATGACGAGCACTGGCTGCAGAACTTTCGGATGAGAAAAGTCACTTTCATGGGACTGTGTGATGAGCTCGCCCCTACCCTGCAGCGCAAGGACATGAGATTGAGAGTTGCCCTGATGGTGGAGAAGTGGGTGGCTATTGCAATCTGGAAGCTGGCAACTCCAGACAGCTACCAATCGGTCACTAACCAGTTTGGAGTGGGAAAGTCGACCACTGGAATCGTGTTGACGCAAGTTTGCAGGACCATTAATTGCATGCTGCTCAGAAGAACCATGACTCTGGGTAACGTGAATGACATTGTGGCTGTCTTTGCATAAATGGGTTTCCCTAACTGCGGAGAGGCGATAGATGGGACACATATTCCAATTCTGGCACCAGCCCACTTAGCCTCTGAGTACGTTAATTGGAAGGGTATTTCTCTATGGTTCTCCAGGTGCTTGTGGATCACTGTGGACGTTTCATTAACATTAACGCAGGCTGTCCCGGAAAGGTGCATGACACATGCATCTTTCAGAACACTGGCCTGTTCAGGAAGCTGCAAGCTGCGATTTTTGTCCCAGACCAGACGATCACCATAGGGGAAGTCGAAATGCCCATTGTGATCCTTGGAGACCCTGCTTACCCTTTAATGCCGTGGCTCATGAAACCCTACACAGGGAGCCTTGACAACAGCAAGGAGTGGTTCAGCAACAGGCTGAGTCGGTGCAAAATGACTGTGGAGTGTGCTTTTGGCTGTTTAAAGGGCCACTGGCACTATCTGTATGGGAAGCTGGACCTGGCCAATGACAACATCCCCACAGTTATATCCGCGTGCTGTACCCTCCATAACATTTGTGAAGGGAAGGGTGAAAGGTTCACTTAGGCATGGAACGTGGAGGTTCAACACCTGGAGGCTGAATTTGAACAGCCAGAGAGCAGGGCTATTAGAGGGGCCCAGCACGGGGCTGCAAGGATTAGGGATGCCTCGAGGGAGCAATTTGAGGCTGAAAATCACCAGAAATGTTTGTTGCCCTGCACAAGAGTGAAAAGCAGTGGTTCCAATGTTAGTAGGAATCGGTGTTTGCTACATTGACTTGCAGTGCCTGTAGCTTTCCTGGGCTAAGGTATCTTTAACTTAATGCAATAATAAAGAATGTTTTCAAAGCCAAAAATCCATTTATTGAAAAGAAACACAACTGCTTGGGAAACAGAAAGGGCCAGGGGGTGGGGTGGGGAACGGTTCAATCACAGATTTGCGTATGTCCTGGTATAATACTCAGACTTCCTGTCTGGAGTGCTGTGCAATGAGTGCTGCACTTCAGGCTGGCTAAAATGCATAGTGATGGGAGTTGCAGTGGGTAAGGGTCATAGTTTGCAGGGCTGGGTGGTGAAACTACAGGTATTGGAGGCAGCTGGTGGCGATAAGAAAGTGGGTTGGAGGTGACATGGGGACACAAGGGAAAGAGTTTTGGGACAAGGGCTGGGGGGGGGCAGCGGGCATGGTAGTTCTCAGCCTGCATTTCTACAGCGCTCCATAATGCTTTGCAGCTGCTCCGTGCTTTGGTGCCGGCGATCCGCATTCTGCTGGCGGACCCTCTTTCCACTCTCCCACCACTCCTGCGCTTTCTGATTTTCATTAAGGGACTGCCGCATTACTTCATGCAGCATGTCCTCTTTGCTTCTACGTGGCCGCTTCCTAATTCTTTGGAGTTTTTCAGTTGGTGATAACAAGGACAGCTGAGATCTCAGAGTTGCATCTGTAAAGCCAAAATGCAACACTTAACAGAGGCAGCATTGTTCACAGCCCCCAGAGCAATGATTCCCCCGTACTTAAAAGACAAGCACAGTCTACACAATAGCAGAATTTGCCCATCCCAAAGCGAGTGCACATAACCCACAGGATCCCCAAAATGGTGAGTAAGCACAGGGGCAAGGGGGACTGATTGTTTCACAGCTGTACTGTCCTCTGGGGTTCTGTGCCTTGGGGAGAACTAACAGCTGCAGGGGGCCCCTATACTGAACACTGTCCCCACATTTTCCACAGGAGTTTGTCCTGGAAGATATCTCGCTGCTGAGGGTGACCTGGGAAGCAAGGGATGGTCTTCTACTACAAAGTGGCTTCCACCCTGGCCCATATGCAGCTTGCCTGTGTGCAGCAGTGGTCCCCCCGCCCCTCATGACACAGTGGCGCAGACATGTTAGCCTGACTGGGACAAGGAGCACAGTAGCTCTGGAAAGGAACCTGCACAAGTTCATTTCCCAGCTTCTGCATGAGACCTTTGAAGAGATCACTGAAGCCGATTACCGTGATATGAGAGAGCACCTCAACGCCCTATTCCGCATCTAGGCATACATGCAGCCCTAACTCTCCTTACCCCAAGAGCCCACACTGAACAACTTCCTTCCCAAACTAAAAGCCGCTTACTGGGAACCTCCTCTGGTGTTTGTCCTTCCCCACGCACCATCTGCTGCGACTGGCTACCTTCCTCCTGGCTTGAGAACAGCTCCTGGCTGCATGCATCTAGGGAGGCTGGGCTGTCTCCCTCCTCCTCCTCCTCCTCCTCCTGCCTTATTGAACTGGGCTCTGACATGTCCATGGTGGTCCTCGGAGTGGAGGTGGTGTCGCCCCCAAGTATTGCGTCCAGCTCTTTGTGGAAATGGCAGGTCGTGGGGGCAGCACCGGAGCGGCAGTTTGCCTCATGGGCTTTGTGGTAGGCATTCTGCAGCTCCTTCACTTTAACCCTGCACTGCAGTGCGTCCCAGTCATGGGCCCTTTCCATCATGTCCCTTGGTATCTGCCTGAAGGTATCATAATTCCTACAGCTGGAACGCAGCTGGGACTGGACAGCTTCCTCCCCCCAAACACTGATGAGGTCCAGCACCTCGCCATTGCTCCATACTGGGGATCGCCTGGTGTGTGGAGGCATGGTCACCGGGAAAGATTCGCTGACAGCACTCCATGCCTGGCTGAGCAAACAGGAAGGGGATTTTCAGAGAATTTAAAGGGCGGGTCTGACAGTTGGTCACATGAGGGCAGGGCAGTAGAGTTCAAAGTGACGACCAGAGTGGCTAGAACAGGCATTGTGGGACACCTCTGGAGGCCTATCAGAGCGCATTAATAGACCAGGGCGTCCACACTGGCGCCGCGGCGCTCCAGCTGGTGCTCAGCAAGTGTTATGCTTCTCGTTGAGGTGGATTACCAGGAGTGCTCCAGCCGTGGAGTCTGGGCGTTCTACGTGCCTTGCCAGTGCAGATGCGTCGGGAGTTAGGGCGCCCAGGGCTGCTTTAATGCACTCTAACTCGCAAGTGTAGCCATGCCCGTAGGAAGAACTTATGACACTTAAAGAAAAGTATTTTTCACTTGCAGCAATTGTCCTTCAAGTACCACTTTCAGTATTTACTTGTTTTTAATGTAATTTATTTTATTCCTGTTTCAGATTTTTATATTCTGTCTCTCTTGCACATCATTTTGAATTGGAACTGTGCACTACATTTTGCTATAAGGATAGGGATTGCAGACATTTTCCAGATGGAACAGAGGTTGGAAAACATCAGGACTCAGATGACTGTATGAAGTGAGCTACAGAATGTACTTGTGAACTATACAAACTTTCCTATAGGACTATTTTGCTCTTTCATACTCCTATGCTATAAAAGGACCTGGGCCAAATCATTCCCTCATTACAAAATACAGGGTCCATGGAGGGTACAGTGTTCATGGAGTGGAAGACTGCACCAGGATCTCCTTGATGAGTTTCCTCAACAAGAGGAGGAAGGGTAGGGTTTGGACAGCATTCTGCTTCCAAACCTCATGGATTCCGAGGGATCTACAGTAAACACACATGACCCTACTGCTTTTGCCATTGCTATTATCCTGCACTGGTGGTGAATTATGCATCCTGTTTTTGCCAGTGTAGACCACACATGCCTATCTCCAGCTTTTGGCTGGTGGCTCCAACTTTATATTCTGTTCTTCAGCCACCACCATCTCAGGCTTTTAGTTAGCTGTGGATGGGTTGGGGCCATTGGCTCAACCTGCATTCCTTCCTTCTCCTGCCAGCCAGTCAGGCTGCCTTCAACTCTTTCATGATCTCCAGTGAGAGACTCAGAGGATGTTGCGGGGAAGAACTCAGAGTAGGAACCACTGACCTGTACCAAGGAAGGGAGCCAGGAGCAAAACTGCAAAAGTAGAAGGAGCTCCTGCAGCTGCTAAGTAAGGGGCCCCACCTAGCCCATGTGGATTCACGTGGGGGAAATGGTGGGAAGGGCTGAGGGGGCTGGAGGAAAAAAACTGAGGGTCTGGGGAAGGACTAAGGCCCAGATGCTCAATGGTATTTAGTCACCTAACTCCCATTAATGTGAGGTAGGTGCTTAAATATCTTTATGGATTTAGGCCTAATAGAGTGGAAGAAGAGGGGGAATTAATGGATTGTAGGGAGGGATAGAAGTGGTGGAGGAGGGAAAATTAATTCAGTTGGGGTTAAGCAGAAGACGACTGTGTTTGTGGACAAGTTTTGCATGGGGAATATTTACAGCAATATTTAAAGTTTGCAAAAAGGAAACAACTGTTCTTCAGATATCACTATTTTTGTCAGACTTTTTGTACCTGACAGATTTTGCATAGACACAGCTGCCTAAAACTGTGTCTACACCAAAATTTTTGTGACGTTCTGTCACAAGTGCAGCTCCAGCTGTCATAGAAATGATGTAGACGAGCTGTTGGTGTTTTTAACCACCCCTTTTCCAACCCACTGTGTGAAGGGCTTGTCTACATGGGGAAACTGACCAGCAAAACTATAGCAGAATAATTGTAATTACTCTACTCAGAGTGACCTGAAGAAGAGCTCTGTGTAAGCTCAAAAGCTTGTCTCTTTCACTAGCTGAAGTTGGTTCAATAAAATATTTTACCTCACCCACCTTGTGTCTCTACTATACTGGGACCAGCACAGCTACACCAATACTGCATCCACTCAGAGTAGTTATTCTGGAAAAGGTCACTTTGATTCAGGAATAAAATAATATTGGCAAAGATATCACTATGCCGGTCATATTCCCCATGTAGAAAAGCCCTAAGTATCACAGTGGTTGAAATGCCACTGTTGTCAGGTGTGATGGGTGGGCACTGAGTGGTGTTGGTGGAGGTCAGACTTGATGATCTGGTGGTCCCTTCTAGCCTTCAACTCTGTGACTCATTAATACCTTGCCTGAACTGCCAATTGTCCCTTCAATTGTGTTCTATCAGTGTCGATCCCATGCACCCGAAAAATGCCACATTGGTGCCTGGTTGATCACTTTACAGGATCCATCTCATATGCACCAGTTCATATATGGGCAAGCTGTACTTCTTTGACCTTGCCTTCAATAACAAACACACACAGCATAATACATATTAAATAAAAACAAAATGAAAAAACTCTCTCTCTTGCCCTTGAAGAGAGAAAGAGGGAATCATACATGACAAATATTAATCTTTTGTTCTGTTTTTGTACAGTGCCTAGCACAATAGGGTCTTGGTCTGAGACTGTGGCTCCTAGGCACTACTGTAATTCAAAAAATATAATAGTCACACTGCTTAATGCATTTCTGGAAGGCCTGTAGATATGGTCATCCATGGTATAAGAATCTGAATAGAAAAGAATGTAGCAGTTTGTTTAATTCAAAGGGAACCTTGTCAAATGCTTTATATTTATTATTGTTCAATAGCTGAAAACGCTTTCCCTCAACAATTTTGCCCTTTGCATTTGGCGAATAGTGATTCACGTTGTTTGTTTTCATTTAAACAAGCACGAAACAAGCAGGACACATTCGGTTTATTCCGTGTGTCTGACTCATATATATATTTTTATCCTATTTTCAGAAATATACAAAAATAGAAGAAAGGAACTGAAAGCAGTTGGATAATATAACCACAAAATAACTCATTCCATCGAACTGTTTTGACAGATAATCTTGTATCTAAAATTGCTGGAGGCATAAAGCTGTTGGCCTTGTTTTGTCTTTGTGTGCGTTTGTGACTGGGGGAGGGTTTTGAATAGGACAGAGGACAAACAAGTTTTTTAAGATACACAGTTACTAGAAATTCTAATGACAGAAATGCACCTGACTCAAATTACTTTTTCAAGTGAAACACCATGTGTGTTTAAACAGTAACCCCAAACTTGCAGTCTTAAAGGCGCCCTGCATTAGAAATAAAAGAGTTTGTGTGTTTGTGGTCTGTTTTGTTTGCCTTATTTTTTTAAGAGCATGAAAAGGGGTTGTTTTGGTTTTTAAAATCTGCTTGGTTTTTTTACATTAGGAATTCCAATCTTATGTACCCTATTATTCTTGGATTACTCCATGGAAGACTTGATAACTAGTAGAAATATGACACCACTAGTCTGAAGAGAAGAAACTGAGCAATGGAGAGAGGAAAAATTGTTTAATGAAAACTTAATTTTGTGATCACCCATTTAATTCAAACAGCAGACTAACACTTTAGGAAAGATTCAACATCCCTACCTCCTTCCCTGAGAGCTATGAAAGCTCCAACTCCAGCTCTCAGGTACTCCACAGAGTCCTCCAGCAAAGAGGGAAGACGAGCAATGATATTCTCTCTGTCTGTTTTTGCACATCACTTTTAACAAACCCACACACATAAATACTGAGTTGAATTGTACAGATTTCTTGGTTCAAAAGTTGTGGCCATAGTTTGTTAAAGTGATGGGTTCCGTGTGGTCAATTCAGTTCCATAAAAGGTGGTGTGGAGGTGCAGGTCCTCCTTCCACCGGACTTTTAGGCGTGTTGGTGGCTTGGAGGATGCAGAACATAAACTCATGTTGTAACTGACTGGCTGTTGAGTTGGCAGCAGCATCCTTAATCCTCCAACAGGGACTGGATGCTCCCCTATTCCTTCAGTCCCCAGGGTGGGGGGGCATGACCGCAAGCCCTAGAGCCAGCCCCACCTCAGAGACCCCTGGAGGCCCTGTGCAGTTCTAGCACTGTCAGGGCTGCCCTATCCCAGTCCTGCATCCAGCAGGAAGCACAAGCCCCAGCCTCTGCCCAGCCCCATTCACCGTGGCCTTCCCTTTATTGGGGAATGGGGCTTAGAGAAATGGTAGGCAGCAGCAGGGGAGGGTTGGGGGTGGGAATGTGGGGCTTTGGGGAGTGGAGAAAAGGGGTGGGGGAGGGTTTTGGCCCGGCGATGTTTTACTGGGGGCATTTACTGGGAGGGTTGTGCAACAGGAGACTGTGGCAGGAGGAGGGTTTGGGACATGGGCGGCACGTAGCTTAGGCTGGGGATGGCTGTGCCTCCCCAAACAGCTCCACGTGGCTCCGACCATGTTCCACCCCAAGGCCCCCTCCTGCTGGCCACTAGTTGCCCCACACCCCAGCCCAGGCAGGCTGCCTCCTCTTCTGGGAAGCCTACTGGGTGGGGCTGGGGCTGAGACTGGGAGTTGGGGTAGCACTGGGGCAACACCGCCTCGTGCTCTTTCAGGGGGTGGGGTGCATCACCCACCCACACGGCACTCCAGGGTTGGAGGCGCTCGTGTGGCCCAGGGCTGGGGGGGATGGCCTGGTGGCCGTGGGGGGGAACTCTCTGGGCTTTGGCAGGGGAAGGGGGGTGGGAGGAGCAGGGCCTCAGGTGGAACGGGCGAGCGGGGGCAGGGACTAGCCCTCCCCGCACCCATGGTTCACCCACCGCCCATGGTTTGGGTTTATCTGAGGCCTGGGAGGGAGTTGGGGTGTGTAGGATAAATATGAAATTAAAGAATTAGAGTTAGCTTAAGTTTGGTTAAGGAAATATATATGTGTTGTAAAGAAAGGCCCTGACTAGCAAGTAGAAGGAAGGCCTTGAAAATAATAAGTGGAAGGCCAGATGGAATAAAGTAGGGAGGATATCTGGTTCAAAGAATAACTAATGAGATAAGGAGAAGTTTCTAAAAAGAAGGCCTCTGACCAACAGGGGTAACTGCAGATGATTTTAAATAAACAAAGAGAACCGGTCTCAAAATGAGCCAACGTGCATAGGCGCCAACTAGGAGGGTGCTTCGGGGCTGGAACACCTATGGGGAAAAAATGATGGGTGCTGAGCACCCACTAGAAGCACCATATCAGCTCCCCCCCAGCCAGTGCCTTCCGCCTGCCGGCAGCCCTGCTGATCAGTGCCTTCCCCTCCCTCCCCGTGCCTCCTGCCCACCGAGATTAGCTGTTTTGCAGTATGCAAGAAGCTCTGGGGGGGGAGAGGGGAGGAGCAAGGATGTAGTGTGCTTGGGGGAGGGGGCGGAATGGGGTGGGAAGGGGTGCACACACACCCCCGGCTGATTGGAAAATCAGCGCCTGTGCTAACATGGACCTTCCCAACCCCCACACCAGTGTTAAAGCTGATGTGAACCCACCTGCAATGGAAAAACGAACAGCAAGAAGGAGGGGAGGAAAGGCCTTGGGAAGAATGGAGGTTGTAAATCTTATCTGGATTAAGACTGGAAATAAAGGTGAACTCAAATTGGTTTTTAGATGAGGTCAGAATGACATACCTTGTTTGCTGAAGGGGGTAAAAAAGTAAACTCTTAAAGGCTTCATTGCTAGTATCTGCCTGATCACACTGGGGCCAATATGGATCTAAACACCCCTGGAATTAGCCCATGTGTAAGTATCTTGATAAAATGCTTATGAATGTTTTGTTACTTTTCGGATGTAGTAAATTGCTTATTGTTTAGGCTTTTTAGGCACATTTAGAACAATTGTATAAGTCCTTTACATTAGTGTTTGGTGGTTTCCCATATTAATAATTTCAAATATTAATAATTCCAACTGGGTGTGTTTATTTGGGGATGGGGTAGCAGGGGGTTGAATGGGTTTAAACAGGAGCTGGGGGTTGTGTGGGGCTGTGGGAACGGGGTGGGTTGGGGGTTTATAGCAGGGTGGAGGGGTTGGGTGGGAAGCTGTTGGAGGGGCTGGGAGCCACAGGGAGCTATGTGATGGTACCGGTGGCCACAGCTAGCTATGGCTGTGCCTGGCTCCCTCATCCACAGTCATTCCCCCTCTCCTCTCCTCCATCTGTCTCATTTACTCACTCCATGGCCCTGACCCCAACCCCAGACTTCACTTGAAAGCACCTGGGAAGGACGGATTGCTGGCCCGCTGCACCAGGGACAGGGCTGGCTTGCTGGGAGCTGTCTTCACTCAGGACAGCCTCTGTCCACAGCACCATATTGTGCTGCAGACTCATCTCGCTGCCGGTCACCAGGCTCTAGTAACTCTCCCTTGTCTTGCTGCTGCGCAGCCAGGAGGCTCAGCGCCAAGCAGGCCCTGATGCTGCGAGTGGCAGGGCTTTGCCTCCCAAGCTGGCCTGTGTGTGGGGGTAGTAGGGTAACTCAGATTGGCATGGGACTGAGTCCCTTCTAGCCCTAGCTATCTGCCACCTCTGAGGAGCTCCCTGGAGAGTCAGGTCTCACCCCATATGGGTCCCCGGCCCTGTCTTCCTCCTCATCCACCACTGTCCCCATCCCATGCATAGGTCACAACACCACTTACTAAAATTTGGCCCAGCTGCCTCTCCATTATGATGGAGGCGCACTCGGGCCAAATTTCAGTGAGTGCTGTTGCAAAAAAGTTGCAGTGTGTGTTGAAAGTTAGTGATTTTCTTACAGCCTTACTTATCTATTAGTCACAAACATAAGTAAACAAACAGCAAGTGAAAATGATAAAATATGTATGCTTCAATTCAATTTTCACTTTTGTGACAATAACAAATCAGACTATTATCATATAAAATAATGTCTGTTAATCAAATTTGTGTGGTTTAGGTGCTATTTAATTTATCCAGAAGTTTCTTATTACATCCCAAATAAATAGTTTCTGTGTTTGTATTTTGCAGAACTTTAGATCAATGCTTTGGCTGTTTTTGTTCAAGAAAAAGGACAGGGGCTTCTCCTCTACCTCCCAGTCCCCCTTCCTCCCTAGTTCTCCTACCTCTGGTTCTGTGTAGTAGACATCCACTAGTCGAAGGACAGGAAGAATAGGCAGCTAGGCCTATTCCCTACTGCGCTCTTCATGGGTCATCTTCTTGGTGGGAGTGTTAGGAAAGATATGGTCCACTGCTGATCTCAGTCCATATTCCCTTACTAAACAAAACATTGAACAACAGGATTTCTTGAGGATACAGTTTCACATGGAGCAACTGAAAGTGGCATTCCAATAAGCTGGCATCTCAGCAGAGGAAAACATGCATGGGATTTGAAGATAATATGGGAGAGTGGTCCATCATTTGTCTCACACCACAGTCCTGATGTCTTCAGAGATAGTAAGAGTAAGAAAGAATAAGAACAAGCCACCAACAGTCTGGTGGTCTGTCAGGGAGCCCAAAGGCCCAGGCTACCACATGTATTTGTCCTTTGTTTCCTTTAAGGCAGTGGAGCCAATGGAATTTGAAGAAACTTCTGCTGAGATGTTGCCCTCAATCTGCAGAATTTTGTGATTAATCGTACCTTACAAACCTTCAAAAAAGAGCTGCTTTTAAATCTGTTTTACAGATGCATTTCTAAATGAAGATCTCTTCAACATGGCAGGTTACTCTGATTTTCCACTACAGGGTTTCTTGAACTTTCCCCTGGAACTGGCCACTGCCAGAGACAGGATATTGGGCTAGATGGACAACTGATCTCATCCAATATGGCAGTTCTAACCACCCTATGTTAGCCACCTCACTAGTGCCTATCTAATTACTGTTGCTAAGACAAGCTTTCACTGTCCCAGGACAGAAAACTCAGCTGGGTGTCAGAGTCTACAGGATTATTATGGAGAGAGCACAGGGGGAGCCTATAGTGGGGAACAGACGGAGGGGGAAAATGTTTTTCTGAGGAGAGATAAAGGAAAACAGGAAGACTTGTTGAGGAAGGTGCTGAGTGATACACTGAGTCTGGGATGAGCGTAAACATCTGATGTTTACCACGGTAAACATCTGATGAAGTGAGCTGTAGCTCACGAAAGCTCATGCTCAAATAAATTGGTTAGTCTCTAAGGTGCCACAAGTACTCCTTTTCTTTTTGCGAATACAGACTAACACGGCTGTTCCTCTGAAGTCTGGGATGAGCGTGTTTCCTGGGAGGGGTGGAATTGAGAAGAACATGCAGGCTTACTGACCAGGTTGCTTTGGGAAGCTGTGATTAGGGCAGAGAGACAGGAAATGCTGGAGCTGGGAGAGCACCCAGGAAAGCAGAGATGTCAGTTATGGAGGGGAGTTTGGGGGAAGGCCAGAGCCTGGAACTATTGGGCAGAACCTCAACAAAGTTTGTCAGATAAAATGGCTGCATTACTACATGGATTGGGGAAAAGGCTGGTATCCATCACAACTTAGAAGAGTACAGTTGTTCTCCTGGTAAAAAGGAAAACAATTCCATGGGTGCATTGGCAGGGAAACTGTCCCTTTCCCACACCAGCACACAGAACATTTCTGATTTAGGGAACACAAGGATGAAGAGTCCATTCTAACAAAATTATAGGGCGAGGGCATAAAGCAAACCACCTTTAAATGTGCCCTTAATGTTGATTTTTATTATTAGTTTATTCATTATATCAAACTGGAGGGGTCACGAGGTTATTACGTGGGGGGGGTGGGTCGCAAGCTGTCAGCCTTCACCACCAAACCCTGCTGTGCCTCCAGCATTTATAATAGTGTTAAATATAAAAAAAGTGTTTTTAATTTATAAGGGGGTTCACACACATAGGCTTGCGGTGTGTAAGGGGTCACCAATACGAAAATTTGAGAACCACTGATACATAGCTCCATACGATTGTTTTTATCTTGACTTAATGGATTGTCAAGTAACTTGAGTACATAACAAAGTTTGTAAAGCTAGAGTGGATATTCCCCACACAGTCCAGGCTATTGTTCTTTAGACTAGGGTAAAGGTGTGTTTACCCTACATGTGTATAATGATTTATAATACAAATAAGAACAGATCACCTGCTCTGAGGAGCATGTTTGTTTCTACACTCAATTTTTGTACTGCTATAACTATTTTAGTTACAGGTGTGACGTTTTTACCCAAATAGTTGCACTGGTACAACCCCAGATATGGATGGAGCTTTACTAGAAAAAGGTACCTTGGACTGGTTCAGTTTATTTTCTTTCCCTGATGGACAGAATATACACAAACATAAGACCCTTCTACACCAATATAATTGCCTCCACATTAGAGGAGTTTCAGAGTAGCAGCCGTGTTAGTCTGTATCCGTAAAAAGAACAGGAGTACTTGTGGCACCTTAGAGACTAATAAATTTATTTGAGCATAAGCTTTCGTGAGCTACAGCTCACTTCGTCGGAAGTTGTACCACATTACCTATACAGATATAGTTAAAGTGTTACAACTTGTATATGTAGACAAGCTTTTTGGCTGCTGAATTTAACATGAACATTTAAATGGCTGTAGTTAAATGATGGTATTAACACCTCAGTTACAATATTAACACCTCAAGGGGGTAAGTATGAAGGGGAATAG
Source organism: Lepidochelys kempii (assembly GCF_965140285.1). Lineage (NCBI taxonomy): Eukaryota > Metazoa > Chordata > Testudines > Cheloniidae > Lepidochelys > Lepidochelys kempii. The sequence goes on from NC_136381.1 coordinate 208,390,939, forward strand.
GTGCCACAAGTACTCCTGTTCTTTTTGCGGATACAGACTAACATGGCTGCTACTCTGAAACCTGAAAATAGTGCATTCTGATTCAGCTGGCTTGTTTTAGCAGGGAGGAGGAGGCAAGCTGAAATGCCCTAAGTTGTTATTGGGAACTACCTCTTTTTAGAATCCTCTCAGCAGCACGTTTCAAGTTCCCTTCACAGAGGTCTTGGCTACATAACAGGTCATCTGCATCAGAAACAGTACAGTGCCACAAGCCTGCTATTGTCAGATAAACTGCGCTATCAGTACTGTCCATGTATCACGTACATCTTAGGAGAATGACTCCATATTCTCCTGTCCCACAGAGGCTATCGCAGAGAATTAGGACAGTTCTTAAAGAATAATTTTAATAATTAGTTTTTACTTAACCTCTGGCTTTTATGGCACAAGGCCACACACCATTTATGAAAATATGTAATAGGATTTTTCCTCACGTAAATGTTTGCATGGCCATTTTATAAGTGCAATAACAGTTTAGGGCATGTGTGATGCTGGACTATTGCCTCTTTTTGGTAGTGATGGGACTAAACTTTCTGAGCCGAATTGCCTAAGGTGCAGCAATATCTCATCACCACATGAATCATTACAAAGCCAGGAATTCTATTGCCTGATATCCTCTGATATGAAGAGTCACATCAAAGGAGGTGGTGTACTTTGCATTGCTACGATAACACAGACTGTTGCTTTGTCTGCTCTAAATTACTTGCTTAGAGGTTTGTTTGATATTGTCTTAGCTGGCCAAAGACTTTCAGGCCAAGGAATATTTTAGGTGTGTAAATATTCCTTAGCTATCCATTCTTTCAGACAGTTCATTGATTCATCACTTTCAAAATATGGTTTGATTTACCTATCTCAGATTACAAATCCCAAAACTCTACAGCCATGTCTTCGTTAGGTCTTCTAGGAAAAAAAATATTTGGCAGCACTAATTAAATCCTTAGTATAAAAAGGCTCTGGCAGTTTGGGGGCATTTAAAATCATCTGATAACCACCAATGCCAATATTAGTGCAACCAAACCAGAGGGGGCGCTGGTGGGAATTTTTTTGAGTAGACAAAACCTATTGGATTCTCAGCCCGAAGAATTACTGGGGTTGTTTTGTTTTATTGGAGCCAGTGTTAAAATCCTAGTAGAGACAAGACACAGGTAGTTTTTACCTTGATGTAGCTAGGTGAGGTCAACTCTGGATAAGGGTTACAGTGTCAACCTCACTTAGCTACCTCAAAATAACAACTGTGTCTTGTTTCCACTAGGATTTTACAGGGAGACAGCTAACTCATGTCAGTTATAGCAAGGCTGCATACGTCCTGGTTTGCCCACTGCCTTCTTTAACAGGATCCTTTTCTGCCTCTTGGAGACACACCTCAGGGTAACATCCTCCAGGATAGCCTGCAGATGAGCATGTGCAATTACTAATCTTGGGATTAACCTTGGGAACCCGTATACACTTCTCGGGGCACCCAGGACTGAGAGTCACCTTGTTGGCACCTGCCTCCAGCAGGTGAGGAGGGAATCTTGCCTGTGCCCACTAGATGTTAGCTCCCTAAAACAATTAGCCTGTCAGCCACTCAAGGAAGCACTCTCCTCTGGACTATACAAGCCCTGTCTGTCTTTTCCTTGCAGGGTGACAACAGATGCGCCCTAGCCCCCTAATCCCTTAAAAGTGTTCCCCTGTGGTATCAAGCCCCTGATTACTGGATATCCCTTAGAAGTCCCAGATCCTCTGTTCCCAAAGGAATAGTATCCTCCAGTTTACAGTTTCATCTTAGCCCCCAGGTCCTGTATCCCACACAGCACTTGAGTTCAATTATAGTAAAACAAAATGAAATTTAAGAAAGAGTAGACATTCAGATAGAAACAAGTCTGAGTGCTTGGAAAACAACTATAAAACAAAACCATAAAACACAAACTAGGACCTTTACTTATTAATAGCTACCTTTCCTATCTAATAGCTTCTCACTCCAAAGTTCAGTCTTTTGCAGTACTTGCAAGCCCCAAGGAACTAGGAGGACCCACAAAAACAACATGGAGTCCCGTGGCACCTTAAAGACTAACAGATTTATTTGGGCATAAGCTTTTGTTGGTGACACTGGGCACTACTCTAGGTAACTCGGGAGGGCGGAAGACCACGAGTGTCGAGGAAGCCCTCTTGCTCTAGGCCCAGGCAAACTGAAGCCCCTCCGCTCCTTGAACTTTTTGTGACCCTGTCCGACTATGAGGAAGCTAGCACACAAACAGACAGGTTTGCACATGGCTCGCTAGCCAAGGCCAGCTTCGGCCTAAGAAACGTATAAATAAGACAAAAATGTGTAGCAAAAACCAGTAACAAATAGAACCAAATAAAGCAAGGCTCGGGCAATGCTACTAAGAAATAACATAACTGACTGCTTTAGCTGATTGGCTACGGTATTGTACGGGGCAACAAATAATTAGTTGCATAAGCTTATATAGTAAAATAAAAAAAGGTATAAAATGTATACTGGAATCTGCATGCGGGGCTGTAGGATTTAAGACAGTTCAGTCTCCCTGCGCCCTATCTGAAGCTTCAAATAAAACTTTCTGCTTCTCCACCCCGTTGTGGTCATTGGCGCGACGCACACCGGACAACAAACCCAACTGTTGCTTGCCTCGGGCACTCTGTGCTGGCAACAGTTCTGTGGATAAAAAACCACTTCTTCAGATGCATGGAGTGAAAATTACAGATGCAGGCATTATATAGGAGGACCCAGTTTTTCATGAAGCACCCCCACTCATCAGGGTATCTCAGAGAATGGATCCAGAATAGAGTGTCTTTCTCCACCCTCTGATATACTGAATCTTTTGTCTTTTGTCTTTATTCACAGATCCCCTCCCTGTCAAAGCTTTCCTGTTCTTTTCCAAATGGTTTTAATGTTTATCGTTTGTGTTTGATGGCTTTCCATTGACTTCTCCAGATTGGTGCAAAGGTAGACAATTGAGCAATACATTATATAATCAGGTTTCAGAGTAACAGCCGTGTTAGTCTGTATTCGCAAAAAGAAAAGGAGTACTTGTGGCACCTTAGAGACTAACCAATTTATTTGAGCATGAGCTTTGAGCATCATGAGCATGAGCATCAGCTAGCCAGGGAGGGCCCCAACAACTCCTTTCCGCTTGAATGGGCCATGACCAAGACATATTTCCTGCTGATGCACTTTCACTCCAAGATAAGAGCATAATTCTTAATATAATTGCATTATTCCTTAAATATTACCCATAAACACATCTCATAATGATTATGAATATCTTTAAGTTACAAGCTTTCAGTAGAGACCTCACATACTATCCTTTATGGATAAATACCATAAAAACAGGGTATTAGGTGTAGTGAGTTTGTCAGGTCTGAGACAGGAGCAGCTTGCAAAGAACAATGAATTATTTTGTTGACCTAGCTACTACCTCCCAGAGAGGCGATTAACTACAGCAATGGAAAAGCCCCTTCTGTCAGTGTAGCAGTGTAGCTGCAGTGCCGAAGCTATGCCTCTGTAGCCGCTGTGGTGTAGATGTGGCCTGGGAAGAGCAGAAGGAAAAGGAATTCTACATGGAGAAAAAAAGCAATATATTTTCATTCTTGCCCTGAACACTAGTATTGGGACAATAGCTAATAATGTAAGATTTTTCTCTTCTCCTGGCACCTGATGCACCACAGACCTCACAGAGAGAGGCATTATCAGTTGCTGAACACCTGGCAAAGAGAGAGGATGAAGGACATATTTGCTGACCTTGTCACAGCATCCTAGCAGAGGGCCAAAAAGACAGAAGAGTGGAGGGAAGGTTTCATGCTCTGGAATAAGAATAGGGAGCCATCAAGGAAACGTATGGACAGAAAAAGGGTCATTCAGGAAAAGATGCTAGGCATGATGCAGAAGCAGACCAACCTCTGGAGAACACTGTTGCTCATTGCAACCTAGTAGTGTTCTGCAGATGGTTGAGAACACAGGATACTGAAAGCCCCTTTTAAATCCTCCAGCTACAAAGGGCAGGCCCTTCCCATGCTATTTTATCCCCCATAACAAGGAGAACCACCACAAGCCTACCTCTCTCCCCCCTACTCTCACAGATGTTGTGGAAAACATAGCAAGCAGCTATAACACAAGGCAGTTATTTCTCAGAAACATCCAGTCTTATCATTAGACACCTCCACCTTCAGAATACACACTCCACTGCGGTTCTGCAGCTACTCTGGGTACAGTTAAACAGCTCCTTTCTCCTATCCAAGTGCTTTATTAAAGGGTTCATAAGCCAGAGAAGCAGAGGGTAAGCTGGCTATGTTTCCCAGAATGACAGGGGGGAATCACAATATTATTAATGTCTTGGCAGGAAAAATTCATTTTTTCATTGCATAAAATAAGAATAAGTGTCTAAGATCCTGGTGTCATGGACCTTTCCAGATCAGCACACATTAACATTGGTGACCAACCAGACTTTGCATCATCATGGAGAAAGTATCTCTTTCTGTGGACAAATTCTAAGGCCTGGTGGTGGGAAAATAATAGGCACATGGGTCCCATCAATGGATCCAATACAATTTGGGAAGCTCCACCATGTTGTGATGCTCCCACAAGAGCATGAGGACCAATCTCAGGGCAGTCTGTTATTTAAAAAAAAAAACAGGGCACAAACCCCAAACTGGTCATAAGTTCGAAAACTTAGATTTCACCAACCAAGTCCACCAAGTGCAAACTCCTCAGGCATATTATCAGCCTTAAACAGAGCCACACACAGTCCCATTGTATACTCCGGTCTGTCTTGCCACTCAGGTGAGTGTATCTTTGTGATAGGTTTCAGAGTAACAGCCGTGTTAGTCTGTATTCGCAAAAAGAAAAGGAGTACTTGTGGCACCTTAGAGACTAACCAATTTATTAGAGCATAAGCTTTCGTGAGCTACAGCTCACTTCCTCAGATGCATGGGTGGAGGGGATGTGAGAAAACCTGGATTTGTGCAGGAAATAGCCCAACTTGATTGTCATGCACATTGTGTAAAGAGTTGTCACTTTGGATGGGCTATCACCAGCAGGAGAGTGAATTTGTGTGGGGGGGTGGAGGGTGAGAAAACCTGGATTTGTGCTGGAAATGGCCCACCTGATGATCACTTTAGATAAGCTATTACCAGCAGGACAGTGGGGTGGGAGGAGGTATTGTTTCATATTCTCTGTGTATATATAAAGCCTGCTGCAGTTTCCACGATATGCATCTGAGGAAGTGAGCTGTAGCTCACGAAAGCTTATGCTCTAATAAATTGGTTAGTCTCTAAGGTGCCACAAGTACTCCTTTTCTCTTTGTGATAGATGGCTCTTAAAACCAAGAATTGCAGCAATATTCAGGTTACTCCTAGTTCTAGGTTTGTTTGAAGCACTAGATAATATACTGTAGGGAACAATTCTTCACTGGTGGTTGTGAGCATTTCAGATTACTTATTATTTCTACTTAATATTTACATCACAGTAGCTCTGAGAGGCCCGTCAGGACTGGGACCCTGCTGTGCTAGCTAATGCACAAATACATACAAAAACAGTCTCTGAGAGATCTTCTCCATCTCTAAATTATATACAACTTAATATGTATTCACATCTACTTCATAGCATAGCTCTTATCATCCAGATTTCTCAGAATGGTTCTTATAAAAATTGGCACTTGTGAGAAGATATTAGAAAAAAGTCTCGCATTGAGAATATGGTTTGGTTTTATTCCCACTTCCTCTCTCAGCAAGCCTTGTGGTAGTCTACTGATCAAGGACTAGTCACAGTTACACACAGCCAGTACCTGAACTCTTCTAAAAGGCCCAGATCACCCATTAGCAGGTATTATGGCCACAGTTGAATTTGATTATCCACTATGTGCTTGCTGAAGGATACTTTAGAGCAGCAATATTCAAACTGAGGCTCGGGAGCCGCAAGTGGCTCTTTAATGTGTCTCCTGCAGCTCTTTGCAGCACATGATAGTAAGGGCTTGGCTACATTTGCACGTTATACCGCAATAAAGCCACCCAGAGCGCTCTTCCTCGCTCCCCGTCCACACTGGCAAGGCACGTAGAGCGCTCTGACTCCCTGGCTAGAGCGCTCCTGGTAATCCACCTCAGTGAGAGGAATAATGTCTGATGCGTATTGCCTGAGATGCCCCAGCGTGAATAAGGAGTTACATTACTGCGCTCTGATTGACCTCCAGAAATATCCCATAATCCCCTTAAGCCAAGTGGCCACTCTTCCCATTGCTGTGAAATCGGCTGCAGGAATGCAGAAGTGCCCTTTCAAAGCTCAGTTTCAGACAGCGGCTGCTTATCTGGACTGAGAAAAAAGCAAACATTTATATTTGCTTTGAGTGAGTGAGAGAGACAGAGGCGGGGGGGGATTTGAACTTACAAGACAGCATGCTGACACACTCTCAGCACCCCAAAAACCCACTCTCTTCCCCCACATACACACAACACACTCCCTGTCACACTCCACCCCCACCATTCGAAAAGCCCATTGCAGCCACCTGAACGCTGGGATAGCTGCCCATAATGCACCGCTCCCAATGCTGCTGCAAGTGCTGCAAGTGTGACCATGCCAGTACGGTTGTAGCTGTCAGTGTGGACAGACTGCAGCGCTTTCCCTACTGCGCTTTCCGAAGGCTGCTTTAACTCAAAGTGCTCTATATCTGCAAATGTAGCCAAGTCCTTAAACACTGCAATTTAATTATTAACCAATCTAAGTCATTAACCAATCAGGATGCCTTTACTATGTTATTAACCAATTGTAGTTGGTTATAATAATACTTGGTCAGTTATTTTGCTGTTGAGAAAAAATAGATATAGTAAATTAAACCATGAATTCACACTACTGTGGCTCTTTTGGGTAATGTTCATAGATACTAAGGTCAGAAGGGACCATTATGATCATCTAGTCTGACCTCCTGCACAACGCAGGCCACAGAATCTCACCCACCCACTCCTGCGAAAAACCTCTCACCTATGTCTGAGCTATTGAAGTCCTCAAATCGTATTGATGGCTAAGTTAGCTCCTGAGCCCCTGAAGTATGAGTATCACTGCTTTAGAGCAAATGTTGAACATAGCCAACTGGCAACTAGATGAATTTGAACTTTGACTACTGCAACCATGACTAAAGCCTGGTCTACACTAAATAGTTAGTTGCACCCAGCTACATCACCCAGGGGTGTGAAAAATCCATATCCCTGAGTGATGTAGTTAAGCAGACCTAACCCCTGGTGTAAACAGTGCTAGGTTGGTGATGTAGCATTGTAAGTGTAGACAAGCCATTACTATTAGTTCAGAACCACTGATGCTTTGCAGACAATTAAGAGATGTTCAGTCCTTCCCAAGAGAAGCTTGCAGTGTAAACCAGATATCACCACAACAAGGGATGACAAAGGGGCAAGAAGTAGGGGCATAGGAGGTCAAGGGTTACAATAACTAAAGATTTATGTACAGTTATGTAATGCATTTTTTAAAAAAAAGTATTGAAATATGTGGGGACTCAGGGCAGAATGACATCAAAGTGGAGGTTAAGGATAGGACAGTAGGTGGAAAAAGTGCATTTGAGAAGGGACACCAAGGAGTCTGATATTGCTTGGTGCAATGTACAAATTATGCAGCACAATTAACCAAATTGTATTGGGCAAAAAGAGGAACATTTTCTTTTTTCCAGATCTTCTGTGCTAGTCTGCACAGCTCCTCCCTGCCAGAAGGTGGAGACAGTCCATTGAGACCTTTTGGTGATGTCAACCCCTGTATAGAAGGGGCTTACTGACTCCCATAGTTCAAAGCAATTCACAACTCTGACTTGAAATGTCAAAAACAAACAGAAATTTAATATACACAGTCACACTGCATAGACTTCTTGGGGAAAAAAATTTAACAAAGGCAAATTTCCCTCTCTTCAATTGTTTTGGCAAACCTAGATACTTCTGATCTCCCAAAAGAGTGCTGTGCCATACGTTAGAGAGAAGCACTTTCTTACTGAAAAATGCATGAATTGATGGTATTTAGAAAATGTAAACAAATATTCCTGGTGGCTGCCTCGCATATCTCCAGTAATGATGCACACAACTTTGCCACCCAGGACAGAGCCAACTTTCAACTTGGACTTTGAAAGCATCAGGACTTGTTTGCTTGAGCTGAAAAGTAGTTCCTTGACAAGGAGCTTTATCCAGTTGAAGAGAATGGACCTGAACTCTGTGCAGTCCTACAGCCCTTTCAAGAGATTCATAGCAGTCCTGTAAGAATCAGATAGTGGGTCCGAGTTTCAAAACGGTTACGGAGACTGGAGCAGGACAGCAATACGATATCCTGGTTTAGGTGAAAGGATGGCGTTGTCTTCTGTATAAAGCACAGAACCGTTCTAACAATGGCTTTGCCTTGGGGAAAAAATCAGGTGTAGTTCTTCACAGGCAGGGCTTGAAGCTCTTTACTCTCCTAGCAAAACACATAATGCTTGGCCCTCACCTTGTTGTTTTGCTTTGAAAAACCCTTCCATTCCTCTACACCTCCCCCCAGCTCCAACGCAGCCAGCAAGAGGAGGAAAACCACACTGGTGGGCTGCTTTCTGTGGAAGTCTGGCAGCATGGGCACTTCCTAGCTTTGGAGCTCCTAGAAGAGCCATGCATGTTACATAAGAACAACTGTACTGGGTCAAAAGAAAAGGAGTACTTGTAGCTCACGAAAGCTTATGCTCAAATAAATTGGTTAGTCTCTAAGGTGCCACAGGTCCTCCTTTTCTTTTTGTGGATACAGACTAACACGGCTGCTACTCTGAAACCTGTACTGGGTCAGATCAAAAGTCCATCTAGCCCAGTGTCCTATCTTCTGACAGTGGCCAGTGCCAGGTGCCCCAGACAGAATGAACAGAACAGGTCATCATCAAGTGATCCATCCCATCACCCTTTCACAGCTTCTGGCAAACAGAGGCTAGGGCAGTGATCTCAATCTCAAATCACCACGAGGGCCACAAGAGGACTAGTACATTGGCCTGAGGGCGACATCACTGTCACCTTTTCATATAAAGATTCAAAAGCCCCCTGCTCTGCCCCTGCCCCCACTCCACCCCTTCCATGAGGCCCCACCCTACCTCTTCCCACCCTTTCCCCGCTCCTATTCCAACCCCTTCCCCAAATCCCCACCACCGCCTCTTCTCTACCTCCACCCCTGAGCGTGCTCCATCCCCGCTCTTCCCCCCTGGAAAGTCCTAAGTGCCGCCAAACAGCTGTTGGGTGGCGGGAAGTGCTGGGAGGTAGGCAGAGGAGCGGGGACACAGCACTCGGGGGGGGGGAGGGGGCGGAGGCAGGGGAGCTATGGCAGGCCTCAGGAAATAACTCTGCGAGCTGCATGTTTGAGACCTCTGGGCTAGGGACACCATCCCTGCCCATCCTGGCTAATAGCCATTGATGGACCTATCCTATATGAGTTTAACTAGCTCTTTTTTGAACCATTGTTGCAGTTCTTGGAGGGCTGACACAAACCAAGTGCGAGCTGTTGGTCTCTTGTGCAACAAAAGCCAAAATTCTGTGTGGTCTAGTCCATTTTCTCTTTTGCTCAGTCCAGTAAGGGCACTGATACTCCACCTACTGGTGACAGAAACAACTGAAGTCTGGGACTGGGAACAGGCAAGTATATGTCTCCCAGAGAAGAGAGCCATCTACTGCATACTCCCCATCATTGCCTGAAATGTTTTGGTTAGACTTTGTAATTGGATAGCATTTGTATCAAAAACAGCTGTCCTGGAGATACATTATCCTACTTGCTTAAATGCCCAAACCCAGCAACTACTGTATTTCAAACTATCCATGAATGACAACATTCTTCAGAGGAGTAAAAAGGAGAGCGAGGGAAAGAGGTCAGCAAACAAACAATCATAAGTACTGGTTTAGATTTTCTTTTTTTAATTGAGATAGTATATGTGCTGTCAGCAGCCTCCCATGGAAGATCAATCCACATGGATGCTATCTTAAGATACATGACTATAAAAGGAAAAATTCACAGGAAAGGGAAAAAAATCCATAAATTCTGAGAATTTGGGATCTCCCTAAGGTTTTCTATGGAATTGTAAGAGGTATACCAATATAGTCCTTTCAAGTAAGCAAACTGAACAACAGCACTAAGCACACCCATCTCACCTGAATGCTAATAATGAAGCCTATTACTATTAAAATAATGACATTTAAATATTTCTCAGCTGATTGCAACAGTGGAAGCATCCAGGTAATAGACTATTTTAGCATGGCTTTTTGGTGCACTAAAAATATCAGGCTTATCTCCCCTGGTTTTGCTGAACAACAGGATGATGACATGAAAGCTGAACTGAGACACAAAGATAGGTTTAGTTCAAAATTTTGTTTTTGTTAATTAACTCAACCCCCTTGCAAATATGTAAGGCAATGATTCAAGAGCCTGCTACTATGCACCTAAATTGAGAGTTGACAGAGCTCCAGGCTTCAGTTCTCTAATTTTTAAGCAAACATAGGGGAGACAAGATTTGATATTTGTAAAGAAAACCCAACAAAGCTACCATCCACCACCATCTCTTTTTATTATAATGGTGTGGGAATTTCAAGCATTCCTTATATGTTACACAGAAGGAAAAAAAAGTATATTCTCCTCCTCTAAGTCACTTTGAAAATAAGTTTGGTGTTGTAGAACTGGGAAAGGAAGTTAGCGAGAGCTTTCAGCTTATGAGAAAGAGAATCAGGCAACAAAAAGCAGTAGCAGATGGGAACACTGTACCCCACTGGAAACTCCAATAAGGAAAGCTTTCTTCAGAAAGCAGTAGTCAAGCACATGAGCCAGCAGGGTGCCCAGAGCATCTCCCCTAATCCACTAAACACATAATTTTTCCAGTTGTAAGATTATTTATAACTCCAGTGTAAATACCCAGAGTAAGGGCACCTCTACACTGACAAAGTTAGAGAGCCGCTCAGAGAGCGCAGAAGGAAAACCGCTGTTGTGTGTTCACACTGACAGCTGCCTGCGTAATAGCATGTTCACACCTGCAGCACTATTCGGAGCGGCGCACTCTGGACAGCTATCCCACAGAGCACCTCTTTCTCTTTTGCCACAAAGACTTGTGGGAGGGGGTTGCGGGGCATCGTGGGTCCTGTCCCAAGGCCCTGTGATGCACTGCTTTGCATCCCAGCAATCCTTGTGCTTCTGTCCGCATTTGGCACTATCTTTCCACGGTTTGTGTACTGCGTGCCCTGCCTCTTTCGGGATTCCGAACTGCTGACCAGTATGTTGCTCGCTCTGACCAACAAATCATGAGTAGCAGTGGAGTTATTCCTTAAACTACAAGGGCAAGAGAAGTGAGACATTGATCTCGCCACGCGTAGTAGCTACGACACGAGATTGCTTGTGGCATTTAAGGAGGTGCTGACCACAGTGGAACGCTGCTTTTGGGCTTGGGAAACAAGCACTGAGTGGTTTCAGAGTAACAGCCGTGTTAGTCTGTATTCACAAAAAGAAAAGGAGTACTTGTGGCACCTTAGAGACTAACCAATTTATTTGAGCATGAGCTTTCGTGAGCTACTTGAGCTGTAGCTCACGAAAGCTCATGCTCAAATAAATTGGTTAGTCTCTAAGGTGCCACAAGCACTGAGTGATGAGATCACATTGTGATACACGTCTGGGATGATGAGCAGTGGCTGCAGAACTATCGCATGAGGAAAGCCACATTCATGGGACGGTGTGATGAGCTCACCCCAGCACTGCGGCGCCAGGACAGGAGAATGAGAGCTGCCCTGTCGCTGGAGAAGCACGTGGCAATTGCATTGTAGAAGCTGGCTACTCCAGACTGCTACCGATCTGTCACTAACCAATTCAGAGTTGGAAAGTCAACCATTGGACTTGTGTTGATAGAAGTGTGCAGGGTCATTAATCGCATCCTGCTCCAAAAGGCTGTGACTCCGGGCAATGTGCGTGACATTGTGGATGGCTTTGCACAAATGGGCTTTCCTAACTGCAGAGTGGTGATAGATGGCACACACATTCCAATTCTGGTACCATACCACCTACCTCCCAAGTACATTAATTGCAAGGGGTATTTCTCAATGGAGCTCCAGGCACTTCTGGATCAGCTTGGGCATTTCACAGACATTAATGTAAGCTGGTCTGGAAAGGTGTATGACGCATGCATCTTTCGGAACACTGGCCTGTTCAAGAAGCTGCACGCAGGGACTTTCTTCCCAGACCAGAAAATCATTGTAGGGGAAGTTGAAATGCCCATTGTGATCCTGGGAGACCCCGCCTACCCCTTAATGCTGTGGCTTATGAAGCCATACACAGGGCAACTTGACAGCATCAAGGAGCGGTTCAACAACAGGCTGAGCACGTGCAGAGTTGAGTGTGCATTTCGCCATTTAAAAGCCCACTGGCGATGCCTGTATGGGAAGCTAGACATGGCTCATGACAACATTCCTATGCTTATAGCCGCGTGCTGTATACACCCATAGTATTTGTGAAGAGAAGGGTGAAAGCTTCACTGAGGGCTGGACTGCAGAGGCGGAGTTTGAACAGCCAGAGACCAGGGCTATTAGAGGAGCACAGCATGAGGCCATAAGGATCAGGGATGCCTTAAGGCAGTAATTTGAAGCTGAAAGCCACGAATATTTGTTGCTATGCTCAGGATGGAGGTGCTTGTAATTCTAGGAGGTGATTGGTGCACATGATGCAAGAAGGGGCCTTAACCTAATTGAATGTTGCTTTGCATGCTCTTTTTGCTTTCACTTAATAGAATAGAAATTGCTTTCAAACAAAATTATTTTATTAAAAGACAACTGGAGGAAAGACTCAAACAAAAAAATTAATCAGCAGGGAGGGGGATGGGGAAGGGGAAGGGAAGGTCTCAAGGAGGGGTCCTGGGTCAGCTACAGATTTGTTTATGTCCAGGGATCACACCCAACCTTCTCCTTTGGCGTACAATGCAGCAGGTGCTGTACTTCAGCAGGGCCAAACTGCAGAAGGATGGGTGTTGGTGCAGTGAGTAGTGGGAGTCGTCAATCCTGGACTGTGAGGAGGGAGGACTGGAATGCTGTGGGTAGACAGTGGAGCCAGGAGGTTGATAATGTGTTGGGGGTGTGTGTGTGTTGGGGGGGCAGCACATGGGCAAAAGTTTTGCCACAGCGGCTGTAGGGGAGAGCAGGTACGGAGCTGCTTGGTTTGAAGAGCTAGTATCACTTGGAGCATGTCCACTTGGTGGCTCCATAATGTTTAAGAGCCGCTCCATGGCTTCTTTCTGGTGTGCCGCGTTCTCCTTTCGATCCCTGTTTTCGCTGTCCCACCACTCCTTCAATTCCTGTTTCTCTGCAGTGGAGTGCATCATAACCTCATAGAGAAAGTCCTCCTTAGTTCTTCTTGGCCGTTTTCTAATTCTGCACAGCTGTTCTGCTGCCGATAACAAAGAGAGAGGCTGGGGCTCACAAGGTCATCTCTGTGAAGTTTAAATGCAACATTTTACAGAAGCAGTATTGTTTTCAACACAGACAACACTGATTCAGTGCTTTAAAACATAGCCGGTACTGACACCTGTCACTAACTGGCTGACCCCAAGCAAGCACACAAGCCACAAGACCCCCAAAATGGCGAGTAGCGACAGGGGCAGGGTAAATCTCTCTTCCTGGACCCTGCTGTACACTGGGCACATGGCTCTTGGGGAGAGCTAGCACTGTAGGAGGGGCCTGATAATCATTCCTGTCCCCACACTTTCCTCAGGAGGTGATCATTATGGGAGACATTCACCACTGAGGGTGAGCAGGGAATCAAGGGAGGGTCTTCTCCAAGCCTGTGGCTTCCGCCCTGGCCTCTATGTGGCTCGCCTGTGTGCAGCAATGATCCCCCCACCCATCACAGGAAAGTGGCCCGGGAAAGTTACCGTTAATGGGGCAAGAAACAAAGCACCTCTGCTCAGGAATCTGCAGCAGCGGATTGCCCAGTATCTCCATGAGAGTTTCCTGGAGATCATGGGAATCTCCCTCAGAGGAGCAAGGAAATCAACAGCCTGTTCCGCCACTCAGACTAGGCATGCGGTGGGAGACGAGCCTGCTTTCTGCAACCCTCCTGTCCCCAACAACTTGCTTCAGCATTTCCCAAAATCAGATCCACTTACTAGGGGCTTCCTCTCCTGTTTGCGCTTTGCCAAGATCCGACTGCTGTGACTGGCTAGGCTCCTCTGGGGTAGGAAAGAGCTCCTGACTGCATGCATCTCTGGCCTCCGAGTCATCCTCTGCCTCTGGGTCCCCCGTCCCCTCTTTCTCCAAGGATTTCCTCCTCCTGGCTCAGTCCACTCTCAACTGACATGCAAGCCAACGAAGTATCCACAGGGGCCTTCGCAGTGGAGTCACCACCGAGTATTGTGTACAGCTTTTTGTAGAACTGGCAGCTCGTGGGCACAGCACTGGAGCATCAGTTTGCCTCCCGCGCCTTGTAGTAGGCATTCTGCAGCTCCTTCACTTTGACCCTACACTGCAATGTGTCCCGCTCATGGCCCCTTTCTGACATGCATCATGAAATCTGTCCGTAGGTATAATTCCTATGGCTGGAGTGCAGCTGGGACTACACAGACACCTCTCCCCAAATGTAGATGAGGTCCAGCAGCTCGGCATTGCTCCAAGCGGGGGATCGCCTGGTGCATGGAGCAGGCATGGCCACCTGGAAAGATGCGCACAGACCATTGCACGGACCACCAAGCAAACAGGAAGGGGACTTTCAAATTTGCAAAGGAATGTATGGGCTGGGAATGACAGTTGGGCACGTAAGGGCAAGGCAGTAGAGTTCAAACGGATGACCAGGAGGTGAGAACTGGCTTCCTAGAGGTGTCCCACAATGCCTACCACAGCGCTGTAAGTGCCACGGTGTCTATGCTGGCACCACAGGGCTGTAGCCCCAGCGCAGAAAGCTCTATGCCTCTCGTCAGGGTAGTTTTTGTTTGTTTTTTTAAAAACAAGAGTGCTACAGTGGCGCAGTTTCTGTGCACTGAGTGGCTTGGCAGTGTTGGGAGTTACTGCACAGAAAGCTGCTTTACTACGCAGAAACTTGCCAGTGTAGACAGGGCTTCAGTTGCATCAATATGGTGTAAGTCACAGTACATCTACACAGGGATTTGCACCAACATAATTATGTCAACACCTACAAGATCTTCACCAAGCATTCTCAAAACTACGATACCCACACGAGGAAATAAGGAAACAGATCAACAGAGCCAGACGTGTACCCAGAAGCCTCCTGCTGCAAGACAAGCCCAAGAAAGAAACCAACAAAACTCCACTGGCCATCACATACAGTCCTCAGCTAAAACCTCTCCAACGCATCATCAGTGATCGACAACCCATCCTGGACAACGATACCTCACTTTCACAGGCCTTGGGAGGCAGACCAGTCCTTGCCCACAGACAACCTGCCAACCCTAAGCATAGTCTCACCAGCAACTACACACCGCACCATAGTAACTAACTCAGGAACCAATCCATGCAACAAACCTCTATGCCCACTCTGCCCACATATCAACACAGCGACACCATCACAGGACCTAACCAGATCAGCCACACCATCACCGGTTCATTCACCTGCATGTCCACCAATGTAATATATGCCATCATGTGCCCCTCTGTTATGTACATCGGCCAAACTGGACAGTCCCTACGTAAAAGGATAAATGGACACAAATCAGATATTAGGAATGGCAATATACAAAACCTGTAGAACACTTCAACCTCCCTGGACACACAATAGCAGATTTAAAGCTATTTAAAGATTTAATAGCCATCCCGCAGCAAAAAAACTTGAAGACCAGACTTCAAAGAGAAACTGCTGAGCTTCAGTTCATTTGCAAATTTGACACCATCAGCTCAGGATTAAACAAAGACTGAATGGCTAGCCAACTACAAAAGCAGTTTCTCCTCCCTTGGTGTTCACACCTCAACTGCTAGAAGAGGGCCTCATCCTCCCTGATTGAACTAACCTCATTATCTGTAGCCTGATTCTTGCATGCATATTTATACCTGCCTCTGGAAATTTCCACGACATGCATCCAACGAAGTGGGTATTCACCCACGAAAGCTTATGCTTCAATACATTTGTTAGTCTATAAGGTGCCACGGGACTCTTCGCCGCTTATGTCAATATAGTGGTGCAAAAATCCTTAAGGTAGGCAGGTCATCACAACTGATTCCTCCTCAAGGAATAAATTGTGAGAGGTTGGGGTGTGGAAGAAAATTCAGGATGTGCTGTGCCATTCAGTGGATAGTATTACCCTGCAGGAGACTATTTCAGAAAGTATCTTCAAAGCAGGCTAAAATATAACCTTCCAATAAGAAAGCCCTGGGGGACAGAAGTGCAGGACTGTAAATAAGATTAAGGTAAAACGGTCAAGAGTGCCTAAAGATCCTTAATCCCAAGTGATTTTCTATGAGATTTAGGTTCCTAGATGCCTAAATCCACTTTTAAAAATAGGACTGAGACACATTAGCAACTCCAGACAGGTTGCAAAGTGGCCAAGACAATGAAGGACAGTCTACCTTAGGCACAGAGTGAAGTTCAAAACCAGAGCAAGGAAATGCTGGAGTGCAAGAAGTATTCCAAAATGAAAGTCTCACTTACTCCCTGTCCAGGCACAGACAAGTGGATGAACTTCAGTGAAAGATGTCTGAATGAGTCCAATTTTATTAAGAATACATAGTCTCTAAAGGTACTTACATAGGTTATCCCTGATGCTCTCAGGAAAAGGATCAGATGTCCTTAAGGTAAAGGTAAATACAACTCCCGTTCTGAAGGAGGGTGGCTATAATTAACACTAAGCTTTTGGCAAAGTGCTGAAGCCAGGTTGGAAAGTGGGGGCCAGGGGATGGAGAAAGAAAGAGGAGGGGAAAAAAATTCAGAATCTGAAATGGACATACCTACATTTTGCCTTTTGGGGTAACACTAGCCCCGGGGTGGCCGACCTGTGGCTCTGGAGCTGTATGTAGCTCTTCAGAGGTTAATATGTGGCTCCTTACCTAGGCACTGATTCCGGGGCTGGAGCTATAGATGCTAACTTTCCGATGTGCTGGGGAGTGTTCACTGCTGAACCCCCTGCTCTGCCCCAAGCCCTGCCCCCACGGCCCCTGCCCCTGAGCCTTGCATGCCCTTGCTCCTCCCTCCCATAGCCTCCTGCACACGTGAAACAGCTGATTGCAGTGGGTGGGGGAGTAGGCGCTGATTGGTGGGGGCTGCCAGCAGGCAGGAGGCACTGGGGAGCAGATGTGGGGCTGCTGACCTATTACTGTGGCTCTTTGGCAATGTACATTAGTAAATCATGGCTCCTTCTCAGGCTCAGGTTGGCCACCCCTGCACTAGCTGTTAGGAAAAAAAGAGAGAGATTGCAGATTTCAATGAATTTATGGATTTTGAAGTAGCTGTCCTAGACATTTGAAATTAAGTATGTACCATTAGTCTGCTTTATATAAAGTCAACTTCAAAAACACTCAACTAAATACTACTTCTAATCTGGAACTCTCTCACCCAAAATGTTTTGCAGGACCATGAAAGGCATTTTGGGAGCTTAAGTTTCCCACTTTAGGAAACTTTAAAGCAGCCAGTGATAGTGAGATAGCTAATTCTTACCCATGTCAAAGTGTAGATTCAAAAGCTCCTGCCGCCCCTCCTCCATATTAATGGCGAATCCCAAGCCCAGTTGTGCTGTGCATCTGACTGCATTGATGCCTCTACTTCATTTGTTGCTCACTGTGAATTTGTAGGGTTTCAAATTCCAGAGCTCAACAACTAAATTGTTGTGATAACAGCGGACACTAGCAGGGCCAGCTGACAAAGCTATTTAACTTCACCGCAAACATTAAATTAAGGTAGAGTGAAAAATCTAGCACTCCTTCTAAACATTCTCCATCATAACAGGCAGGAATTGCTCATCAGCCCTGTATCGAGAAGCCTAAATATTTCTGCACTCCACAGCTGCTCCAAAGTAAACTGCATTCAGGGGATAGAAGACGAAGTATAGGAGAGGATGCAAAAGACAAAAGAAAGTGGTTAAGAAATAAAATGGCAGATGGAAGTATATTAGAGACAGTGGCGGGGAAAAAAAGAGACAGCTTTAAAGAATGAATACAATCACACCAACATTAAATTGGCAATTTTCAGTTTTGGTAGACTGACCTACTTGGTCTTCCATTCACCACAGTTAGAATTCAAATGCTTATGTGAGTTTGTACTTTAATAGACGTCATCAAGGGAAACTCCTATTTTCTAATTCTCCCATTCCCAAGCATAAAGTTTTCTCCTTGTTTCACTAGAGCCTGATTTGGTGACCTCTAGAACATCCTGGAAGACCTGTTTTTCCCCAGGCATCTCCAAAGGAACATGGTTGGGAAGATATTGTAGATGATCTCTATTCTTTTTAGGATTATGGGTCTAATTTGAGTGTTCTGTATTGCTATTTTCTGGAAGCTTAATATTATAGAAGCATTGGCAGCAACTCACAGCTAGGACTGGAATCTGAAACAGGTTTGAAATGGGGCATTAAGTAAATAGTTTCTCTATATGTAGCCTTTTGACAGCATTAGGGCATGAAAGCTATTTTTCTGTATAGTTACTTTCTTTTCTTTTCATAAATTTAATCAGTGTTTGAAATTGGTCTGTCTGAAACTTGTCTATGATAGACTGCTATCTACACAAGTTAGTAAAAAGGGAAAGTATGTTACGGAAAGTGAAAGTATCTGGTAAAACAGGTAGATTGGACTTCATTTTCAAAACTACCTTTTTTATTTTATTAACTATTCTCATAACTGAAAGGTTATCTTTCAGCAGAGGCTAGAGCAGGGGTGGGCAAACTTTTGGGCCTGAGGGGTTGCACATCGGGGGTTGCAAAACTGTCCAGAGGGCCGGGTACGGAAGGCTGTGCCTCCCCAAACAGCCTGGCTCCTGCCCCCCATCCACCCCCTGACTGCCCCCCTCAGAAACTCCAACCCATCCAACCCCCCAGCTCCTTGTCCCCTGACCACCCCCTCCTGGGACCCCACCCCCCCGCTCCCTGTCCAACTGCCCCCCCCCCGCCTCCTATCCACACCCCCACCTCCTGACAGGCCTCCTGGGACTCCCACTCCCAACCCTCCCTGTTCTCCGTCCCCTGACTGTCCCCCCAGAACTTCCGCCCCATCCAACCGTCCTCTGCTCCCTGGCTGCCGCCTGGGACCCACCGCCCCGTTACCATGCTGCTCAGAGCAGCAGGAGCATGCCGCCTGGCCAGAGCCAGCTGCGCTCCCTGCGCTGCCCAGTAGGAGCAGCAGGCCAGAGCGCTGCCTGCACTGCAGCATACCTATTGGGGAGGGGCCGGAGGCTAGCCTCCCCGGCCAGGAGCTCAGGGGCTGGGGCAGGACGGTCCTGCAGGCCGGATGTGGCCTGCGGGCCATAGTTTGCCCACCTCTGGACTAGAGGATAATCCTTTCAAGACCATTCTTCTTTCAGGGAAAAATCAAAGAATGGCAATTGATGGCCACTATCTCCCATTTTCTCCATGGGACTGTGCCCACAGGCTACTCTTAGTTAAGAGAGTATGACCATTTCCCTTCAATATGTGCAGGAGGCTCAGGCTCCCCTTAGTAAAGAAAGGCCAAAGGGAGTGCAATCAAGTTGCTCTTGGGGAAGTTGGCATCTGTTTATGCTTTCAAGAGATAGGTTAGTGTGAGGAGCAGGAGAACGAGAGGAAGACAAGATGGGAAACTGGGGGTGTGTATGTGCAAAGACTGTGGAGGGAAGGAGGGAAACAGGGACAGATGCAGGGTGGATCATAGAATCATAGAATATCAGGGTTGGAAGGGACCTCAGGAGGTCATCTAGTCCAACCCCCTCCTCAAAGCAGGACCAATCCCCAATTAAATCATCCCAGCCAGGGCTTTGTCAAGCCTGACTGATCAGAAGACAACCCATTGAATACAGACAACTGAGAGCATGATGAGAGAGGGACAGTGTGGTAGGGAAAAGGATGAAATAAGAGGAAAGATGCCAGCTTAACCATTTTAGCTGTTAGGGGAACTTTCTCCAGGCAGCCAATGGAAAGGCTCATAATTTGTTTAATTTAAAATTCAACCTGAAATATGTGATGATCACATGCTGGATCTGCATCTTTCCTCAGACTGCTCAAAGTGACTTTCATTCATGTAGGGAACACCATGTCTCCACAATAATAATCCTTCCTACACAATACTCAGCCCTTGTTTACCAAGTCAGAAGAGAAGCCAAAATCAGGTCTCTCTCTAAAAGGGAAACTGCAAACATTAGACACCAGTCTACTGGGACAACTTCCAGTTCAATATTTTGATGAACTGAAAACTAACTCAAAGCTCAACACTTCTTCATATTATGTACCAGTTTTTTGTTTTTTTTTTAAATTGAAGTATCAATATAAAGGAAGAATATAAAACTATTTTATTGACCACCGTTCACCAGTATTTACAATAAAGTAAACAATATACAGTATGATAACATTCAAATTACTACAAAGTTAGTTTTTACCTGGCCTCTTTGGGACTAAATTACCTCAAAGACTAAAAAGAATGGTTCTACATGTTACGGGGCTAGGTTGGGGTAAAGAAGATACATGCACATCAATAGCATAGAAGACTATAAAACATCTGTGAGTTTGTTTAAACATTTGTTATGATTCAGTAATAACTATGGAGGATCATGAAGGTTTAAAAAAGCCTTTACCTAATATGGAGGAAATAGTATCAAATGCTGTCCTTTCATTAATGAAGCAAGTTGCAGAAAGCCTTTATTTACTTGCTGTTGATGCAAAACACACTACTTCAAAAAACAAACATATCAAACTCAATTCTCATTAGAATGTAGAGGTTTCTCACATTGCTAATAAATCAAAAGAATAAAATCCAAATCCAGGTTTTAATATTCATATATATATATAAAAAAGCAATGCAAATGATTATTGTGCTTCATCTTCCGGACACGAATGCCAAGTTAGTCGCTCTTCATAAAAAGCAATTACAATCTGAGGACATTTCATGTTAGCTTCTTTGGCCAGCACCAAGTCTGCCTCATCCGAGTCTTTCCTAAGAGGGCAGGGTTTAAAAAAAAAAAAAAAAAAAAGTCTTGAGTTTAAGAGCTATTACTAAACCAGATGTGTCTGCAATTGAGATTAGAATATATTTCATGATCAAGGAGCAGAGGTAGGAGTTTAAATTTTAGAAATATCTATCCCTATTAATCACCACTAGCAACTTTCCAGAGGCCATCACTCTGAGAAGGTCCTCTTAAAAGGACATCAATTGAACATCACAATTTCTAGTTAACAGCAGTTTCAATACAGCAGTCCCCAGTTTTCCCTGCCAATTTGTGTTTTACAGTCACATTTTCCCCTCAATAAAAAACGTCTCTCTTTCCTGTTTGAGAGATCCACACAGACAAAAAGGGAAACACTGCACAAAGAAAACACTGACTACACAACAAAGGATAACCTGTCTAGTATTATGCATTACTTCTAATGTCATGTAAAACTTTTCAGACAGGTGTCACGGACAGTTAAATTGACAGTGTCACTCTGGGTAAACTGGACAATCACAAACTATTAAATCCAATTGGAACATATGCAATAAACAATTTATCAGATTGCAATTTTTGATCCCGTGTCAGAGTGAGAGAAAATGCAAGACAGACACAGTTGATACCCCTGTATTTTAAAAACTTTTACTGATTTCACATGCATGTTAGAAGTAGGTTTGTTGCATATAACAAAGTATAAGCTAGCCACAAAGACAGGAAATAAGAACAAACAAGTTCTCTCATTTCTTCATTTAATAATGCTACAGAAATTCCAAATTGCAACCTGCATTTTATATACATCCCAAACTTCACATATCCACTACTTGTGGTTTTTAAGAGGATGAGTAAGAGTCTTCTAAAGTGCAAATCTTTAAGTGTCTCAAAGTGAGACTCTGATATTTTTGGGGCAACTCAGTTGGACTTCATTGAGAGCAAAATTAGACATTTAAATAAAGGGATGGAAGCTACTATTGCACTGCCCACACTCCTCTGCCAAAAAGCATGTATTCAGTCTCTCATTAGTTTGACCAATGAATATTAGAAATGAGATTCCAATCTTACTCTACTTACTATTTGCTCAGGACAGGTTCCCAAACACAGAAACAAGTAAATTGTCATCTTTCCTGTCTCATTCCAAAAAGGAAATGGTTTCTTACCAGTTTAAACAGTGGATCAGAGTTGTCTGTACATCACTTACCATTTCATAAGAAACATAAGTTCTCCGCTGCTATCTGTGGCCCCAATTATCCGCTCAGGATCAAGACCTCTTGCAAACCCCCTTGGTTTATCAACCTATTAGAAAGGTTGAAAGTCACATCTAGTTTAACATTAATTTTCATCATTTTAAGGCAAGTGTCAGACAAGTTACAGCTTACATCAAGTCAAGATTTATTTTGTCATTTTACGCTTTAGAATGAGCCACTGAATTAGTTAAATTTAGCAAAAAAGATGAATTTACATCATTAATATACACATTTATTTCAGAAAACTAGATAAGGCAGGAAGCATCTTTCT
Organism: Lepidochelys kempii; assembly: GCF_965140285.1. NCBI lineage: Eukaryota > Metazoa > Chordata > Testudines > Cheloniidae > Lepidochelys > Lepidochelys kempii. The sequence goes on from NC_136381.1 coordinate 208,413,533, forward strand.
AGTGGAAGCTTAGTGTAAAGGTCAGGGAACATCGTAGCATCCCATAGTTCGCCTATATGAGTGTATGAGTGACATGCAAACTGCAGCCAATTTCCTGAGTTTAGGAGTGCGGCAATAGCTCCGAGTTAAAAGTGATTTCTGCAGAGAAATTAAAATCCAAGCCTGCAAACAGGTATTTCCTTGTGAAAAAAAAAATATATCACAATGATGTCAAGGGTACCATACAGGAATAACTAAGAGTATGCAGTCATTGTTTACATGACCATACCCTTAAGATTAAACAAAAAATCTCTTATTTTAAATTTCAATTTTTAGACTAATTTAATTTGCTAAACATTCAAATTTAAGGTTATTTTAAGAAGACTGCCTATCACTTTATAAGTAAGGCTATGATTTAGTGACAGGTGATTTTAGTAAAAGTCATGGACAGGTCACAAGCAATAAACAAAAAGTCACCACCCATGACCCATCCATGACTTTGCTGCTCCCAAAGCAGCAGCTGGTGCAGCTTACCCAGGGGCCGCCCCAGCTGCTCGGGCAGCCCTAGGGTCAGCCACACTGGCTGCTGTAGAAGACATGGAGGTCCCAGAAAGACATGGAATCTGTGACTTCCAAGACCTCCACAAAAGACTTGCAGCCTAACTTATAAGATCTACAATGTAGACCGGGGCGGGCAAACTTTTTGGCCTGAGGGCCACATTGGGTTTCCAAAATTGTATGGAGGGCTGGTTAGGGGAGGCTGTGTCTCCCCAAACAGCCAGACATGGCCTGGCCACTGCCTCCTATCCGACTCCCCCCCACTTCTCGCCCCCTGAGACTCCTGCCCCATCCAACCCCCCTGTTCCTTGTCCCCTGATGGCCTCCCCAGGACTCCTACTCCATCAAGCCCGCACTGTTCCCTGTTGGCCCCGCTGGGACTCCTGCCCCATCCACCACCTCCTGCTCCCTGACCACCTCCAGACCCCCCACCCCGACTGCCCCCTGCAACCCCATCCAATCCCCCCCATTCCTGACTGCCCCCCGAGACCCCTGCCCCATCCAACCCCCCTGTTCCCCACTCTCTGACTGCCCCAACCCCTATCCATACCCCCGCCCCCTGACCACCCCCCACCCCTGAACTCCCCTGCCCTCTATCCAACCCCTCCCCCCAACCGTGCACCACAGAGCACTGGATCAGGTTGCGGCTCTGCAACTGCACTGCCCGGCTGCCCAGAGCATCGCGCTGGTGGCATGGCACGCTGAGGCTGTGGGGGTGAGGGGGGCAGCAGGGGAGGGGCCAGCCTCCTGGACCAGGAGCTCAAGGGCCGGGCAGGAGGGTCCCACGGGCCGTAGTTTGCCCACCTCTGATGTAGACTGTTTTACCAACTTAAGTGTCTCATGTCAAATAATTTTGTTTTATAGTGAACTAATGCCCACTGTGTACTTTTGTGCATCAGTAATAAAAGGTAAAGAACAGCTCTAGGAAAAGATGACCAGTTACCTTTTTCTCCCTTTGCTGGTCTTAAATGGCAATGGTATCTTTTCCTCTACCCCTATTTTCAGATGCAGACTTGGAATGATTTTAGACTAGTCATTACCCATGAGATAATTACTTTGAAGTTAGGTCATTTCAGGCCTAAACTTATCAACAGCATCCCTTTAAAGCAGAGGTGGGCAAGCTATGGCCCGCCCGGTCCCAAAGCTCCTGGCCAGGAAGGCTAGCCCCCAGCCCCTCCCCTGCAGCCTCAGTTCACCGTGCTGCCAGCACTCTGGCAGCATGGCTGGCTCTGGCTGGGTGGCGTGGCTGCGAGCTCCTACCGCTCTGAGTGGCATGGTAAGGGGGCAGGGAGTTGGATAAAGGGCAGGAGGCCCCGGGGGGGAAGTCAGGGGACAGGGAGCGGTTGGATGGGACAGAGGTTCTGGGGGGTGGTGGTCAGGGGACTGGGGGTTGGATAGGCGTGGGAGTCGGGCAGGGGGGCTGTCAGGGGGTGAGGGTGTGGATAGGGGTCGGAGCAGTCAGAGGACAGGGAGCGGGAGGGTTGGATGGGGGTGAGGTCCCAGGGGGTGGTTAGGGGTGGGGGGTCCCAGGAGGGGGCGGTCAGGGTACAAGGAGCAGGGAGGGTAGGATGGGTCAGGGGTTCGGGCCAGGCTGCTTGGGGAGGCACAGCCTTCCCTACCTGGCCCTCCATATTAGTTTCGCAACGCTGATGTGGCCTTCGGGCCAAAAAGTTTGCCCACCCCTGCTTTCATGTGTGGTACATTTAGAAGGTGTGAGAACAGATCCAGATATGCGAGTTGATTTCTTTGACTTTCAAGAGTTATCAACTTTTACTGTTTTAGTTCATAGGAAAATAGGAATTGACTTTCAAGAGTTATCAACTTTTACTGTTTTAGTTCATAGGAAAATAGGAATTGCCATACTAGGTCAGATCTAAGGTCCATCTAAATCCAGTCTGCTGTCAGACAATGGCCAATACCCGATGCCTCAGAGGAAGATGTAAAATCCCCACAGTAGGCAGACATGGGATAATATGTCCCCAGAGGTCTCATTCTGATCTCTAATGGCAAAGATTTAAAACAGGGTTGGACATGGGTATCAGGAATATCCAGATTAATGACAAATTTTGTAAGGGACACTAATGCTTCAGGACCTAAGTTAATATCTTAAGTACTTGGCCTGAGTGACTTCCTATTGTAATGAATTCCACAGTTTAATTATCCATTGGGTTAAAAGTATTTCCTTTTACTGTTTTTGAATTTCCCACTTTGTAAATTTCATTGAATGTCTCTTTGTCAATGTATTATGAGACAGGGAAGAACAGGAGTTCCCAATCTACCTTCTCTATATCATTAACCATCACGTATACTTTTATCATGTTCCCTTTCAGTCATCTCCTTTCTAAAGTAAATAATCCCAATCTTTCAATTTCTCTTCATGAGTTTAATCCATGCCTTTGATTGGTCTCACTGCTCTTCTCCCCCTCCCCTCACCCGTTGTACAATATCCTTTTTGAGATGGGGTGATCAATACTATATACAGTATTCCATATGAGGCCATACACTGATTTATATAAAGGAATTAGAATATTTGTATTATTCATCATCCTACCCCCATGCCAGTGGTTTTCAAACTTTTTTTCTGGCGACCCAGTTGAAGAAAACTGTTGATGCCCACGACCCTACGGAGCTGGGGATAAGGGGTTTGGAATGTGGAAGGCTGGGGCAGAGAGTTGGGGGTGTGGGCTGTGGGGTGCAGGAGGGTGCTCTGGTTTGGGGGGGCCCAGGTCTGAATCAGGGGGTCAGGGCTCTGGGTGAAGGCTCAGGGCTGGGGCAGGGAATTGGGGGCACAGGTTTACCTCCAGCAACTCCTGGACAGCAGCACAGCTGGGGTGCAGAGGCAGGCTTCCTGCCTGTCCTGGCACCAGAGAGACCACAGTGCGCTCCGGAAGCGGCCAGCAGCAGGTCTGGCTCCTAGGTAGAGGCGCGCAAGCGGCTCTACGCGACTCTCACCCACAGGCACCGCCTCCCACAGCTCCAGCCAATGGGAGTGCAGACCTGGTGCTCGGGCAGTGCGTAGAGCCCCGTGCCACTCCCCCAGCGCGTAGAAACCGGACCTGCCGCTGATCACTTCTGGGACACAGCGCAGTGTTGGAACAGGTAGGAACTAGCCTGCCTTAGCCAGGCAGCACCACTGATGGTGGTGCTGATGAGAGCTGCTGCGACCCAATGTATTCTATTCCATGACTCAGTACTGGGTCATGACCCAGTTTGGAAACCACTGACCTATGCATCCTAACTTTAAAAAAAAAACAAACAAACAAAAAAAACAAACAAACAAACGAACTACACAGCTGCATACTGAACAGATATTTTCAGTGAGCTGTCTACAATGACACCAAGGTCCCTTGCTTGAATTAATAGTTACTTTAGAATCCTGCAAGACATTTATGTTTTCCCCTCCAATATACATTATTTTGTACTTGTCAGCAATGAAATCATTCACCATCATGCTGCCTATTTTTCTAGTTTGTTTAGGTCTTTCTGAAATTCTTCAGCCCTCTCTGGTCATGACTAACCTAAACATCTTTTTCATTTGCAAATGTTAGTAGCATCACTCACCTCCCTTTCTAAATCATTAATATATTAAAACATTGGACCTAGGACAAAACATTGAGGCACCGTAACCCATGATGAAAATTGACCATTTAATCCAGGGGTTCTCAAACTGGGGGTCGGTACCCCGCAGGGGGTGGTGAGGTTCATACATGGTGGGGGGGGGGAAGGGGTTGCGAGCTGTCAGCCTCCACCCCAAGCCCTGCTTTACCGCCAGTATTTATAATGGTGTCAAATATATAAGAAAGTATTTTTACTTTATGGGGGGGGGTGCGGGAGGTTGCACTCAGAGGCATGTTGTGTGAAAAGGGTCACCAGTACGAAAGTTTGAGAACCACTGATTTAATCCTATTCTCTGCTTCATTATCTCCTAGAGCCATAATAATACTCTCACCAAGGAATACTTATCTTCTTTCGTGGAACCTTGTCAAAAGGTCTTTTGGAAGTCCAAGGAAGACTTTGTCGACTATTTATTCACTACTTTGTCATGTTCAAATATATTAGTGAGACAACTTTCTTTTGCAGAAGCCATGCTGGTTAGACCCTATCATCATGATCTTCTAGGTGTTTTATTATTCTGTTTTTAAATTATTGTTCTAAACCAATTTTCTAGATATAGATGTATGGCTTGTCTACAATTCCCTGGATCACTCCTAGAATTTTTTAAAATTTGGGTACAAACATTCAACATAAGAAAAAGCATTTGTATAGCAACAACTTCAAAATACTTACAGAATCCCTCTTTTTCTTTGATTTGCTGTCATCAGATTCACTATCTGATAAAGATTTTCTTTTACCACCATCTGTTTTTTCTTTACCAGCTTTCTGGGAGTTCAGAAAGGCTTCAATTAACTCTGGACAATCTAAGTTTTCTTCAGGCTCCCATGTGTTGTCAGCACTGAAACATACATACAGCTAGCTCATGAGATTATCAAAAGCCCAGAAACCTAATTTAGCCACATAACTGACAGTAAGCAAAAGCTTCTTCCCCAGCACATAAAACAGGCTTCTTAAAGAAGAGGGGAGTCTACTTTATTTTCTTAAATTACCTTGCAGTCATCAGATATGCACTTAGAGTTATGCTCTATTCTGTTATTGCTGCAGAACAACTGCTGACAGAAGATACAGTACAGACATCCCCATCCACAACATTTTTTTTTTAATCCCTACCAACCCACCCAGTAGAAGCTGACTGACCCTCGAAACTCTACTCCCTTCCTATTTAAACACCTTGAAATACAGATAGAGAACCATATAAACTGTCTGGGGGCATAAGAAGAAGCTAATTAAGTCTGGAAACTATCCAGGTGTGCTTAGTTTTTATTAGCTACTGAACGTCAAATCTATTAACTGTGTCCCTAGACAGTATAAGTGCCTTCTCAGTCAATCATATGCACCAGTACCAAACATTGCACAAACATGGGAATCCCCAAGATATTTTCAGTTACTGAAATATACTGGGATATCTTGAGGCAAGTCCCATAAACATCCAGACTAAACAAGTTACTGCTATGTACATCTGAGCAGAATATGCACTTTAGGAGATAATACACAGGCAATCATAGTGTGACTATTTCGAGCAATATACAATTATAACATAAATGTGTTACTCTTGAGGGAATTCTGTGCTACAAAGTAAAAATCCTGTGTACAGTTTAAAATTCTGCAGTTTTTTATTAGTCAATAAATAAATGTGGAGGCTCCAGCATGTCAGTGGGGGGCACAGGCCACTTGCTGCACAGAGGCAGATTACCCTGCAGCTCCCCCTCTCCTGGGACAGGGACTCAGCCATGAGGCTGCACCCAACCCTGGCACAGTACAAGGGCCAGGCCTGCCCCAAAAACACCCTGGGACCCCGCCCCCTCTGCACCGGGTGCACTAGGTGTGGGCAAGCAGGCTCAGCCCAGCAGGATCCAAGTGTAGAGGGGCTTAGTGTGGTGGAGGGATCCAGATGTGGGGTCAGAGGATTTTGTGTGGGGCAATCCGATGCAAGCAGCTTGGGGGGGAGGGAGGGAGCAGGTGTGGGGGAGGGAAGAATCTGGATGCACAGGGGCTCGTTGGGGAGTTCCAGGCAGAGGGGCAATGGGACTCTGCAGGATGGTCCAGGTGAAAGTGGTTGGGAGCTAGTTGGGCTCAATGGAATAGGAGTCTGGGGGGGCTTGTTGGGATGGTCCAGGTAGGTGCACGGAGGGGTGGCGGTTCAATGGGCCTGCTTAAGAGGGGAGCCCTAGAGGCGGCCAAGGGGACACCCCATGAAGGGCTCCCACTTCCTCCCTCTCTTTCCCATCCCTTTCCTAATGCCCCTCCCCAAGCACTATCCTCCCGCCCATCAATCCCACATGCCCCTCTCCCAGCTCCCTCCTCCCACTCCACCCTCCCTTCCCCCATGGGCACTCACTGGATGGCTCCCAGCACACAGAAGGGGAGCACAACTAGCACTAGAACCCAGGAGGCAGTGTCCAGCTGCAGAGTCAGCAGAGCCAAGCGGCACCCTCCTTTACCCAGCCAGTTCTGTGCTCACAGAAATAGAGGGGAAGCAGTGGCACAACCCCATACCTCTGTTTGGGGGGCAATGCCTCAGTGAACTATGCCCATGGACATCCCCAAGCGCCCACCTTCCCCATTATTTTCTGCAGGGAAGCAAAGAAATCTACAAAGGGACATGAATTCTGTGTGCACACAGTGGCGCAGAATTCCCCTAGGAGTAATGTGTGCAAGATTGTGGATGTGTTCTACCAGTAGGTAGGATATATGTTTAAAGGGATTTATTTATTTATTTATTTGCAGCTGATGAAGTGTAATCTCCCACAATTAACTCTGAGCAGAGTGATTCACTAGTCAAGCAAGCCCAGAGTTCCTCGAGTGAATTTAGCTTTGTTATCCATGTCTTAACTATATGGGATCAGAGTTTCTCTACAGTGCTTTAGCACCAATTTAGCTATCAATTTTTTTAAAAAAGGAAGTTAAATCAGTGCAACATCTAACGTGCATACAGTTATATCAATAAAAGGTGTTTATGTGTATATCTATACTGAGAAACAGTGGCAAAGTACAACTATTAGTGAGGCCTTATTGAATATTACAGTTACTTCAGATTTTCTTCCACCCTGGTCTCAAAATATCCTTAAAACATTAGTTAGAAGAATGAATACATACTTAAAATAGATCTGCTTGTTTTGAAATGCTATGGGCTACTGAAGTCTGATAACCCACCAACAGAAGCTCCAGTATACAATATCCCTTTCCCTTTTATAATTTTAAAATACCAAGGGCATGGATACACTTGCAGATGTAGAGCACTTTGAGTTAAACCAGCCTTCGGAGAGCACAGTAGGGAAAGCGCTGCAGTCTGTCCACACTGACAGCTTCAAGCGCACTGGCGTAGCCACATTTGCATCACTTGCAGCGGCATTGGGAGCGGTGCATTATGGGCAGCTATCCCAGCATGCAAGTGACTGCAACGTGCTTTTCAAATGGGGGGGTGGAGTGTGACAGGGAGCGTGTTGTGTGTATATGGGGGGAGAGAGAGTGGGTTTTGGGGGGGTTGAGAGCATGTCAGCATGCCGTCTTGTAATTTTAGACAGCAGCAGACCCTCTCCCCCACCCCTCCACATTCCACACTAATGGCTTGCTTTGTTTCAGAGCAGGTAAGCAGCCGGCTGTCAGAAACAGAGCTTGCAAAGGGCATATCCGCATTCCTGCGGCGATTCAAAAACAATGACAAGAGTGGCCACTTGACTTAAGGGGATTATGGGACATTTCCGGAGCCTGATCAGAGTGCAGGAATGCAACACCTCGTTCACACTGGTGCTGCGGTGCTCCGGCGGGGGCGCAGCAAATGTTATTCCACACGCTGAGGTGGAGTACCAGCAGCGCTGTAGCCACGGAGTCAGAGTGCTCTACGTGCCTTGCCAGCATGGACAGGTAGTGAGCTAGTGCGCCCGGGGCTCCTTTATTGTGCTGTAACTCACAAATGTAGCCAAGCCCCAAGTCATCCTAAATGAAAGGCTACTCACTCTTAGGCCTGGTATACACTATGAACTTAGGTTAGTATAACTATGTTACTCTGGGTTGTGAAAAATCCACACCCCAAGCAATGCAATTAAACTGACCTAACTCCCAGCATACACAGTGCAAGGTTTCTCCCATCGACCTAGCAACCACCGCTCGGTGAGTTGGAGTTTTTCCATTGACATAGGTAGTCTTCACTGAAGCAATGCAGCTGCACCACTGCAGTGTTTGAAGCACAGAAAAGCCCTTACTTTCCACTGTATTATTGCCTGTCGAAGTATCTAATGGATTTTAGGGGCTACCAGAAAAATATACATTTGGAATTCCTTACTCTGTAAATCCTTTCCATTTCAAGAAGTATTCAACCTTCCCATTCACTACACGTCTGTCCAGGACTTTCTCCACAACAAATTCTTCAGGCTCTGCTTCTTCAACTTTTTTACCTTTGCCATTCTGTTTCTTTCCCATTTTGTGCTAAAAAAGTTAAAAATTATATTTATAATAATATATTTTATATTGCTTTATGTAGCTATTTCAATGGTCAAGCACAACCTTTACTCACTACATAGCAGAAAAATGGCAACTTATTCATACTGGGTCCAGGGCTCAATTTCCTATTAGGTTAGAGCAGGTAATCTGAGTGCCATTTTTTGTAAGTTGCTGAATAAAATACCCAAAACTGAGAAAACAGTCTTTTTTAAAGGCAAAATGTTTTGCCTATGCAATCAATGCCTCCTTTCCCTTAATTGTCATTCCACTCCTTCCTCTAGTGCCAAAGACTCAAAATTTACAATAACTTCTACAGTAAACATAACTGAACACCCACAAAAAAGGCAGTGTATAAGGAACAGCATAAAGGCATACACAAAGTAGTAAGCGTTAAAGGAACTGTGGGGAGGTGGACCAAAGAGAAAGGGAATGATATTCTGGCTACTAAGAAAGAAAACCAAAGGCAATTGATTACTACTTTCCTCTCACTCCCTCCAAAAAAAGTAAAAGTGTGGAGGGGAGAAGAGATAAAGACATATTGCTATACCAATCTGGATGCCCAACAATAACCGATAACAGCTGCCAGCAGAATGTGTTACTTGTAACATTCCATAGCTGCCATTCTCCCCCCATCTTTACCCATGGACCAATGTAACTTTCATTCAAACACATGTTACAGAGGTTCAAAAACCTAAGATAGCTAAGCTTAAAGAACAGCACTTAATGTACAAAATTTATCTTATTAAAACTTTACAGAGATGTTGTATTTAAGTGTACATTAGATATATTATTGTATAACATCCTTTAAATGCTTAAAATAAAAATTAATTACATCCACATCATCCTCAAGGCATTCCAAGTTTAATAAGGCACAATTAAATGTATTAGAAGGACACAAGGTATTTTTCAAAATTTCCTTGTTAATAATCCTAAAAGGCTTGAAACAAGTCTCGTACTGTCACATTGAGTGTTTGGAGCTCTATGGGATTAAGTGCACAGTTTTGGTTGCCATTTTGGATGCGCTCCTTATGGGAAAGCATTCAAAATGGCAGCGGGACTTTGAAGCTCCCACAATGCAGTCCTATGGGAGCATTAAAATTAAGTAGTGCTGTCACATTTCCTTTACCAATGTATTTTCCTACTGAGGACAGGCCTGCTATTATAGCATTGGTCATGAGTACTATCTGCATTTTGAGAAAGCAATGCATCAGTTTGTTTTGAAACTCTACATAAGTTTTAGATAGACTTTCCAGAGTTTGAGGAAGGGTGGGTGTTTTGTTTTTTAAAGGGGATATCATCAAGTATGTCAGGCCCAAATTTAGTTCTTTCCACTTTTTGTAATTCTTTTCAAAAACATACGTAATCCTTGAGGATCCTTTTCCCAATTAGCCCTTCCCAAATGCCACTTCAGACTCCTGGTTAGAAACCTACAAATTGAAGGTTCATACAGCAAAATATAAAAAAGGAAATAGGTTTCAAGATTTCTATTCTAAACAGTGAGTTTATACATATAAAGATACCAAATGTGGTGTTTGTTTGGGGGATAGGGTGATTTAAAATAGAGCAAACATTTACAATCAGATTTAAATCTTTATTTGTATGTCCCAGAGATGATATTTTGAGCAAAGCACCAATGTCTGAAGAGTGCCAACTTAATCACAGGTATTTTTTGGCCGAGAGAGAGAGAATATACAAGAAGACAGAGAGAAAGGAAAAATATGAAGATGTCAAGCTATCCTCTGAAGGCAGTTTCCTTTAAAGAAAGAAAGGAGTGGAAGACAGAAGAGAGAAATAAGTAGAGATCGAAAAATAGCAAAAAGTGAAGAACAAGTGACATAATGCTCATAGCACAATAGTAGCAACACTACAGTTATAGCTGATGAGTAAACATGTATTCAAATGAATATAACTTTGTGAGAGATTCTCCTTTGGGCTTCGACTCAGTATCAAGGGGAATTATTTTGAGAAAGTGAAAAAAAATTAATTCACCCTCTTATTCTCATAATTTAAGTACAAACGCTTTTTAGACCTCTAAATCAATGAAGAAACTTAAAAATTTGGCATGCACAAAGCCTTCCATGGAAGCATATGAGCTTTGTTTTTAAAAAAAGACGCTTGCTTGAAAAACTGTCATGAACACTTGAAATTTACTGGACATTACTGATTTAAGCATGCCTCATATGTACACGAGGACAGATGTTCAAACTTGTCTTCTTGTCCCTCACTACATTCTATTATGCATATCTGACTGCATGGCCTGAAGAAAAATTGTGCATTCATCTCAAATTTTGGATGCTCTGTGGATGGATGCTTCTACATGCACTTCACCCAACAGAAGCACACAGTATCTGAAGTTGTTAATGGAAAGAATTGTCACTATACCCGTTTGGCCTCTTTTTCCGAGTCCCATAGCTGAGAACACCATATCCTGGGCATTTTAATGTTGCATGTTCGAATAAAGTGTACTTTGCTACTTTCCCATATTCAAAATTCACATAGTAGTATACACACATTTCCTTCAGTGTATCATCACTCACCTTTTTAATTTTATACAAGTGAAAGATTATAACATTAATGTAGCATTGTGGTAGATGGTTCAGATATACAAAAGTCAGAAACATCAAAGTTACAGTTTCAAGAGAAACACTATCTGTCCCCCTCATACATTCGGAGAAGCATGGTTCCTATGGGAACCATTAGCTGATTTTCCTGACCTGTGCAGCTAAGTTCCTAAAAAAATACTGACTGCATTAATAGGTTCTCTTCCCGTCCTCTGAGCATTTCGGACCCGATATTACCCTCACTCATGTTAGAGAGTTGGGGCACTAACTTCTAATGGAGGGTTCTTAGCTTGATAAAGTGTTTGCAATGTTATTGCTTACACTGTTGCAGTCCAGTGAAAAATGATGAGGCAGTTAAGGGACAGGAGGTGATATTTAATTTGTCTGGATATGGGATAAATTAGTACTTACTGACTAGTAATAAGTTTAACAGCAGGCTTTTTTTTAGTAAATGTCATAAGAGCACACAATTTTCCCTCCTTCCCCACATTTAGGCTATATAAAAATCTGTTTGTTTATTATTTTTCCATCAAGTAAACCTAGCACTAGAGTTCTGCACTTCTGTCCTTTACAAACATGTACTGCCATTAGTTAAACGAATATTAGAGCAACTACTGTGACATCCATTTGTCCTTAATTTCAGAATTGTTTGGCTCATAATTGAATATCAAGAAGTTTCACAGTAACTTGATACCTGTCAAAGCCCTGTTATAATGGTCCAGGTGGGGGAGACATTTAATAATCTCTGCTCCTCTGAAATCAAAGTGAATTGTTATTTACTAGTAATAGTTCCAACAATCCTAACTATGCCCCGTCACATCAGTATTAGGTAATAGTACTGTTCCTGTAGTTGCCATCATTTTTCCCTTAACTGCTAAGAAGAAGTTAAAATGAATATGTTTTTGCCCTTTTTAAATACACAATGAATTACATGGGGTGCTGAAAGGAGGCTAAAAAATTCAAAGTGTTTTCTGTTAAAGGTTATTAAACAATCTTCACTTTAAGTCAGAGAGCTGAACTGGAGCACAGACCTCCATTAAAGAGAGACGTTCTTTTGTTTTGTTTGTAAAATGGCAGTTTTATTTAAGCCAAAGTTAATGTCCTTTCTATTAGCCTTACTTTCTGGATCTGAGATTTTAGTCAGAATAATGCTGGGGAGGAGAGATGTGGATGTATCTTCTACATGGAGATGCCAAGTTATAATTTTGAAGAAAAATACTTCGGTTAAATCCTTATATATTTTAGGTGCTCATGAACTTACCAATGTAGTTTTATTGGAGGCCATTTTTATTGCAGACTTGCAGAGCTTTTACTAGAAAAATGTATGACAATTAAAAGGAAGTTTACATTACTCAGCGAAAGGCATCCCAATACAATCATGGTCCTTGTTCCAACCCCCATGTGTTTACTGCACATAACATTTCAAGTGTGGATTAAATCCAAAGAACTAGATTACTAGTTTCTCTGACAACCCACAAACACACCATTATGCTAGCCATCACTCTTGCTACTGATTGTGTAGGAAGGGTTACAAGAATGTCCTTCCACCAGCATAAAGCAGAGATGTTTCAGAGAGAGGCTGGGAGAACCATTAGGATATATATTTCCTTAAACCCAATGGGATAAAAAGCGTTCGGATTCTAGCAGTTAACCAAGAGATATTTAAAAGCATTTTCAAGATGCAAAAGTTAGATTTTAATTAGCAACAGCTAAGTATCTGTAGTGTAACATAGTAGTGAGTTACCAGTAACCTTGACACAGCAAGAAATACATATAAACTGCAGATTATGTTAAAGCAATTGTAATGTTGCAAATTTAAGGATCAGAAGATAAGAGTTAAGGCTAATACAGACATTAACTCTGCCAAATTGCACACATTGTATATTGAAGACTAAAATGCTTAATTAAGAAATATACATTTCATTAACTTAAATAGATTATACAAACATATGGTCTGGATGAAGCAAACTCGTCCCCTTTCCCATACAATTTCTCACACTAATCACCTCTGGGCACAGATTTCACCACCCATTCCTAGAAACTACAAAATGAGCAAGACAAAGGTAAACCTTTATTAAAGGCCAGAAGAGGCCTTTGACTCAGCAATCCCGCCCAATTCTCATCTCCTGGCAGCCAGAGAGGTGGTATCATAGCCAAATCCGGTGGGGGGCGGGCAGAGGGTGAGGGTTGGGCCCTGCTGCTGGGCACCTCATCTTGTCTCCATTGTGATGAGGGGAGGGAAACAAAGGCCCGTGGTAGAGGAACGAAGGGGTAAGGCTGCACCATAGGCTTGTGGTGGGTGCACATAAAAGGCCTGGGTGACCTAACGGGACTAGGCGAGCCAAATCCGGTGGTTTTGCACGGAGTAGGACCAAGCCGCAGCCCAACATAGAGGGGGAAGCCCTGCGCCCCTTTCCCCTTGTGAGGGAGGGAACAGCTGTGGCCACACGACAGCCGGACCCGGCAAGTCATGTGCGTTGCCCAAAGCCGCCCGCCACCATTTCACACAGCCGCCCTGAAGAGAGAGCGACGGCCCCTTCCCAGCGCCACGTTGCCCCCTCGCCAAGCACGACCATTGCGCTCCAAGGCTAAGCCAGGCGGACCGCGGAAAAACCGCCCCCCATGCGGGGGGCTTCGCTTTGTCTACTGAACGCGCCCACTCCGCCTCCACGCTGGGTGCTACCGCGTCTCCCCAGGCTGCCCCCCAGCGTCTACCCGCTCTCCTCCCCACACCCCTCACGTTGCACCACGGCGAGGCCCAAGAACCTTCCTCCTACCTCGGGGGAGAGGCACCCCCTGGAGATCCCGGGGCTCAGCTCCCTTTTCTCCCGCCCAGCGCCGCCACTTCCCTTCAGCTGGGCTGGCTGCTAAAGGCGGGCAGCGGTGGCGGCGTTGGGCTGGGGGGGGGCAGGACCTTTGCAGTTACACCAAACACGAGCCCAGCTGCAAGGGATTTGGGGCGCTGCCCAATTCACGGCGAGGTTAAATTGGAAACGAAAGAAAGAGAGAAGGATACAGACTTCAATGGTGCCCGGCGGCTCGGGTTTCCCGTCTCCTCCTTGCTCCCTGCGCGCACTGAGCAGCAGCGACATCTGAGGGGGTGGGGGCAGCGGCTGGGGCGGCTACTGCGGGGTGTGAGCGCTGAGCTGCGCGCTGGCTGGCGGCGGGGCACAGCGCACAACGCCGCCTACACGCTAGCTGCAGCCTCCTGCCGCCGCCGCTGCTGCTACCGTGTCGCCAGTGCGGGAGCGAGAGGGGGGCCAGCCAGGGCTTCTCTCCGAGACGGCAGCTTGAAACACGGGGACGCGGCCTCAGCGAGCGCCTGGGCGAAGCAAGATGCCTCGCGGAGACAGAGAGAGCGACTGGGTGAGTCCCGGGCCCCCCTGAGAGCGCGCTATGGCCGCCTGGCGAACGGCCACCGCCAGCCTCTGCCTGGGCGCGGCTCCGAGGCGAGACGGGCCCAGCGCCCGAGCGCAGCGCCGGCGGGGGAGAGGCCCCGCGTCGGCCGAGGGGCTGCTGGCGGAGGGTTGGGGGGTTCGGTGACGGAGGAGAACGTGGGGGCCGGTGGGGCGAGGCGGCTCCCGCGCGGGGAGGGGGGGGCAAGTAGAGGAGCTCGGGGCGCTTCACTCCTTTGCCCAGTGGGGGGAGGGGGGAAGATGGGGCCATGCGGCCACTTTGCCGAGGGCGGGCGGTGGCAGACCGCGGCCATTTCCCCACTGAGCTCGGCGCGGGGGGAGGGGAGCCGCCGAAGCGCCATTTCCCCGGCGAGGCGGGGGCCGCACTCACCCTTTGTGGCGGGGCAGCTGTGCGAGGAGCTGGCTACCGCGGGGTCTGCTCTTCTCGCTTGCTCGCGGGCCCGGCTGGCGGCGTCTCAGTGCTGGCGCCAAAATCTGGCCACTTATCACTTCCTCCCAGGCCGCCAGAGGCGAAGGTGCCAGCCCGCCAACAAAGGGGATCTCGGGGGTGCACACCCAGTGCGCTCCGGGTTTGTGCCTGCACCACAGGTGGGGGAAAAGGAGACCTTTGGCTAATTATATCTCTCTTGCTGCGAGGATCAGTCTCCGGGCAGCTTCGGCAATTTCCGGAAAAAACCCGAAGCTGGAGCAGACCCCGAGCCGAGCAGCTTCGGCTTTGTTCGACCACCAGAGGCTTTCCGGCTTCTTTTGCCGGAAATTACCGAAGAAGCCATTTTAGGCGATGATTCCTGTTTCGGCTCTTCCCGGAAACTGCCGAAGCGGATCGGCAGTTCGTTTTTTCCCGGGTAGTGCCGACGTGGAGTAGGTCCACGACGACGCCTGCTTCGGCTTTTTCCGGAAAAAAGCCATTGCTAACGGCGTTGCTGAATTTTTACTACGTTATTGAAACACAAACATCCCGCAGAAGTGCGGGAGCTCTTGGGGGTGTTTAATTCGAGTCGAGGTCAAAACAGCCAGAGACCGTTGTGAGTGGGAAGGGGAGCGAGGGACGGACCACTGCGTGGCGATGCATTTAAAAAGACGTAACAGTTAAGGCAGCCATTACTAGAAAGGTTGGGTCGTATTCTCAAACAGGGTTACGTAGACCATGAGGTGTATGGTACGCAAATTTGGGTTGTACAGCTGCGAAAGGTGCGTTTTAGTTTGTAGCAGTTAGTACCTTTACGTAACAAAATACTTATTCGTAAACCCGTACGCTGTTAGCGCAGCTCTAGTAGTTGCAACTTTCCCGTTAGCTGATGCGCTTGGTGGCGCAGTGGGCGAGACTTGGTGGTTTTCCGTAGCAGAGACGTTAGAGGGGAAGGAAGGTTCTGGAAGCGCCGCCGGCGGTTGGGCTGGTGCGCAGCACAGGGAGGCGGGGGTACACGCTGCGGCAACAGCGCAAGCGGAGGCGAGTCCTAGAGCCGCCTGACAGACCGTTTAACCGAGCTCCGGTTGTGCTAGCGAGCCGCGCGCGCCCTAGGGGTGACCATGGAGGGCAGTAAGCGAACCGGGTCTCTCTCTGGCCCTGCGAAGCGCCGGGATCAGGCC
Organism: Lepidochelys kempii; assembly: GCF_965140285.1. Taxonomy (NCBI): domain Eukaryota; kingdom Metazoa; phylum Chordata; order Testudines; family Cheloniidae; genus Lepidochelys; species Lepidochelys kempii. Next base: position 208,429,692 of record NC_136381.1, read on the forward strand.
GGGGAGGCACAGATGGTAATGGCGGTAACGAGGGGGAGGGGTGAATGGGCCGGGGAGGGGAGGCGGCTGGGTCCTGCGGTAGGGAACCTCCACTGTGAAATAGCTGAGAGGAGTGGCGGGTAGGGACAGGAGGGTGCGCTGAGTGGAGCGGCCCCGTTACCTGGTGCAGCATCTCTCTGTGGCGGGACGGGAGGGGGGGGGTCTGGGAGCCGGTGCGTTGGCTGAGAAGGGCGGTAGCTAGTTCTGTTCCGGCCCGAGGGAGAAAGGGGGTAGCCGGGGCCCTGTTCCCGAGGGTGGGGGGCTGGTGGAGCGGGCGTAGCCGAACCTGCGCGGCCGGCCAGAGAAGATTTTCCCCTCCTCTGCGGCATCGCGCGCCCCAAAGCAGCAACCATTTTCCTTCTCTGGCCACTGGCGGCTGCCCCTGTCTCCCGGCGCTGCCACATGGCGGGCGCTGCGCGGCCGCCGCTTTGCGCTTGATGATCTCAGGCCTTTGCGGCGCCAGTGCCGCTGCCGCGTTGGGTGGGGACGCCGAGGAGGACTCGTGGAGTCACACGAATACGACTAGCTCCTTTTGAGTGGAGTCTGCGCGGTGGTGGGGGAATGGGGAATCTAACCCTAACCCCTCCCCCCATCCCGTAGAGGCTTCATCCCTCGGCGCTCCTTTTTTGGCGGGCACCCAGTTGTCGGATGTTGATCAGAAGCTTCCGCTCTCCTATCTCTGGCCGCCATTTTTGCTGATTATGATCTTAACCTGCTTGAGTTTGCAACAGTTCAGAGCCATTCTTTCCCTGCCTCTGTAGCTGTTTTTTTTTATAAAACACATTCCTTGTGATTGGATGCTGTCTTCTCAAATAGAGGTTTCACATTTCCCCACCCTTTGCAGATTCGTGGGACATAATATAATCTCAGAACTGGCAGACTCCTAGTTACTCATTAAAATCTTACCCATCATTCGCTCCTGTGAGGGGAGGATGCATGATGGGAAGCTTTAAAGACCACTTATACCCTATTCTTTTATTATAATTTGGGCGGGGGGGGGGGAATTTTCACCAAGAGTATCATAGAAGGTGGGAAAACCATCAGATGGTTTGTGTCATGTGTATTTTATACCAATTAATGTTAACTTTGGTATTAATTGATGGTATTTGATTTTATCTGAAGGGTTTCTTTTAAGTTGCCATATGAGACTTAGGCCTTACTTTTCACTACAAACATTAGACCAGTATAGTTATGCTGACAGAGCTCCCTAGTGTAAAGAGTCTACTGGTGGGAAGTAAGTTTTTGTCAGCAGCAGAGTAATCTGTGTGCCCCTCTTCACTCCCTAGAAGTCTCAAAACTCCAAGTCCATGAGCCATCCAAGGCAGGGCATGGCACAGCATCAAGTATTTGAGCAAGTCAGTACTGTACTTTGGGTGGGACATGCTATTTTTGATGTACTACACTGCAGTTAAAGAGTTGAGACTCCAATGGCAAACTTCAGAATATAATTTCTGTAGCTCATCCTAATGGAAGTGTGTGGTCACAGTATGAAAACTTTAGTACTGAAACTTACTTTATTTTTAGGTCGCAGCATGCATTTTTTTGTTGTTGTTTTTTGGTGGTTTTTTGTTGTTGTTGTTTTTTCCTTTTGGCTGAAACAGTTCTTTGCATATAAACTCAAACTTTAATTGTGCAAACATCAATTTAACAGGGGGACTAGGCTGTTTACTGGGCTACCTTCTTTTTCCTTCCCGGTCATGCTGGCTGCTTCTTGTCTCAGTAACATATTGCTTGTATGGTGAAAATATTACAAAATTATATATAATTTTTAGCTGTCCTGCAAGAAACTAGTTACCAAGTGTTCTGCAGATCATCAGAACTGTCGTGTCATAGATTCTAGTACATAAAAAAGGTGGGGAGGCACTACCTTTTATTGGACCAACTTCTGTTGTCTTGTCTCGTCTCTCTAAAGTCCTATGCCCAACATGGCTACAACAACACTGCTTATTCTAGTAATTATTTATCTTCAGAAGGTATTTCAAGCCCTGTAATCTGTTGCCAATACATGTAACTTAAAAATACCTGGTTTGGTAGTCTGCTTGCATGCCAAATGATAGTGATTTGATCTGTTTCGTTAGCATTCCTTTTCTGCCAAATACTCCAGTTAGGAGTTTGAGGTAGGAGGGTGCTTTGTGAAAAATAAAATAAGTTTATGGAAATACCTTATATCATAATGTAGTGGCCCAAATATTCCCATTCACTAATGATAGATTCAGGTCCTTTTATCTTCCCATTCCTTCTCTTTCAATTGTTCGCAACTTGAGTAGTGTGGGTTTTTGTTTTTTTTTTTTAAAGGGGGGGGGATTTTGGGGGCCTGTATATGGGTTAGTACTGACTCAACTTTTGATAACTCTCTGTGTGCCTATTGCTTTCCTCAGGCTTTGCAGATTGTTTTGCAGCAGTGCAGTAAAGTAACTAGAATGATAAAATTGAACAGTAAAACATTTTACATTGTTGTTGCAAACCTACCTACTGACTGCAGAGCCTGAGAAGGGCAGCAGGATATGCAGCTATATCAAAAGCAGATTTGGTATTCTCTCTCCAATTTCGTTTAGCTATTGGGGCACACTATGGAAGTCTTGCTTTAGGCAAAATCAAGAAGTTTTTTTTATTGGTCAATGTGAAAATTCAACTGGAAAAAAAATTGAAGGGGATACTGTTTTTAAAACTATTTAAAAAAAAAAATCTTGAGTATTTTCTCAAATGCTCAGTGTTAGTTTTTGATTACCTGTTAGGCTACCTTTTCTTTCTCTCAACATGAATAGTGAAACAGATTAGCCAGCTACGCTTTTGTTAATCTCATTCTGTTCAATATTATTAGGTTCTTGTACCCTAGTCCAATGCTCCATTGTTGGCAGTATAATATATACAAGATTTTTTTTGAAGCTATTTCTATTAAAATAAAAAAAATGGAAGTGTGTGTAAAACCTCAGTTTTTACAAATTCTGTATTGGAGCAAATTTGACCAAGCCAATCCTCTCATGTTCTTGAAGACTTGAAAATAACCCACTAAAATTTATCGGTATTCCCAAAATTTACCATTAATAAGTGTCTCTTCACCCTAAACATGATGATTCTAAAGGAAAAAGAATCTAGCCTTTCAAAATTACTTACCCAAGTGAGTGGGTAAGCAGAATATTGTGAGGGAATAATTAAGTATCCAATATTGGGGCAAACCAGTGTGACAAGGCATTCATTCCATCTTTTTGATGGTGTTAACTGCTCTGGAAATTTTTACTGACTTGAAACTTCTAATTGTGCTAATAGCTGCTTCCTTTCCAAGGTAGTGATTCTTCTCCAATTTGATAATAAACTCTTCAGTTGTTAATTGAGCTCTTCATAACTTTGGCTATTTGTTTTGTGGTAGCATCTTGACATCTCGGTACCGTTATGCTAGACGTAGTACACGCCATGAAAATTGTCCCTGATTCAATAAACTTCGGCTGTTGGCCATTTTGTTAAGATGAATTGCTTTCATTCCTCCTCTTTATATATTGCTGTTTCAGTATCCTACAATATTTAATGTACTGTATACCGGGGTGGCCAAACTTACCGACCCTCCAAGCCACATACTATAATTTTCAGAAGTTTGAGCACCAGGCGCACCTGCCTAAACCCCACTCCTACTGAAGCTCTGAGCCTTGACAGGTGTTTCTCACAGGGCTGAAGCCCCAAACTCCCTTTGCCCTAGTCTGGTAGGTGGAGGATGGTGGGGGGCTCAGTAAGCTGCCCTTAGTGCAAAGGCCTTCATCACCTGACTAGCAAAAGGTAAATTTGCCTTTCTGAAGGCTAGATCTTTTAAAAAAAAATAGTTTCATTTTTTTTAAAGCAGGTAAAATAAAGTATATTATATGAGAGCTTACTGTTGCTTAGAACTGCAAAACATAAAATCTGTTTGCCTTCACGTACCTTTCCCAGAAAACAACCCCTATATCTTACTCTAAAATATCTACTTCCTTTATTGTATGCCTGATTTTTTTTAAGTTTTTTTTTTTTTAACTGAGTATGTATCAAGGCAGAGTTAGCCTATGTGAATAACACTAGTTCAGAATATGTAGTCTCCTTTTTTTTATTTTGTTTTGTGTAAATTTTGCCTGGGATAGGCATGGCTACAACTTTCAAGCCTCTTTTTGATACAAAATAGACCTCAACAGTAAATGTAGAAATGTCTGTCTTGGAAGAGTACTTAAGATACAATGAGGGAAAAAAAGTAAGCTGCTTCCCACTTGAGGCCTGATCCTACTCCTATTGAAGTCAATGGCAAAACTCCCATAGCTCCTTAATATGTACCTCATGAGAGCTTTAATTGTCCATATGTGAATGAATTGATGAAAGAGATTTAATAGCTTAAGGTTTTTGGTGTCTGAGCCTATAAGTTTTTATTTGATTACAAAAGACGCTCCCCCACCCGCATTTTGTGTATGCCTCATATAGAAGCTTGTTTCTCCTTTTCTGGTTTGTACTGGTGAACATCAATTCGAGCACAAACACTTCTTTATATTTAAAAAAAAAAATTGCCTGCATTTTGGAATGAACAACATAAATCGGTATCTTCTAATCTGGTTTTGTAAAGAGACCACACAGCTCATCTATTATAATCTATGGGTTTTTTTTAAGAAGACGCTATTGCAGGGAGGAAAACTTGATGGCATTTCAGTGGACATTTCTCCAGTTCTAAGAGTACTTAAAACCTAATTTTAATTTTTAATATATTTGTGAGTGGAAGGAAGGTAATTTTAAAAAACACTCTGAAATTGTAAAGAGCTACTTTTTTATAATATATGGGTCTGTATTGAATGGCAATAATGAACTTCAGATAAACACAATCTTTTGTTGAAAATGAGTATTCATTGACATTTGTGAACATGTCTGAAGACTTACTCTGACATTAAACAGTAGTATGGGAGAATTGCAAATGATATTAATACTATATTCTCTAAATTAGAGAGAAAAGGAGCAGTTTCGCAAACTGTTCATTGGTGGCTTGAGCTTTGAAACAACAGAAGAAAGTTTGAGAAACTACTATGAACAATGGGGGAAACTTACAGACTGTGTGGTAAGTTGCATGTGCTAATGTATGCTGATAATGTGGACTTAAAAACTTGGTAATAATTGCATACCATTTTCTGAAGTATTGGAATAGCAGTAGATTACTATTGTGACGTATGTTGAAGTATTTAGAATTTTAACTGAAAATATAAATTGGTGAGTACTTACATAACCCAGACACCTGAGGCTCTTGGCCTCAGTCTTGTCTTTTTGCAGGAGGGCCACAAGTTAACTTTGCCTTATCTATGTTGGGAAGGGTAGCATTTTAATAAGAGAGCAAATAGAAGCATCTAGTTGATCCCTGTATGCTTCATGTGAGATCTTTAGAAAGCTTTATGTATAAATTGTGGTTGAAGTCAACAATTTCATGAACAATATGCATGATGAAGGGTAAAGCCAAGTTTTCACTGTAATGCAGAATTATACAGTTCAAATACTTTAATCATGAGTAATTGGGTTAAAACACCTGCTTTTGTGTAGAAAGCAGGGAAAATCTAAATTAAAGATATGTAGATTTATTCTGTTCAAGGCCCATCACTTTTGGTTTTTATTTTGTTTTAAATTTCTCAGAAATCTATTGGTGTTCATTACAAAATATACAAAAGGGGTAAGAAGTGGTGCAGGGACACACCCCCCCCCAACTGTGAAGTTAAACTTTGAGGGATAGGAGGACAGAAAAAAGGGGGGGGGGCGACAAATAGAGACACGTAAGACTATTTAAAGTAAAAGAAGGTTTAATCTTCGTCTGGAGCAGGTTGCTGGAGCCAGAAGGTTCTGGCTTTTTTTTTTAGGACTTGAACACACACACAGAGAGAGGCAGGTGTTTAATCTTCCACTACATTGTCTTACTTTAACAGACAGCTTCACATTTACACTGAGGCCTGGTCTACGTCTAAAATTAGACTGACTTAACTACATCACTCATGGTGTGAAAAATTTTGTGCCCCGTGAAACAGTTACCTAACTTCCACTGTAGATGCAGATAGGTCAATGGAAGAATTCTTTTCAGAGAGGTTGATGAACAAAATCGATGGAAAAACCCTTTGGTTGATGTAGGAAGCATCTGCACTAAGGCGCTATAGTGGCACAGCTGTAGCATAGATCTACCCTTCGACTAACTTATTAGTAACATATCTATCTAATGTATTGCATTTTCTTAACGTCATCAGTATTTTCATGTTCTTGAGTGGTCCAAAATTTAGGTGAAGATTGATTAAAAACCAAATAGCAGCGTTTGTAAAACTGGGAAGTTTTTCAGTAAAAATTTGTCAAACTGAAAACGAAGAGCCTTGTTTATACTTAGTGGTAGTATGAAAATTTAGTAGTGAAACAGTAAAACTTCCTGATTTCTTTTTGCAGGTGATGAGGGATCCTGCAAGCAAACGATCGAGAGGGTTTGGTTTTGTAACATTCTCCTCTATGGCTGAAGTTGATGCAGCTATGGCTGCAAGACCTCACTCAATTGATGGAAGGGTAGTTGAGCCAAAACGAGCAGTAGCCAGAGAGGTGAGCAAAGTACTGAAAAGCAAAGAGGCTTTTTACATTATGAAAGATTAATGTCTCTGATTTGGTGAGAAACCAGCTTATCCTTAAAAAGGAAAAGGAGTACTTGTAGCACCTTAGAGACTAACCAATTTGTTTGAGCATAAGCTGCATCAGATGAAGTGAGCTGTAGCTCATGAAAGCTTATGCTCAAATAAATTGGTTAGTCTCTAAGGTGCCACAAGTACTCCTTTTCTTTTTGCGAATACAGACTAACACAACTACTACTCTGAAACCTAGCATATTCTTACTGATAGAATTTCAATGCTTTTTTTTGTAATTAAGAGTCTCTGGTTAGGGGCACATGCCTTTTTCCTTTCTCCTTTATCTTGTTACCACTTCTAGAAGCTTTACAGCAGTACACATGTAGACGTTGACTTGTGCCAGTTTGAATTTAGGACTTGATTGACAGAAGCCATTTCAGTTTTTTAGGTTGAGTGACTACTGCATTGGTGGGGGCTTAAATATCAAAAGTTTAATCCCTGCTGTTGTAGGTTGGATATCCTAGTAGCAGAAGCATTTGGGGAGCTGTTCTTTTTGATACTAGAGATCAAGGGTGAGATTCTGGCCTCATTCATGGAAGACCACGGGAGTTTTGCTAGTGACTTCACTGGGGCAGGATTTCACCTAAAGTTGTCTGGCACTTAAAAGATAGGCAGACAAATTAAATGAAGTTGTCTGGAATGTGAGTATAATCAGTTAAAATGAAAAGGACTCAGTCAGTTTATAGATCACAGTTCTGTCTGGAAAATTTGTTCCTTGCTATTCTTGCAAGTAAATGAGATTTCTCTTAACATTTCAGTTCTATCAAAATATATTGATCTATTTTTTAACTTTTCTTTTGATTACACTTCCTGTATAATTTTCATTCTTTCTGCAGCATAGTCTGTTTCCCCTCTTGCTTGTTTAGAGCTTTTCGCATAGCAACCAGAGGTAGTTGCTTTAAAAAATAGAAGAATGATTGTAAAATTAAAAAAAAAGGCAGAGGCATTCCAGATAATACGGTTTATCTGAAAACACTATAAACTCACTTCTTGAAATTGATTTAGATTTCAAGTTGGCTGTCTTTAAGATCTTCATTAAAGAGTCCATATGCAAAACTCTCTCTTCCACTAATAGTTTTGGAAAAAATATTTGTTAATTCTTTCAAGGAATCTGGAAAACCTGGTGCTCATGTTACTGTGAAAAAGCTGTTTGTTGGTGGAATTAAGGAAGATACTGAGGAACACCACCTTCGAGACTACTTTGAGGAATATGGGAAAATTGACACTATTGAAATAATTACAGATAGACAATCTGGCAAAAAGAGAGGTTTTGGCTTTGTTACGTTTGACGACCATGATCCTGTTGATAAAATTGTATGTAAGTAAACTTCATTCCACAATTTCATCTAACAATATTGCTACTTAAGGTCCCAATATAGAGAACACATAAGCATGTGAGTAAGTTTTTGAATGTAATTGGATTAATTACATGCATAAATGTTTGTAGGAACATGGCCTTAGTTTTGAATCTTCAATTTATAAATTTGATGGGATCATGTAATAATACTACCTGAAATTATCCTGACATCTTTATGACTTCTGGATGATTGGAATTGGTATTGCAAAAATGTGAGGAGGGAAAAATTATTTTCTCTTTGGCAGTTTAGCCATTCCTGAGTTAAACTCCAGAAGCAACATTTACTGCGTGTAATTTCTTCTTAAATTTATGATTTACAGTGCAGAAATACCACACCATCAATGGCCATAATGCAGAAGTAAGAAAAGCTTTATCTAGACAAGAAATGCAAGAAGTTCAAAGTTCTAGGAGTGGAAGAGGAGGTATTTGAGTTTCACTTCATGCTTTTGGGTTCAGAGTTTTCCTATAATACGTACATTAACAGGAATCTAAAATCCATCCTAGGTAACTTCGGCTTTGGGGATTCACGTGGAGGTGGTGGCAACTTTGGTCCAGGACCAGGAAGCAACTTCAGAGGTGGATCTGGTAAGGCTACCAGGCTTATCCCTTTTTTATTTTTCTTTTGGGTTTCAGTTTGCTCTGTAGGTTACTATCATCTACTGTAGTATTGGCAACAAAAAACTTCTTTTAGAAAAGACTAATAACAAACCTCTTATTAAAAAGAAATTAATCTTTGTGATTAGAAATAACAATGGAAAAGAATCTATATAAATGTATGAAGTCAGTGTTTTTGAGCTGTTAGTTCACTTTAATACAAAAAAGCACTGTGACCGTGTCTGAAGTAATCGGAAGTTTTTTATAAAGAAAAAAGCAAAAGTGGTCCATTTTAGAGAATGTATACAAAGTAATATAATAGATTGCTAGAGTAAATTATTACAATTTTAGAGTGAGCTTTTAAGTATAAGTAATTGGCAACCAGGAAACTGCTACCTTGACTATCTTCAGTTCAAGTCCAGAAATACAGCTCCACTTTAAGAGAAGAAGATTATTTAAGGTGATGGTTGTATGCCTTGTTTCTGACAGATGCACATTTCTTGGTTTAGGGTGCATATGTCTGAAGCTTTAAATTCAAATGACCAGAAAGCTTAAAATATTTTCTTAAGTCCATTATACTTTTCTCATATATACCCCCTAGAAATGGCTGTGGGTCAAAAAAAAATTAAGGCTAAAAGTAAGAGAAATACTAATCGCCAAAGTGATTTTATTTATCCTTAAAGAAGGTTAATCACAGTTTGGAAACTACAGTTACATTTTGAAATTTGTATTTCAGATTAATACAGCAATTTATAATATTGAAAGTTCATGATCTGTGTTTAGGGTATTATGTTTCTCCCGCAAGAGTTGATCTCAAATACGGTATTTGTGACACCAGTTTTTGAAACGGACATACACACAGCATCTGCTTGGTACTGTATTTGTGGGTTTAAAAGTAAACTGTTTTTTTGTGAATTTTTTTTAAAGAACTAGCTTTAAATTTTTAAAATTGAGGTGACATCTTTATATATTTTAAAAATTCCAGCTCACTATTAAGAGTAAACTTTTCCAGTTCCGTACAGATGAACTAAAAAATACTTATTTCCAACAGATGGATATGGAAGTGGTCGTGGATTTGGTGATGGATACAATGGATATGGTGGAGGACCAGGAGGTTAGTGTAGGCTAGTGGGGTTTTTGTAACTTCTCATACTTGAAAAGGTTCTATATTTTTTGTTACTAATCATATTAAGCTGTAGAGCCATATTGATCTGGTTCGGGAACAATAAATAACTGCTGATGTGTTTTAATCCTTGGTCTTTAACTGTGTGGTTTGCCATACATCCAGGGATGACCATGCCTTCCCTCATCTCCTGCCCGTGAAAACCTGGTGTTTCTATCTGCAGTTTTTCTCATTTTCTTTTTCAGCCCTAATCTCCAGTACTAGATTATTCTACACCCAAATACCTGCACTTGCTGATAAATGTATGCAAGCATAACCAGTCTGGTGGTTTTCCCTAAGGCCTTCTTGCATTCAAATCCATGTTTCTCATTTTGGAAGTATATAATACTTTTGCCACACTACTCAAAGTAATTAGTTCATCCTGATGGCTCATGCTTATGTACGATTTTCTCCCCCATTCCTGAACTGCACACTCAGTCTTCACCCTATTAAAAAAAATCATGTCTTACACTGAGGTTTTTCCTTTCTATACCAATGTTTTGTGTTCCTTTATGACTTTGCAGAAAGTCTGTCAAAAGAATTGGTAAAGAAAGTTAGTGACTTTTTAAAGACTTGAAAATGTAGTGTTAACTCCGGCTCTGTGTTGCTCAGCAGTGCTTTTCTAAACTATTAAGCTTTCTGTAAAATTTAGGATTTATATAAAGAAAAACCACATCTCTTTAGACCTAAATATCATGCATTGGTAACATTTCTGTTTTAATCCTTAGGCAAAAACTGCAGTCAGGCTAAACAGTTAAGGGGGAGTATATAGCTTTAAAAACTTCTATTTGTAGAAATCACCCTTCAAAACTTCCTGTTGGCCTTTTTGTCCTTCAGTAGACTGATGCTGAAGAAAATTAAAATCTTAGTTTTAGCAGAACACTGCGATCTGAGGAATAGTACAACTGACTTTTTTATAATGTAAAGTTACTATTTAAAGGCTTATTTCATAATAGGTGGCAATTTTGGAGGTAGTCCTGGTTATGGAGGAGGAAGAGGAGGATATGGTGGTGGAGGACCTGGATATGGCAACCAGGGTGGGGGCTACGGAGGTGGTTATGACAACTATGGAGGAGGTAATACATTTGCTTAAAACATTTAACTGAAAGTTTAGTTTTGGACTAGCCTGAGCAAGATTATTGACTTGAGAACGTTTTACTTCATAAGTGTTGTCAAAACCAGTATGCCATTTTCTATGGTCAGTGAAGAAAAATAATTGACTTTAGTGACACACTACTCTTTCTTTCTTTCGTTTTTTTATCTTGATTTGTTAGGTTTGTAATAACACAGAGAAATAATTCTTACATTTACCTCTTTTTGTGTCAATAATACAGGCAATTATGGAAGTGGAAACTACAATGATTTTGGAAACTATAACCAACAGCCCTCAAACTATGGTCCAATGAAGAGTGGAAATTTTGGTGGTAGCAGGAACATGGGGGGAGGACCATATGGTGGAGGTATTGTATATGTCATGGGTTGAATTGGGACCAAACTTTTCAGTGGCCTTTGATCCTTTGTAGAGACCAGGGGACACGTACGGATTAATCTGTGTACAGAATTGCTGCATAGTCTTTTATAAATCCAACTTGCCAGCAGAATTTTAGAGCCAGTAAACAGTAGTTAAAAGAGTGGTAGTGGTTATCTGTGAGTGCGCCCAAAAGAAAAATACATTGTCAGCATTAAAACAGTGTGATTTCAAATAGCAAGATCATTATTTGGTGTGAAGGCCAGTTTTCTTAGAGCTGGAACAGTTAGTTTTTGTGGTGATGGTGTTTGTGTGTGTGTGTGTGTGTGTTTTTTTTTTAAATATGTTTACTAATAGTTTGTTTACCAGATTGTACTTGGGTCAGATATGAACTTTCAGTGGTCTAGTCAATATAGAGTTTGTTTTGGGATACTAACTTCATGCACATTAAGTCTGTTTGTTTGTAAAATATGATATATGATGTAATATCACACTTCTTCCCTGCCTTTCCCAAATTTTAGTGTTAGTAAATGTCGTCATAGGGATATCAGTCAGACAATAATTTAGTTTTGGCAATGGGTTAATTTTTTTTAATAAGCCTCCTATTTAAATTCCTAAGCATTAGTTAGGGTGATGTGAACAAATTATTTACTATGGTAGTAATTATCACCAACTCGCTACTCGCCACTAAACTTTGTTTTTTCTCTGTCCCGTATTAGGGTCATTATAAAATTTCTGCCTTTTTTTCTTTTTGGTCAGCAGCTTCTAAAAAAGTAATGCTTTTACATGTGGAAAGCAAGCAAAGGGAAATTTACTTCAGACCAGCCTTCTGTAAGGTGTAGTATGTGGGTGGACTGCTGTACCCACATAATACATGTTGCAGGATCAGGCCCCAAGAGTGCAGCATTATCTTCCCTATTTGAGTATATGTTTAAACCATTGGAATTTCTCTTGCTGCAAGAATCTTGTGTTCTGTTTTCAAAATGTGGCTACCATGGCAGTTCTGGGGGAGGGGGAGGAGGAATAATCTCTCATAGAGGACAATGACAGGTTAGCTTTATATTCAAGGTGGTGCGCACATTGTCATCTTGAATTAAACCAAATATAAATCTTCTTGTAAATGTGCCTGGGTTTAAAAAATAAAGATGTAAATGTCGTCTATCCTGTTGTTCCACAAATGCAGGAAACTATGGTCCAGGAGGCAGTGGAGGAAGTGGTGGATATGGAGGGAGGAGCCGTTACTGAGCTTCTGCAAACTTGCCATGGGTAAGTATCTTTATAAGTGCTAAAATTGCAGTGTTTCTTGAGACTTAGCTGCAGGAGTAAAAGCTTTTTAGGATCATATTATCTTTCCTTTAAAAATTCATTAGATGGATAATTTCATAACCTATTTTTTACTCTTTACTTCTGTTGAAACAGGCTTCACTGTATAAATAGGAGAGGATGAGAGCCCAGAGGTAACAGAACAGCTTCAGGTTATCGAAATAACAATGTTAAGGAAACACTTATCTCAGTCATGCATAAATATGCAGTGATATGGCAGAAGACACCAGAGCAGATGCAGAGAGCCATTTTGTGAATGGATTGGATTATTTAATAACATTACCTTACTGTGGAGGAAGGATTGTAAAAATGCCTTTGAGACAGTTTCTTAGCTTTTTAATTGTTGTTTCTTTCTAGTGGTCTTTGTAAGAGTGTAGAAGCATTCCTTTGATAATGTTAAATTTGTAAGTTTCAGGTGACATGTGAAACCTTTTTTAAGATTTTTCTCAAAGTTTTGAAAAGCTATTAGCCAGGATCATGGTGTAATAAGACATAACGTTTTCCTTTTAAAAAATTTAAGTGCGTGTGTAGAGTTAAGAAGCTGTTGTACATTTGATTTAATAAAATAATTCTAAAGGAAATACTGTGTAATTATAGATTATTTTTTTTTAAAAAAATATTGTAAAGGCAAGGAGTGGGTAGTATAAGGTCCCACAAATAATACAAAGCTGTTTGTTGTACATGTAAAATTAAATGCTGGTCAGAAAAAGTATGTTGTCTGTAAATTATCAGGTTTAAAATATCTAGATAACTTAAGGGATATCTCTGCAAGGAGAAACACCTTTTTAGATCTTTTAGATGCTGCTTCTTCAATGGCAAGGAAAGGAAATATCCCCAGCGAGGTACTCTTCCAGGGACACAGGTCTAGTACAAGAGAACTCTTGAAAACGGCACTAAGTTCAGCCAGTCTTAAAAAGCTGCGCTGTATTTCTGCAAAGCTTTAACTACCGTAGTTTTATAAGGATGCCAACGAAGGCTGAGGGTGTAGAGCAAAATAGTTCTAAGCTTCAGTTAAACTTCTTTAGGTAAGATCTTATTTACTTTTCCTTTCTTAATGTACCAAAAACAAGAAACTAATACTATATGACAGTCTCTTTCAGTATAGTGGTTATCATATGTAGTTTAACATAGCAATGAATTGAGTTAACCATTACCAACTGAAGAGAATTTTGTGAATCCTATATTTTTCTTGTATTAAATTTTGACATCACGTTTTCTTAAATTTCAGCTACTTAACATATTTTTTTCCTACTGGAATCTAGCTTTGATATGAGCCATGGACAAGCATAGACTACTGCTACTGTACACTGCTACAGTTGAACAAATGAGACCTGCAAGTGTCCATTAGTAAAGTTTTGCAAGGGTTCCATACCCGATGTTGGTAGTTAAAATGGTAGGTCGGCAAGTTAATTAAATCATAAAATGTTCTTTACACTTTGCAACCTTCTTATTTTTCTGGGGGTTTTGATGTGCAATGAAGATAAGAGTAGTTGTACAATAGTGTTAATGCTGTTGGAAGTGAAATGTACTGCATCTGTCTGTTCTGGCAACAGTATTTTATGTAGCGCATTGCACCCTGAAGGATCCCAAGAAACTTTAGATTGTTTATATAATAGAGAATTTTCTTCACTACTGAAATGCATCTACCTCTCGTAAGGAATATGACACCCATTCTTCTTTAATGCTGCATAGTATTTCTTTAGGAGGGCAAGAGAAGGTCTTCAGTTGTAACTACAGGTGGAATTTTATATACTGTATATGCAGAATGTTATTACCTAAATTGGAATTTGGCTAGGATACTGAGGTTTCCACTGTCTTTTACAGTTCTTACCGCTAATAACTCTTAGCAACAGATTCTGTCACCCTTATGCTCTTATTGAAATCAGGAAGATTTTACATTCATATGCTATTCAGCATGTGTAAATTGGTAGAATCTAACCCCTAGTTTATTTTTTGTATTGGTTTCATTGCCTGAAACAGGCTGCACACCTAAAGAACAGGTATACAACCAACCAAAGGTGTATTCGTTTTGTGATCTGCACATTAATGAATTGTTTATAATTTTTGAAACTGCTGAAGTTCTTCCATAGGTAATATGGATAGACATACATGATAAACATCTTCAGATACACTTTATTTTATTTTTTTTCCTTTGGCAGGAAGGTGCCATGCTGCAGGTAACAAACGAAGAAGTGGTCAACCACAGACATGCTTCAAGAAATAAGATATTCTGAATCATCAGAAAATAATTGCTTTTTCTGGCTTCATTAAAAATCTATAGGTTAAATGAATCCTGATAATAAAACATCTCCGTTAGTACAGCCTCCTGTAATGCTGGGGTTTTTAAAAATATAAAATGATAGTAATAACTGTCTGTAAATCTCTTGAATAAAATTCAGGCGGGCTAGGAAAAGCGGACCATTAATGTTATGAAATAACAAATGTTATATGAATAGAAACATTAAATGCATATTTTTATCGCGTTAAAATAAAATATTTTTATACCAAAGTAGTTCTAGTGTAATGATTAATAAATCTAATGTGTGTTAACAACACTGTTTATATACAATTGAGTTGAGCCTTTGAGGCCTTTCAGAAACATACATTTCATTTTGAGGGAGATTAAAACAATTTGACAACCATATTGATATAATTTGCATATCTGAGTAATCATTCACATGCGTGTACTTGTTCTGTGCTGGGAGAAACAGCATTACGCAGTCAAGAAGCTACTTTGATTTTGGACAAACTTCATTTGTTTCTAAATAAGTAGCTTTTTGGCTACAATTTTTATCCTACTGTATGAAAAAGTCTCTTCTGTCTTTGAAAACTAATTGCTTAAGACAATTCAGATGAGTCAAAACTTGTTAAATAGGGTCTTATTTAGAAACAGCTTTGCATTTAGCATGTAAGATGTAATGCAAAACTGTGATCTACCAAAACCCAAGTTGACTTTTTTTGTTTGTTGCTTACTGTGTATAATATTACACCTGGGGAAATTCTGTTCCACTGCGCGCACACAGAATTCATGTCCCCTGTAGATCTCTCTGCTTCCCTGCAGGAAAAATTACTTTCTGATGGGGAAGCAAAAGGAAGCTGCAAGAACTGTCACATGACCCCTCCCCAGCAACCAGGGTAAATTGTTTCAGGTGTCCAGAGCATTCGGTGGAGAGAGAAATCACTGCAGGGCTGGTGGCTCTTACCCTGCCCAGGGCTCAGCTGCTAGTCCCGGCTGGGTTGGATGGGACTCTCTCTTCCCTTGCAGTGAGGGGCTGGAGCCAGGTCAGACCCACCCCCAGAAACATCCCTCAGTGGCATGAAGCTCTGCGCACACAACCTCTCCCCCTTCCTCCCCACTCTCCCTCCCCAGTTTCTGTCCCCATTCTTCCTCAGCTGCAGGGAGAGGAGTCTATATGGGGAGGTGCAACCCTTGTGCATCCAGGACTCCCACCCACTGCTGAGCCTCACCCTCTGTATCCAGTGTCCAGTTGCACCTGTACCAGCCCACCTCGCTCCTTCCCCCCGCCCGCCCGTTCTTGGACCCCCATTCCACCAATCTCTATCACCCACACCACACTGCTGAGCCCCTCTACTGATCTCCAGCCATCTTCACCTGGACCCCCTCAGAGTCCCATTCCCCCTGCACCTGGAATCCCCAATGAGCCTTTGTGCATCCAGATCCCTCTCCTGAGCTGCCTGCACCCAGATTGCCCCAGCCCTGGATTCCTCCACACATGGATCCTGCCAGGCTAAGCCTGCTTGACCTGCCCCTGGGTCAGGGCTGGGCATGCATGCAAGAGACTGTCCCTTTCCCTTGCTATCTTGGTGCACTTGGTGTGGAGGGGCAGGGCCAGCCATTGCACCTCAGTCACCATGGTGGAGCTGCAGAGTTATCTCCCACCTCTGTGCAGCCAGCGGTCTGTGCTCTCCACTGTCATGTTGGAGCTTCCACATTTATTTTGTGAGAAACTATGCAGAGTTTTAAAATACTGTGTATGGAATTCCCTCATGAGTATAATGTGTATCTTCTGAATTACACATAAGAGGTTGAAATACATTCCAGCTTAGAAGTTACTTGGAAAGCTAAAGCATTTCAGCCTTGTATTGTTTGACTGTCCACTGCACTGAGTTTAAAACAAAGTTGGAAGCTATTATGCTTAGCTTTTCTATAGTAATAGACATTCTTATGTCTTTATGCATTCTTGAAAATAGTTTAAAATAATGTTTTGAGGCTTTAGTATAAAATTTCTTTGATAAAACAATGTAGCAAACCTTGAATTGCATAGTTAATTGCAGGGCTGCACAGGAGACAGCCACTAATCATGATTGACCTAGGGTCAGACCTGTAGTCTTTTGGTATGCTTTCTAATTACTCAGGAGGCTTCCTTCCCTGCTTGGACATGTAACCTGATTTGAGCCAGGTCCGGTTTACAAAAATTTGTTTTGCGTTTAGCAATTCTGTGTTCACATCCCAACTCACTTGGCGACTTAAGATGCAAATTGGAAGAAAAACATTTGGGGAGGAATTCTTGTGCCTTTTGTGTTTGTATGACTCCTATTTTCTATTTGAAATAAAATATATATATATATATATACATATATATATATATATATAGCAGTACTTCACCATTGTGTGAATTTAGCAAAGGTGAAAGCATAATCTGTGTTTCTCTGAGGCTATGCCACCTTCCCTCCCTGTAAAGAGGGGGTGGGGGGCGATGGGGGTGACGTAAATGGGGAAACATGCTAAAGCTGTGGAAAGCTGCAACATTTTAATAGATTTTAAGGTGTCTCACTGTAGCATACTTCATTTATTTAGGAACATGCTTAAGAATCTGGACAAACAGGATTCTTGTGTTCAGTGGTGAATTTAGTGGAAAGTTGTGGTTTGTAGTCAACATAATACTAATTCTAGTAATTCTCAATAAGTCCTGCAATGTGTGGTTATTGCTCCTCTGTTTGTAAATAACCTGTCTTCCTTTTTTCCTTCAAACTACTATGAAGCCACTTTTTTGCAGAGTAAATCTTCATTTAAAAAGTTATTTTGCCATTCAAGATACATGCTATGTCTCAGTAAAAGTGAGTATTACTGCTAGTACTTTGCTTTCATAAAACTGTACAATAAAGAATAAGGAAAGATCATGTTCATTCACTTAAACAACATCAATTTCTGAAATTACCTGTGTCTGCCAAGGAACTTCCAATATGCTGCAGACAACTGAGGACCTGGTTGTAGATTTTGGGATTGGGTTACCCCACAGAACAGGAGGCATTTTAATCTTAAAATGGTCAAGAGTAAGGCTTTCCTCCTTCATTCTTCAAGGTGGAGGTGAATGAGTGCTTTCCTTTGGTCCATTGCTGGCCTCCAGCCATCCAAAGTAATGCAAACTCCTAAGTTGTGCAGGAGTGTGGCATAGCAGTGATCAAAATTACAATTGATGCAGAGTCTGGTGTGTAGGCAGAGAAGCAGGAATTTGTGACCAGTTGGCCCCGCTCTTTCCAGCCTCCTTTTCTGTGCATCTCCTAAGAGATGGGTGGGATTCTTCAGATTCTCAACTACCCTGCTCTAAAGGATGAAATTTACAATCTGGAGATCTGACCCAGGACCCTCTGCACTACATAAGCTGGTTGGTTGAGCAGCAGCACAAGAGGGGTTGGTCTGGGCTGCTGGAGAAGGTCAGCTGGGAATTCTGCTCAGCCCCTGGGTCTGCTTTTGTGTGCATCCCACAGGCCCCTAGGGTGAAAGTTCTGTGGTTCCAGTCCAAGGGTTGAAATAGCAGCAACCCCAATCTGGGACCAACATGTGCGGGTGAATTTTTGCCTGTAAATAGTGAGTTTGGGTAGGTAGTTGGCTGCATAATTCAAGTCTATTGTGCTACGTATGGCATATGCACATTGGAATATGTTAGTGACAATTCAGATTTCACATCTGTTCCTTTTTAGGTGCACTACGTTTCTACTTAGGCTAATATTCTGGCAACCTGATCAGGAGAGGCAGATATTGGATGGGAATGCAGTGAGGCAATAAGTGCTCCTTAAACTGTTCTTAAAGTGTGAAGCAAAGTGTCTGCAAGTAAAGGCACTTCCATCCCAAGGTGCATTGGAGCTCAGTTATGTACTTCATTATAAAATTATCACACTGATATTTGAAACGCTGTTCCCCATAGAGGATACATGTTGGCTCAACATTACCTTCATTTTGTGCCTTTAGGTTCAGTTTATAGTAATAGTCATTGCTTTGGCAAAGTAGGAAAAGAAATTACTGGAGTTGAAATTTAAGAAAGAGGCTAAGATTAACCTCTTCTAAAAGTGGTATAGGTAGTCAGCACTTTATTTCAAAATATCTGTATGACCTCTTCAATACTCCTTTGTTGCAGAAGTGAACAAATGAGGCTTCAAAGATGGGCACTAGAGGGAGAGGAGCTCTAAGAGAATAGGCTAGAAACCATGGAAAAGGTGAGGACATGGAATCTATAATCACTATGTAGTATACTTGTAAAACCAGATTTCAAATAACCATACTAATCTAGATTAGCTCATAGCTACCAAATAGATCAATTATCTACCACAAGAGATGTCACTACCTGGTCAAGAAGGGGTTAAAGATTTAAGCGGTAGGAAGAAGCAGGTTAGTTAGATTTGAGGTGCAAGGGCAAACTTTTACAGAAGCTTGCTTGCACTTGTACTTAAACAGTATTGGGTCAGGTCAAATAAGCCATTTTAGAACCTGATGGCCTTACCGTTTTCCATGAAACTCCTAGGTATAAAATATCTGCAAGTCTGATTTTGGCAAGCAACTACATTCTCCCTTTAAGATTCCTTTCTTCTGTGTGTCTACAAGTTAAATTCACTTGTAATAAGTGTTTTTTAAAGGGCCAGTCAGATTTAAAAACTACTGTATTGTAGGTACTACTGATAACTCTTTAAAAAGAGAAACTAGCAAAGTAATAGTCACAGGGTTACTAATGTTTCTATTTTGAGCTTGACATTAGCCTTTTTCATGGTATTCTATTGAATTATACTAGGGAAAAGGTAGTTCTCAGTGAAAGTGGTTGAAGCCCAGAGAGTTTCATATATGCGTTATGAAATAAAAAAGCCTTGAGAGACTTCAGTCATATATCCTCTTAAATGTTAATACAGGTTCGACTAGAATGGCAGACTTTTAAAGATCTAAAAGGGTAAAAGTTGTGGGTCTGTATACAGCTATTTTTAAATTGTATGGTGTGCCAATTAAATTCCTATTGCTGTGATCAATGCCAGTGATTAGCAGAGATTAAGATTTAATCTTCCTAACTTTCTTCAACCCTCCAAAGTTTTGTCTTCAAGGCTAGATCAAATCTTAATAATTCCTTCAGAGATGCAGAATGGGACTCGGCTAATAAGTCACCTTTTTGAGAAATCGAAAATACTTGTATAGGAGGAAGCGGTCTGTTCTGTCCTTAATGTTAGATCTTGCCTAGGAGCCAAACCTGCTGCTGGCCACTTCCGGGGCGCAGTGCGGTCCGTGGTGCCAGGACAGGCGGGAAGCCTGCCTCTGCACGCCAGCTGTGCTGCTGACCGGGAGCCACTGGAGGTAAGTCTGTGCCCCAGCCCTGAGCCCCCCCAAACCCAGAGCACCCTTCTGCACCCCAAACCCCTCATCCCAATGCCTGCACCCCCAGCCCAGAGACCTGGTCCTCAACCTCTTGTCCCAGCCCAGAGCCCTCTACCACATCCTGAACTCCTTATTCCTGGCCCAACCCTGCAGCCCTGAGCCCCTCCCACACCCCCAAACCCCTCATCCCCAGCTCCGTTGGATCAGGGGCATCAACAATTTTCTTCAACTGGGTCCCCAGGAAAAAAGCTTGAAAACCACTGTTCTGGGAGGTGTGACAGTTGTCCACTAAAAACTTGGACATATATAGCAATTTTTAATGCACAAATACAGTGTGAATGGAGTATTGTATAGGAGCAGATTGTTATTCTCTCAGGGGTAAGTTTTTTGCATTATGAGGAAAGTAGGTATTTGGTTAACAAAATATGAATTGATAGCCTTGCATCTGCTGCTCTAATTACTGTAAACATAGCTGCAGCAAATTTAACACTGTAGATTCGTGCCATGATAAATGGCATACCTTCATCCAATTTTTCTTTGAAATAGAAGTCATCTTGGCATTTCCTTTGTACGTACAGCATCTTACTACTTTCGTATAGCACTTTTCTGAGTTACTGGACACTGCTGCTGTGGAATGCTTATACTATTCCTTTTTTTTTTTTTAATGAACAAAGTCCTAATTTTTGTGTTAGGATACCAGATATTCACATAACTACATTCTGTATCGGATGCTTATAATACTTAAAAGGTAACATTTTTGGTGTAAGTTCTTATCTCGCCGCTACATACTTATTTCTTAAAATACCTTTTCAGACCTGTTTTAGGATATGTATAAGAAAGGGAAAGTGATCTATTGTGAATAAGGATGTAAATACCTTTGCAGATTTCATGGCACAGATAAATCCACTAAAGCTAGCATGTCTTCACTGTATGCAATCATAAGGCAAGTAAAATAGTATATATAAGTATAAATAAATAAATTAAATAAGGCAAGTAAAATAGATTTTACCTGGGAACATTTGAGAAAACTCTTGGCAAATCTGACCTCTAATTTGTTTTTAAACAGAATTTTTAAGGTGTTTACAAAAGATTTAATTTAGAACAATGTAAAAACTTTAAAAAAAAAAAAAAAAAAAAAAGTAATTTTCCTTAGGATAAAAGAGAAAAGTCAAGTTATCCAGACTTTAAAAAGACAGTAGATAGTACATTACATATTTGAAAACATACAAATCATAGGAAGTGTCTGATTCACCACTGCATTCTTTCATGTTTACATAGAAAAGTGAATGGTGTAATAGTGGCATAAGACTAGGGTAACAGATTGTACCTGCTTCAACAATTTCAATATGTACTTAGTGGAAAAAATGTCAAAATAAGTATAAAATTAACGAGCAATCCTAGTTTGCTTGAGACTACAAGTGTTTGTGTATGTGTATGTGTATATTTTGTGGGAGAGAGGAAAAGTCTGAATAGCCTCCATGACCTCTTCAGAAAACTAGTACAAAAAGTATAATTTACACCCACAGAAAAGAGAAATACATAAATAATACATAAAACTACACAAAATTTAAGCCAAACCTTTGCAAATCTAAGCCTTCAGCTTTTTTAAAAAAAACTCTGCCAGTGCTAACAGACTAAATCAAAATATAAGGCTTTACCTTCCAAGAGTCATGTACTTAGGAAGGAAAATACGTTTTTTCCCCTCCATTTGCAACTCCTCTCAATTTTGTGCCGATCCCCCACCCCCTTTTTTTTTTTTTTTTGCATTGATCCTTCAATTTCTCTACCAAATAGGGAGAATTCTCCTAGTTCCGACTGTGACAAAACTTATATACCTGTCTGCCCCCTACAACCCTTTTTCCATACAATTATATCAATGTAATATTTATTTGCAAATACTGTGTGCAAACTCATTTTAAAGGCAATAAATCCACACTAAGTAGAAATTATACTTCTGCTGGTGGCCTGGCATCCTCCAGTAACTCTAATTACATCTCAACAGCTCAGTCAAACTAGCAGGTTTTTACTGCTGTAGCTTCTAAGTGTTGACAATTTATTTATATATAAAAACTATCCCAATAATTAAAGATGCAGGCCACCTGCACAAGTCTCAAAATACTAGTTTGGGTCTCTCTTTTTTTTCTTTAACATGTTCATAAGCATTCTTGGCCTCCAGCGTTTGTTACTATCTCCCTCTCCCCCACCGGTCAGCAGAATGAGTTCTAAATAATGTAGTGATCCTAATATTACTTATTTTTGTTTCCGTTCTTCTTGGTTATCTTGTTTCTGTTCTGATGTGACTGGTCTCTTAGGTATTATCAAAATGCTGCCATTACTACCACAATGAAGAGCATACTGGCTTGGATTAACAGGTCTTCCCTGGTCATCCCTTAACCTACTGAAAACTACATGATAAAGTAGTTACACTTAGTTTTTGCTTCATAAGACTAATTGATTTATTACACTGAAATTTCTGCTTCTTAAGGCTCTCTTTTTGGGCATGAAGCTTGCACACATCCTCTTCCAAGTTCAGGATCACATCTAGTTTACATTTGCGGCAGTTCTGAGCAGCAGCCTTGTTTTTTCCTTTTCGCCTTATGTCACTTATAAATAAGTGATATTTCAGTATCTGTCAGATAGAACTTTGATAACATGTTGTTGAATGCATCAATAGGCATGCTCACAATTTCATCTACTGAAAATGGAATTCTCAGGGCTTTGACATGGCATTCATCATGGCTAAGATTATCTGTGCTATTGAGGCAACTGCCCTTTACTTTGTTTGATTTCCTAGATGATGAAGAATGATGCTCAGAAGTGGATGCTAATTCATTTGGCAGCTGCCAAATAAGTGTGGTTATGAAGAATATGTTGAAGTGGGGGGACTCCCCACAATAGTCTGAATCGCTTTGATAGTCCATATTGGCAGTGTTTACTATGCTCTGGGTAATGACCCCCTACAGCTCCTAAGCCATCATGGGAAGTATATTCTATATTGCTACTGTAGCCAACAGCACCTTCATTGCAGGTTGAAACAGAAGATAAATCAGAATTGCTTGAAGAGGTTGTGCTCTGGCTTGAAAGTCCAGAATCTGAGTCAGGTTTTTCAAAAAGCTGAGAGACTTCCCTAGGATCAAAACCTTCCAATGGTAATGCCATTAGATTTATCTCCTCAAATATGTTCTCATCAAGGTCTGAAAGAAGATTCTGGTTTGTTAGGTTCCTAATGTCAATAGATGGTGGTAACCCCCAATTAGTCCCATGAAGTAATGATTCAGGGTTTATGATGCTAGAATTTAAATGCAGAAAGGAATCCTGTCTCTGTATACTCCTTATTTCTGGATTTACCCTAGTGCTGTGGTTTGATCTCAGTAACATAGCTTCATGGAGGCTGACATCATGGCTAATAGCCTGGGTCAAATTTACAGTGTAGTAAGAGGATAATGAATTCATGCCTCTACTACTACTGCAAGCAACAGGTTGAGTAGCTCCCAGTGAAATTTCCTAAAAGGAAATGGGAAAAAAAATACAGAATCAGCAACTTTTCACTCACTCACTCTCACTTTTTTTTCTTTCAGTATTCTCCCTACTATTAGAATCCATAATAGCACTAAACTTTTCTATTACCTGATCTGGAAGCACTATGTCCTACTTGCACACAGGATCTATCTAGTCTACAACTATAGAATTTCCCACAGACTGCATCCTTTAGCACAGAATTGTGCTCTAAAATTTAAGAGATTAAAAACATGAGCAGAGTCCAACCACTACAGTGCCGTCTTCCTAAATCTGCCGACAGCTTGAAACAAGCTGTGTGAGTTATGAACTACCCCATTCAGCGTAATGGCTTGATAAATGGTCCTGTTTAGTTTTAAGATGTCAACATTAGCTATTTTACTGATCATTCTGGAAGACATACCCTGAGAGTGAGGGACAAGCACGTTGACTGGATATGTCCTCATTGCAGAGAGAACTCAGGTGAGCGGTACCTAATAGAGCCTAGCCCAGGCAAGAACAGCCATGCTGCAAAGCTTTAGTCAAATTACTGTGTCCTGACTGGTGCTGCACTCACCCATGTGTGTTGCTGGGACTTCTGGGGGCATGTCCCATAGTTCTTTGTACTTTCACAAGCTGAGCTGTGAATGGTGGGAGAACATGTCTCCCATTTTGGGCAGCTGGGGGTGGGTGGGGGAGAGGGGGGAGTTGTGAGAAGGCACTGAAGGACCAGCATTCTAGTGGCTTAGCCTGGGTCTTCCCTGCAAAATGGGCAGGGGTCCAGCCTCAATGAAAGCATCGCTTGGACTTAGTCTATACAGAAGGATGGACAGTTAGCCCAGTTTAAAAGCACCATCACGCTTGGGTCAGATATTTGAGTGTGTGGATTGTAAAGGTGTTAGCGGTAACACCTGAGTAACCGTGTGGGTTAACTGTACAGTAAAGACACACCTTTAAACTGCCTGCCTTCTCATCCACTAAAACAGTCCACTCTCCTGCTGTCAAAACCTCCAGGTTACGGTCTCCTTCAACATTTATATATAAAACTTCTAGAATTTCCAGCTAATGCAAAATAGGGGGAGGCAAGATTGTATTATTCATTATCATATTGAATTCATTATTTTCTTTCAATATAAATGAAGCTGCTGCATAACCTCCAATTTCCAAGTGCTAGATTGCCAAAGAAGCCACAGACCTTTGTCATGGCATTTAGATCCTTACTGTTGCAGAGTCGACAGGCCTTGGTTATATTTTGTAACTTCTAATAATACAAAATAATTATAACATTGTAATGTCCTGTTTATTGACTCAGGCTCTAGCACTCAGTGTAGCTGCTCTGATTTTTATCAAGTCCAATGTTCAAAAAAATAGTCTTAAGACTAACTGAAAGCTGGTGGGTGGCTTTATTTATTTATTTATTTTTTTAAATGAAGTAGCTTTAAGCCCCAGACAAGATCTGGCCAATGTCATTTTAAGCCACATTTTCTTTCTTGGGGGAGGGGGGAACAACTTGCTATGCAAAAGACTTGGGCAAGCAGGAAAGACCACACTGCACTCTCACTGCATGCAAAATACTATCAAATGCACAAATTAAAAAAAAATTTGAAAAAATATTTCCCCCCTTTTAATCTCTGTTACCTACCAAATGTTAGTAACATTTAAGGAAAGTCAGACAAAATATACTTTGAAATGTAAAGTAAGGTTTGAGAATTTAGATAAACTCTGATTCCTTTACAGCTTCATTTGACGAACAGTGCTTCATTGTGAATATATCACAGTACATAAAGATAACACCTTTAGTAACATAGGATTTTTAAAACATTAAAAATTAGCTGAGAAGTGGGATGAGACCCTTTTATCAAATAATGAGGTTTTAATATTCAGATTTATGTCCTCTGATATTCAGATTTCTGTTTACATGCTGAAGCTATGCCTGTCCCAATATTTTGCATATTTTGAGGGCCTATTTCTGCTTTCAGTTATGCAACTACAACCCCCTTTGCAAACAGTGGGATTTACAAACACATAACAGAGCAAAATTAGACCTACCCACTGGTCCAGTTACAGAACCAAGTCTGGAGCCAGAAGCTGGATTTGAAACAAAAAGTATTATGAATAAACTAACAAGCATATAACAGGTCATCTCTACCAGAACAGGAAAATGTTAGGTTATGAAGTTCTGTCTTATGGTTATTTAGGGGGATGGTAGGAAGGATTTGTTTAAAGTCCAATGACAGATGCTTGGCTCCATCATCTAGCTGGAGTCAAAGATGTTCTCCACCTCACCAACTGTGAAGTGAATGGCAAGGTGTCCCCACAGTTAAATCCTACATATTTTCTCTTACAAGTGGGCTTATCAGACTGCAGCTCATTAAGCAAATAATCTCAGAAGCATTTGTACAAATCAGTTGTGTGTGTATATATAAAGTTCTCTGCTATGCTTACCTGTAACTCAGGTGACCGAAAAAAGTCTTGCCATGTTTCTTCTACGGAGTTATCACATACTAGCCCTGCTGTAGACTGGGAGGTAGAGCTGGTGTTTTCAATTTATGCCCTTAAAAGAAACAGAAGTTTTTTTTCCAAGATCTGTTGTTATTTTTTTAAACTGTTAGCAGTTAAAAGGCCTACGGTTGCTAAACACAGACTGTGAAAATACTGTCATGAGTATCCTGTTTTACATAGATAAACTGTCTTGTTGAATATTACCAAGGGGCACTGGGAAGAACTGGAATTTTTAAACAGTTTTCAAATAAGTTATGTAATTTTACAGATTCAGGAAGCAGGTAAGTAATGACTATGCTAAAAGGTAATGACCAGAGTAGCTTTTTACAACAGAGTTTTCAGATAAATTACTGAACTGACTTGTGACATACTCTCTGCTTACTCTTTAATTAAATGGATTATCCCAGTTATCCAACTATGCCAGTTATAATCCATTGCTAATACAGCTGCGAGTTTTCACATTTACCTCTAGTGCATTTTCTGTCTGTGATGTCAGCAGCAGCAAATAGTCTCCCAAGAAGGGAGAGGAATCTATGGAATTTCTGTTGCTCTGCAGTGGAGGAAACAAAAACACTTTTTGAAAAGCACAATTCTTTAGAGACAAACAAGAAGTAAAGTAAGGGGTGTGGGGGAAGGGAGCACAGTCCCTTCTCTGCTAAAAACAGAGGGAGAGCTCCCTCTCCTCTCACTCTGGTTTCAGTCCAGTGGGCTCTAATCATCAGACACAAATGAGTGCAAGTTAGCTAATACAGATTCAATGGTTTGTAATTTTAAGCAAGGGTCTGAAATATAAAAACTTAAGCAAATCTTGACTTTCTATCACATCCCCACCATCACGCAGATGCCACACTAGCAGTCAGTGGCATGTCTAGGTTGAAGTTTTAGGTGGAACACTGTAATCCATTAAAATTTAAGGTGTCCCTCAAGCCCCTGATGGGGCTGCTAGAAGTACAAAAGAGCACAGGTGCTCTCCTTAGCTTGCTGCTGCTTTGGAACAGTGCAATATGGTGAAGTGTGCTGGAGCTGTTAACCCTGCATGGAGCCATCGTCTGGAAGAGAAAATGCTATGCTGTTAGGAGGGGCAGAATGATCCTATAACTAAAAGCATCACTCCTGCCCCACAAATGGCGCACTTGTGCTTTCCTCCTTGACAAAGTTGCACCCACCTGACAAACAGTGGGAACACATTTGAAGCCTCTAAGTCCAGTAAAAGGTTGAAAACAGACTGGGTAATGACAGGCAGGGCTGCTGGCGAAATAACTGGAAATTAAATTCTCAGCTCTCTTGGAAAAGAAGCAATCCCTTTATTGCAGATTGCAAGGAGACGTAGGCCACAAGTGCTCACTTGACTTTTTAAGTCCGTGCTTTAGTGTAACTGTAAAATGTGGCAACCTTAGTGTAACTCCCCCCCCCTTTTCAATATACAACAATACTTGGATATTGACAACCAAGTCATCCAAAATTTAATCCTCTAGGGACGAATCCTACTTCAAACATTGAATCCTGTGGGCATACAGCACCATCTATACCTTGATAAACCACATAGTAAAGTGAAAACATAATTTAGCATCCTTGTCTCAAATATTTATGTGCCTAACTTTGAAAGCTTGGAGAGAGAAGGTCTGCTATCTTCAGAACTAGAATAAATAGAATAGAATAAAAACTAATTTTAAGATGACTGATTTTGGAAGGATTAGAATGTTTCAAGGTGAAACAATATTTGTAAAGGGAGCCTAACTTTTGAGAAGAAGAATGGGGATGTCCTATTTAGAGTATCATCCAGACATTACCTCTTTATTAATTTTCCTAATAGCACTCACAGAACGAATGATAAACCATTTACCCAGGGGTTATGTGGGGGTTTTTTTTGTATCATTACACTTACCTCAGTGTTAGAACCTGTATTTTCTCTCTCTTCCCCCTCAGTTTTAGCCTTTTTTTCCATTTTCTTCATCATTCACCTGCTTTATCTTCTCCCCGTCTTGAGATTCTGATTGTTCACTTCCTTTATGCAGATAATAGTAATCCAAAGCTTCCTGACCAGTTTTCAAGTCTACATCCTGAAGAGTCAGAAAAAGTATATTCATGCCAAAAATATTCTTTAAAAAGACACCCCTGCTTAATTCAGTCATATTATATAATTTCCAGTGAAACATATATCTGATCATATATAAATGTCATAACATGACAAGCTGAGAATAGGACTGAAGTAGGACAGAATCCTGCATGTGTAATACATTAATGTACGCTCTGTATCTCCAGTTTTATATGGGGATACTGAACCTCCTTATGGTATAGCTTGACATTCTTCTGCTTCACTCACCAGCAGGGGATAGTTGAATTGCATAGAGCTGCAAACGATGACCCACAATTGCACTGGACATAAAAGCAGACACTACCATAATTTTTTAATATACAAACATGCTAAGCTGTGACACACAAATTACATGAAATTGTGCTCATGGTGATATGGCAGGAAGGGGTTTGCAACTGCTATTACAGTAACTATTTTGTTTCCATGTAGGCAAAGTCCAGGACGGAGGGGGTCAGAATAGTTACTTTTGTAATTGTCTAAATATGACTTAAAACTCCATTGCACGGTAGATACATTGTGACTATATTCCATCCCAGTGTGTTATTGTGGAATGTCATCCAGAAGACACTGAAAGCAAAAACTTTTCAATATTCTGAAATCAGAATAATGTTGTTTCTGGTGTTTGAGACATACATACTGGAACTTTCAAATGAGAACTAAAAAGACAATGTCTACAATGGATAACTCCATTCTCTAGAATGGAATGTTCTGCAACAGCAGAAAAGGTAGGTTCATATTGAATAGCAAGTGTTACCTTCTCTGTTCCAAAATCATATGTTGGAGCACCATGAATTTAGGTTTAAGGCTTTATTGATCCCCAGACATGAAGTGTATAAATTCTCCAACTTGAATCAGTCTCTTTCCTATATAAAGCTTTTTCTGAACTTCAAAAGGTGTCTGTTTTTTTTTAAGTACAACTTGATACAAAACACACTCAAAATCATCTGAAATGTCAAGAAGCTAAAAACATAGAAAGACAAAGTATTTTAAAATATACTAAATGTTCTTGGGAAACAAAGTAACTTAGGACCCTAATTTTATTATATGACTTTTGAAAAAGTTGTAAGGGAACCCTTAATTTTAAAAATAGACTTTTCCAATGGTAAACTGGCATCAAGTGCATTAATCAATTCCTCTGATGCAAATCTTTATCCAGTATATAATATACAATTCCCAGATACTAATAAGGAGACTTCAATATAACTGTAACTGAGAAAATAGCCAGATATCTGGAACTGATCAGAGAACTTACTTGTTATGAACAAAGATCAGGAAGCGATTTGTTTTTCCAAACACTTGCAAATTTTTCAATATAAATTTCCCCCCTCCGTAATGGAACGCCAGTGGAAGGCAGTTTAGGATGTGAGATTTTTAGTCTGCAATAACTAAGGTCTTGTTCCTGCACATGCTTATGAGTTCAGTGAGCTACATCTGGTGCATGCAGTTATTCACACACACTAGTGTTTGCATGATCAGAGCTAAGTCTTTCATTCTAGAAAGAACTGGCCTATATTTGACAAATATTAATATAATTCAGTACTATCTCAATCAAAAACTGAGATCTAAAATCAGGGATAAATAGGTATAAAAACCTGCAGCAGCTCCCCTGGTCCAGCAGGTGTACAGCATGTTGAAAGCAATACAGAGTGCTCAGCCCCAAAGAAACAAACAGCCTAAAAGTGCTCAGCCCCAACAAACAGCCTAAAAGAGCAAATCCACCCCCCCCCCCCCAAGAGCAACCTTTCTGGATGACTGAGGAGTGGCATGAAGGAATCTTTAGCTTGCAGGATTACAGCCACAACGTGGTGTCCCGAAGGGTAAGCATAAATAGAAAATTATGAATGGGGAGGCAACATAGCATCCTCAAGATTCCTAGCAGAAAAGTAAAAGTTGCAACCTCATCCCATCTCAGGGGGTGGGGTGGGGCGTGGCGTGGCGGAAATCGGCCACAGCAGCTTTGTGAACAGTAATGGACACGTGTTTGCAGTGTAGATAATGCAAAGCATTTGAAATTGCATTAGCCTACAATGGACATATGCAACAGCTGATAGCCTGCTATAAGCCTATTGTGGAGTTAGGCTAGCCTTTAACAGCTGTTCCATCATCAGGAAGACAACTCTTTTCTGATGCTTCAGAATGGTTAGTTCCTTTATAAGGGCAAAACCAGTGGTCAAATATTTCTACAATCTATAAAAGTCAGTAGTTTTCATGCCTTTACTGTCACCACCAATTCAAAGATCGCTTTCAGATCCTTTCCTATCACTTCAGGAGGCCAGGACCAGTTTAGGCTTTAGCGTTCACATCCAATGAGATCAATGGGGTGGGAAAGTTCACACTTCTCAGAGCCATTGTTTCAGATTGTCCGCAGACTCAGGAAGACAACTCTGCAGGAGGCAACATTCAGTTCATATTTGGAAGATTTTCTATACAACCATAAGGGCTAGAGCCATATCATATTGCCTCTATATAAATCTATGGTATGCCCACATCTTGAATACTGCATGCAGATGTGGTCGCCTCATCTCAAAAGAAAAAAAAATGTATTGGAATTGGAAAAGGTTAAGAAAAGAGCAACAAAAATGATTCAGGGCATGGAACAGCTTCCACATAAGGAGAGATTAATAAGACTGGGACTTTTCAGCTTGGAAAAGAGACGACTAAAGTGGGATATGATTGAGGTCTATAAAATCATGACAGGTGTGGAGAAAGTAAATAAGGAACTGTTAGTTACTCCTCATAACACAAGAACTAGGGGTTCTAGAACTAGAACACCAAATGAAATTAATAGGCAGTAGGTTTAAAACAAACAAAAGGAAGTATTGCTTTATACTACGCACAGTCAACCTGTGGAACTCTTTGACAGAGGATGTTGTGAAGGCCAAGACTATAACAGGATTCAAAAAACAACTAAAGTTCACGGAGGATAGGGCCATCAATGTCTATTAGCCAGGTTGGGCAGGGATGCAAAACCATGCTCTGAAGTGTCCTTAGCCTCTTTTTGCCAGAAACTGTCAATGGGCAACAAGGGATGGATCACTTGATGATTACCTGTTTTGTTCATTCCCTCTGAAGCACCTGGCATTGGCCACTATCAGAAGACAGGATACTGGGCAAGATCAGTGGTTCTGATCCTATTTATCATTGTGGGCCACATATGCAGCTCTCTATGTATTATGTAGGCTGCAGCCACATAATATATATACTACCTGTATGGCCCTGAGGATGTCACATGGGCTGCAGCTGTGTGCTGATTGGGCTGTAAGCGGCCCACAGGCTGGGGGTTGAGAACCACTGGGACAGATGGACCATTGGTCTGACCCAGAGTGGCCATTCTTATGTAAAGACTTACTCTAAAAAACAAAACAAAAAACAAAACAAAAAAACCCTTCAGATCTATAGGTTTCAGAGTAGTAGCTGAGTTAATCTGTATTTGCAAAAAGAACAGGAGTACTTGTGGCACCTTAGAGACTAACACATTTATTAGTTAAGCTCACGAAAGCTTATGCTCTAATAAATTTGTTAGTCTCTAATGTGCCACAAGTCCTCCTGTTTTTTTTTCAGCTCTATAGGTTCTGAAAATGCTTCATCATGTTGAACAGGTTGAGTGTTTGACACCTCTGGATTAGTGCACTAAGCACAATGCTGAGAGCCAGGGAATCCCAAATTCTGTTCTCACCTCTGACACTTGTTGATTTTAATTACACTAGACAATAGAATTTGGGAGTGAGTCTGGTTAGTGGATTAGGCATCAGCCTTGCATCTAGGAGGCCTGGGTTCTTAATCATGGTTGTGGCATTTGCTTGGTGTGCAACCTAGGACAAATCACTTAAACTCTCAACTTCAGTTTACTAATCTTTAACATTGAAGTAACAATATGGACTTAGTTCATAACTAATGTTTAAAGAGTGCAAAGTATTAAGACACAGGTGGGAAAGAGGTCTCATCTCTAGTAGCAGCAGACAGTACAAACCAGCATTCACTGCCTTTAATTGCTTCAGAGCATGCATTTCACAGTGAGTCAGACGTTCCAAACTCGGCCCTCAGTTATTTGTGGACATTGTTTTTATTGCTGGTTATTCGCTTTCCATTATATTTCATTCTAAGCCTGGACTGGAAATATTCACTCCATTGTTCTTGTTAATCTGTGTGTTGTTTTGCTATGGGTTTTTTGTCCCTTTTCCTTTGTAAAACTATAGATAATTTTATCAAAGATTAAAAATGGATGTTAACAGATTTCTCAAGCTACAGCTTGCTCTTAAGATAACATGCATTCTCTGTCCTGCTAAATTGATTTTTTCACCAAGTTCTCTACACTTTAAACAAAGTCAGATTGCACTTTACACAAGTTTACACCACACAGTACAAGACAGACTTGTGCAAAAGAGCTACAGATACTGGTTACACAACCAGCA
Source organism: Lepidochelys kempii (assembly GCF_965140285.1). Taxonomy (NCBI): domain Eukaryota; kingdom Metazoa; phylum Chordata; order Testudines; family Cheloniidae; genus Lepidochelys; species Lepidochelys kempii. The sequence continues at coordinate 208,462,368 of NC_136381.1, forward strand.
GTGTCTATTTTACTATGCTTTGATTAAGTAATAAAAATATCTAGTTCTTATACAGCTGCTTACTATCTGATTACTGCTGCTATTTGTCTGTGTACTATCAAGTCAGTTCTCTACATTCATAATGAAACAAAACATCCTTTTTTCCTCAGACACAGATGTTGGATCATATTAAAGAAGTCCTGTATTAAAATCACAAATGAGTTTGATTCCCCAGAGTTTAAATTCCAGGGTATTACTAATTAAGAGGAAGGTCTCTTGGTTTTTGGATGCTAATTGTGTTAGTACATCCTAAGACAGAATCTATTCTCAAAGCAATACTTTGTAACAGCAATAACTCACACAGAGAGAGACTCAAAGCGATACTTTGTAACAACAGAAACAGCATACAGAGACTCCCCGCCCTTTTGTTGTATTTATCTCGCTTTGTTAACAATTATGATTAAAATAGAGATAGAGGATGTATGTGGATGGATGCTTGGTGTTGATAATAAATGAATGATCAGGGAGGTGCCAGTCTAAGAATCCAGTGTCGATCAGCCGAAGAAGGCGTCAAGTGGAAATAACCAGAGGACCCCCGGAGGGCAGCTGGAATCCACCCAACAGCCTCAAGAATGGGAGAACCAAAGAACAAGATAACATCTGGCAGCACGGAGCCATCAGGACTGTGCCATCTGCTGACTGAGTCAGCAACAGCATGATGAAGCAATTCCCATAGACTGGCATAGGAAGAAATTCCTATAAAAATGGACTCTAGAAACTGAGAACTTTGGGGTCCAATTCTGCAAACCAACTTCCAGGAGCATCAGATGAGCATCTGAGAAGGCCCTGCTCCCTCCTCGTGTCCAGGCCACCTGGCCAGTGGCTTGGCACGAGCAACTCTAAGGCTGATAACTATGATGATAACCTTGCAGAACCTGTGTGTGTGTGTATGAATGAATGCGCGAATAAATATGAAATTGAATGGAATGTTTATAGCTATAACTAACTGCTTACTATGATTCTTTCTGTATTCATAATAAATGTGGCATTTTGCCTTTTCCCCTTTAATAAGATCCTGCTGGTTTTTATTTTATTGGTATAACACAGACATTTAAAGTCCTCTGAAAGGGACATTATCCTTTGAAATATAATCACAGTTTAAAAAGTTTGGAAGATAAAACAGTAGCACAGGAAATATCAGGATTATGACAATCAGGCTGCCTTGGATTACATATTTTATGTAATGCTATGTCTAGGCATTTTATTAAGATTGCTAAAATTAGTCAAGTGAGTTATTTAGGCTAACTGAATATTACATCCGTGGTTTCAAATGCTGCACCTGTTTACCATCTATTATTATTTTCAATATCTCAATCCTGAAAATTTACTCTGGGCTGCAAATAGGCACACGCTATTGAAGATCCCTTGTTGGCTTCAGAACAGTCATGACAGTCTATTGGATCAAACAAACACTTGGGGGCTGGGGGGGGGGAGTATTTACACAGCACTGGGTCTACTATGTCAACCATCATGTTTACTTGAAAACACACTATTAAGTGTGTGTATGCAATATGTCACACACATTTATACATACGACTCCTCCCCCCGAATGCAAATAGTGATGGACAGAATTAGAAGCGAAATACATAGCGCTATGGTATTTTTATTAACTTCCTGCAGATGTGTAAACCACTCAAATTCAGTTACCGTATAGTTCGTAACTTGAAAAATCACTGACATCCCTTTAAAACATTCAAAAGTTAGTCTTTTAAAGCATTTCTAGAAAATATTTAATAGACCTTTAGGTTTTCAGTCGAAGTGTTCGGGGCTGCCCAGGGTGGGGGTGGGGGGGGAGTGGAAGTGGGGCAATTTGCCCGGGACCCCACAGGGGTCCCCACGAGAGTTTTAGATGGCATTTTGGCTGCAGGGGGTCCTTCAGTGCCGCCGAACACACCCGGAATGAAAGACACACTCTGGGTCTTCAGCAGCAATTCGGCGGCAGGAGTCCTTCTACTTCATGTCTTTGGCGAAGTGCCCCGAAGACCTGGACCGGAAGGACCCCCGCCGCCAAAGACCCCAGGCCCCCTGAATCTTCCAGGCGGCCCTGAAAGTGTTTGGCCTTGCATTGGCCCTCTATACCATGAGTTAATTTCAGCCTGAAGGAAGAACTATTAATAGAAAGGATGAAGTGATGTGTAAAATTGATTTTGTTCTGTGTTTGTGCAGTGTCTAGCCCAATAGGAGTCATGGACCGGGAAGCCAGGTGCTACAGTAATACAAATACTAAATAATAAACCTTGTGAACTGTACAACAGCTTGTTTATTTACTATTCTCTTCTAACCCACTGATGCATCCCTTCAAACTGTATTCCCTCCAGAGTTCTCTTCATCCACTACCTATGAGCAAATCTACAATAGAAACTTTTGCCAGTATAGCAATGTCAGTTAGGGGGTTGATTTTTGACAACATTTCTATACTAACAAAAGCCCTCATGTAGTTGCAGTTATACCAGCATAAGAGTCTTTTGCGACTATAGCTTATTTGCTCACCGAACCGGTTTAAGCTATACAGGCTTCTACATGCAATTTTTTGCCAGCATAAGAATCATAGAATATCAGGGTTGGAAGGGACCTCAGGAGGTCATCTAGTCCAACCCCCTGCTCAGAGCAGGACCAATCCCCAATTAAATCATCCCAGCCAGGGCTTTGTCAAGCCTGACCTTAAAAACTTCTAAGGAAGGAGATTCTACCGCCTCCCTAGGTAACGCATTCCAGTGTTTCACCACCCTCCTAGTGAAAAAGTTTTTCCTAATATCCAACCTAAACCTCCCCCACTGCAACTTGAGACCATTACTCCTTGTCCTGTCCTCTTCTACCACTGAGAATAGTCTAGAACCATCCTCTCTGGAACCACCTCTCAGCTAGTTGAAAGCAGCTATCAAATCCCCCCTCATTCTTCTCTTCTGCAGACTAAACAATCCCAGTTCCCTCAGCTTCTCCTCATAAGTCATGTGTTCCAGTCCCCTAATCATTTTTGTTGCCCTTTGCTGGACTCTCTCCAATTTATCCACATCCTTCTTGTAGTGTGGGGCCCAAAACTGGACACAGTACTCCAGATGAGGCCTCACCAATGTCGAATAGAGGGGAACGATCACGTCCCTCGATCTGCTCGCTATGCCCCTACTTATACATCCCAAAATGCCATTGGCCTTCTTGGCAACAAGGGCACACTGCTGACTCATATCCAGCTTCTCGTCCACTGTAACCCCTAGGTCCTTTTCCGCAGAACTGCTGCCTAGCCATTCGGTCCCTAGTCTGTAGCTGTGCATTGGGTTCTTCCGTCCTAAGTGCAGGACCCTGCACTTATCCTTATTGAACCTCATCAGATTTCTTTTGGCCCAATCCTCCAATTTGTCTAGGTCCCTCTGTATCCTATCCCTGCCCTCCAGCGTATCTACCACTCCTCCTAGTTTAGTATCATCCGCAAATTTGCTGAGAGTGCAATCCACACCATCCTCCAAATCATTTATGAAGATATTGAACAAAACCGGCCCCAGGACTGACCCCTGGGGCACTCCACTTGACACTGGCTGCCAACTAGACATGGAGCCATTGATCACTACCCGTTGAGCCCGACAATCTAGCCAACTTTCTACCCACCTTATAGTGCATTCATCCAGCCCATACTTCTTTAACTTGCTAACAAGAATACTGTGGGAGACGGTGTCAAAAGTTTTGCTAAAGTCAAGAAACAATACATCCACTGCTTTCCCTTCATCCACAGAACCAGTAATCTCATCATAAAAGGCTGTGTCTTCATAAGCTGTGTCTACATTTTTAGTGTAGACCGTTAATCCTCACTTTCCCATCTACAGCCCCATCGCCCTCCTCTCTCCACCTCCACAGTCCTTCTGCAAGTCTTCTTCTCCCATTTCCTCAGTTTCCTCTCCTCCATCTTTCTCATTGACGTACACTTTGACTTCCAGCCTGTTGACTCCTCTAAGGCCATTCTCACTAGGTTCTCTGCCAAGTTCAAGGACCTTTTCTCTAGCCTCATCCTGCTCAAGCTGTCTGTTGCCTTTGACTAACAGTTACTCAGTCCTCCTTGGGCTTTTGTAATTCTGTGCTTGACAGGATTCTCCCACTCTCTTTCCCTTGGTAGCTTCTCCTCTCTAATAGAGTCTCTCAGGGCTCCCTCCTCTTCCTCTTCTCCTACAACACCATACTCCTGAGCAAACTCATCCATTCTCATGGTGTTAATTACAGTTTCTATACTGACAACTCCCATATCTACCTCTGTTCCCTATCCTCACCCTCTCTGTTCAGTTTTACATCTGCAAGTGTCTCTGGACATCCTGGAAGAAATATAGTCCCTCCCTCAGGCTGACCAAGTGAACAAGGAACTTCTTTTCTCCTTCACCTGTCCTCCTCCCCAAAAATATCCATCTTCCCAATCCCCTCTTTATCATGGTCAATAATGCCCCTGTTCTCCCAGTTGGTAAATCCACAACCTTGGTGCTATATTTGACTGCTCTCTTTCCTTTTCCACTACTCCCATCCACGCTGTCACTAAATCCTGCCAGTACTTCCTCTATAAGAAAATAACTTACCTTTCCTTACCATCCTTACTGCTAAAACCCTGGTCATTTCTCATGTCAGCTACTGAAGTCTCTTTCTTTGATCCTTTCCAATTAGCAGTGTATCCTTCCAAGTCTATCTAACTTGCTGTAGAAAAGTCCTCTTCCCTGACCACTGCTCTAACTGGGTCACCTTCTCTTTGAATCACTGGTCCTGACTGCTGATCTGCTTCTACATCAAATTCAGACTTCTTTGACCTCACCTTTGCTCCTGTTTGCATTTCATTTCCTGCAATTCGCCCCCTAGCCTCTGTCTCCCTGGCATGCCTCAGCACTTCCCTGACTCTCTCCCATAAATAAAAGGAGTACTAGTGGCACCTTAGAGACTAACCAATTTATTTGAGCATAAGCTTTTGTGAGCTACAGCTCACTTTATCAGATGCATTCAGTGGAAAATACAGTGAGGAAATTTATATACACACAGAACATGAAAAAATGGGTGTTATCATACACATTGTAAGGAGAGTAATCACTTAAGATGAGCTATTACCAGCAGGAGAGCGGGAGTGGGGGGGGTGGGGGGGGGGAGAAAACCCTTTGTAGTGATAATTAAGGTGGGCCATTGCCAGCAGTTAACAGGAATGTCTGAGGAGCAGTGGGGGGTGGTGGTGGTGGGGAAATAAACATGGGGAAATAGTTTTACTTTGTGTAATGACACATCCACTCCCAGTCTCTATTCAAGCCTAAGTTAATTGTATTTTCCACTGAATGCATCTGATGAAGTGAGCTGTAGCTCACGAAAGCTTATGCTCAAATAAATTGGTTAGTCTCTAAGGTGCCACTAGTACTCCTTTTGTTTTTGCGAATACAGACTAACACGGCTGCTACTCTGAAATCTCCCATAAATGCCTCTTATGCACCTCCTACACCCAGAGTGCCCTCCCACATTTTTGAGGTTGCATTGCACACATCAAGACACTTCCCAAGGTTTAGCCCTCCGACTCTGACCCCCACTCTACTGTTCTGGCCCTCTTGCTTCACTTGGCTCTTTCAAGCCCTAGACACATTGCGGCTTGCTGTAAGACGCACAATCAGAACACACCATCACCAAGTCTTGGGTCCAGCATTAATCAATATTTTCATTCATGGCACAGAGAGCATGCTTATAAAATTTGCAGATGACACTAAGCTAATAGAGGGTTGCAAGCACTTTGGAGAACAGGATTAGAATTCAAAAGGACCTTGACAAACTAGAGAATTGGTCTGAATGTGACAAGATAAAATTCAATAAAGACAAGTGCAAAGTACTTCACTCAGGGAGGAAAAATCAAACACACAGCTACAAAATGGGGAATAACTGGCTAGGCAGTAGTTCTGCTGAAAAGGATCTAGGGGTTATAGTGGATCATAAATTGAATATGAGCCAACAATGTAATGCAGTTGTAAAACAGCTAATACTCTGAGGTGTATTAACAGGAGTGTCATGTGTAAGACAGGGGAGGTAACTGTCCTGCTCCACTCAGCACAGGTGAAGCCCCAGCTGGAGTACTGTGTCCAGTTCTGAGTGCCACACTTTAGGAAAGATGTGGACAAACTGGAGAGAGTCCGGAGGAGAGCAATGAAAAGGATAAAAGGCTCAGAAAAATCTGACCTATGAGAAAAGGTTAAAAAACGGTATGTTAGTCTTGAGAAAGGAGGACGGCGGGGAAGGGAGGAGGGAGAACACCTGAAAACAGTCTTCAAACATGTTAATGGCTGCTATAAAGAAGATGACACTCAATTGTTCTCCATGACCAATGAAGGTAGGACAAGAAGTAACAGGCTTAATCTGAAGCAAGGAAGATTTAAGTTAGATATTAGGGAAAATGTTCTAACTATAAGGGTAGTTAAACTCTGGAATAGGCTTGCACATGTTTGCAGTGTAGAAATCCCTATCATTGGAGGTTTTCAAGAACCGGCTGGACAAACACCTGTCAGAGATGGTCTAGGTTTACTTGGTCCTGCCTCAGTGCAGTGGGCTGGACTTGATGACCTCTCGAGGACCCTTCCAACCCTGCATTTCTATGATCATATATTGTTACCAGCAATATGAATTTAAGAATTGCATTACAAAAACTAAATCTGCATTACTTTGCTGAAACGACAACACTTATCGGAAAAAGCAATTATACTGTACAATTCAAGTAGTTCTAATTCCATGTAAAGACTTTCAATAAGTTTAAAATTAGAGGTCAGGCTATATCCTTACAGTAGCTTAGCTCCCTCAACTGCTCTTGCCTTAAAAAAAGATACCAGATTTTATTGGGCACTATTAACCAGCCATATATAATTCCCCTAAAATAAGATCCCCAAACATGGACTTGTAGACAATTATGAAAACAAACAATAACATTACTGAATTAGCACTTGCTTCCTTGACTTTCACAATATATAAACAATGTAATTAAATTAATAATTAAAGCAGGCATTTTAAAATTCTGTGTGTGAATTCAGTACTTGCACAAGGTACCAGACAAACACAGCCCTGGAAAATGGAGCTAAACTACACAGCAAATCCAGCTTGTGTGTGGGCTACAGCTTTCCCAGCACTGCCTATGTGCCTCACCCCTGAGTTGGACAGAGTCCCATACAGGAGTGAGTCAGGAGTTCAGCTTCAGTCCTCACTCGGATCTTCAGCATCTCTGCCAAGACTGCCAAATGTCAGGTGTAATACTGGTTTCTGTGATGTTGGCCATATAGGCAAGTAATACAGTTATCACAAGGCTCTATATCCCATTACCAGTCTTCTAACCCAAGCAGTCCCCACCTGTTTCTCTTGAATGAAAAACAGCAAACCCCAATGCCTCGGAAAGGAAAGTTCTACTCCAATTCTTACATCCCACTCCTGCAAACACTTACACGAGAGTACCGTATGGATGTACACAGTCCCGTTAAATTCAGTGGGGCAACTCTCATACATAAGTCTTTGGAGAACAGGGCCTTAGGTTGTGAACTTCTTTCTTGGACTTTAAGCTCCTTGAGGCAAGGATTGTCTCTTCCTGTGTGTTTGAGGATAGATGCTATTGCAACATGAATAATAAAAATAACACCATAACTTGCTGTGCTAAGATCTTTAAAACTCCATATTTACACCTTTTAAGGTGTTTTTTGAAAACGGGTCTCTGGCGTTACCTGATTAAAATATGACCATATAGATAATTGTTGCAACCACTGTTATATATTTGCAACAAATCTTGTACAAAATGTGGCATGTAATATGTCTATAAAATGGTTATGATTTGCTGGTTATGATCATGCTATCTGTATGCATGTATCGTTTTTGTATTTGAAGTTATGAGTATTGGCTCAAAACCTGGATTTCAAATGTTTGCTCTTGGGGTAACACCCACAAGGTAGTTAGCCAGCACATCTTGGAGGGACTATGTAAATTAGGTGGCCCATCAAAAGGACACAACTCACAATGGACCACTGGAGACACCCATCTACACTGAATGGACTTTTCTGTGAACTTTTCCATTTGAAGTATAGGTAATGGTTCCCTGCAATGATTAAGCAAAATTATGCATGGACATGTGACTTGCTCATGTGACTCCAAACCCCATCTTTTACCTGTAATTTTCCACTAACTGCTGAGGGCTTTGTTTGAAACAATGGGTATCCCTCCACATGGCAGAAGCTATGAAAGACCCTGCAAACACCTCCATTTTGTCTCTTTTCTGCTCAAACCTCTGAACTATGGACTTCTATTAATGGGAGTATTCTAACCAAGGGACTAAGGTCTTTCCAATGATTTCGAAGCAACCAGAGACTTATCAAGCCAGCAGTTCATTCCATCACTGCTACAAGCCTAATGGACGAACTTTGCATTTATTTTATGTATTTGATTCCTTTAAACAATTTAACTCTCACCTTTTTCTTTCTTTCTTTCTTTCTTTCTTTCTTTCTTTCTTTCTTTCTTTCTTTCTTTCTTTCTTTCTTTCTTTCTTTCTTTCTTTCTTTCTTTCTTTAGATTTTAAATACCAAAGGATTGGCAGTAGTGTGATTTTTGGGTAATATCTGAGTTATATATTGACCTGGGTGTGTGGCTGGTCCTTTGGAATCAGAAGAACCTTTTATTTGATGAGATTGGTTTTAAAGAACCACTCATCTTTAAATACAGTGTTTTTGGTGGTAATACAAGGACTGGAATGCCTCAGGAAATTGCTTCTCTGACTTCTTGTTAGCCAGTGTAGTGAAACAGAAATTTACTTTTGCTGCTGGTTTGGTATATCTTATGGGGGAATAACCACCAGTTTTGGGATGTATTTCTCAGCATTTTCTCCTGAATTTGGTATTCTCATTTGTGACCCATGAAGGCACGGTTACAGTGCTAAGATCTTTAAAACTCCATATTCGCACCTTTTAAGTTGTTTTTTGAAAATGGGTCCCACTCCTTCGTTATATAAAATTCCAGCATAACCCAAAATATTATATTCTTTTTCTACCCTTGTCTTGGTACCTTTCCAACTTTGACTTTTCTCCCACTCTGCATTCAAACCCCTCCTTTCTTACTTCTTGAGCAAATTTTTCAGTAAGAATCCATGGGACATCAATTTATAATTTTTGCATTGCTACAATTTTAAGTCTTCTGCCTATATAATATAATCGTATGTGTGTGATCCAGGAAAAAAAGACGTACACTTGTTTAACTTTACTCATGTAAGTAGTATTGTGCAGTGAGCAGCCCATTCACATAAATAATGTCACTTTTAACATGCTAAACATAGTTCCATTAAGTTTACAAGGCTATTAGTCATTTATACCATTTTTTACTTTACAAGCCATATTTTTTTACCAGTGCTACTATTTGATTGGTTTGATTAGTAAGGCAACACAACATTATTGTGAAGCCTATATTTTATTACAAAAATCAATTTAATGACAGTCTGGTTCCACAATAGTCAATACCAAGGCTACGCTGATCTCAGTTTGTTGTGTAACAATCTAATGCAGAAACACGTACACAGCTCTACTTGTTCTTAAAGACTGACCAGCCTCCATAATACTAATCTGTCTCTTCTCAGAGCACTAAAGAGAAAAACAGGTCAAACTGTACTGTAAATGATTGCATGCCCAGATAGGACACATCAGCAACTGTACTTTTCATTGACATTTTTAAATCCATTTGTCTCTCAGGCCCATGAATATCAAGTTCCCCAAAACTGATATTATCTGATCCATGAGAATCCACAGCATGAACTTTGCTGGCAACCCCACCCCCAGTGCAGGATGAACAAAGTAAATTCAAAAAGAAAAGGAGTACTTGTGGCACCTTAGAGACTAACCAATTTATTTGAGCATGAGCTTTCGTGAGCTACAGCTCACTTCATCGGATGCATACCGTGGAAACTGCAGCAGACTTTATATACACACAGAGATCATGAAACAATACCTCCTCCCACCCCACTGTCCTGCTGGTAATAGCTTATCTAAAGTGATCATCAAGTTGGGCCATTTTCAGCACAAATCCAGGTTTTCTCACCCTCCGCCCCCGCACACACAAACTCACTCTCCTGCTGGTAATAGCCCATCCAAAGTGACAACTCTCTACACAATGTGCATGATAATCAAGGTGGGCCATTTCCTGCACTTGTTTTTCTAGTCAGTAGTTACCTAAGTCTCTTGACTTGTTTTTAAAACCTTACTAAACCAACCAAACAAAATACTTCCTTTAATCCCCTTACCTAGACTCCAAGCTCCAGTCCTGATTTCTGGTGGGGAGTCTAAGGCTATGTCTACACTGCCACTTTCAGCGCTAAAACTTTAGTCATTCAGGGGTGAAACCCCCAACCCCCCCCAGCCACAAAAGTTTTAGCACTGAAAAGCGCCAGTACAGACAACACTTTATAGGTGGGAGCCCGGTTCCTGGCGACAAAGCCACCACCGCTCGTTCAGGGTGGGCAGTTTTTTTTTAAATCGCTGGGAGAGCTCTCCCCGGCGATAAAGCGTGTCTACACTGCCCACTTCACACCGTAACCATGGCCGCACTGTAATGTGGGGAGTGTAGACATACCCTAGGCCCTGGTCTACACTAGGACTTTAGGTCGAATTTAGCAGCGTTAAATCGATTTAAACCTGCACCCGTCCACACAATGAAGCCCTTTATTTCGACTTAAAGGGCTCTTAAAATCGATTGCCTTACTCCACCCCTGACAAGTGGATTAGCGCTTAAATCGACGTTGCCGGCTCGAATTTGGGGTACTGTGGACACAATTCGATGGTATTGGCCTCCGGGAGCTATCTCAGAGTGCTCCATTCTGACCGCTCTGGACAGCACTCTCAACTCAGATGCACTGGCCAGGTAGACAGGAAAAGAACTGCGAACTTTTGAATCTCATTTCCTGTTTGGCCAGCGTGGCAAGCTGCAGGTGACCATGCAGAGCTCATCAGCACACGTGACCATGATGGAGTCCCAGAATCGCAAAAGAGCTCCAGCATGGACCGAACGGGAGGTACGGGATCTGATCGCTGTATGGGGAGAGGAATCTGTGCTATCAGAACTCCGTTCCAGTTTTCGAAATGCCAAAACCTTTGTGAAAATCTCCCAGGGCATGAAGGACAGAGGCCATAACAGGGACCCGAAGCAGTGCCGCGTGAAACTGAAGGAGCTGAGGCAAGCCTACCAGAAAACCAGAGAGGCGAACAGCCGCTCTGGGTCAGAGCCCCAAACATGCCGCTTCTATGATGAACTGCATGCCATTTTAGGGGGTTCAGCCACCACTACCCCAGCCGTGTTGTTTGACTCCTTCAATGGAGATGGAGGCAATACGGAAGTAGGTTTTGGGGACGAAGAAGATGATGATGATGAGGAGGTTGTAGATAGCTCACAGCAAGCAAGCGGAGAAACCGGTTTTCCCGACAGCCAGGAACTGTTTCTCACCCTAGACCTGGAGCCAGTACCCCCCGAACCCACCCAAGGCTGCCTCCTGGACCCAGCAGGCGGAGAAGGGACCTCTGATGAGTGTACCTTTTAAAATGCTATACATGGTTTAAAAGCAAGCATGTGAAAGGATTACTTTGCCCTGGCATTTGCGGTTCTCCTAGATGTAGTCCTAAAGCCTTTGCAAAAGGTTTCTGGGGAGGGCAGCCTTATTTCGTCCTTCATGGTAGGACACTTTACCACTCCAGGCCAGTAACACGTACTCGGGAATCACTGTAGAACAAAGCATTGCAGTGTATGTTTGCTGGCATTCAACCAAAATCCGTTCTTTATCTCTCTGTGTTATCCTCAGGAGAGTGAGATATAATTCATGGTCACCTGGTTGAAATAGAGTGCTTTTCTTCAGGGGACACTCAGAGGAGCCCATTCCTGCTGGGCTGTTTGCCTGTGGCTAAACAGAAATGTTCCCCGCTGTTAGCCACGGGGAGGGGGGAGGGTTGAGGGGGTAGTCACGCGGTGGGAGGAGGCAAAATGCGACCTTGTAACGAAAGCACATGTGCTATGTATGTAATGTTAACAGCAAGGTTTACCCTGAAAGAGTGTAGCGACTGTTTTATAAAATGTGTCTTTTTAAATACCGCTGTCCCTTTTTTTCTCCACCAGCTGCATGTGTTTCAATGATCACAGGATCTTCTCCTTCCCAGAGGCTAGTGAAGCTTAGAAAGAAAAAAAAACGCACTCGCGATGAAATGTTCTCCGAGCTCATGCTGTCCTCCCACACTGACAGAGCACAGACGAATGCATGGAGACAAATAATGTCAGAGTGCAGGAAAGCACAAAATGACCGGGAGGAGAGGTGGAGGGCTGAAGAGAGTAAGTGGCGGGCTGAAGAGAGTAAGTGGCGGGCTGAAGAGAGTAAGTGGCGGGCTGAAGACAGGGCTGAAGCTCAAATGTGGCGGCAGCGTGATGAGAGGAGGCAGGATTCAATGCTGAGGCTGCTGCAGGACCAAACCAGTATGCTCCAGTGTATGGTTGAGCTGCAGCAAAGGCAGCTGGAGCACAGACTGCCACTGCAGCCCCTCTGTAACCAACCGCCCTCCTCCCCAAGTTCCATAGCCTCCACACCCAGACGCCCAAGAACGCGGTGGGGGGGCCTCCGGCCAACCAGCCACTCCACCACAGAGGATTGCCCAAAAAAAGAAGGCTGGCATTCAATAGATTTTAAAGTTGTAAACTTTTAAAGTGCTGTGCTTAAAGTGCTGTGTGGCATTTTCCTTCCCTCCTCCACCACCCCTCCTGGGCTACCTTGGTAGTCATCTCCCTATTTGTGTGATGAATGAATAACGAATGCATGACTGTGAAGCAGCAATGACTTTATTGCCTCTGCAAGTGGTGATTAAAGGGAGGAGGGGAGGGTGGTTAGCTTACAGGGAAGTAGAGTGAACCAAGGGGCGGGGGGTTTCATCAAGGAGAAACAAACAGAACTTTCACACCGTAGCCTGGCCAGTCATGAAACTGGTTTTCAAAGCTTCTCTGATGCGTACCGCGCCCTCCTGTGCTCTTCTAACTGCCCTGGTGTCTGGCTGCGCATAACCAGCAGCTAGGCGATTTGCCTCAGCCTCCCACCCCGCCATAAACGTCTCCCCCTTACTCTCACAGATATTGTGGAGCACACAGCAAGCAGTAATAACAGTGGGAATATTGGTTTCGCTGAGGTCTAAGCGAGTCCGTAAACTGCGCCAGCGCGCCTTTAAACGTCCAAATGCACATTCTACCACCATTCTGCACTTGCTCAGCCTGTAGTTGAACAGCTCCTGACTACTGTCCAGGCTGCCTGTGTACGGCTTCATGAGCCATGGCATTAAGGGGTAGGCTGGGTCCCCAAGGATAACTATAGGCATTTCAACATCCCCAACAGTTATTTTCTGGTCTGGGAATAAAGTCCCTTCCTGCAGCTTTTGAAACAGACCAGAGTTCCTGAAGATGCGAGCATCATGCACCTTTCCCGGCCATCCCACGTTGATGCTGGTGAAACGTCCCTTGTGATCCACCAGAGCTTGCAGCACTATCGAAAAGTACCCCTTGCGGTTTATGTACTCGGCGGCTTGGTGCTCCGGTGCCAAGATAGGGATATGGGTTCCGTCTATGGCCCCACCACAGTTAGGGAATCCCATTGCAGCAAAGCCATCCACTATGACCTGCACATTTCCCAGGGTCACTACCCTTGATATCAGCAGATCTTTGATTGTGTGAGATACTTGCATCACAGCAGCCCCCACAGTAGATTTGCCCACTCCAAATTGATTCCCAACTGACCGGTAGCTGTCTGGCATTGCAAGCTTCCACAGGGCTATCGCCACTCGCTTCTCAACTGTGAGGGCTGCTCTCATCTTGGTATTCATGTGCTTCAGGGCAGGGGAAAGCAAGTCACAAAGTTCCATGAAAGTGCCCCTACGCATGCGAAAGTTTCGCAGCCACTGGGAATCGTCCCAGACCTGCAACACTATGCGGTCCCACCAGTCTGTGCTTGTTTCCCGAGCCCAGAATCGGCGTTCCACAGCATGAACCTGCCCCATTAGCACCATGATGCATGCATTGGCAGGGCCCATGCTTTCAGAGAAATCTGTGTCCATGTCCTGATCACTCACGGGACCGCGCTGACGTCGCCTCCTCGCCCGGTATCGCGTTGCCATGTTCTGGTGCTGCATATACTGCTGGATAATGCGTGTGGTGGTTAATGTGCTCCTAATTGCCAAAATGAGCTCAGCGGCCTCCATGCTTGCCTTGGTATGGCGTCCGCACAGAAAAAAGGCGCGGAACGATTGTCTGCCGTTGCTCTGACGGAGGGAGGGGCGACTGACGACACGGCTTACAGGGTTGGCTTCAGGGAGCTAAAATCAACAAAGGGTGTGCCTGTACATCAAGGAGTATTTCAGGCAGGACTGCACGGAGGGTTCCAATAAGAAATGGTGCACCTAAGTTATCGTTGTTATTGGAACAAGGAGGTTAGCCTGGCCTCTGATTGATACATGGCTAGATTTACCTCGCTGCACCTTCTCTGTGAGTGAGTGCAGTGTGATCTAGACAGGGGAGGAGGCAAATGAGTACAAAACAAATCTGGTCTATTTCTTGTTCTGACCCACTCCATCTATCTTTTACATCTTTGGCTGGCAGCAGACGGTGCAGAAGGACTGCATGCCATCCACATCTCATGGCTGCTCGGCAGAAGATGGTACAGTACGACTGCTAGCAGTCCGTATTGCCTGCCCGCTCATCATAAGACGGTTCAATAGGACTGACTGCAGGACTAAAGAGAATGACCTGCTCAAGTCACTCCAAATTTAGTCCCTGTGCCCATGTCTGCCCAGGCGCTCCTGATCGACCTCACAGAGGCGACCAGGAGCACCTCAGACATGACGATGACGGCTACCAGTCGTACTGTACCGTCTGCTGCCACAAGGCAAGGGGTTGCTGCTACTGTGTAGCAATGCCGTACCGCGTCTGCCAGCACCCAGGAGACATAGGGTGACGGTTACCTGAGCGGGCTCCATGCTTGCCGTGGTATGGCATCTGCACAGGTAACTCATGAAAAAAGGCGCGAAATGATTGTCTGCCCTTGCTTTCACGGAGGGAGGGAGGGAACGGTGGCCTGATGATATGTACCCAGAACCACCCGCAACAATGTTTTAGCCCCATCAGGCATTGGGATCTCAACCCAGAATTCCAATGGGCAGCGGAGACTGCGGGAACTGTGGGATAGCTACCCACAGTGCAACGCTCCGGAAGTCGACGCTTGCCTCGGTACTGTGGAAGCGCTCCGCCGAGTTAATGCACTTAATGCACTTAGAGCATTTTCTGTGGGGACACACACACTCGAATATATAAAACCGATTTCTAAAAAACCGACTTCTATAAATTCGACCTAATTTCGTAGTGTAGACATACCCTTAAAAGTGGGAAGCTGCCAATAGCACTGGACTGCTTTTCATGTAAGGCAGAAGTAAAAGCTACAAATTAGCTGAAGTGCCTTGTAATCCTATTTATTACTGCAGCCATATTTTTACAATACAGGTGGCCTTTATTTAACGGTATGGAGATAATCTTTTGTAAAAAGGCTGAAACTTCCCTTCTGTCTTTCATCTTGTGCACAAATGCTGGCCTTGAAAAGACAGCAGGAATTTCCCTAGAGGATGATTCAAAAACATATTAACAAAAGAGAAAATGACCATACATACTATTTTCAACATGTGAGAATTTCCCCAAAATCTGTCTGTTTGGTAAGGTAACTACCATAATAGAATAAATATAAAGAGAAAGGGTCTTTAATCCTATGAAAGAGTTTCAAATTACAATACATTTTATGCCTGTTAATTTATTAGGAAGCTAGATAAATTTGCTGGAGAAGACACTAGATTTTTCATTCTAGGAACCCATTTATGTTTCAACTGAAGAGCACTGAGATTTGGGATTCAGTTTACTAATCTCTCTCTCAACCACGCTATACTTTAGGGAAGTAGGGCTCCAGAAAGGTCCCGAGCTAAATTAGCACAGAAAATGAATAATTTCTCACTCCAGTACAAGTGATCCCTTTAGGTTAGGGTGGAGAAACTAGTTCTGCAACTACCTACACAAATAATATCAATACAGTACAGAATCATAACTAAGCTAATCCTTGTGCAAAATCCTAATATTAAGAAAAATTAAGAGAGTTTTTTTACAATATAAGTATTCTTAATAATTAGACAGCATCAGTTGCTGATCACTGAACTCAAGTTATTGAAAAAATCTTAGCCCTCACAGATTAAAATCTAGTATGCAAAAGTATTGTCATGTAAGTATTATTTTACTTTAGATTGCAAAATATGTCATATATGTTTGCACAACTCAGTGTTATTATTCATCTATGTATCACTGCTTGCCACCATGGTATCAGATAGTGGGTTTATAAATTATTTAAAAATCAAAGCATTGATTCTGCAAAAATTACACGAGTAACTTTACTCCTGGGTGTAGTCCCGTTAAACTGAATGGCTCTACTCACATGCATGAAGTTACATGCACGTTTAACTGTTTTGCAGGATCAGGGAAGTGGATTAAATAAGTTGCTGAAGTTAGTAAAGGGACACATATGGCATGTGTCTATAACTGAACAATCTAAGATAAACTGATCATGATTACCAGGTACAACTATATGTTCTGACGTGGTTTATGTCACTCATCAACTACTGTAATAAACCACAGACAGTTTGAAGTGTTTCATTTAGCACTGGTGAAGCTGGAGTTCAGCTCTGGCACAATAAAATGGCTGAGATTTATGGTGACAGTATTATAAAGATATTGACAAGACCAGCTATTAGACAGTGATGTACATATGCAAAAAGAAAAGGAGGACTTGTGGCACCTTAGAGACTAACCAATTTATTTGAGCATGAGCTTTCGTGAGCTACAGCTCACTCCACCACAAGTAGTATATAGTGCAGTCCAAGTTTTGATGGATCATGGATAAACTACATTTAAAAGTGTCCATGTGCACACATTAAGAAAATACTTAAAGCTAAGGCCTTAATCCTGCAACCCTGATTTCAACAGAATTTAAAATGAGTAAAGTTAAGCACACGGTTAAATCTCTGCAGGATTGGGTCCTCATGGATATTCACGTGTCCCTGCTTATTTTGTTAAAAACTGTAGTCTGCTTGCTGACCCAATTGTTCTTCAGCTTTTGTTAGATTATAACCTTTGCAGAGCTAAAATTACTTACTTATTTGGTCTACATTACTTACCATCAGTGTGTACAGTTACGGTGCTAGAGTGAATAAAGTAGATAATGGAACCTTGTTATCAGTATAGACTTTTTTAGCACACACCCAAGATCACTTAGAACTGAAGGTCTTTTTACAGACAGCAGAAAAGTCACCCTGTCTCTTCACTTCTTAAAAAAGCTCTGACAGTTTAAGAAGCTGCCTCCTTTTCCTTCCCTTTCCTCCTTTTGTTACAGGATACACAGTATTATGTTCAGATTAAACCTCTGTCTCCTCCTCAGCTGGGGCATCATGAAAGAAAGAAGCATTTTGAGATCCAAGCTTCCTGGAAGTTCAGCATAGGTGTGTCAGCAACGTAACATTTAGGATTTGTCACATTACAGGGGCAGGTGCAAGTTGGGGCATTCAGATCCAAACCAGAACCACCTCCTGCCAAACTTTGGTTTGTGGAAGGCCGGGAGACCAGCTGGTCCTAGCATTCCAGGCCCCTCCCCAGCAGTTCTGCAACACGATGTAACACCCGGTTATTTCATAAGCAGAAAAGGGGAAAGTGTGAGGAGCATCTGCCCTGGATGCATCCTCGAGGTAGGGTGGGGATGTGTGTGTCGTCCCCAACCCCCTTTACGCTTGGGGTGTCCCCTTGGCAGGCGGGACGCCTTCTCCTCCTCTCCGATCTGCAGATACCCGCTTTCAGCCGCAGAAGGTGCGCGAAGGGGAGGCAGGTCTTCTCCCCACCTCCCCGGCCCTGTCGGTCCCCAGGCTACCTCTGGACTCCAAACCCCAGGCGGCGAGCGATGCTCTGTGTCCTCCCCTGCCCCTTACCCCTAGGGTAGGACAGTCCCTTCCCCCAGGACTGGGCTCGGCTCCGAGGGCTGCTGCAGCTCCTCCAGCCCCTTCCTCCTGGGCCTGCAGCTGCAGGCTGCTCCCCCGGGCACCGCTCTCGCTGGGGGCATCTCCCCCGGCGCCACTGACTGGCGAGGAGGGGAGCGCCCCATTCTCCTCGCCGGCCACGGCGTGCACCAGCCAGGCGTCCAGGCGGGTGCGGGGGATGTACGGGGCCCCCAGCGCCCGCACCTCCCGGAGCAGCAGCAGCCGGTCCCAGTCCCGCTCCGGGCTCTTGGGGTGCCCGCGTGGAAAGCGTCCAGGGCCCGGCGCCGGGGCAGATCCGGGTCCAGCAGGAGGGCGACCTGCAGCAGCAGCCCCTCCTCGGAGCAGCAGCGCCTAACCAGGGGCTTCAGCTCCGCTCGGGCAGCTCCCCCAGCGGCTCGCAGCAGCCGGCCCCAGGGGAGGCCGGGGCAGCACGTGTCTGTGCCGGGAAGGGAAAGAGAAACCAGACAAAGGAGCCCAGGGCGCTGCGGCCGCTCGGGCTCCCGCAGCGAGCCACAAAGGGACCGCCCCCCCCCTCCGACCGGCCCTTCCCTAGGGGCACCCGGTGCTGGAGTGCTGCCACCCACCCACGCCCGCCCGCCCGCCGCCACAGGCAGCTGCGCTGGGCCACCTGCCCCTGGAGCGCACCCTCCGGCCCTGGCCGCGGAGAGAGGCAGCCGGAGTGTGGGGCGGAGCCTCCCGGCTTCAGGCCGGGCCGCAGCCCTTGGAGCCCTGCATGGGGCCTGGGGGACGACTTGCCCCTCCAGCGGCACGTGCTTGAGACACTCAGTCATTCCGGCTCCCCAGAGCCAGGCGCTCCGAGTCATTCTCCAGGCCGGGGCCGGGCTCCACGACTTGGCGTGGGAGGATGCTCCGCCGTCGGACGCTTCGTTGTTCTCCTGTCACTGTAACTCTGCCCGGCTGGCGCAGCTCCGAGAGCACGTGAGCAACTGGGGCTGGTTCAACGGGCGAGGCTCCAGGCGGAGCTGCGGAGGGGGGGAGAAAGGGGCCTCCTGTCTGTGTAGCCTAATGAAAGGAGGCGACGGAACAGGCCGGCGGCCGGGGAAAGACACGCAAAGCTCTCGGACTTGCAGAGTGACAGGGTTCAGAGCAGCAGCCGTGTTAGTCGGGGTCCGCGAAAAGATCAGGCGGACTTGTGGCCCCTTAGAGACTAACCAATGTATTTGAGCATGAGCTTTCGTGAGCTACAGCTCACTTCATCGGATGCACACTTTCCACAGTATGCATCCGATGAAGTGAGCTGTAGCTCAGGAAAGCTTATGCTCAAATACATTGGTTAGTCTTTAAGGGGCCACAAGTCCGCCTGTTCTTTTTGCAAAGCTCTCTAGGGATTGACGTCCTCCTGCCCCCCCCCTTTTTTTTTTTATTCTGCATCGCCCCTTCCACAGCCTGCAACTTTCACAGCTCTGCGACCCACTGCGGGTTGTTAGTCACCGGCTACTCCCTGCTCCTGTGCCACTGTCATCTCCCCCTGTCCTTGTACTTGCTGGATTCTCACTTTTCCAATTCCCCTAAGTAGTGCTCATTGGTTCAGCCATATTGCAGGTTCTGTAGATTACAGGTTGAATTCAGCCCCACGCCTAAAGCGCTGTATACATACTGATTTAACCCAGAATAGAAAAATACCATGTGAATTTAATGAAACAGAATTACCACGCTTGTTGCATAACACTTTCATTTTCTGACAGATGTTAAGATTGTATGCTTCATATTGCACTAAAGGATTTTATGCGTTGCATTTCCATTTTTAAAAGCAACCTACAAAATAATGAGACTGTGCTTAATAATGTTAGCATGTTAAGGCCTAGAATCTGCTCTGTGTGGTAGTCCCCTGTGCCCATGCCCGGCCCCACTTAATTCACTTGGGCTTTTGTGCAGTTGTAAGCGTCCGCCTGTGTACAGCAGCTTGGTGAATCAAGTCCTTGGATTTTACTAAAGATGTGTATTACTAAGGAAACACCTACTTATGCTACATTTTAATGCTAATACTTTTTTCTTAATGCTAGACCTGAAAGCTGGACTCCAGGCATATCCCCAAGGAGAAATTCTGAAGAATTCCATAGTGTGTCACTCTCTTCTTTGGCTCTCCAGCTAAGCACTTGTCCCATCCCAGCACACAGTTACTTTCCTTCCCCCAGGGTTAACAGTTTTCAGTCATTCAAACCACAACAGATAATTTATAATCCCACTCTGACCAGGAAAAACTCAAAGAAATTCTCAGTTTGCCTATGAGCTGCATTGTTCCACTGAAAAAAGAAAAGGAGTACTTGTGGCACCTTAGAGACTAACCAATTTATTTGAGCATAAGCTTTCGTGAGCTAGAGCTCACTTTTCTTTTTGCGAATACAGACTAACATGGCTGTTACTCTGAAACCTGTCATTGTTCTACTGATTATAGGGCAATCATTTATGACCCTAATAAAATAATAAAACGTAATGGTATATAGACACAGATTTTAAATACAATTCATTTGGTACCTAAATATCTTCAATTGTTTAAATTCTCCCCCCCCACAGTGTGACTATAATTTCAATAACTATCTACTTTGCACTATTTTAACTCACTTTGGGATTTATATACCTTAGAGTAGTTTGCTATTTTTGCTTTTTCCTTGTAATTACTTTGCTTCTACTCTTTGGGTCTTCTGAACAGGTCCTTTCCCCCTCCTGTTCTGCAGAATCTCTCCTCACTCCAAATCAGTTAAGTGTCTCAAACAGTTGTTTTGACACTAAGAGGGACAATACCCTGCTGCACAGACACTGAAAGAGACATTTCCTAAACAGAAATTTCTGCCAGTAATGGGTCATATTTCTCATTTTTCTTTTGGCAGTGGTGATATTTCCCTTTTTCAGTTCTGCTAATTATATGCTGTTACTCAACACAAGAATCTAAAAAATATCCTCACTACAACGATTGATACTCTGTTGTCATTGACTTTTTTCAGTAATCCAAAGAAAAAGTCCGTCTAATACAGTGGTTCTCAAACTTTTGTATTGGTGACCCCTTTCACACAGCAAGCCTTTGAGTGCGACCCCCCTTATAAATTAAACCCACATTTTTTTATATTTAACACTATTATAAATGCTGGAGATGAAGCGGGGTTTGGGGTGGAGGCTGACAGCTCTCAACCCCCCCAGGTAATAACCTTGTGATCCCCTCCGGGGTCACGACCCCCAGTTTGAGAACCCCTGATCTAATAGAACCATGTACTTACTACCTATTAAATTTTTCTAGGTAGGATGAGACTGATGATTTCATTCCTGAATGGGTTCATTTAAGTTCATCTAAGGTTCACATTGTTGCTGCAAAGAAATAAATTATGGAACGATCTATACAAAGCTAAAAGAACCAGCTTTATTGCAATGCAATCTGTCCTCATTCTTGACAGCATAATGTGTTGTTGCTGTCTAAAGAATACATTTAACCAGTTTATTGTCTCTAGAACAGTGGTGTGCAACCTGCGGCCCGCGAGTCGCACGCAGCCCGTCAGGGTAGTCCGCTGGTAGGCCGTGAGACAGTCTGTTTACATTGACTGTTTGCAGGCACGGCTGCCCACAGCTCCCTCTCTTACATAGTAATACCATGCAATACAGGCTTACAACAAGGGTAGGGTTCCCAGCAGCCCTCACTCCCCAGTCCAGGCTCACCTTTTGAGCCCCTTCTGAGCTGCCCTTGCTTCCTGTTTCCTCCCCTTATATTCTCCCCAAATGGCTTGTTAGCCCAGTGATTGCCACCCAGGTGCTCACTATCCCCCAACAGAAAGTGTACCTAATTCTGGTTGGATGTATTCCTGGAGGTGTCGTCACATGACATAATCTTTAATTAAAGATTAATCTTTAATTCCTGGACACTCCAGGACAATCCCGGAGGGTTGGCATTCTCTAACCTATACTGGGCCTGCAACCAGAGGCACCACCTTTCTGAGTTGCTGGGGGGTGCTAGACCTTCACCCCAGACCCTGCTCCCCAGTCCACTCTTTCCCACAGCACCTCCTGCACACCACTGAACAGCTGATTGTGGCGGATGGGAGGCGCTGGGAGAGAGGAGGAGAAGCTGATCGGGGAGGCTGCCGGTGGGTGCTCAGCACCCACTGTTTTTTTTCCATGGGTGCTCCAGCCCCAGAGCACCCACGGAATCGGCGCCTATGCCTGCAACCTTCTCCAGGCTGCAGCAATGTCAGTAATCAGGGTGCCCTTGCCTCATTCACTGCATACCCCTTACCTCCCCCATGAGCCCCAATAGGCTATTTTGGATCTTTGAAGTCGTGTGAGACTTCCAAAGATGTCCACATTCACAAGTAACCCTGCCTTGTGAGGGGCAAGGGGAAAGGGGCAGGCACTCTGGAGGACCTGGTTGGTACATCCTAGGGAAACATCAGTAGGGATGATGTTTTGGACACCTTTCAGGAGTAGGAACCAGTGTTAGGCTTTGTGTAACTTTTTCTTTTATCGCCAATAGTGAGTGCAGCTCCAGAAATACTTGGAACATAATCTCAGCAAGGTTTGTGGCATTTTCTGTGCCTGAGTAAGCATTCTGCATGTTGCTCACCATAGTTATCTTATCACTGCTCACCCCAGAGGAAATAATGGGTGTTTGGGGAAAATGTGGGCCAGTGCAGTGCTTACTGTAGCATATTTTAAATGCTCAGTAGTGAGTAATTTCTTTCTTTTGACAAGATGGTGGCTCTTTAGAAAGTCTCTTTGCGTAGATGCTCTCCTGTGGCTGCTGTTTATGGAGCACTGTTGCCAAGGACGACCCTTGAATTCAACTCCCTGAACTCAGAGCAATGGCCTAGTCATGAGAGAGTAAGTCTACTGAGATTGTGGAGAGAGAAATTGGAATCCCCTGCCAGTCACTCATTAAAGTGGAGTTAAAGCTGCTGTCACAAGAGCCTTATGCTCCCCGAATCCCTCCAGAATGTGGGACTTCAGACCCTTAAACCCAACTCTTGGAAAACTAGGAAATGCTCATTTAGGAGTGACAGAAGATAGACTTTGGTGCCAACAAGTCTTAAACCAATAGTGCAGCTATGGTGCGTGTCTGTTACTGCCTCAGATTACAAAGGTAGGTCCTACTCCCTCTATCAAACTGTCTGGAGTGGCTCATGAGCATGACTACCAACCTCAGGGCAGATTGTGAAGAAGCAGGGCACAAACCCCAAGCTGGTTATGAGTTCTATACTTAGATGTCACCAACCAAGTATCAAGTGTAAGCTCCTCAAGCAATATAACATCCTTAACATGGATTCACAGACAATCCTCTTGGGTACTCTGGTATATCTTGCCACCCAAGGAAGCTTGCCTTTGTGATAAATGACTCCTTACACCAAAAATCACAACAATATTCAGGTTACTCCCAGTCCCAAAGGACCAGCCACTTATCCCAGGTCAGTTTGCACCTTAGATCCTCCATCAAAGACAACACTTGTAGCCAATCCAATAATAAATTAACTAAAGATTTATTAAGTAAGAAAAAGAAATGAGTTATTTACAAGGTTAAAGGACATAAACATACACACACAAATGAGTTACAGTCTTAGGTTTCAAAAGGTGATAGAAGTTGCTGTGATATGCATGCTCTGTGTGTCCTTTAGGGCTAACCCCAGCTAAGCAGCTGGGGATCCCTTGCTTATGCTTGGAAATCTTTGCCCCTTAGAGTCCAAGCAGCATAAAGAGATACAGTTCCTTCTTGTCAGGGATTTTTATAGATTCATAGATATTAAGGTCAGAAGGGACCATTATGATCATCTAGTCTGATCTCCTGCACAATGCAGGCCACTGAATCTCACCCACCCACTCCTGCAATAAACCTCTCACCTATGTCTGAGCTATTGAAGTCCTCAAATCATGGTTTAAAGACTTCAAGGTGCAGAGAATCCTCCAGCAAGTGACCCATGCCCCATGCTGCGGAGGAAGGTGAAAAACCCCCAGGGCCTCTTCCAATCTGCCCTGGCGGAAAATTCCTTCCTGATCCCAAATATGGTGATCAGCTGAACCCTGAGCATGTGGGCAAGATTCACCAGCCAGATACCCGGGAAAGAATTCTCTTTAGTAACTCAGATCCCACCCCATCTAACATTCCATCACAGGCCATTGGGCCTATTTACCATGAATAGTTAAAGATAAATTAATTGCCAAAATCATGTTATCCCATCATACCTTCTCCTCCATAAACTTATCGAGTTTAATCTTGAAGCCAGATAGGTCTTTTGCCCCCACTGCTTCTCTTGGAAGGCTGTTCCAGAACTTCACTCCTCTGATGTTTAGAAACCTTCATCTAATTTCAAGTCTAAACTTCCTGATGGCCAGTTTATATCCATTTGTTCTTGTGTCCACATTGTTACTGAGCTTAAATAATTCCTCTCCCTCTCTGGTATTTATCCCTCTGATATATTTATAGAGAGCAATCATATCTCCCCTCAGCCTTCTTTTAGTTAGGCTAAACAAGCCAAGTTCCTTGAGTCTCCTTTCATAAAACAGGTTTTCTATTTCTCGGATCATCCTAGTAGCCCTTTTCTGTACCTGTTCCAGTTTGAATTCATCCTTCTTAAACATGGGAGACCAGAACTGCACACAGTATTCCAGATAAGGTCTCACCAGTGCCTTGTATAATGGTACCAACACCTCCTTATCTCTACTGGAAATATTTCGCCTGATGCATCCCAAGACCGCAGTAGCTTTTTTCATGGCCATATCACGTTGGCAGCTCATAGTCATCCTGTGGTCAACCAATATTCCAAGGTCCTTCTCCTCCTCTGTTACTTTTATTTGATGCGTCCCCAGCTTATAACTAAAATTCTTGTTATTAATCCCTAAATGCATGAGCTTACACTTCTCACTATTAAATTTCATCCTATTACTATTACTCCAGTTTACAAGGTCCTCCAAATCTTCCTGTATGATTTCCCGGTCCTTCTCTAAATTGGCAATACCTCCCAGCTTTGTATCATCTGCAAACTTTATTAGCACACTCCCACTTTTTGTGCCGAGGTCAGTAATAAAAAGATTAAATAAGATTGGTCCCAAAACCAGTCCCTGAGGAACTCCACTAGTAACCTCCTTCCAGCCTGACAGTTCACCTTTCAGTGTGACCCGCTGTAGTCTCCCTTTTAACCAATTCCTTATCCACCTTTCAATTTTCATATTGATCCCCATCTTTTCCAATTTAACTAATAATTGCCCAGGTGGCACGGTATCAAACGCCTTACTGAAATCTAGGTAAATTAGATGCATTTCCTTTGTCTAAAAAAATTTGTTACTTTCTCAAAGAAGGAGATCAGGTTGGTTTGGCACGATCTACCTTTTGTAAAACCATGTTGTATTTTGTCCCATTTACCATTGACCTCAATGTCCTTAACTACTTTCTCCTTCAAAATTTTTTCCAAGACATTGCATACTACAGATGTCAAACTAACAGGCCTGTAGTTACCCAGATCACTTTTTTTCCCTTTCTTAAAAATAGGAACTATGTTAGCAATTCTCCAGTCATACAGTACAACCCCTGAGTTTACAGATTCATTAAAAATTCTTGCTAATGGGCTTGCAATTTCATCTGCCAATTCCTTTAATATTCTTGGATGAAGATTATCTGGGCCCTCCAATTCAGTCCCATTAAGCTGTTCGAGTTTCGCTTCTACCTCAGATATGGTAATATCTGCCTCCATATTCTCATTCCCATTTGTCATGCTACCATTATCCCTAAGATCCTCATTAGCCTCATTAAAGACTGAGGCAAAGTATTTGTTTAGATATTGGGCCATGCCTAGGTTATCCTTAACCTCCGCTCCATCCTCAGTGTTTAGCGGTCCCACTTCTTCTTTCTTTGTTTTCTTCTTATAGAACCTTTTACTATTGATTTTAATTCCCTTTGCAAGGTCCAGCTCTACTTGATTTTTAGCCTTTCTCACTTTATCCCTACATGTTCTGACCTCAATAAGGTAGCTTTTCTTGCTGATCCCTCCCATCTTCCACTCCCTGTATGCTTTCTTCTTTTTCTTAATCACCTCTCTGAGATGCTTGCTGATCCAGCTTGGTCTATAACTCCTGCCTATGAATTTTTTCCCCTTTCTTGGGATGCAGGCTTCTGATAGCTTCTGCAGCTTTGACTTGAAGTAATCCCAGGCCTCCTCCGCCTGTAGATCCATAAATTCTTCAGTCCAATCCACTTCCCTAACCAATTTCCTTAATTTCTGAAAGTCAGCCCTTTTGAAATCAAAACCCTAGTTGCAGATTTATTTTTGTTTATCCTTCTGTTCAGTTTGAACTGAATTAGATCATGATCACTTGAACCAAGGTTGTCCCCTACAACCATTTCTTCTATGAGGTCCTCATTACTCACCAAAACCAAATCTAAAATGGCATCCCCTCTTCTCGGTTCAGCAACTACTTGATGAAGGAATCCATCAGCTATCGCATCTAGGAAAATTTGAGCCCTATTATTATTACTAGCACTTGTCCTCCATTCTATATCTGGGAAGTTAAAGTCTCCCATGATCACGCAGTTTCCATTAGTATTTACTACATTAAAAACATTAAAGAGGGTTCTATCCATATCCAAATTAGATCCCGGTGGTCTATAGCACACCCCAAGCATGATCACAGGGGAGGCTCTAATAGTTTTCTTCCCCAATGTAATTTTTGCCCAGATGGACTCTGTCTTATCCATTCCATCGCTTCTTATTTCTTTACATTCTACCTCATCATTGATACACAATGCTACTCCACCACCTTTACCTTTATTTCTGTCTTTCCTAAACAGCACATACCCTTCAATACCTGTAGCCCAGTCATGACGACTATTCCACCATGTTTCTGTTATCCCTGTAATATCTGGATTCACTTCCTGCACCAGTAGCTCTAGTTCCTCCATTTTGTTACCTAGGCTCCTCGCATTGGTGTACAAACATCTTCATTTTTGCTGTTTGGCCTCGCTCACATTCTGTACCTGATTAGGCATGGAACCTATTAGACTGGTATCCACACTGCCCTTC
Source organism: Lepidochelys kempii (assembly GCF_965140285.1). NCBI lineage: Eukaryota > Metazoa > Chordata > Testudines > Cheloniidae > Lepidochelys > Lepidochelys kempii. Next base: position 208,489,480 of record NC_136381.1, read on the forward strand.
CCCCTTATGTCCATCCTCCTACCCACGGCTATATCCTTTCTTACTTTATTTTCTTCCCTCTCAGTGTTAACATCCGGTGTGGAGATTACCTGGACATCTCCCAACCATCTCCCCCAAATTCCTAGTTTAAAGCTCTCTTAATCAGTTGTGTCAGCCTCCATCCTAGAAGTCTATTTCCTTTCCTACTCAGATGAAGTCCATCCCGAGAGAACTGTCCTCTGTCCATGAATGTCTTCTAGTGGCCATACATCCCAAAGCCCTCCTTATAGCACCACTCCCTGAGCCATCTGTTGATAGTCATAATCTTGTCACACCTTTGTTGCTCTTCTCTAGGAACAGCCAGAATTCCACTGAAGATCACCTGAGCCTCAATTTCCTTAAGCGTCTTCCGCAGCCTGGCATAGTCTCCCTTGATACATTCCAGCGAGAATCTACCGGTACCATTTGTTCCCACATGAAGGATGATCAGTGGATTCTTTCCCGCTCCCTTTAGGATCCTCTTCAACCTCAGGTCCACATCCTGTAACTTAGCACCTGGAAGACAGCACACCCTTCTATTCTCTGGATCAGCTCTGGTTACAGGCCTGTCTATTCTTCTCAATAAGGAGTCCCCGATCACATAGACCTGCCTTTTCCTAGTGACGGTGCGATTCTCCGGTCTATCCCCCGTTCCCTCTGGCTGCAAGTTCTTTCCATTTCTATTCTCCCTTGTAATCCTCTTCAACCCATCCTGTATCCTTCTGGGGCTCATATTTGATGTAGTTTCCATTGAATCTTCCCCTTTTTCTATAGAACTAGCCGCTCTTCTCTTCTTCTTTGCCCTTCCACCTTCAGTGACTACCTGCTGAGCCCCTTGTTCATTTTCTAACTCTGCAAACCTGTTTTTGAGCTCTACTTCTCCTTCACTAGCCCATCTTTTCCTCTGCGTGGTTCTCTTAGTCACATGCTTCCACTGTCCATTTTCTTCACCCAGCAGTCTCCCCTCAGAGTTCTTCAGTCCTGCTTCCATCTACAAGTCTGAGCTTTTGCCTTCAGCTGCCTCATGTCTTCGCTCCATAATCCGCTCGAACCCCGTTCTAAACTCAACCAGACTTTCCACCTGTATCTCCAGTCCTCGGATCTTTTCTTCCATAAGCTCTATCAGACGGCACTTCATGCAGACAAAACTCTTTCCAAGTACCCCCTCCAGGATCATGTACACACTGCAGCTTCCACATCCAGTCATCTTCATTGTGTCTTCCACTACATGGGTCACTCCCACTGCTGCCTCTGTATCTGTCATAGCCTTCCCACCTAAATTCTGTTAATCTGGGAAACACAAACCACACCAAAACAACAGCACCCACAGCAAAAACAAACCCCAAACAAGCACCGCAATACAAACTCCCCTTTCAAACTCCCCTGTTTACAGCTCTGTTTGCTGGCTCCTGAGCTGCTGCAGCTGTCCCTTCCCCCACAGTTCAAGATGATGGAATGAGTGTACCTGCACGTCTCCTCTTCTTGGACATGGGGGGAGCAATCAACAAAGTCTTTTGTCCTCTGATGTTCCACAATGGCTTGTCCGGTGTCTATGGGCCTTCTTCTGTTGGGCAGGAGATGACACCTCTTGTGGAAAACTAGTGTTTCACACTTGGTGATGCTTCTCTCCTGACGGTGGCGGTTTACAGTTTCAGAGAAAACACTTAAATATTATCTTATAAAGTGGGATGCAGATAGTATAAGTGAGATGAATGCATGCAGCAACTCACAAGCATTTTAGGAAGTCTAAACACTGAGTATATTTTTTATAAATCTAATACCTATTTTAACAATATTCTCACACAGGCGAACCAGACTGGTTTCCAGCTATGCATTTGTCAGTGTTCAGTGAGGCCTGGGGGTCTTGGCATGAGCTGGAACCTGGTCTGCCAGCATCACACACAAGATAGTCTTTGGTGTCAACAAGTTTGGGCATTCTGTCTTAAACCAACAGTGCAGCAGCTATGGTGGGTGTCTGTTGCTACCTCATCTTAGAAAGGTAGGCCCTATCCCCTTCATTATTATCTACTAGACAACTGAGCAATTTATTTCTTGTTTGTGCACAGATTTGATTAGTGAATTAGTCCAAGACCAGTACAGAGGTGATGTTCTCATGAAAGACTCCAAGCTGTTAAAAAACACTGTCATCCTCACCAGGTTTTGTTATTTCAGCAGTTATTGAGCCCATTACCAAAGTGTTGCTTTTATTTGTATATCTGGGGAAGTCAACGGCAAGTGTGGTCATTGCCAGGGTATCGCAGAGCCCTTCATATGAGGTTCTGTTACCATAAATCAGTTTCATTGCCTCTTAAGCAAGGACTGCATAACAGTGATAGTTTATATCAGTTTGTCTGCTCCCAGTAGCTCATTTGTCACAGGGAGCACATCTCTCTTGGATAATGCTGACTGAAGGCTTGTTCTCCTGGTAGCTTAAAGATTATTGTTCCAATGAGTCAATAGTTCAGTTACTTGGTGAACATTTATGAAGTAAACAAAGGAGGCTGATACTTTGGATCTTATTCACCTCTTTGATTTTGTCCTGGAGTAACTCCATTGACGTTAGTGGAGTTTCTCTTGATTTACACCAGTGCAAGTCAAAGGAGAAATGGACTCTAGACATCTAAGTTCTTCAAAGCCAGTCTTTTTTTTCTTCTTCTTGCTGACAGTTTTATCTGGTACATATCATTATTATAAAGAGTTTTGCTATTTCTTCTGCTACTAAATTCAGATCATCATTTACTTCCTGTAATATCTTATCAGCATACCTTTTTCCATGGAGCGCCCTATGCTTTACACCTCCCTTATCAGGTCCATTATTCCTCTGTATAAACACAAACACACTTTTTCTATCAAGATGTTCAATAATGCCTAATGCTCCCCCAGAGAAGTGTTAACAAACATCCCACTCTGTTATCAGCTGTTGATCCTGCTGGTAAAGGGTTAAGTGGGTTCTACTGACTGAATGCATCCGATGCAGTGAGCTGTAGCTCACAAAAGCTTATGCTCAAATAAATTTGTTAGTCTCTAAGGTGCCACAAGTCCTCCTTTTCTTTTTGCAGATACAGACTAACACGGCTGCTACTCTGAAACCATTCAGATGCTACTTTACCTCACCCAGATATAAAGGAGGTGGGGAGTGGCTCTTTAGAGAAAGCAGATTTATGGTGTGAGATAAGTGGTCCTGAAGTAGGAACCTTTGCAGCAGCCAAGGTTAGTGAAGCCAAAACCCATAAGAGAGCAAGTTTTTGATTCTATACAGCATGTGGACTTGTTTCAGAGCAGTTTGGGAAAGAGGTGTTCACACTCACAAGATTATAGATTTCAAGAATTTGTCTCCAATGCTTTGATGGCCTCTTAGGTTTGCTAGCTTATTAGCTAACTGACTTCTGCCCCACTGATTAACTTGTCAATCTGACTCAGTCTGACCAAACTGGCACACTTTTTAGAACCCTCTCCTCCGGTCCTTGTGGCACCACTGTCTTACTTTTCGTTGATCCTAAGCTTCTTCCAGCATAAGAGATCTTACTACATCTACTGTTTGTCATTCCCATCTAAGTCCTTGCAGTACTTCCCATTCCTGCCACAGCCAGTTATCAAAACAAAATTCCTAAATGCAAAAATAAAATAATCTCCTTCATTAATGTATTGTCAAAATCTGGCCCTACCCTTTATTTTAATTTGATTTTTTAAAGGGAGGAGGTAACTGCAGTTACTGGAGTCAGAAGATGCTGACTTCTGTCATGGTGTATTTAGGATCTTGACCCTGATCATGTGACTGGAGCCAGCCCTCCTATATGTCAGGTATCAGATATTACAGTGATTAGATCCTCATAAATACCTGGATGGAAAGAGTCCCTTATTGCCCCTGTGTCTGTGGAACTTGAAATCACTGCACAGTGCTGCTGGGCTCCACAACTATAGAGGGAGTGGGGCATTAGGTTACCCATAGGCATCCATGACCACTCATCCTCCCAGCCTTACCCCTATCTGTTACCTTGCTAAGACTGGCCTATATGGTGGGTGAACCCCTAGGGCTATGGTAATTTCTGCTGCCCCAGCAGGAGGGAGGTAATCAACTGGGATATATATATAGCCATAGAGGGCTGCTAAGGGATTGGGAAGGGGAAGCCAATTGCTTTGTCATGCTCACTTGCACACCAGGCCAACTGTCCACAGGATCAATGGGCCCTGTGTGGAGCCAGTTTATAGAATAGTAAAAAGCTGCCATGCTCCTACACTATGCAAGCCAATCCCTGAGTTCATCCTCAAATGAGAGACTGGCTATCAACTTACTCTCTTGCTCCAAACCCCTCCTCAAAACGCCCTTCTTCCTTCTGGTGCTCCATACATGCTCTCATGCACAGCTGCCTCCAACAGGAAACTGAACAGCCTGAGATTTTCCTCTCCAGTGACCCAGCTCAGATTTCTCTCTGCCATCTGGGGAACGAAAAGAAAGAGCCAGTAGATTCCTTTCAAAATCAGGAAGGTGTTTGATTTCCTACTTTACATGAGTCTCGACAGTAGTGGACCTCTGACCTCACACATTGTCTCCTTTATGGTCTGTCTGGACAGAACCCATCTTACTATTCTTTCTTCATTGGGAGGCCATTTGTCCTGCTCTCGAGGGCGTTGGTAGCCTGGCAGAGAGCTAAACTAATCAGAAAAGATTTTGTTTAGTCTGGAGTCCTGGATAAAGGCTTATTTTAGCTCTGAGGTTATTTATTTTAGCTGTGAGCTATATTATTCTAAAGCTACTATGCTAATTTTTGTAATTTATTTGGTTTCTTATAGAACATACTTTTTTAAAAAAAGTATATTTCCTCCCTATATTTTTAATATTCATTTCTGCCTCTTTCCCCTTCTTGGTATTTGAGTCCATGACTTACAGTTTACCCATGTCAGATTGCTGTGTGCCTGGGGGGGGTCAAAATATCCTAATTATTTGTGTGGCCCTATGACCCACCAAGGCACTTCAGCAAAGAGAGTGCAGAATATGATGGCATCTATGTCTGTCTTATCAACATATGTTCTTAATCACACCTATCACCTTAGTATCTGACTGCCTTGCCATGAGAGGAGACACGGACTCTATATGTCCACGAGTGTCTGTGGAAACTGGTGCTATGTATGTACATACCTATAGGGCTTACATCATCATAGTATCTGGGTTCCTAAAAGGCAGTTTGCAGAGAAAGGCAGCTTCTACCTATATTTCTGGCCTGGCCTCCTCTTGCATGGTCTCCATCGTCTGCTCTGACAATGCAATGCCAGCATCAGTACCCCCTGTGTCTCTTACAGACATCTCTGTGCCGTCCCTGTTTCTTCTATGCCATCCCTGATGATTGGGATGCCCTTCCCAGTCTCCACCAAGTCTCCGCCTTTGCCTAATTCAAACCACTCCTAAAAACTCTCTTCTGCAGACTGTCTGCAAAAAGTGAGTACGTTAAAAACCAAACATGATAGTTCAACCACCAAAATGTATGTGTGCCTAAAATGAGTAACCACAGAATCATATTTTTGTAGCCCACATCCTTCTTCATGCCACCTGCCTTAGTGGATGTTATATCCTCGCTGGACTGCCAAATACATCACTTAGAAGACTGTTAAGCGCCTCAGGGTAGGGACCTGTCTTCTTTGTGTTTCTGTGAAATCCTTAGCATGGGTGTGGTGCTATAAAAAGTAATAAGAAATTATTATAATAATGAAGAAGTGCTGATGGAGTGACTTGTCACTGAAGTTGCTAACTGTGTGTGTGAATGCTGGGTTCTCTCTCTCTCTCGGGATTGTAGGAGTTCCTGGGAGTGAGGCTGTGTTTGGTACATGCTGTGGGCACTAGCTGGATTTCTGTTAGTCTGTGTGTGTTCTTGTTTTTGTGTTCTTGTTTTTGTTACTTGCTCTTTGTTTAGGGGCTGTTGTTGTTCCCCCGTGATGGCACGCCTGCCCCACACTGAGCTTTAAGGGGTTAATGGAGCCTTGTGGAGGCTGCACAGGAGCCAGCCAATCAGACAAGGGCTGAGGGGAGCTGCTGATCAGGTCCCAGCAGACCCCTATAAGAAGAGCTGCAGGGCAGAGCAGCTCCAGTCACTCCCAGATGCTCGAGGAGGGAGAAGGACTGGCTGCCTTGCAGATTGAAGGCAGCTGGCACCCTGGACAAAGCAGTGCTACAGACAGAGACCCGGGGAGCTAAAGGCAGCTCCTGGTGCATTGTAGGGATCTGCAGGCTAAGGCCCTGAGGCAAGGGCAAAGAGGGTGCTGGGGCCGTGGGGAAGTGGCCCAGGGAAATGTACTGAGGAGTCAGAAGGGGCGCAGCAAGCAGCGGCATTCCACAGGGTTCCACCCCCCACTCCTCCTTGTCCCTGGGGAAGTGGCTAGACAGACTGCAGTTGCCACTGAGAGCAGTGGCTAGACAGGGATTGCAGAGACATCCCCCGGAAGGGGGGAGCACAGTGTGTGGCATGGCTGGAGGTCTCTGTCACTGAAGAGGATGCTGCAGTCCTTGAAGCTTCATGGGTCCAGGAACAGAAGAGGTGATGGATGGAACACCACCAGACTAGGGTGCACTGGCTACCAGAGCTAATTCCATATCAGTCATAAGGAGGTGCCGCAGTGGTCAGTAGACCCCATTAGACCCCCCCTTTCTCCTGGTGGGGTGGGAAGTTTCTCCATGGGATCCACTGCAGATGGGTTTAGTGATCTGACCCGCAAGCATGGGGTTTGGTGTGTGCCTACTGTCTCCTGCACTGTGGGGGAGGTGTTGCTGAATGTAGGTAAGGTTATTGGCTGTGCTAATATAAAATCTGCCTATCAAATAAGTAAATCCATAGTGATTTTCCTGGCCCGAAAGCAGTCTGTCAGTTGGTTGGTACAGGAGGGTCTTTGGGTCAAGGAGTCTTTTGTTCCATTTTTTCCCCTTGTTTACTACTGCTACTAAAGTAATTTTTTCCAGTGTTACCCCTTGGTCACAATGAAACCCTAGTGTCTGTTCTCTCCTATTACAAGAAGGTGGTTTCTGCTGTTAGGATGAGTCCGTTGGGCTGCAAGAACCCAAGTGTGGGGTGTGTTATGTCATTTAGGTTTTGGTTTATGTGGTTTTCAAATAACCCTGAACAGCCATTGAGCCTTGTTTTAAAGGACCACATAGATGGGGCAGATGTACAGTGTTTGCTCCCTCTGAAAATATTAAATGTTTCCTGTGTGGTGACCCTGGTCATTGAGGGCTTCCTGCCCGTGCACTGCTCACTCTGGGGTCCCTGGTAACAAGGTGGGACCCCAGAATTGCCAGGAGAGGGCTGGGACATCAGGGGACCAGCAGAAGATAGCCCGCATCTGCACTGCTAGCATTCATCCCTCCCCTCACCTTATGTGGCCTGCTGTTGTCGAGGGAGCAGCCTTCCCCCTACACTCCCCTCCCGCGAGGAACCCTCTATTGTGACCCCACCACTTGTCCTTGGACAGAAGTAAGTAGGTGCTCCTGAACTTCCAGGACTCACAAAGAGAGGTTCTAGAGAAGGGGGTGGAGAACAGATTGATGGAACAGATTTATCCAGGACTAGTCAAAAAAGGCTAAGACTTTAGAAACTCCTAAGCTGAAATGCAGTGGATGAGGGTGCAGCTCTGTGCTTTGAGGAGTGTTGTGCTGGGTGGGAGCTCCATGACTGGTGCTCCCAGTGGGAATTTTCCCCTGGCATGGCGAGCCCTCATGTCCCTGATCCTGCATACTGCAATGATGATGCTAGGTCCCAGCCTGGACCTGCACTGCCTGCCACTCCTGGAAAAAATAGATATGCCAGCTGCTCCCACTGAATCTCTTACCTTCATGAATAATAAGACTGTAATAGCCCTCAATATTTTTCTGAGCTGGTGGTCCGAAGGAGATGAAGAGCACAATGATGAGCTGTCTGACTCCTCACTGGTTCCTGATGTCTCAGTCAGCTAGCCAGGAAGGGTGGGTACAGTGTGCAAGAGATTAGTGGCTTTTTGGACAGCACTAACAGGAAGTGGGGAGTTGAGTTTGAGGCCTATTTCTCTGATTTACAGCCCTTTAGTCGCTCAGCTGCCCTTGTCTTGAGAGAGACCTCAGTTGATCGTAAAACATTTCCATCTCAAAAAGTTGTTGAGCAAGGTCAGGACATGTGCAGGGACTGTACAAGATACACAGGCCTCCCCTGGCTCATTTTGTTCAAAGAACTTCCACTTTCCTTCGTTTCTCTCTGCTTCTTGGCTCTCTCCTTCTAGTCTCCATGGTGCTGCTCAACTCTGGCTCTCTAAGCATAATTTATAGTATATTACATTTCATAGACTTTCAGGACAGAAAGGACTTTTAGGTCGGGATGGTCATAAAAGAGCATCACTTTTTGAATTTCTAGACAAACACAGGCTGATGTCCTTTTGCAAGAGACTAACTTAGACCCTGATAATCGGGGAATTGGTTGAAAGAAAGGGAAGGGAAAAGCTTTCTTGATCTATGGCGCCAGTGTCATAAATATCGAGCCCGTGGATGCTTCGGGGCTGGAGCACGCACAGGGAAAAAATGGCAGCCCCCCATCAGCTCCCCCCAGTGAGGCCCCACTGATCAGCACTTCCCCCCTCCCTCCTCATGCCCGCCAGGATCAGCTGTTCCACAGCGTGCAGGAGGCACTGGGGAGGAAGGAGGGAGGACGCGGCATGCTTGAGGGAGGGGTTGGAGTGGGGGCGGGAAGAGGCAGGGTAGGGGTGGGGCCTTGGGGGAAGGTGTAGAGTGGGGGTCTGGGGTAGAGCTAGGGGTCAAGCCCCTTTTTTCCGCCCCCCCCTTTCCCCCGGCACATCGGAAAGTCAGTACCTGTGCCCAATATCACTGCTGGGGGAGCTGTTTTCTTTTCCCTGGGGTGCAGGGGCACAGATCCTGTCTGTGAAGGAGATTGTGCTGGGCTGGCTCCTCCAGGTATTGGCACGGTTGGTTTTTAATCTTTTTCAGTGTGTATGCCCCCATGCTAGGGTGAGACCTTGTCTCCTTTTAGCAGACATTTGCCCATGCCATGCTCGGATGTGACTCTGATACTATTATTGTCCTGGAAGGGGATTTCAATTGCACTGTAGACTGTTTTAGACAGGAACCATGAAGAGCCACACCCTCAGTCAGCCAGGGAACTGTCTCTCCTGCAGACCTTTGGGCTAGTAGGTGTTTGGAGGTTCTCTCACCCGCTGTTAGGCAGTACTCTTGAAAGTTACTCCCAATCAGGTCTCAGGGGGTAGATTGGATCACTTTTATACCCCAAGGCCAGTGTGAGTATATTTTCTGTCTTCCCTGTCTCCCTCTGACTTGTCTGATCATCATTATGGCTCTGTCAGTGTGTCTTTCCCTCTTCCTGCCTGTGCTTCCAACTGGTGCTTTAATACCAAATTATTACGGGACTCAAATTTTACCCAGATATTCCCTGTGGTTTGGGAGCACTGGTGGCTGCAAAAGCCACTGTATGAATCCCTGAGACAGTGGTGGGATGTGGGAAGGTCCAGGTCCAACTGGACATAGATGCTTCCAGGTGAGGTTTTTTTTCTGGGTTGGAGAAAAAGTCTATGGACCATTGGCAGATCTCTTGTCTGTGGCTGCTCGTTTGACACCTGACCCTGCTGAGATCCAGACAGCAGCTCTTGCCTTTTACAGTACCCTGTAATCACCCAAAGCCGGTGAAGTGCTGGCAATGGCAGAGCCGCACCAGGGGTTACCCCGTCTAGTTGGTGAGGAGCAGCAGTGCCTGGATGCTAGGGTGGCCCCTCGCACAATCCTAGAACACTGGACATTCCGGTACTTCCGGGAACAGCGTGGGCCTGCCTCCGTCAACGTGACCCCACCCCCACCAGTGTGCTGCATGGCGGTGGGAGGGGGCACCATTTTGAAGAATATGCTGCCCTGCCCCGGCGTGACCTCGCATACACAGTATGTGTGAAGTCATACCAGCAGGGGCGGAGCAGTGCGCTCCCTGGTGTGGCGTCCCACGTCTGGAACCGGATAAAACCATGTCTGGTTTTGTCTCAGTGCCAGGCAAGGGATACACATTACAAAAGCAGGACTGTCCAATTTAAAACCATATGCCTGGCCTGCTACTGGACATCCTGCTTACATTACAGGAGCTCTCTGTTGCAGATCAGCGGCTTCGGTACCTGAATTCAACAAGCCTTTCTGGTATCATAAGGTCCTGACTTTTTTCTAGTGGTGCTGGAACAGAGCCAGGAGGAGCTTCCTGTCAGGGGCTGTAGGGCAGAGATCACCCTGTTTTCACAGAAAAGGAGACCTCTGTGACTTAAGGAATTGGAGACCTTTTTCCCTTCTCTGCTCTAATTATAAGATAATATCCAGGGCCCTACCAAGCCAGCTGAAGGACTGTCTGGACTCTTTGTTACATCCTGACCAAACATAAGGTCTTCCTAGCTGCTGCATACTTGTTCTTAATTCGTGACGTTTATACTGTCAGCAAACTTTTAAATCTGGCTTTGTGGCTTATTTCAACAGACCAAAAGAAGGCCTTTGATCAAGTTAACCATAGCTATCTTTTCAAAATATTAGAAGCTTTTGGGATTGGGGCAGTGTTAACTTCATATATTTCTTTACCATAACATTTTTAGTGTCTTAAAGATTAATGGGGTCTTAGCTGCTCCTTCCCAGTCTGCATACGTCAGGCTGCCCTCTGTCTGGGACGTTGTATGCCCTGAGTCTGGAGCTATTCATTCATCTCCCAAGAAGTCATTTGACTGGCCTGTTTGTGCCAGGGTTGCTAGATGCTTTCCCATTTTATCTGTCAGCCTGTGGGGATGACATCTGTTTTCATCATGTCTGAAGGTGACATGCAGGCAGCTTGTGCCTGTTTACAAGTATATGAACAAGTGTCCTCTACCTGAATTAACTGGGCAAAGAGTAATTGGATCTTATTAGGCTCTTGGTTGTGCAGCGCCCCCCGTATTGTTGCCCCAACAAGTACAATGGGGTACTTCTGGGATTTAGGTGCTAGAGGTTTTTTGGGGGTTTTTTTTTTATCTGAACAATACATGTTAAGGAACTGGGAGGGGGCTGAGGAGAAGGTGCAGAACCGCTTTCAGAGATGGCGCTGGCTCCTTCCTGGATTTTCTTTTTGAGGATGGGTTTTGATGGCTCTCAGTGGTTTGAGCATTAGCCTGCTAAACCCAGGTTGGTGAGTTCAATCCTTGAGGGGGCCATTTGGGGATTGGTCCTGCTTTGAGCAGGGGGTTGGACTAGATGACCCCCTGAGGTCCCTTCCAACCCTGATATTCTATGAACCTTGTGACCTCAATGTTGTGGCACCAACTGGTGTGGCTGGATCCTCCCCCAGGCCTCTTGGACCAGATTCAGAAGAACATTAACCATTTTTTGGGGATGGTTACCACTGGTTGCTCCCTGCTTTACTGTTCCAGCCACTAATTGAGGGTGGACAAGGGCTCATTGGCCTGGTCAGTAGGATGGCAGCTTTTCACTTCCACTTTGTTCAGTGGTTGCTGTACTCAGACTCCTGTTTGGCCTGCAGGTCCCTTGCCCTTTTTGTCCTCTGTTGCGCTGTGTGGATGGGCCTTGACCTGCACCTGGTCGATTAGAATGGAGGCAAATCTAAACTCTGTAGTGGCCTTTTTAACAGCTTCTGTACAGTGCACAGCCGGACTGAGCCTTTTTTAGACTGTGACTCTTGGAAGAGCCACTGTTTTTTTAACCCACTTTTTCTCTCTGAAGCTCTTTCCTGCAGGAGCCTATTTTCTGCCTTTACTCAGCCTGGATTGACCAACCTGACCCACCTGATTGTTCATTGTTAGTCACACTGGAAATAGCGGCAGCTCTGACATTTTTTGGATAAGGTTCTCGCTGAATTCCAGGCGGTGCTCCCTCAGTGGGCTGCACAACATCTGCAGAAAGTTTTTGCAGGGACTGTGCTTGCAGGGTAGAATTCTGTGTTCCCCTCACTGGTGGTCTCCCCTTACACAGATGAGATCCTTGTGCTTCCAGGCAGATTATTTTCCTGGTAAATGTTCCTTTTGTAGCCATGACCAAGAAGGAGCTCTACAGTATGTGTCATGATGTGGCATTATCCCACCATCTCTGATCTCCCTGATATAACCTGGAGCATGGCTCTGTCCCTGGGTGACTCTACATGTCCCTGGCTTGGAGGATGCTGTTCAAACCTCCTCTTTCTAAGCACTCCAGTGACTTGTATGGGAGGGTCCTGCACAGCATCCTAGCAACCAGTCATTTTGTTAACCATAGCACCTCTGAGGTGTCTGCACAGTGCCTTTTCTGTTAGTCCTCAGACACAATGTTTCATTTTTTCCTTTATCTCCCCCATTTGAATCCTCTTTTATTTTCTGCAACAGGTTTTCAGCAATCTGGGGTTGGCTTTCTCCAAGCCTGTGCTTGTTCTGGGAGTGAAATGCAGTGCTTGCATTTGGCCAGTTTCCTACCTGGCTAACTGGTTACTGGGTTAGGCAAAACTAGCCATTTTGAAATCTCAAGAGAAAAGAGGGGTCTCAATAGAGGGGTGTGATGTGTTAGGGCTGTTCCTGGCACTGATTGTGGCCAGTTTTCAGATTGATTACACCTCCTATAAATGGACTTGGAATCTGGACACTTTTTGGTCAACTTGGTGTATTAACAATAGTCTGAGTGAACTTGGTGGTGGTGGTGTTTTAGTGATCCATATGTAAGCAGTGTCAGGATGAGCTCCACCCTGACATCTGGTGGTGAGGTGTGGCAAGTTGTGGAAAAGAACTTCAGGGGCCGATCTCATTTGCATAGGCACACCCACCACGCCTAGAATGAGACCATAGCTGCCCAAATGGTCACTTTGGCTGCTGTGGGATCCCCAGTGTCTCTGTTATTGGGGCAGGAAGAATAAATTGTTATTACCCTGATTATGGGAACTGTGCTTGGAACTGTATGTGGCCTTTTGTTATGATGGAGGGATTCACCATCAACTAAGTAGCACTCGCTAGGCAAGGGTCATGGGTTCCAAAACTGTGTGAATGGAGAGAGGCTGGGGACAAGTATTAATACTTGGTGGCATGGGCCCCTTGGTGAGGGCCTTACATGCTAATTGCACTTCCTCCTCTCTCCACTGTGGAATATCAGAGCTAATTTTGATTTCATTAGAAGTCTAGTTATAGGCTGCTGAGCTCACTTTGGGCTGACAGTGTACCAGCACTGGGGCTCCCTTACTACAAACTGAATTCACCTAAGAGCTGAAATCACTGAGTGTTGTGTTAAGTAGTGGGGGAGTCTGAAGATATATTGTGGAGCAGTTTGTGGGGCTGCTGGAGTGCCTTGTGGACTGGCTGGTGAAGCAGTTTGATGCGGAGCAGTTCGTGGATGGCAGGAGCTGCTTGTGGGCCGTGGAGCTGAGTGAAGGAGTTTGTGGGGTGGCTGGCAGAGCGGAGCGCAGCTATGGGGCGGTCAGCTTCAGATCATGTAAGGTGCCTCTTACCCCCGTCCCATTTCCACCCAGGTTGGGAGGTAAAGCTCCACAGATAAACTTTCGAACTCTGGGGCTGCCCTGACCAGGGACAGAGACTTTTGGGGCATTGGACTTTTGGGACTTTGGGTGATTTGGGGTTGCTGGACTCAAGAACCAAAGGGAAAAGGGCATGCCCCCATTTGCTTGGGGTGGGTTTTTTTTTGCTCATGGGTTGTGTTATGAATCCTGGTGGTGGTGTTTCCCCAACATAATGCCACATTGTTTTTCTCTGTTATTAAAAGGCTTTTGCTACAGTCAGACTATGTGCTTGTGAGAGTGGAAGTATGCCTTTTGGAGGCGCCCAGCAGGGGTGGTATATATTTGTCCCAGGTCACTGGGTGGGGGCTCCAGCCGGTTTGCATTGTGTTATTGGAATGGATCCCCTAGATATTGAACCCGGCCCTTGTTGCTGCCAACTCTGACGGGCAGAAGGGTTACACATACTTAATGCTCACTTAAGAGGGGCTTTGTTTTATTTCATTGGTGTCTTTCTATGTATAGATTGTAATTTTATAATATTTAAAATCAGATTTTATGTGAATAAAGGTGTTTTTCATGTCATGCCTCTCTGGTTGTGTGATTAAGCCTTAGTAATAATATAGTAAATTTACTGTTGAGTCTCAAATCTATTCTTAATTTTTAAATGTAAATGAAAAATGTACTGTCCTAATTTAGTAATCCATATCTTGCTCAACCCCTGTCCTTAGTCCCACCCTCTTCTTCCACAAAGGCCTTCAAGAATAATCCAAAGAGAAATTTAAATAAAAGCAATGGACACCATTTTGAGAATGGAGCTTTGCCTGGTCTCCCACTCTAATGTGCATTTAAATGTCTGAATTCTACCGTTCTTCACAGAAAGCAATTAAAAACGATTCTATCACTTGGTACATACAAGAAATACAGAGACATCTGCTGGCCGACTTGTGGAGTTACTCCTTTAGCTGATGCACATATCTTTGTGCTTTTGATAGTGCAACATAGACCATGCAATATGTATATCCATATGGCAGTGTGAATATGTTTTTAATATAAAACCATCGGCATTATTACTGGAAGGAGCTGGAAGAGGATGAGGTGGGAGTTGCTGTCAACTAATGTCATTCAGCCTGTATCTGTTGCTCTGTCATAAATGGGACAAGACACATTGTGGGATCCTCTATTCCAATAGAAGACCCTCGTTTTCCCCCTTGTTTCTACTTCCTCATTATGTCAAGGACTCTGCGCTGTAGTGACTGTCCTCTGGAAGAGGTCACCTGCTTATCATTCCTTCTAGTCAGTCATTGCGACTCCCTGTGTCATTTGAATAATGCCGGGTATTCTGTCTCCCCTGGAGGTCACCACACTACTTCCTACAGCAGTGCAACACAGCTAGAAAACCAGCCTTCCCGATACAGACAGGGGAATCCTCAGATGGAGTAGGTCTACCCGAGTGGCTCCTAAGCCACCCCTTGGGGTAGGGGGCTTGCTCAGGTGGCAGGAGGGATAGCTAGAGCTTCGCTATACTCCAGACATCCCCAGCTGCCACAATGGCCTTTTGGAGACATGGGCACCTGGTGAAAAATAGAGTAACTACTCTGCTTCATGCTGGGGACCAAACTGGTGGCCATTTGGTGTAAAGGTTGCTTAATGCCCCCCACTTCCTGAGCTCCGCTGAGCATAGCTTGGATGCGCCTAAGATCTGGGCTTCAGTGCATTTATGCAAGCACAGAGGAATTGTTTTACTGAATCTATGGTCCATCTAGTCTAAGATCCTGACTCTGGCTGATAGGAAGGAGCAGGAAGCTGAAATTAGCAATTATGGGAGGACCTGCCCAAAGGGCAAGTTTCTAACTAACCCCTTTAATTAGAGGTTGTCTGACTTGCCTTAGGTTTGAAACTGCTATTGAACAAGGGGGCAACATTAAACCAGAGGCGCCTGCGTGTGAGGGTATAACATGGCAAACTTCCATCTGGACTTAAACCTGCAGTACAGTACCCATTACAGGGGACAGGGATGTGGGTACACTTTGCCCACATCCAGTATCAGGTATGTAAGGCAGCACTGGAATAGTTGTTAATTATTTGTATTTTAGTGATATTTCATAATGACAGTGTAACATTGCAGTTTACAATAGCTGTTTGCTAAACTGAATACTGGGAACCTTTAGTTAAGTTTTTCCTTAAGTTTTCAAATGACCTTTTCAATGTTTTGAAAAGTAATTTTCTTTCCAAAAGGACCTGGGTCTTTAATGTATAACTACTCCATCTAATTTATCTAATTCACTTGTGGCCTTATTCTGCTATTGGTCACACCAGCATAAATCCAAAATTGCCTTCAGTATGTTGCCACCAATTTATGCCAGAGAACAGAATTTGGTCCCTAAAATTTATCGCATTATAACTTATTCAGTAATGATTAAGAGTAGTAATTCATAGTACCTTTTTGGCAAAGCTAAACAATTCATTGTTGTCTCATTCACAAAACGACAATTTGAAAATAACTCATGAAGCTTTCTCTGTTCTTAATGATCACTGGACTTATATTTTAATTCTATATTTTAAATAGTCTTCTGCTGATTTTTGGCAGCAGCCTATGAACTATTCATAGCTGACTCCTTTGAAAATCATTTCATCACTGTCCTGGTATCTTTGCCATGCAGAAAGCTCTACCTAAATTATTTTTGTCAGCCCATATTTACAATACAATGCCATTTATGCTTTTGACAAACATGTCCTGAAGCATTTTAAAAACAGTTTTAAAATTATGACATGAAACAAAATTTGTGTCAAAGATGACAGGTAAGTCTTCAGTCTGGTTATAACAACAGAACACAGTTGAGATACAGAGCACCAGGTTCTGGGGCCCAATAGCTAAGCCCATATGAGCTGGATATTTGCGTCTCCCATTGATGTTGATTGCAGGTGCTTAGCATTTCTAAAAGACAGACCAGTACTGTAGAGCCAGATTCTGACTGCATTTTAGTTTTATTATTATTATTATTTATTAATTTGTATTACCATAGTGTCTAGAGCATGGTGGGCAACCTGTGGCCCATTAGGGTAATCCATTGGCAGGTCACCAGACCATTTGTTTACATTTGCACGGCCGCCCACAGCTCCCAGTGGCCGTGGTTCACCGTTCCTGGCCAATGGGAGCTGCGGAAAGTGGCGGCCAGGCTTACGGGCCACAGGTTGCTCACGACTGGCCTAGACTTAGGCCATTGTACAAGGTGATGTACAAACACAGAACAAAGACCCCTGCCCAAAGGGGCTGACAATCTAAGCAGAATCTAGAAATAACAGATGACTACTGTGATAGACCCAGGCCAGTTGGGTACCACGAAGTAGTAGAAGGCAGATATACTGGCCACTGGATTAGCAGTTTTCTTTTCCCTGACTGACCAGAGCAGGGGATGCTCGAGGCTAATGAGAGCACCTGACTCCAATTAACCTGTAAAGAGTCAGATGAGGCCATTAAGGTAATGTGAATACCTGACTCTAATTAAGGGACCTGCATGAAAGACCTCCTAAGCTTATTCTTACCAGCTTAGGTTAAAAACTTCTCCAAGGTACAAACTTTGCCTTGTCCTTGAACCCTATGCTGCCACCACCAAGTGTGTTAAACAAAGAACAGGGAAAGAGCCCATTTGGAGACATCTTTCCCCAAAATATCCCCCCTACACTCCCTTTCCTGGGAAGGCTTGAAAAAATCCTCACCAATTTGTACAGGTGAACACAGACCCAAACCCTTGGATCTTAAGAACAATGAAAAATCAATCAGGTTCTTAAAAGAAGAATTTTAATTAAAGTAAAAGAATCACCTCTATAAAATCAGGATGCTAAATACCTTACAGGGTAATCAGATTCAAAACACAGAGAATCCCTCTAGGCAAAACCTTAAGTTACAAAAAGACACAAAAACAGGAATATACATTCCATTCAGCACAGCTTATTTACCAGCCATTTAAACAAAAGGAAATCTAATGCATTTCTAGCTAAATTACTTACTAACTTAACAGAAGTTCTGAAGAGCATTCCTGACCTGGTCCCAGCAAAAGCAACTGACAGACAGACCCTTTGTTTCCCCCTCCTCCCCTCCAGCTTTGAAAGTATCTTGTCTCCTCATTGGTCATTTTGGTCAGGTGCCAGTAAGGTTATCCTAGCTTCTTAACCCTTTACAGGTGAAAGGGTTTTGCCTCTGGCCAGGAGGGATTTTATAGCACTGTATACAGAAAAAGAGAAGGGTAACCACCTATTTTTATGACAAGAGATCACTCCAGTCAGGCTGAGGAGAGCCAGGGAGCCAGAGGAGAGGAAGTGCGGCTGAAGGGCTGGTTAATGAAGACACCCTCAAGCCATCAGTAAGGGTGCCCTAAGGTAAGGGTGAAGAAGAGAGAAGTGGGAGAGCTGTGGGGAAGTGGCCCAGTGAAATGTAGCAACTCTGACAGGGAAAGGTTGGCTGCCAACAGCTGCTACCATTAGGGTCCCTGGGCCAGAACCCTAGGTAGAGGGCGGGCCCGGGTTCCCCCCAGCCTGCCACTACAGAAACACCTCCTGGGAGGGGAAGACAGGCCCCTGTCAGGACAGGCTGCTAAACTGTTTGGGAATAAGCCCATAGGGACAACAGAGATTGAGGGAGTTCTCTCACCAACCTCCTTGCTGGCTTATGATGAAAAGGGGTCAGTAGACCAACCCTGGCCCTAGAGATAGAAGAGCTACGTGGAAGGTCACAGTGAGCCTCTGAGGCTAGCATAAACTGCCTAGAAGCACGGGACCCATGGGGACAAGGTTGGAGCTCTGCCATACTACAAACAGATGGAGGAGGACAAGGAAACAATGAGACAATACTGGTCAGCATGACAGGCTGTGGTCTCAGCACACCAGTACACTAACATGTCAAGTTTTTTGCAGGCATCATGGCAAAGGAGAGGTTTCTGGAAGGATTTGAAGATGGATAATGAGATGGCTTTGTGGATGTTTGTGGGATGTGCTTCCCAAGAGCATGGGGCAGCATGAGAAAGCATGAAGGTGTGTATTTGAGAGTTTAGCAAGTGGGCAGTGGATGCTGACATCCCGGGTTGATTGGAGTTGAGAATCAACAGCTTGTTACCAATAAGAAAAGATAGCTAGGGTGGAGATGGACTATGAAGGGCCTTGAAAATGAATATCATCAGTTTTTTTGATACAATAAAGAAGGGGAAGCCAGTGGAAGGCTGCAAAGAGAGGGCTGATGTGGTCAAAGCGATGAACTATGAAAATGAGCTTTGCACGCATTTTAAATTAATATGAGTGGGATAAGATTGCATTTCTCAATGCCAGAGAGAGGGATGATGCAGTAATCAAGATGAGAGTCTGGACAGGAGCTTTATCTGTGTGGATGAGTAGGAAAGACCATATCTTAGAGATGGTGTGCAGAAAGGATCAGCAAAATTTAGACATAGCCTGGCTATGAGGACCTAGAGAGAGGTCTGAGTCCAAGAAGACACTCAGATTATGGTCTGAGTGACAGGTCAGGCAGGATGGTGGTGGTGTCCATAGTGATCTAGAAAAGAGGTAGGAGGGAGGACTTTGCGGGGAGGGAGATTAAGAGCTCTGTCTAGCCATATTCAGCTCGAACTGGCAGCTAGACCTCCATGAGGTGATGTTAGAGAGACAGGTCAAGCTTTTAATTTGGACAGGAGATAGGTCTGGAATAGAAAGGTAGATCTGTGAGTTGTGAGCACATATATGATAGTTGAATTAGTGTTTGCAGATGAAATTACCCAGAGATAAGATGTAGAGGGGAAGAGAAGGGGACCAATGACAGGGCCCTGTGGGTCTCTCACAGAAAACTGGGGGTGGATGAGGAGGAGCCTCCAAATGACATTGAAGGAGCATTTAGAGAGGTAGGAGTAGAGCCAGGAAAGGGCAGGGACACAGAAGCCAAGGGTGGAAAGAATTTCAAGAAGAGCATAGTCAGCTGTGTCAAGGGTGGCTGGCAGGCCAAGGAGGAACTCCACTGGCTTCAGTGGAATTACTCCAGATTTACAGAGGTGTCAACAAGATCAGAATTTGTCCTCTAGAGATTGATTCTGCTCCGACACTGTGGTTAATCAGGAGTAACTTCACTGAAGTCGGTGTAAAACTAGTGTGATGAGAGAATCAGGCCCACAATTATCAAATTACTTTAAATGGGAATGAAGGAGCATATTTTTCCATTCTGTAACATCTCGGTTCAATGCAGTTTCGTGTGTGTGTGTATATATATTTATTACAAATTAGTTCAAATATATAATTTAAGCCTGCTTGTAAGGTGATTTTTTCCCCCCCATGACATGGGCCCTGCTTCTGTTGAAATGGAGGAAAAAATGCATAGAAACATTTTTGCATGGAGATGACTTTTTATCTGTACTATGATAGTGAACTGGAAGAAATTACATTTCTCCAATATGTTAAGCAAAATGTTATTGTCTTGCTCTTGATGTAACCTAGAATGATGTATGGCTATTCTTAACTTGTGTGCAAGATGAAACTTTTCTTTAATTTTTCCAGTCCTTGTACACTAGCTATGGTACTGGGCTTGTTTTTAGTTCCCGTAATTCTTAATGTACTTTGTCTTTGTGGCCTGGAGATTTCCCTTTAGCAACTGTGCCAAGAACACTAGTTTTTAGTTTCATTTATGATGTCCATATTTATATTTAAGGACCATTAACTTCTCTCTGTTAAGCCCTTTTAATAGAGTACATGATTATTGATGTCTACATAGTTTCCTAAGTTTTTTAAAAATATTTTTACAGGTAATATATTTAATTCATAGTCCTAGATTCCAAGGCCAGAATCATCTAGTGTGATTACCTATTCTGAAATCCTGTATAACACAGGCCATAGAACTTCCCCAAAATTCTTCCTCGAGCAGATCTTTTAGAAAAACTTTCAATCTTGTTTTAAAAATTGTCAGTGATGGAGAATCCACCACGACCTTTGGCAAATTGTTTCAATGGTTAATTATCCACACAGTCAAAAATGTACACCTCATTTCCAGTCTGAATTTTGTCTAGCTTCATCTTCCAGCCATTGAATTGTTACACCTTTTTCTGCTCGATTGAAGAGCCCATTATTAAATATTTGTTCCCTGTGTAATTACTTATAGACTGCAATCAAGTCCCCCCAGCCTCTTTAATCAGCTAAATAGATAGTCTCAAAGAGCTCAATCACTAAAAGGCATGTTTTCTAAACCTTTACTCATTCTCATGGCTCTTCTCTGAACTCCCTCCAATTTATCAACATCCTTCTTGAATTGTGGGCACCAGGATGGGACAAAGTCACAGCAGCAATCACACCAGTGCCAAATACAGAGGAGAAATAACCTCTCTATTCCTACTTGAGATTCCCCTATTTATGCATCCCATGATCATGTTAGTGTTACGACCATTCTCCAATGCAATAGTTCTTGATATCTGTCTCCGTTACTAACTGTCAGTTAACTTGAGGTTATTGTGCATTAAGAAATAAAACCATTTCACAAATTTCTTTAAACATTTTGAAAAACCTTTTTCCTTTGCTGTTTTAAAAGCATTCCTGTTCCACATCTTGGTCTGTTGAGGTGTATCTGCTTGTTTCTTGCACGAGCATCCTTTGATCAAGGTTCTTAGTCTTCTGTTCTTGCACAGCCTCAGGAGGAAGGGGATTCTGAGGCACATGTAAGGGTCCTAACAACCAGAGCTGTATTTTGGAATGGAGAAGCGGCAATGGTAGTGCATGGGAGAGGAGCTAGGCAGAATGTCTCAGGAGGTGCTGAAGGTAACAGCTGTAGAAAGGATGTAGCCCTACGCTGCCTCCAGTAGAGGGCTCCTGGTGATTTTTAGTGAACAGGGGACACCGTTCCATGGCCATGCAACACACCCAGTAAAAAGCTTAGAATCATAAAATATTATAGCTGGAAGGGACCTCGGGAGATCATTTAGTCCAATCCCCTGCTCAAAGCAGGACCAACCCCAACTAAATCATCCCAGCCAAGGCTTTGTCAAGCCGGGCCTTAAAAACCTCGAAGGATGGAGATTCCACCACCCCCCTAGGGAACTTCTTGTGTAGTGTTTAGTGCTGCTGGCAACACCAGCAGCACCCGACTGCTCATGCTCAGTACGTGCCAGCTGTAGCTGCCTCGTGCATGGGAATTTTGGGAAAGGACATTGGCACGGAGGCAAGTGTTGTTTGGCTCTGTACTTTGTGTGTGCTGCAGATACGTACACATGCTCACCTGCATGCGTTTGGCTGGAAAATGCCAGTGTTGTAAGGATTGTTGTAAATTCTGCTAACAAGTCATTTCAGGCTAGCATCTTTATTTCACTAGGCACTTTTCATCATAACATGCTGACTGATCCTAGACCAGGTGGTTAATTTTCATTGCAGCTGTGGCTCATCTGTTCCATAAAGCACTTTAGCTGATGATAGTTCTGTACTAGCATTTCCCGTCAGAATCAATATTGCAATGCTAAAGACAGTCGGTAGTGGGATTCTGGCTCAAGGTAGGTATAGCATTTATGGAACTTTGACTTTCAGTGACTGAAGATGAAATGGCCCAGCTGGATGACATGAGTTAATTTTGGAGAGACTATCAGATCTTTACACTAATTATGGGCGTTCAAGAGGAGTGCTAACTATCACTGTCACCCTACTGTCTAGTGGCCTGCTCCTGATTTATTTTTATTCTTTTTATAACCCACATTAATGGCAAGTAGCATGTAAAACTGTCTAAAAACTGACTTCTTTGTAATCTGGTTTAAAAGCGCTTTGCAGTTTTACCTGCTAATGTGCCATTTAGGAGCTAATCCCAATAGTGTTGCCAACTGTCATGATTTTGGGGAGGTGTTTTTCTTAAACTCTAGCTTGTGGAAGCATGTGAATAGGTGAGAATCTCATCTTCCATTGAACAAAAGAAAGTTTCTAGTCCTCATGGTTGGAAAGAAAAGCTTGACAACATGACCAGAGTGTACTTTAAGGCTCAGTAACTAGAAGGCAAATTTCCCCCCCCCCCCCTCCCTAAATGTGTTTTTAAAAAAGCACCTTTAAAGCAAATCTCGTGATTTGGGGTGGGGTTGGGGACCTGACTCATGGTTTTTGAATGCTTGGGGAGGGAAATACAGAGAACAGCTCTGACACGTACCATGACGATACTATAGGACCAGGGGTCTCCGAAAGAACAGGATGATTCCACGTTGTCTTGAACACCAACAATCCTTTAATACAACGTAGGGTTGCCAAGTGTTCACTTTTTGACTGGAATGCCCGGTCGAAAAGGGACCCTGGCAGCTCCGGTCAGCACTGCCGACTGGGCCGGTAAAAGTCTGGTCAGCAGTGCTGCAGGGCTAAGGCAGGCTAGTCCCTACCTGTCCTGGCTCTGTGCTGTGCCTCGGAGGAGGCCAGCAGGTCTGGCTCCTAGGCGGGGGGGTCCATGGGGCTCCACATGCTGCCCCCACCCCGAGCACCAGTTCTGCACTCCCATTGGCCAGGAACTGCAGCTGAGAGCCTGCAGGTGAGAGCAGCACACAGAGCCTCCTGGCCTCGCCACCTAGGAGCCGGACCTGCTGGCTGCTTCTGGGGCGCAGCGCTTTGCCAGGGCAGCCCGGGAGCCTGCCTTAGCCCTGCTGACCAGGAGCCGCCGAGGTAAGCCCGTGCCCCAACATGGAGTCCCCTCCTGTACCCCCCCAACCCCCTCATCCACAGCCCTGCCCCAGAGCCTGCACCTGAGCCCAGTGAAAGTGAGTGAGCATGGGGTGGGGGGGAGTGAACTACCGAGGGAGGGTGAATATGGTGAGCCGGGGGGGGGGGGGAGCATGGCCTCGGGGAAGGGGCGGGCCTAGGGTGTTCAGTTTTGTGCGATTAGAAAGTCGGCTTCCCTAACTCTAAAAAGTGGTGGTCTGCCCTAGAACTGGCTAATGGCTGCATCACACCCCAGAATACTTTTACTTTCACTTTCTACTGACTCTGAAGCTTTGCTCTTACTCTGTCTACGGCAACCCATCTAGTGGGAGACGGGAAACACATTCGAATGAATGGATTACTTGTTACTTAGATTTGCTCTTTTCTGTTGGACTAGTGAATCTTCTCCAAGGCAATGGTCTCCATTTTGCACCTTTATTTCTTTTTGACTGCAAATAGCAGACAGTGGCTGACTTTCCTGGCATTTTTCTCTTGTCTTGGCAAGCCTGTGTGTAATGTTTTAAAATAGGTTAAAAAGAAATCCAGAGCTGCAACACATAAAAATATATTTTTTGCAACTCATTTCATGGAAATGAGGTGTCTGATTCTAATTCATTCTGTCAAATTCAAATTTATTTTATTAGTCAGATTAATCACAGTGGATAACAAGGTTATTTCAGAAAATATATCAACTGACTAGCACACCAAGGAACAGAAAGAATTCAGTGTAAAAAAGAAACAGAGGTTGGCAAATTTAAAAGCGGCCTCTAATTTTGTACTTGAAATTTTGCATCCACAATGAATTGCATATGCATTCTTGCAAAAGCAATCTAGTTTGGAATGTAGCTGTTAACATACAGATCTCTAACTGCCTGATTTGTAGTCAGAATTGTCATATATCCCACAACTCAGATCATCAGGCATCTAAATTGATTGCACCTCCCATTAATTGCAGGCACAAAATTGTAGGTGAAAAATGTAGCGACCCCTTTTGAAAATTTGGCTCATAGCAGTCATTTATTACAAGCCTTCCTTTTGAGAATTCTGATTGCTTTTCAAATGCACATAATGACACCAAAACCTGAAATTAGACATGCATGACCAGTTGATGATACCAGAATAGTACATCAAAGAAAGTGTCTTGAGGATGACTGGTCAATAAATCTGCTTGACAATTTAATTGGTATAATTGATAAAATCCATATAACTACTAGGGAGGAAATTAAATTACTCTATACAAATCAGGTTGGGATTTAGATTAGTATTTTCTGGGTCAACTCTGTTTCATGCAAATTATGTTATTGAAGACCCCTTCATTCTGAATGCATGTGTTACTTTTCCCCATAAAAAGTTTATTAATTCCTCTACTGTGGCATAGGCTGGAACCCTCAACCAAAGCTGCAGGTGAGTGTGCATTGCCGAGTCACAATCATCAGACGGTGCACTGTTTTTTGTTTGTTTGTGATTAGATTGCACACACTTCTTCAAGCTGCAGTTCACAATAGGGCTCTAGGGTTTAGAGATGTCAAAGTACTATTAATCTATGTAATCCATGAGGCTTTATAACACATTAATCAGGAGCAAGTATTCACAGAAAGAAGTTTTGCCCTTCAATGGCACCTATTCAGTGCTAAAATAAAGAGATAAAATTCAGGAAGCACTCAGTAAAATTCTGCGGCCTGTGTTGTGCAGAAGGTCAGATGATCATAAAGGTTTTCTGGCCTTAAAATCTATGACACGCAATATAATATAAGCTTAATGCAGGGAACAAACTAGTTTGCTCTTATCTGATAACTTGTAGAAAAGCTGAACAATATTTTTGGTCCTCTAGTTTCCACAACAGTGTGTCTGAGCATGCTCCACCCTTGTGAAGGAGTGAATGCCACGCAGGGCACTGCAATCCCCTTCTGTGGCTGATTCTGGACAGTTGGATGAGCTGCAGAGGACAGGGCAGGAATCACGGCGTGTGGCCTTGAGGATGCCTGCATTTCTGTTCATAGGAAAGTGGGGAAAATAGAGAAGATTCAGCTGGGCTCTGAAATGGGGGCGGAATAAACAAAGCTTGAAAGGGACACAAATTTCTGAGCATGCTCTGAGAGAGACTCCATTGCAGTGAGTGAAAAGAAGAGCCTTTTCATCAGAACATATTCTCCCCCCATTGTGAGGTAAAGGGAATAAAAATGCTCAGCGGTCTGCATGGCCACTGCATACCAGCTGTACAGTAATATTGTAATGAACTGCTTAGCCAATCATTGTTATGCTGGTGCGTTTAGCAGCTTGCTTCCAATATTGCATTATGAAAATTACATATTTCATGTAATCAGGTCTGTCTCTTACTTCATCCTCCTCCTCCACTTATAAATCTTTAGAATGGATGGGTCTATAAATCACATGCATTTTTCATTTATCATTTATTTTAAGCCAGGCAGTTTCTTATTTAAATTGCCATATGAATAAATCTAATAATCCTTATTCACTTACATCATCCCAAACTTTAAATCTTGTTCTGACTGAGGTCATAAGTGAAATCAGTATTAAGGGCAAAACTAGCAGCTGTAACAACTGTAATAGCTCGCCAAATTATATTAAAGGGCTCAAATAATATTAAAAATGAGGAAGAATTGAATTACATTATTAAAGCATGCTATGCTGAATCAGGCAAACATTGGCCCTAACCAGAGATCCTGAATGTGCATATACTGAATTTATCACCACACTAGTGCATATGCCCTGACTTAATCGAGGAATCAAGTACTTCCCTAAACATTTCTTTTTATGAACTGCATTTGTATGTGATTCTGTATAGGCTTTAATACAACACCTAAAGTCTGAACAGACATGGTGTTAAAAATCACAACACTCAGAGCAAGCCCATTGTAAGGTGTGAGGAAAATACTTGTTGGGAATTCTAAACCAATTTGCACACCCAGGGCCAGATTTTGTCACTCTTGCTCACATTGGGCTGATTCAGATGTTTTCACTCACCATGGGTAGCCCCTTCCTCTACAAGTGGTCTGTAGTGGGCTTCAGTTGGGGGCCAGCAGGCCTTCTGGTCAGGCTCTGCGGCTGAGAGCCTGCAGGTGAGAGCAGCACACAGAGCCTCCTGGCCCTGCCACCTAGGAGCCAAACAATCTCCCCAAACCTTGAGTTGGCTCTTCCGGCCAGTCTGTGACTCCAGTGGCCAAGCCACATTTCATCGTACCCCCTTGGAATCCTCCAGGATCTCTCAGGAGTCTAGGGGAAGAGAGAAGGGTAAGGGGACCAAGGCTTTCCCTCTCCACTGAGTCCTGGCCCAAAGGGAGAGAGATGAGGGGTGTCTCAGCCCTTTTGGGCTGCCACCCTAGATCAGCCTCAACTTGAGCCTCTTCCTACCTTCCCTGTTTCCTTTCAGTTTAGGGCATGGCCCCAGCCTTCTGCTTACAGCCTACAAAGTTCAGGGCTTCAGATGCAGGGGATGGTGGGGCTGTTTCCCAGCTCATCCTCAGCCCTGGTCTACACTAGGAGTTGAGGTCAAATTTAGCAGCGTTAAATCGATTTAACCCTGCACCCCTCCACATGACAAATCCCTTTTTTTCAACTTAAAGGGCTCTTAAAATCGATTTCCTTACTCCACCCCCGACAAGGGGATTAGTGCTGAAATCGGCCTTGCCAGGTCGAATTTGGGGTACTGTGGACACAATTTGATGGTATTGGCGTCCGGGAACTATCCCAGAGTACTCCATTGTGACCGCTCTGGACAGCACTCTCAACTTAGATGCACTGGCCAGGTGGACAGGAAAAGGCCTACAAACTTTTGAATTTCAATTTCCTGTTTGGCCAGTGTGGCAAACTGAAGGTGAGTGCAGAGCTCATCAGCAGAGGTGACCATGGTGGAGTCCCAGAATTGCAAAGGAGTTCCAGCATGGACTGAACGGGAGGTATGGGATCTGATCGCTGTATGGGAAGAGGAATCCGTGCTATCAGAACTACGTTCCAGTTTTTGAAATGCCAAAACATTTGTCAAAATCTCCCAGGGCATGAAGGACAGAGGATATAACAGGGACCCGAAGCAGTGCCGCATGAAACTTAAGGAGCTGAGGCAAGCCTACCAGAAAACCAGAGAGGCAAACGGCCGCTCCAGGTCAGAGCCCCAAACATGCCGCTTCTATGATGAGTTGCATGCTATTTTAGGGGGTTCAGCCACCACTACCCCAGCCGTGTTGTTTGACTCCTTCAATGGAGATGGAGGCAACATGGAAGCAGGTTTTGGAGACGAGGAAGATGATAGCTCACAGCAAGCAAGCGGAGAAACTGGTTTTCCCGACAGCCAGGAACTGTTTCTCACCCTGGACCTGGAGCCAGTACCCTCCGAACCCATCCAAGGCTGCCTCCCGGACCCGCCAGGTGGAGAAGGGACCTCTGGTGAGTGTACCTTTTAAAATAGTATACATGGTTTAAAAGCAAGCATGTTAAATGATTAATTTGCCCTGGCATTCGCGGCTCTACTGGATGTACTCCCAAAGCCTTTGCAAAAGGTTTCTTTGGGGAGGGCAGCCTTATTCCGTCCACCATGGTAGGACACTTTACCACTCCAGGCCAGTAGCACGTAGTTGGGAATCATTGTATGTTTGTGTTATCCTCAGGAGAGTGATATTATTCATGGTCACCTGGTTGAAATAGGGTGGTTTTCTTAAGGGGACATTCAGAGGTACCCGTTCCTGCTGGGCTGTTTGCCCGTGGCTGAACAGAAATGTTCCCTGCTGTTAGCCACGGGGAGGGGGGAGGGCCTAGCCACACGGTGGAGGGCGGCAAAATGCGACCTTGGAACGAAAGCACATGTGCTGTGTATGTAATGTTAACAGCAAGGTTTACCGTGAAAGAGTGTACCCATTGTTCTAGAAAATGTGTCTTTTTAAATACCATTGTCCCTTTTTTTTCTCCACCAGCTGCATGTGTTTCAAGGATTACAGGATCTTCTCCTTCCCAGAGGCTAGCGAAGATTAGAAGGCGAAAAAAACTCACTCACGATGAAATGTTCTCTGAACTCATGCTGTCCTCCCACACTGACAGAGCACAGATGAATGCATGGAGGCAGACAATGTCAGAGTGCAGGAAAGCACAAAATGACCCGCAGAAGAGGTGGTGGGCTGAAGAGAGGGCTGAAGCTGAAAGGTGGCGGCAGCATGATGAAAGGAGGCAGGATTCAATGCTGAGGCTGCTAGAGGATCAAACTAATATGCTCCAGCATATGGTTGAGCTGCAGGAAAGGCAGCTGGAGCACAGACCACTACTACAGCCCCTGTGTAACCAACTGCCCTCCTCCCCAAGTTCTATAGCCTCCTCACCCAGACGCCCAAGAATGCGGTGGGGGGGCCTCCGGCCACCCAGCCACTCCACCCCAGAGGATTGCCCAAGCAACAGAAGGCTGGCATTCAATAACTTTTAAACTTTTAAAGTGCTGTGTGGCCTTGTCCTTCCCTCCTCCACCACCCCTCCCGATGCTCCTCTCCTCCACCACCCCTCCCGGGCTAACTTAGCAGTTATCCCCCTATTTGTGTGATGAATTAATAAAGAATGCATGAATATGAAGCAACAATGACTTTATTTCCTCTGCAGCGGTGATTGAAGGGAGGAGGGAAGGGTGGTTAGCTTGCAGGGAAGTAGAGTGAACCAAAGGACGGGGGGTTTCATCAAGGAGAAACAAACAGAACTTTCACACCGTAGCCTGTCCAGTCATGAAACTGGTTTTCAAAGCTTCTCTGATGCGCACCGTGCCCTCCTGTGCTCTTCTAACCGCCCTGGTGTGTGGCTATGCATAATCAGCGGCCAGGCGATTTGCCTCAACCTCCCCCCCCCACCATAAACGTCTGCCCCTTACTCTCACAGATATTGTGGAGCACACAGCAAGCAGTAATAACAGTGGGAATATTGGTTTCGCTGAGGTCTAACTGAGTCAGTAAACTGCACCAGCGCACTTTTAAACATCCAAATGCACATTCTACCACCATTCTGCACTTGCTCAGCCTGTAGTTGAACAGCTCCTGACTACTGTCCAGGCTGCCTGTGTATGGCTTCATGAGCCATGGCATTAAGCGGTAGGCTGGGTCCCCAAGGATAACTATAGGCATTTCAACATTCCCAACGTTTATTTTCTGGTCTGGGAATAAAGTCCCTTCCTGCAGCTTTTGAAACAGACCAGAGTTCCTGAAGATGCGAGCGTCATGCACCTTTCCCGGCCATCCCACGTTGATGTTGGTGAAACGTCCCTTGTGATCCACCAGAGCTTGCAGCACTATCGAAAAGTACCCCTTGCGGTTTATGTACTCGGCGGCTTGGTGCTCCGGTGCCAAGATAGGGATATGGGTTCTGTCTATGGCCCCATCACAGTTAGGGAATCCCATTGCAGCAAAGCCATCCACTATGACCTGCACATTTCCCAGGGTCACTACCCTTGATATCAGCAGATCTTTGATTACGTTGGCTATTTGCATCACAGCAGCCCCCACAGTAGATTTGCCCACTCCAAATTGATTCCCAACTGACCGGTAGCTGTCTGGCGTTGCAAGCTTCCACAGGGCTATCGCCACTCACTTCTCAACTGTGGTATTCTTGGTATTCATGTGCTTCAGGGCAGGGGAATGCAAGTCACAAAGTTCCATGAAAGTACCCTTATGCATGTGAAAGTTTCTCAGCCACTGGGAATCATCCCAGACCTGCAACACTATGTGGTCCCACCAGTCTGTGCTTGTTTCCCAGGCCCAGAATCAGTGTTCCACCGCATGAACCTGCCCCATTAGCACCATGATGCCCACATTGCCAGGGCCCGTGCTTTGAGAGAAGTCTGTGTGCATGTCCTCATCACTCTCATCACCGTGCTGACGTTGCCTACTCGCCCGGTTTCACTTTGCCAGGTTCTGGTGTTGCATATTTTGCTGGATAATGTGCGTGGTGTTTAATGTGCTCCTAATTGCCAAAGTGATTGAGCGGCCTCCATGCTTGCCATGGTATGGCGTCTGCACAGAAAAAAGGCGCGGAACAATTGTCTGCCATTGCTGTGACGGAGGGAGGGGCGACTGACGACATGGCTTACAGGGAATTAAAATCAACAAAGGGGGTGGCTATACATCAAGGAGAAACAAAAACAACTGTCACACAGAATGGCCCCCTCAAGGATTGAACTCAAAACCCTGCGTTTAGCAGGCCAATGCTCAACCCACTAAGCTATCCCTCCGTCTGGTAGTTCAGGTAGGACTGAATCTCCATTAAAGTTTCCAAGGTGCCCCTGACAGATCTCACCAAAATGATTGTTGGCCGTTGATTTCACGGAGGGAGGGAGGGGGGATCAAATGAATACAAAACAAATCTTGTCTATTTCTTGTTTTGATCCACTCTGTCTATCTTTTACATCTTTGGCTGGCAGCAGACGGTGCAGTAGGACTGCAAGCCATCCACATCTCCTGGCTGCTCGGTAAAGATGGTGCAATAGAACTGCTAGCCATCCTCATCTCCTGCCTGCCCAGCAGAAGATGGTACAATAGGACTGTCTGCAGGACTAAAGAGAATGACCTGGTTGAGTCACTCCTAATTTAATCCCTGGGCCCATGTCTGCCCAGGCGCTCCTGACCAACATTACCAAGGCGGCCCGGAGCACCTCGGACACGATGAGGATGGTTTTCAGGCCTATTGCAGTGTCTGCTGCCGCAAGGCAATGGGTTGCTGCTGCTGTGTAGCAGTGCTGTACCAAGTCTGACAGCACCCAGGAGACATACGGTGACAGTGAGCTGAGCGGGCTCCATGCTTGCCGTGGTATGGCGCCTGCACAGGTAACTGAGGAAAAAAGGCGCGAAACAATTGTCTGCTGTTGCTTTCATGGAGGGAGGAAGGGAGAGAGGGCCTGACGCCATGTACCCAGAACCGCCCATGACAATGTTTTTTGCCCCATCAGGCACTGGGATCTCAACCCAGAATTCCAATGGGCGGCGGAGACTGCGGGAACTGTGGGATAGCTACCCACAGTGCAACACTCCGGAAGTCGACACCAGCCTCGGTACTGTGGAAGCACTCCGCCGAGTTAATGCACTTAATGCACTTAGAGCATTTTGTGTGGGGACACACACAATCGACTATATAAAAACAATTTCTAAAAACCGACTTCTATAAATTTGACCTAATTTCATAGTGTAGACATAGCCTCGGAGTCCAGTTGTGTGTGTCCTCCCCTTAGTCAGAGGGAAGGGCGATCCTAGCCGAGTCTTACTCACAATCACGGTACATCCCCTATAGATCAGTAGTTCTCAAACTAGGGCCGCCGCTTGTTCAGGGAAAGCCCCTGGTGGGCCGGGCCAGTTTGTTTGCCTGCTGCGTCCACAGGTTCAGCCGATCGCGACTCCCACTGGCCGCGGTTCGCCGCTCCAGGCCAATGGGGGCTGCGGTAAGCGGCACAGGCCGAGGGATGTGCTGGCCGCCCTTCCTGCAGCTCCCATTGGGCTGGAGTGGCGAACTGCGACCAGTGGGAGCCGCGATCGGCCAAACCTGTGGACCCAGCAGGTAAACAAACCGGCCCGGCCTGCCAGGGGCT
The DNA here is from genome assembly GCF_965140285.1 of Lepidochelys kempii. Classification (NCBI taxonomy): domain Eukaryota; kingdom Metazoa; phylum Chordata; order Testudines; family Cheloniidae; genus Lepidochelys; species Lepidochelys kempii. The sequence goes on from NC_136381.1 coordinate 208,521,196, forward strand.
TTCTCTGAACAAGCGGCGGCCCTAGTTTGAAAACCACTTCTATAGATTACTCTGCCTCAGTGGCTGCAACCTGCCTGTTTACTTGCAGCCAATCTCTCCTCCATGCTCCCCCCTGCCGGACTACCAGAGCTCCCTTTTAAGCAGGCCTTCCATAGGGAGCATGCTCAGCTTAGGGGCAGGGCCTTTTTGGCCGTATACTGTTGCACCACTCCTTTTTTCCATAGTGTGGGGTTTGTAAGCCCCATCACACACCTATCCTGTCAGGCTGAGTGCTGCAGGGTCGGCCTGTATGGATAGGTCTCCTCTGTCCCGCAAAAAGAAGTCCATGTTCTCGTGGTCACATCCCACTCAATGCAGTAGCTCAAACTTGTACAGGTACAGTGAGAGGTATGAGAGCATAATCCTCAAGTTATGGTCTTTTGTGGTGTTCTGCCACTGAAGAGCTGCATGATCCATCATGAGATGGAATGGCTGGCCCCATAAGTAAGAGCAGACTGCTTCAAGCGCCCATTTTACTGCCAAGGAATCCTTCTCTATCACTGAGTATGCCACTTCCCAGGGGAACAATTTCCAGCTAAAGTAAAGGATTGGGTGTTCTTCTCCCTCCACCTCTTGGAAAATCATGGCTCCAAGGCTGATATCGGAGGCATCTGCAGGATGAAAGGTTTAGAAAATCAGGGTGGAACAGGATGGGCTCCCAAGTTAGTTGATCTTTTAATTTTTTGAAGGCTGTGGTGCAGCCCAGAGACCACTGGACTGTCCTGGTATGGACAGTCTTTGTGGTGCGTGCAGTACATTCCACCAGAGCTTGGACCTGTCCTACCACAAAGGGGCATAGGCACCCCCTCCCCACTGCATACCCCAGGTACATCACCTCTCAATTAGCCAGGCAGCACTTGGCAGGATTAGTTGTAAGTCCAGCACTTCTGGAGGGCCTGAGGACTGTTGCAAAATGTTTTAAATGCTCATTCCAGGACTTGCTGTAGATAACGATATCATCGATGCACACAGCTGCATCCTGATCATGAGGCTGAAGCACCTTGTCCATCAACCTTTGGAAGGTGGCTGTTGCTCCATGTAGGGCAAAAGTATTGTCTGGAATTGGTACAGGCCAAACAGAATGTAGAAGGCTGTCTTTTCTCAGGACTCCAGAATCAAGGGGATCTGCCAGTGACCCCTGGTTAGGTCAAGAGTGGAGATATACTTGGCGGCCCCTAACTTCTCTAACAATTTGTCAACCCTCAGCATCAGGTAGGCCTCCAATCTGGATACCCCACTGACCTTCTGGAAGTCTCTGAAGAATCTGGTCAACCTGTACTGTTTAGGTACCAACACTATAGGGCTTTGCCACTCACAATGTGACTCCTCGACTACCCTGAGGTCTAATATAGCTTGCAGTTAATTCTATACTGTTTCCCATATGCGCCTCGGCAATGGCCAAAAGTTCTTGCTTACCTTTTTCCCTGTTTCAGTCTTTATGTGATAGAACACTAGATGAGTTTGTTCTGCAACTGTGGAAAAGACTGCCAAGAAGGACTGGGCAAATTTTTGGATCTGCCACTTTTGCTACATCTGCAGGGTCTTCTCCGACCAGGACTTATTCAGAGCTGGGGGCTATGGAAGCCTGAGGCCTGCGTTCTGGAGGATATGGCATTAGCAGGAGCCCTTCTCAATATTTCCAGGCCTTTAGCAGATTGACCTGGTACATCTTAATGTCTTTCCTTTTGCTGGGTTGATGAACCTCATAATTTACTGCCCCAATTCATCAGATCACTTCAAAGGGGCTTTGCCATTTAGCCAAAATTTCGATTCCAAGGTGGGGAGCAGGAGTAACATCCAGTCCCTCAGTTGGAACTCCTGGACATGGGTTCCCTTATTGTACACTTGCACTTGCCCCATTGTGCCTTGGGTAGATTTTCTCTCACAAACTCTCCTACTGCCTTTGACTTCTCTCTTAGTTATAGCATGTATTGTTCTGAGTTCATAGCTTTGGAATTTAGTTCCTCCCATGTCTCCCAAAGGAGGTCTACTACTCCCCTCAGCTGTCTCCTGTATAGTAATTTGAATGGGGAGAACCCTGTCGATGCCTGACAGACTGCATGGATGGGGAACAGGAGTGGTGGAAGTAATTGGTCCCAGGGGCAGGCTTCCAAAGCTACAAAATTCTGCAGCCTACTTTAATTTCTTTGCCAGACCATAGAATTGGGAGTGGTACACTGATGTTCTTACAGCTTTTAGCATCAACAAGCTACACAGTTCCCTCATAAGATGGGACATAAAGTTGGTGCCCTGATCTATGATTATTTCCCCAGGGAACACCACCTGGGCAAACACTTTCATGAGCTCCAGGGCAAGGGTTTTTGCCTTTCTGGAGTGTAGTGGAATCATCTCGGGGTACCGTGTGGCATAGACTAATAGGACTAATCTGTGCTAGAATCCAGCTGCACTCTTTTCCAATGGGCCCACTATGTCCAGACTGATCCCCTCAAATGTAATCCCTTACCACAGGGAGGGGTATCAGTGGGGTCCAGGTTACCTTCCCTTGACTTGCCCGCTGGAATTCTGGGCAGGAGGCACGGTACTCTTGTACCTCCTGGTGGACAAAGTGTCACCTGGTTGAGAATTTTCCCCTGACCAAGGTGTCCCCCACAGGGTGACATGCCAGACATAGTATTTCCCTGAGGTACTTCTTTGGAACAAGCAATTGCATTTTAACATCTCCTGTCTGGTGGTCCTTCTCTGTTCTCTATATTTTCTCTAGCTTGAAGTGAGGCCATTGTTTCTGGAATCGAAGTTCTACCACCTCACCATTGACCCAGGTGAGCTGTTCATAGGTTCATCCCAATGTTGAGTCATTTTTTTGTTCTTCAACAAAATCCATGTTGTCCAAAAATATGTTGGTCACTGCCGGCTCACTTAATTTCTTCTGTTTGTCCCCCTTGGGGAAAGTCTGTCCCACTACAGCCAAGGTGCCATCTGTGGGGGGGGAGGGGGCATGCTCCTTGTCCTGGGTCTTCCTCCTTGCCTTTGCCTGCTAAGGCTTGCGGCTCCGCTGTCTCCTTGTTTCCAGTGTCACTGTCAGTCACATGCAGGGGCTCCCCATTCTCAGACTGCATCAGGTCTCTAAGAAAACCACCAATCTCACCCAATTATTACCAGATATGCCAGATTTAGGGCTACTGCCACACAGATCCTTCATCATGGTTCCGCCAGCCCCCACCCACCGCTGCTCCGGTGGCCCCAGGCAACTGGACCCGGAGCAGCAGTGGTGGCGGCGGGGCCATGGGCTGCCCCCTGCCTGGAGCAGTGGCAAATGGTGACAGGGCCCTGGGTCACCCCCACCTCAAGGAGCATCAGCAACCACTGGAGCACACCCACCCCCAGCAGCAGCTCCACTGGAGCAACCTCCCCCACACAGCACCAAAGATTTAGTGAGGGGTGTTTTTAGTAAAAGTGATGGATGACTTTTTGGTTATTGCCTATGACTTGTGTAACCAGGCTGGCCTTGGTGGGACCCAACTGAGAGTGTCAATTCAGGACAAATTGCTTAACTGCAGGGCAGTTACAGCCCAAGGCTGGGGTTCCTTTGCACACCAAGGCAAACCAAACCAGCCAAACAGAGAAGACTTGAGTTTTAACCCACTGGCTAACCACAAGTCACATAAGCAATTCCCTTAGATGCTCCAGTTTTCCAGTATCTCCACCAGTGCCACTCGTTATGGGGATGAACGGTTATGAAAACCAACACCCCAGTGAAAGAAAAAAGGTTCTCCCTATCCCAAAGGACCAAGCCGCAGACCCAGATCAATATACAAATCAGATCTTACCCACAAATCACGCTGTTGCCAATCCTTAGAATCTAAAATCTAAAGGTTTATTCATAAAAGGAAAAAGATACAGATGAGAGCTAGAATTAGTTACATGGAATCAATTACATACAGTAATGGCAAAGTTCTTGGTTCAGGCTTGTAGCAGTGATGGAATAAGCTGCAGATTATAACTTCAAATCCAGTCTCTGGAGTACATCCACAGCTGGGATGGGTCATTTAGTCCTTTTTTCAGAGCTTCAGTCTGTAGTGAAGTCCATCCAGAGGAAAGAAGCAGAATTCAAGACAAGGTGGAGATGAGGCAGCTACCTTTTATAGTCTCTTCCAGGGTAAGGACACCTCTTTGTTCTTACTGTGGAAAATTACAGCAAAATGAAGTTTGGAGTCACATGGGCAAATCACATGTCCATGCATGACTCAGTTCTTTACAGGAGGCAGCCATTGCTCACATGCTATCTTAAACGTTCCCAGGAAGACTTCCTATGTGGATTGGAGTCTCCTAAGGTCCATTGTCAGTTAAGTGTTTCTTGATTGGGCACTTAATTTGCAAATTCCTTTCTCAAGAAGCTGACCAAATGCTTTACTAAGGCTACTTAGAATCAAAACACATTGATATACAAATACATAGCCAATATTCATAACTTCAACTACAAAAATGATACAACCATACAGATAGTATAATCATAATCAGCAAATCATAACCTTTCCTTAGACACCTTACACAACATCCTTTGTATAATATTTGCTGCAAATATATAACAGTGGTTGCAACAATGATCTATACTGTCCCAGTTCATATTAATAATGTCACAACTTGTCAGTGACTTTTACTAAAAATACTCGTGCCTAAACCATAGCCTTAATGATAGCAAACAGATCAAAGCTGATTACCTAGTAAAAAACAAAACCACAAACTGAGCTTAACACACTAGATAGGTAGCACTTATGACTTAGCAAATCCTCATCCTGAGTGATAAACAGGCTGGCAGATTCTTAAGGCACAAGCAGTCTTGGCTCTGCAACTTGGGTTTTTCAGGTTTTCATACACAAGCTAGAAATCCCTCTAGCTTGGGACCATCACTTCCCACAGTTCAGTCTTTGTTCCTCTGGTGTTTCCAGGTGTGTTGTTGTAGGGGGAGTGAGGTTCACCCATGATGTCATTGTCCCCCTTTTATATCTTCTTCCCTCTTGCTGGAAAGCTCTTTTGCTGGATCAAACATTTCCCATTGTATGATGCTATCTCTGAGAGGTTTCTATTGTACACAGTTCATGGGGTAATCCTTGGGCTTTTGTGAATTTCTTCAATGAGCCATTAACATTGTTTGGCCTTTTTACTGTTGTACCTGAAAGGCCGCTTGTGGGTGTTTTCAACCTCACAACATGTTTCAGTATCACATACATAGCCAAACTCCATAACTTCACATACTACGATAACACATACCATCCAATGAGATATTAATGTCTAGCAGATCAAGATGTTTAGAATGATATCTCACAAGGCATACTTTGTACAAAACACATCCTAATTACATGACAGTGGTGAATATTGGGGTGCCAGGGTGTCACAGGCCCCATCTAGTCTCCTGCTGCTTCTGTTGGCCTCAGGGAGGACCTTGCCCTTTGGTCCCCTTCACTTCTTAAGTCCTGGTCCTGATGGAGGCACATGCCCACCTGCCATTCTTGATCTGCCTCCCCCACATCCTTGCTAGGCCGAGATAGCCTGGTCCTTCTGGCCCACCCTTTTCTTGCTGTCTCTTCTGTTGCCTGGATTAGTTGAGGTGGGACTGGACTGGCCCAAAAGATTTCTGCTCTGGGCCTTGTGAGGAACTGGTATTTCTCCACCAAGGTTATGACCTCAGAGAGGATTTCAGGAGAGTGGTACATCACCCATTCCCATCCTCCAGCTGAGAGAATCTGTGTGAACTGTTCTGGGACAATTCTTTTGGCTACTTGGGCTCCCTACTTTTGCTGGGCTGGAGCCACCACAAGCAATGTTCGCTTAGGCACTGGGCCACAACCTGTGGTCATGGCCTGGGTGTGAACCTCTTCTCCCCCGCCCCCCCCCCCCAATTGCTTGTGGTACGTCTCGGTGGAAATATCAAAACATGTCTAGGATGGTCACCTTCAGTCGAGGGTGCAACTATCACATCGAGACCCCAGTACACAATCTGGGCCACTTCTGTCAAGTAGGGCGCTAGCTCTCTGCAGGCTAGCAAGCCAATAAGGCCACACTGTCAAAGGTTACCAAGAATGCCTCCAGGTTGTCCCCTGGTGCCATTTTTGTTAGCTTCAGCAGAGGATTCAGGTCCAGACCTGGGCTAGAGCTGCCTGCTGCCGAACTCCCCAGCATAGCCTGCGAGTGAAACAGTGTGTCCATCTGCTGCACAAGATGTTGCTGTTGGTCGCTTTGCTTGGCTGTTAATTCCTTGATGAGTTGTTGCTGCTGGTGTTGCTGGGCAACCAGCTACTAGGGTAACTGGATCTGCTGCTGCTGCTGTTGTTGTTCCACAACCCATTTCAATGGCTTGTCCAAATCCACCTTTTACTCATCCTTTATACAGTTCCCACATTCACCACCACTTTGTAGCAGGCTTTGCTTATGGGCCAGCAGGACTTTTGGTCAGGCTGCAGCCAAACAGTCTCTCTGGCTCTTCCAGGCAGTCTGGGGGCCTGGCAGCCACTTCACAGTTCATCACTCCCGCCCCTCCCCCCCCACCCCAGAGTCCAGGATCTCTCAGAAAGCAGGGGGAAGAGGGAAGGGTGGGGGACCCAGGCCCTCCCTCTCCACCAGATCTGGCCCAGGGCCCAAGGGAAGAGAGGGGAGGGGTGGCTCAGTTCCTTCTGATTGCCTCTCTAAGCCTCCCCTGAGCCGCTTCCTACCTTCCCTGTTTCCCTTCAATTTGGGGCATGGTCCAGCCTTCTGCTTACCATCTCGGTAGTTCAGGGCTTCAGCTGAAGAGGCTGGTGGGGATGCTTTTTAGCTCCGTGTCCAATTGTCCCCCACTTAGTCAGGGGGAGTGGGATCCCAGCCTAGTCTTACTCCCAGTCCCAGTCTTTTCCCTGTAAATTGCTCTGCCTCAGTGGCTACAGCCTGTCTGCTTTCTTGAAGCCAGTCTCTCCTCCATGCTTCCCTGTGCTGGGCTGCCAGAATTCCCTTTTAAGCAGATCCTCTATAGAGAGCATGCCCAGCAGCTGCTGAAGATTGGAGCCTTCTTGGCCCAATACTGTTCCATCACATGGTCCTATTACAACCTGGTGCATTAAATAGCATTTCACTCTGTAAATAGTCTCATTGGCAGAACTGGCCTCCTAAAGTAGCAAGTCCCACTGAAATGCAAAATATAATGATTATTTAAAAGTGTAAAAAGGATAACTTAAGTGATCAAGAGCTATCTTATGAGCAACAGGTTATTTTTCTGAAATATTCAGATATAAAAAGAATGGCAAGAGATTTCTTTGCTAGAAAAAAAATTACACGTTGCCTTGGAGACTTTAAAGAAAGTCTATATTTTCTCCAGTGCCCCAAACTCTCATCATTTCATGTCTCACTTACTGCAACATTCTTCTCGCTGGACTTGACAAATGCAGTCTTGTCCCACTCATATCCCTTCAGAATGCTCTGCCAAGGTCATTTTCCTAGCCTGTCGTTTTGACCATGTCAGTCCTTTCTTTGCATCCTGTCATAAATATAAAGGGAAGGGTTACCACCTTTCTGTATACAGAACTATAAAATCCCTCCTGGCCACTGGCAAAATTCACCTGTAAACGGTTAAGAAGCTAGGATAACCTTACTGGCACCTGACCAAAATGACCAATGAGGAGACAAAATACTTTCAAAGCTGGAGGGGAGGAGGGTGAAACAAAGGGTCTGTCTGTGTGATGCTTTTGCTGGGACCAGGTCAGGAATGCTCTTCAGAACTTCTGTTAAGTTAGTAAGTAATCTAGCTAGAAATGCGTTAGATTTCCTTTGGTTTAAATGGCTGGTAAATAAGCTGTGCTGAATGGAATGTATATTCCTGTTTTTGTGTCTTTTTGTAACTTAAGGTTTTGCCTAGAGGGATTCTCTGTGTTTTGAATCTTATTACCCTGTAAGGTATTTAGCATCCTGATTTTACAGAGGTGATTTTTTTACTTTTTCTTTAATTAAAATTCTTCTTTTAAGATTCTGATTGCTTTTTCATTGTTCTTAAGGTCCAAGGGTTTGGGTCTGTGTTCACCTATGCAAATTGGTGAGGATTTTTATCAAGCCTTCCCCAGGAAAGGGGGTGTAGGGCTTGGGGGGATATTTTGGGGGAAGATGTCTCCAAGTGGGCTCTTTCTCTGTTCTTTGTTTAACACGCTTGGTGGTGGCAGCATAGGTTTCAAGGACAAGGCAAAGTTTGTACCTTGGAGAAGTTTTTAACCTAAGCTGGTAAGAAGGTCCCCACATCTGTACCCTAGAGTTCAGAGTGGGGAAGGAACCTTGACATATCCCTTCACTGACTCCCCCTTTATTACATCAAATATAATCTGCTTGTCTTTACTTCCAAGGTCCTTCATGGTCAATCCGCACTTTCATTTGCTATTGACCCATTGATGCTGACCTCTATTTGGCTCATGAAGTTAGCCTCCATTGCCTACTTGTTAAATTTTCAAACAAACACCTTTTGACATTCTCCCATACTGCCCCTCATACTTGGGAGTTATACCCTGTAAACATCCACTAATTTACCTCATTAGCCACCTTCGAATCCCTCCTCAAATGCTGCCCAATATTATCTCATTGTTTTCTTTTTCTCCCTGGTCTGTCTGTACCCAGCTATTATCCCTAGTCTTATACTCTTTGGGGCAGGATTGATCTTTTTGTTCCGTGTTGGTACGCTGCCTTCCACAATGGGGTCTTGGTCTCTGACTGGGGCTCCTAGGCACTAGGATAGTACGAACAACAATCAGTGGCTGATTGGATGTATCCTGAAAATAGCTGGCAAGTTCCTAGAGAAGAGCTGTGCGAATAGCTAATTTACTGGTTCAGTGACTGAATTAAAAAAAAAAAAAGATCAGGTTGACCCTAAATTACAATTTTTTCCAAAATATTTCAGCAAAATGAAAAAGTCAAAGAAAATTTATTTTGGTCTAAAAACAATGTTTCATTTGACCCAAAACAAAATATTTTGTTTCATTTTAGGTGGGTTTTTTTTACCCTTTTAAAAAAATATAAGTGAAGCACAATTTTAAATGAAAAGACATTTTGAACGGAAAACGAAACATTTCATTTCAACAATGACAAAATGAAAGGTTTACCATGTTCTGAATTTTTTTTCAGCTGAAACAAATCAGCAGATTCTACAGGAATTAGCAAAATGTTTCAGTTCACCCAAGTATGCATTTTTCAGTGAAAAAAATTTTTGTTCAAAAAATTTTGTCCAGGTCTAGCCTGGACACCACATCTGTAATATGTGGATGAAAATTTTTGAAGTAGGTTCTCCCAAAAAAGAACAATCTAGATCCCTGACAAAATGAGTCATGTCCATTTTATTTCACTTACTTTCTGCTATTTTAAATGTACACTCTTTCAAGATGGGCATTCACCTATTAATGCTTTATTATTATTAATTAGCATTATTTATTATTAACAACATTTGTGTTGGAGTAGCACCTAAAGGCCTCAACCACATTGGATCCATTATGCTAGGCACTGTACAAACATATAATAAATGACAGTCCTTTCCCCAAACAACGTACAGTCTAAGAGACACAACATAACAGAAGAAACAAGAAGTGGGGGTGGGAGAGATGAGGTGACAAATAGTTGGATGTACACAAGTCCCAGCTGTCCAGTAGTAATGATAACTGCTCTTCACCTGCCTAGCCATTATCAGGTTGTACTTCATTCCATGCATTCCAGAAGAGGTGAGTTTTGAGGAAAGACTAGTAGGAAGACAGGATAGTGACTTACAGATTTTGACTGTGAGCTTTTCCAACTTGTGAACATGAAGGGCAGCTTGAGAGAAAGCACAGAAGTTTTTGTTGCAAAAATGGAGAATTGGGTGATTCCATAGCCCAAAATACAGTAGAATCCCTGCCATCTGAACCGTGACTATCCTAACCTTCATTTCTAATGAACTGTGAGCAGGTCTCCGTGGTTTGCTCACCCCAACTCCTCCATTATCATTAAATGTTTGGTGCCACCCAAGCAGTTTGTAGACTCAGCATTCTGCTGTGGGATAAACTAGTGTGCATCTGAAATAACCACACTGTGATAGATACACATTTCTAAGGATTGTTTGGCAATACAATGGCCATATTCTTTTGCTGTAACCCCTTTTATTTCAGTGGGATTGTATCAGCGTAATAGATCATAATTTGATCTCTTGTGTTTAGCAAACTGAATGTTGTCAACCTATATCCTGTAGATGAGGAGGAAAGATCTAAAACTACAGCAGCAGTGGGAGCATCTGAGACACATCAGAGAGGCCAGTGAATGATAATCGGTTGATCAGAGCTTTTGGACTTTACTGATCTGAGATGGATTTGAAGTTACAATTTAGATGTGAGGCTCTATATTCCTTTGTTGTGTATCTATCTAGTTAGTATCACTGTTCCCCTTTTTGTCTGTTACAGCCTCTTGTTGAGCCTTGTTTTAGATTAGATTGTAAACTCGGTCAGCGACTGCACTTCGCGCTGCAGGTCCCCCAATCTTGACTATTACACAGCACCTATCACCATGGTATCTAAGTGTCTTCTGATTCCCAAGAACTTCGAACATATAGTTCCCCAATTCAGTGCCGTTTGCAAGAGCCAAATCAAAACGAGTCAGCTTAGCTTGCATTTATGCATCTTTTTCTCAGATTAATGACTCCAGCACGATTTTACTAATTTACACTAATGACAACCTATTACAAGTTACTGAATTTTGTGAATTAGCCAAAAATGAACAAACAGGGTTTAAAACACACACACACAAAAAAACCCATAAGCATAATGCATCATAAAACATTGTTTGTTCATTTATTTTGCCAACTGTACTTTGGATTTAATTATTCATAAAACTTCATAGTACAGTGTGGTTGCAAATGTAAAGTAAGTAGCATTTGCACAGTGGTGTGGGGAATACCTGTAATACTGCAGGTTTCTGAGTAACAGCCATGTTAGTCTGTATTCGCAAAAAGAAAAGGAGTACTTGTGGCACCTTAGAGACTAACCAATTTATCTGAGCATAAGCTTTCGTGAGCTACAGCTCACTTCATCAGATGCATACTGTGGAAAATACAGAAGATGTTTTTATACACACAAACCATGAAAAAATGGGTGTTTATCACTACAAAAGGTTTTCTCTCCCCCCACCCCACGCTCCTGCTGGTAATAGCGTATCTAAAGTGATCACTCTCCTTACAATGTGTATCATAATCAAGGTGGGCCATTTCCAGCACAAATCCAGGTTTTCTCCCCACCCCCCCCAACAAACCCACTCTCCTGTTGGTAATAGCTTATCTAAAGTGATCACTCTCCTTACAATGCGTGTGATAATCAAGGTGGGCCATTTCCAGCACAAATCCAGGGTTTAACAAGAACATCTGAAGGGGGGGGGGGTAGGAAAAAACAAGGGGAAATAGGTTACCTTGCATAATGACTTAGCCACTCGCAGTCTCTATTCAAGCCTAAATTAATTGTATCCAATTTGCAAATTAATTCCAATTCAGCAGTCTCTCGCTGGAGTCTGGTTTTGAAGTTTTTCTGTTGTAATATCGCAACTTTCATGTCTGTAATCACGTGACCAGAGAGACTGAAGTGTTCTCCGACTGGTTTATGAATGTTATAATTCTTGACATCTGATTTGTGTCCATTTATTCTTTTACGTAGAGACTGTCCAGTTTGACCAATGTACATGGCAGAGGGGCATTGCTGGCACATGATGGCATATATCACATTGGTGGATGTGCAGGTGAACGAGCCTCTGATAGTGTGGCTGATGTTATTAGGCCCTGTGATGGTGTCCCCTGAATAGATATGTGGGCACAGTTGGCAACGGGCTTTGTTGCAAGGATAAGTTCCTGGGTTAGTGGTTCTGTTGTGTGGTATGTGGTTGCTGGTGAGTATTTGCTTCAGGTTGCGGGGCTGTCTGTAGGGAAGGACTGGCTTGTCTCCCAGGATTTGTGCAGGAAATGGCCCACCTTGATTATCATACACATTGTAAGGAGAGTGATCACTTTAGATAAGCTATTACCAGCAGGAGAGTGGGGGGTGGGGGAGAGAGAAAACGTTTTGTAGTGATAAACACCCATTTTTTCATGGTTTGTGTGTATAAAAACATCTTCTGTATTTTCCACAGTATGCATCTGATGAAGTGAGCACTGGCTCACGAAAGCTTATGCTCAAATAAATTGGTTAGTCTCTAAGGTGCCACAAGTACTCCTTTTCTTTTTGTAATACTGCAGTGGCTCTAATTACTTTCAGACAATGAGTGTCAACATTTTAGTGATGACCTTATGTACTAGTAAATATGGTACCACATAATATATTTTGTAAAATAATTAAATTTTAGTGATGAGACTTTAGAATAGTGTCTGCTATTAAATCTTTATAGGGTGAGAGAGGGACCGCCACATTTTTCTGCAGGTTACAAAATATGAAGTTCATTGGAGTATGGATTAATGAAGTTCTGCTCTGTTTTATTAGTTAGATAAGAGCATAACATTCCACAATAGGTGAAAAAATATGCATCAGAATAGCAACATTTCTGTTATGCAAATGAAGATGTTCTGATAACCCTACACTATAGCAGAGCACCAAACTCTGCCTTCCTTCAGTTCATTTTGGCCAGATTGTTAGAACTACAATATGTCAATTGTTAAGAAAATTTCTCCTGCACAACATAAAACAAGGACATAAAGACACTTTGCATGAAGTCACTGTGGGGAAACCCTGGGACCTTCTGGAGAGCATGAAGTACTTCTGTATCTCCCATTTATCACACAAGCATTCTAGCAGTAGAGCCAAATGAGATATGTAGAAATACCTTGCTAATCTACATTGGATGGTGCTTGTTTTGTAAGCAGGTCATGGTGACCCTGAGAAAAATCTTAGTTGCTTTTGTGTTTTCATTATTTCTTCTGCGACACTGGCATTCTCTAGGCCTTTGAAAATGCTAACACAGAGAGAAAATAAATAACCAACATGTTATTTAGTGCCTTTCATCCCAACGGATCTGGAAGTAATTTACCAACAGTGGGCCTGGTGCTCAAGGGAGGGAATGGAGCTCAAGAAATCTTCCCCCATTATGCCATCTGCATATTTGCCTGATCACAGTACTGGGATGTTATGAGTCGATGACTGCTACTTGGTATAGGACAGACCCACTTTCTATAGGGCAATTTTTCAAACAGTCAATTAAAAAAAAGTTTGCCTCTGTAGCAAGGTGTTCTGACCCTTTGATGATTAGGAGAACTCTCCTGGACCAGTACCACTCAATTACAGGAATAATACCTCTAAAATAGAGGATGTAAATGTAAAAAGGGTAAATGCACACAAAAGACCACATTTCACAGCGAAAGACCAGATTTCTTGGTTCATGACGTGGTTTTCATGGCTGTGAATTTGGTAGGGCCCTACCCCTCAGCAGTGAGGAAGAAAATTAGCTCAGAGGCTACTGGGAATTGCAGTTCCCAGGGTAGCTGGGCCAGTAGCCTGGGATTCTGGCAAGGTCTGCCAGGAAATTGGGGTGGACGTATATGGAGTCTTCCCAAAAGACTGGGGAGAGACTTGGAAGGAGCCAGTTGTGTTAAGGGGTGTCTCCAGAGTTTGAGCAAACAGCTCACTTTTTTTTTTGTATTTACTTTGAGGCAAACCCTTTTGGCAAGGGACTGAGCCAATCAGATTGTGTCTCGCTACACAAGAGCTCTTTGTTGGCTGATCCATGGAGAAGTGTTTTTCTTCACCTCAAAGAACAGTATATGGCCAGAACTGTCAATGTAGCTGAGACATAAAAATGTAGTTTTTTCCCCCTCTCCCAAAACTGCAAGGGTCTAGCCCTTTCTGTCTGTTTGACCTGCCACACAGCTTCTTGCTCCTGTTACTTGTAATCCCAGCATTCTTAAATGACTACAGTTTGGTGGGTTATCCTTTATGGAAAAGCCCTATAGAATGTCATAAAGAATGAAGCTTCCTATAGAATGTTTAAACCAGACTATAACATTTTATAGCATGGAGACAATGTTGTACTAAATTGTATAGCCCTTTTAAAGTCAAGCATATAGAATTCTGTTTAGTTTCTCCAGAACCCTATTATCTTCCATCCTATTGAATTCTATAGGACTTTTCCATACAGTTTTCAAGTCTCCACCTCTTCTTTTGAAGTGGATTCTTTTAACCTAGTTATAAGATATTTGGCTTAGGCAGTGTAGATTTTTACAAATTTTTTCATTTATTTTTCTCTCCGTGGAGCTTTGTGTTCTACTTCATCCAGTCACGTTCCAATCACTTGCCTGCCTTTTAATATGTAACTGAACTTTGAATATAAAAGAGTCAGAGTCACTAGTGTGGACTCCAGCACCTGAGTGAAGTCAGTAGGACAGTAAGGCTACATCTACACCGCGCACAACTTTTGGTGGTGTGTAGTATATGTGTAGCTACATATCGCAGTGGAAAGCACACTGTGTCCACCCTGTGGTGTGTAGGTACATGTGTCAGTGAAAGGCTCTGGCAGAGGTGAGGCACTGGGGGAAAGGCTTCAGCAGCTCCCCGTTGCTGGTGCCTTTCACTGGGGCAAGGAAAGGCTCTGACAGTGGGGAAGCAGAGGCTGAGCCTTCCCCCGCTCCCTTCCTCTGCCAAAGCCTTCGTCCACTCTTGGAGATTTTCTCCACTGCCAGGGCCTTTCCCTGCACTAAAGCCTTTTCCTGTTGCCGGAGTCTTTTTCAGGGAAAGACTCCAGCAGCGGTGAGGCAGCAGGTTACTACACTGCTATAAATAACAGTATGGATGGGAAAGCCTAGCTTGGCAAGTAGAAAGCCATGTAGGGTATGTATTCAACTACATGCCCACACCCTTCAGGTGTGGCTTTACTCTGCTCACCTAAGCTGTGCTTTACCATCTACATTGCTCTTTATACCCATGCTAGCGAGGTTACATGGGTATGTACACTACATGCCACCAAAAGAAGTGTGCAGTGTAGTGAATCCCAGTGCAGAATTAGGTTCTAAGTTTGTTTATGGAGCTTCTGAACTGGCTGAATTTTAACCTCCAATGGATCTGATTTTTTTAAAATGTCTTCTGATATTGTTACCTCTGATGTGTCATGATGGAACCTACTTTTGATAGAATTTAATTTGTCCATAGTAACTTGTACAGTAACTTGGCCTCTGGTCAGCCCTTTTGAGTTATGCAGCATGATTAAAAAAAGAGTCTTCCCTTAAAAATAAGACACATTTTGCATTCAGCTATCTCAAAAACACATTTACATGTTGACATGAATTTAATATTCAATGAGAACAAGTATTTTTGACAAAAAGTATTTGAATTTTACTGATGGCCAAACTGTGCTACAGGGAGGTTAAGTGATATGCCTAGGATCTCACAGTAAGTCAGTGAGAAAATCAGGAGCAGAGTTCAGACACATTTGTGTGTTTTAACCACTAAACAACATTGCCTCTTGCAGTGTTACACAGTCTGCTACCACAACTGGCCTTTCTTCTTCATAATATTCCTTCGTTCCTCCTTTTGTGTGTTGTGCCTTCCCTCCAGATATATAAGCTTATCTCCCTTACTATGCTTGCTCCTAGTTAAAATGTTGAGTCTCAAGGAACACTGGCCTATTGTTCTGAATCCCCTATTTTAAAGACTAGCTTTCTTTTGTCCATACTCCATAGCAAGCCTCTAGTTGCTTATGTAGGCCAACGTTTTCAAGTATCCACTAGTTTTGTGAGTCCAACTTGAGTCATCTTGAGCCTAATGAGCACCCAAAATCTGAGGCCCCTCAAATTAGAAGCCATGTTGAAAATGTTGGCCATATAACATTTCTGAGGTGAATAAGACTTCTCCATGGATCAGCCAGAAGGGGGCTCTTGTGCAGCGAGAAGCTATTTACCTGCCCTCCTCTGGACCCAAGTTTGTCGCTTTCACAGCACCAGTCAATTCCTTTGATACCGGTGAAAAAAGCTCCCAAATCTTTACTCATTCCCTCCCTGTTGTTTCATTCATAAAGTATAATGCTAGAACTTTACTAAGCCCTGTGGACTGCTCTGTCCATGTGACTGAGTTGCTAAGGGTTACAATATTTGAACATTCAAAAACGAAGACACTCCACGGGGGGAGGGGAATTTGCTCGCACCCCTCCCTCCCGGCCCCCCCTCAACTCCACCCCTTCCCCGCCCCTTCCCTGCCCCCATTCCAACCCCTTCCCCCAAAGTCCCCACTCCAACTCTGCCCCCTCCCTGCCCCATTGGACCCCTTCCCCAAATCCCCGCCCCACCTCCTCCTCTGATTGTGCCGCGTTCCCCCTCCTCCCCACCGTGCAAAACAACTGTTTAGCAGCGCCAGCGCTGGGAGCTAGGGGGGAAAAGCGGGCACTCTCTAAAATGATCAACATTCACTTTCTTTCTCGAATAATCAACATTCACTCTCTTTCTTGAATGATCAACTCTTCTTTGGGGAAAAATAATAATGGCAAAATCCCAGACATTTTTAGATATTTAAAAATTCCTCCCAGATGGCAATTTAAGAACCAAAAAGCCGGACATATCTGGGAAAATACAGATGTATGGTAATCCTAGAGTTGCTTCCAGCCTAACTCCCTATGTGCCCTGTTCCACTGGTTTGCCCCCAATAATAGTCTCTCCAGAGAACATTGGCCCTGTGACTCTAGTTCCACTGATCACGATACATCTTCCCAATCTTACAAATATATTAATATAAGCATTAAAAACAAATAAATTGATGCCCAAACCCCCACCTTGTATCCCTTTGGCCAGAGGTTGCTATTATGTAGCCGTGTTGGAGTCTTGTCTTTACCACAGACTCAGCTGTTTACATAGTCTTTGAGATGGTGTGATTGCCTGTTGAAGAGACCAAACTAGGGAGTGACCTATCTTTCTCCCTGTCACCTGTCTCCAGTCTAGCAAACTCTCTCTGTGGCGTTTCCTCCCTCCCTGCGGGGTTGGCCTCTGGATGGTTTTCTGTCTTTCCATTCTCTGGTGATCTCTGTAGGCTCTCTCTGCGTACCATGTCTGCTAGCTTGTAAGTGGCTTCTGCTCCTTTAGCTCACTTGTATCTCTTGTGTAGTCATCTTGGGTGCCACTACACCCCCCATGACTCCTTTAGTCCACTCCTGGTATTTGTAATGGCTGGTTCCTCACAGGAGTGCCTGTCTCCAGGGCCAGTAGACTGACCTGTTGTACTCTAGTACCTGCTTTCTCAGATTGTTTGCCATCTCCATCCCTCTGGCTGCAACAGGCATCACTGCTATCAGGATTTTGGTCCTTTGTCCCATGAGTGCCTGTGCTGGACTGTTTTGGCACCCCTGTGAAGGGGTGTTCCTGTGTGCCAAAAATGCTAACAAGAGGTCTGAACCAGCAGAAACAGCTTTGTGCAACAGCCTCTTAACTGTTTTCACAGCTGATTCCAATTTACCATTAACTCTGTGGGTATGCCAGGGAGGAGGTGTGGTGGTCAAACTCCTGTTTGCATGCAAATTCCTTGAATTCTTCCAAGGCAAAATGCGGAGCCCTGGGTGTGGGGCTGGCAGCCGGGACTTGCATGTGGGGCTGGGAGCGGAGCCCCGGGTGTGGGGCTAGCAGCCGGAACGCCGAGTGCGGGGTCAGGAGGAGCAGAGCCTGGGCGCAGGGCTGTCAGCCGAAGCCCCGTGTAAAACCAGAGGGTGCTGCAGCACCCCCCACACCTCTAGTTCCCATACTATGCTCCATGGTCCCTCAAGGGCACCCACTTAAGGTTTCCAGCTCCTAGACATCACCTCTCTTGGGTAGACACTCGGTCTCTCTCCCTCCTGACCAGGGTTTTAAGGCTGCACAACTCCCTGCCCTACACTTTGATATCTGTGAGCAAAAGGCCAGTGCCTGTGCATTGCTTTCTCCCTGGGGGTTATGAACAGTGTATTGCCAGCCATTACAAGTTACCACACGCTGCCACCATGTTTCATTCACAAAGTGTGACGCTGAATGCAGGTTAAAGTTGAACAAATGGAACTTTATTAAACCCTGTGGATAGGGTTGCCAACTTTCTAATCGCACAACTGAACACCCTTGCCCCGCCCCTTCTCCAAGGCCCAGCTCCCTCCCTCCGTGACTCACTCTCCCCCACCCTCACTCATTTTCACTGGGCTGGTGCAGGGGTGCGGGAGGGGGTGAGGGCTCCGGCTGGGGGTGTGGGCTCTGGGGTGGGGCAGGGGATGAGGGGTTTGGCGTACTGTAGGAGGGGGCTCAGGGCTGGAGCAGAGGGTTGGGCTACAGGAGTGGGTGTTGGGGTACGGTTCCCAGCCAATGGGAGCTATAGGGGCAGCGCTTGGGGCAGGGCAGGGTGCGGAGCTTCCCTGATTGCCCCTGCACCTAGGGGCTGCAGGGACATGCCGGCCACTTCCGGGAGCCGCACAGAGCCAGGGCAGGCAGGGAGCCTGCTTTAGCCCTACTGTGCCGCCGACCACACTTTTAAAGGCCCAGTCAGCGGTGCTGATGAGAGCTGCCAGTGTCCCTTTTTGACTGGGTGTTTCGGTCGAAAACTGGACACCTGGCAACCCTGCCTGGCCACCCTGCCTGGCCCTGTGGACTGCTCTGTCCAAACTACTGAGCTACTTCCAGCCTAACTCCCTGTTCCACTGCTGTCTCCGCAACAACAGTCCCCCCCGGAAACATTGGCCCTCTGACTTCAATTTCACTGACCATGATACACCTGTATTAGGAATTTATAAAATTGAAATAAATCAGTCACATTCATCTCTGGTTTAACTCCACCGATGGCAGCTGAATCACATCACAAAATATTTTAGCCAATTAAGTTTTAATTTACCCCAGGGCATGTTTGTGTGTGAGCGGTGATTGGTGGGTCAGTCAAGTTTTTTATAATACAGTAATTCAAATTCAGCAAAAGTAGTGAAGTGACACACTGTAACAAATAAAATCTTTTAAACTAGCTGATGTGTGTTAGCGTCAGTAATCGACTTTCTGTAAACTGTGCTATGCTGCTACATGAATAAAAACAAATGATATAGGTGAGTGAACTATCAATTACAGTATCAGCAGGATGTCTTGGCTTAAAGATTAAAGACTTCTGTTGCTCTAGCTTGTTTTACAACCAACCAAAAATCTTGATAAAATATCTTAATGTTGTGTCAGAAAAATGCAGCCTTGGTGGATGGGTTTGCAGAATGATGATCTATGAACACAACCATTTCTAATTTTTCTATAGCAAATGGAATGTTTTGGACTCATGCATGTTTGTCTCAGTTGACAAACTGGGAAACCCCCTATAGAAGAGTTGCTTTTGATTTGACTTATGCTTTTGAATTGACTTATTATTTCTTACTCACTACCTTCAAAGTAGTATCTGGCAAGATCTTGCAGTTTTCAGGGCCAAGAGACAAAGAGGAATTGTGGCTCATGATAAAATGAACGGATGGCTCCTGATAATGTCAGATTTGAAAACTTTTTTGTATCCTCTCTGTTTCTGCACATTGTGCACTCAAATGCCTAACATACTTGTGAGATCTATATAAAGAAATGATAATGCTGATATTTGATGATAGCTTGCAGGAAGACTCACTTGTGAAGTGGTTTCCTGGGCATCCATCATAATCTACAATACATGACTACTATTAAATGCACGATCTAGATTATGAGCTATTTGAGACAAAGACTATCTTTTGACTGAACGTCTCTGTGTGGTGCCTCCCACGGTGCGGTCCTGATCCTTTATTCTATTCAGATTCTAAACTGTGTAGTATCTTGATTGATGTCCCTAGGGGGTAATGCAATACAAAT
Organism: Lepidochelys kempii; assembly: GCF_965140285.1. Taxonomy (NCBI): domain Eukaryota; kingdom Metazoa; phylum Chordata; order Testudines; family Cheloniidae; genus Lepidochelys; species Lepidochelys kempii. The sequence goes on from NC_136381.1 coordinate 208,540,982, forward strand.
ACATAAATATTATTAGATTCTTATTTGATTAAGTCCTTATATCCAGCAGATTAAAATGGTATGAAAACTTTATGGTATGAAAAGCACTGCTGTTGACTTATTTTCCAGATATGTTTCCAAATCAGATGCTTCCTTTGCTAAAGAAAGAGGGTATGTAACAGGGTGGCTTGCCCTTGGGCTACAGAGCCTGGGGATAAGCCAATCCCCTGGTTAAAGAATGAGCCCCGCTGAGGGGAATCAGGTAATTTCTAGCTGCTGTAAGGTGTGGGGCTGTGCAGGAAGTTGTAGTAAAACTGCAGTGAGTGAGGTTCTTACAGGGAAGACTCTGAGACCAGGGGAATTGCTTCAGTTAGGAAGGGCTGGGAGTAGCCTGCTAAGCCATGAAGGCCTCTGACCAAACTAGGGGAATCTGGGCTGTGCCCAACTGAAGACTGGAGGAAAGACTTTTAGTTTTGAACTTTAAGTTAATCAATTGGACCCTAAAGAGGGCTGTTGTGATTGACTGGAACACCGTCCCCACCCCCACATGTGGGGTTTATTTGGGGACTCAGGAAAGGAAACTGAGGTGAGGGGCTGGGTATTTTTGCAAAGGTTGGATAAAGTCACAAAAAGAGTTTTTATTGACAGAGAGATGGGAAGGCTGAGCATGTAGTGTCAGTGATCCAAAAACCTCTTAATGGCAACTGGCAAGGGGGCTCGTATAAGCTGGATCTAATATAGCTGGAATACTAGTAAAGCCATACCTGCAACCCTTTTTTTAGTTTATACTAGGCCTTCCGCTCTACCCAGATCTCTCACCTTCGTGCTCTCTGTATCTCCCTCTTCCACTCTTGGTACCATCTGGTTAACAACTCTTACGTTTTGCATCCTGACTGAATTCCAAAAGCAAATGGTACCCTGAGAAAAGGTAGGAACAGCCATCCTCTGCCTTTGCACAAACTAATTCCTTCTCAGTCTTCAAATCCTTCCTGAACAACATATTTTTCCCATGTAGCCAGCACAGTTTAATTTACCCTCTGGCCCTGTCTTCATTCCTCCTTGTGCCTGAGCCTTTTGTTTTTATCAGTTTTGTCTATATTAAATTATAGTCTCCCTGAGGCAGGGATCTCACTTGTTGCATCTTTGGAAAGGGATTTATTCTCCTCTAGTGCTATATAAATGATCATCAGCACTAGCATATAAAACTTGGACAGCATATTGCTGCCTGCAGCAATGTGCTATATAAAATGGAAGAGAAGTGAAGGAAAATAATCCACACCCAAGTGCTGCAATAAATTCCTTCTCAAATTTCAGCTTCATTTCAGTTCTAGCCTAAACACACTGATAACACCATCTGAAATCCACCCATGTAATCTGTATAAAGAGAGAAACACTCAGTAAATGGGAGAAGATTGCATATCACAACACATTTATGGCAGGCAAAGAAAGATTTCTCTAGATGCAGAAATGAATAGTTAATTCACACTCACTTACAGCAAAAGCCCCTAAATACACTTCTGATTTACAAGAAATCAAAGAAAAAGATGCAGGTCAAGAACTGTAATCCTTTAATTATGCATCCTTTTAAAAATCTTATATCCGTGTGGTAGGCATTTCTTTATAGGCAGCTTCTTAGCTTCCTTCACATATAACAATAAAACATTGTTTTCTTCCAGTGAGTGTTCTCCTTGTGCAGTCACTGTTTACCTTATGGGGGAACTCACTTATTTAGAAGATCAGCCTAAGTATTAAAAACCCAACAGCTGTCACATGGAATCGAACTACTTGGTACACCTATATCTTGTGTCCTGCCTCCTGCAGTAATCAATATATGATGCTCCAAGGGAAGGAAAACTTTCCTTTCCCTTTCACTATAATGCACTCAACCAGTTCTAATTTTTCAATGTAAAAAAACAAGCAGTAAAAAAAACAAAAAACAAAAAACCCTGAAAAATGTAAAACCAAACCTTTCAGGCCTTCTGCCTGGATCATAAAGGAGCAAAACTCAGCACAATCCCAATTTTGTTTTATTATCACCTCTAAAGTTAGCACATCCATCAACTGAAAATATAGGAGCTGTATAAATAGATTGTATAACTGTTCAAAGAAAGAAAAATGAAACACTATAGTTTTTCCAGTGACTTCTAGCCTTTTCCACTACAGCTCACTTACAAGACATAATAACTAAGCTATATTCAAGAAGGTACATACATAAGCACTCCCATTAACCTCCATGGGCATACTCATGTGTTTAAAATAAAGCATGTTGGATAAATATCTTCCGGAATCAAAGCCTTTGGGGGTGAATTCTCATCTCCATTGCAAAGCTTGAGTACACATAACTGGGACTGGGGCAGAACAGAAAATCTCTTCCAAGTTGTACTGCTTTATCAGTACAAGTATAGTTAAGTGGTACCAATCCTTTAGTGTTGACTCAGCTATACCAGTGTAGCTTGTTCTCCTGTAGGAATGGGAATAAGCTATACCAGCATGAGGCACCTGTGATGAGGCACTTCCACCTGGAGCACTCTCCTGCAGCAGGCCACAGCACATCAGGTGCACCTGCCCCAGGTTCCCCTTTCAGAGTCCCCAGAAATAGCCCAAACAATCTCCCCAAGTATAAATATAGCCCTTGTGGCATTCATTTATTTATTATAAAAGTCTCATACACAAGCCATAAGAATATGAGTCCCAACACTAAGTCCCACAACCATAGTCCAGAGCGTACAGCAGGTAAAGCCCCAACCTCCCTCACCCCCTCCCCGATCTCCAGAGCAGCCCCAGTGGTGCCTGTCATCCTGCTCCAAGAACTAGCAAGTATCTCCCGCTGCAGCTTTTAGCCTTCAGCCCTCTCCAGCCTCAGATCTCTGTCTCAGGAAGGACAGCTGACCAGCCCTTACCCCTTTTAAGGTTCCCTGGCTCTACTCAGGAAAGGCAGTAGGCTAGCTGGCTTCCTCATAACTCCTCCCAGGCAAAGCCTGCGGAGAGCTCTCTGCAGCTTTCTCCAGAGACTGCCTCAGCCCTAACTCAGATCAATTGCACTCAATTACTCTCTCTGTGTAGGGTCTCCTCCCCTCCAGCCTTTATAGCCCCAGGTGTTGTCTCATTCTCTTAACTGGCCAAATTGGGACCTCCTGTTCTGGCACAGGGGCACCAGTGCTGCTTCATTTACAGGGACCAGCTACCCTGTGGTAAACCTTTATACCAGCATTAACTATGTCTATACTAGAGGTTGTAGCTTTATAACTATTATGATAAAAAAACCCACACCTAGAACTGAACTGGTTACACTAGTATGTATGAAATATGTGCATAGGCCAGGCATCAGGGCTGTGGCTGTGACTACACTTTTCAGAGTAACAGCCGTGTTAGTCTGTATTCGCAAAAAGAAAAGGAGGACTTGTGGCACCTTAGAGACTAACCAATTTATTTGAGCATAAGCTTTCATGAGCTAAGTTTTCAAAAAGTTTTCGAAAGCTTATGCTCAAATAAATTGGTTAGTCTCTAAGGTGCCACAAGTACTCCTTCTCTTTTTGTGACTACACTATCTACTGAGCACCTGGTCCCTTACCTAAGGTTTGAATCCATGTTATTCGTATTCCCTTTGCTGATGGTCCTGTGTCTCCTCTCTTATAACCTTAGGACATGTCTGGTCTAGGACATAGGGCATGTCTAAAAAGGTATCAGCTAGCTTGTTTTTAACTAACACATTTTAATTACAGGGTTTAACATGTTCTGCTACTTTCTCTCCTGACAGCATTGCCATATTTCTCATGACTTATTGTGACAATGTCATGGTGTAATGGAGAAGAGTAAACCTCTAAAAGTGTTCCTCTTTTGCGTGTAGAATGGAATTTTTGCTATAGGAATTTAGGACCAGATTGTCAAACAAGCTGAGTGAACAATTGCATCTGCAAAAGGGAAGAGCCATTGTGAGTCTGATTGCAATGATCACACTTGTTTGTGCAAATGCAAAACAGCTTATTAGGAACCCTTGTGTACACAATTCCTCCATGCACAGATCTACTAGCCATAGGCACCAGACTGATAGCCTGGAAGACTGCAGTCCTCTATCCACAGAATAGTAAGGTATCAACAGTGCAAGGATCCCCCATTTGCCCTGTTAGTGTGTCTCAGTCATGTTTTGGAGGGAACAAGTCTAGAGGTAATTGGTTAATTTAGTCTCTGCCTTGACAATCCTCTGTTACTCTGTGGAGATTGCTAATAGCAATTTGTTTAGGTTTTAGGAGGTGGCCATCAAGAAATGGATTGTAACCAGCAGCTCATTTAATAAGAGACTTCTAATGGAAGGAACTTGGGTCACTATGGAACTGGGCCCTATTTGAGTGTGTCCTAGAAGTGAAAGGTTCATTCAGCCATAGATCCCATTGCTCCTGAGCCATCCAGTTACCCTTGATTCAGTTTTTAAAAATAATTGAAATAATCTAGCATGAGTTTTTAATTTTTATTTGAGGTACAGGCAGGCAATTGTTATGACCCAGTAACTGGATCATTGGGTAATTTGTAATCTCTAATTAGTAATTAATTAACAAATTAAACCCCAGTGAAAGATGTAATTTTCCATTGTTACAGGGCAAAATTGCATCCACACATTTTTCTGCAGTGAGTAGGGCCCAGATCCTCAGAGATATTTAGGCTCCTAACTTCCATTGATTTCAGCGATTTCAAGGGTCTTATTTATTTGCAGTTTTTCACTGGTGGTCTTCTCTTCAGTTTCCCTTTCCCCCATTGTTTGTCATTCTTTTTCTTCCCTTTGTTGTTCTCCAGACTCTCTCCACGCATACTATCTGTATCACCTTCTAGTTTTTTGCATATGCTGTGTTTCATTAGGTTCTTGTGCCACATGGGTAGGCATTTAGACCTGTTCAAAGTGAAAGTAAGATACCACTAAATCAGAATGAGAATGTTTTGCGCCCACTTGGTTCTCAGTTTGCATGGGTGCAAATGAGTCCACATGGTGTAAAGTAATGGAGACTCCAAGCCTTTGTATTTTCATTCCTTTTATTCTGTCTCATTCAGTTTCCTGTGCTCACCCATATTTTTGTTTCATTTTTTCTCTGAATCTTACTCCTTTTTTCTAGTCGTGAGTCGTCTTAACACAATCTATCCCTGATGTTAGGCCATGTTTCTGCATGAAAAGGATTATCACTGAAAGCTCAGCTGTGGTAGAATTCTTTCATTGGTATTGGTTGCAGATGTATTAATGGTTCTCAGCTGTGTAATGCCAAATTGTACTAGTGGTGTCAAGGTTCTCCCCGGCCTATTTTACCATTCTGGGATCTGTTCAGAATCTGTGCTCCCAGCGGTGACAGATCTTTCATTGGTTTATGCAAATCTCCAGATCCAGTTTCAGTCTTGGCACTTGTATGTTGGACTTGGATCTGGACAGTTTTATCAGGGAGCGACAGACCTGCCCAACCTGTCTGGATCACAGAGTCTGAATGACTCTGGGGTAGGCTCTATACTTTGAAGTTTTGTTTTTCTCTTCTAGCCTGGAACAAACCCTGTAATTACAGGTTCAGACCAATGCCTTGGCAGAGTGCCACAAGTTGCAAACACAATCATATGTACACTGAGAGGAATGGGATATATTAATCCCTAACAGAAAAGCAAAATGTGTGAAAACACTTTGTAGTCATTGGACATACTGTGACATTTTAGTTTAGTTAAAGGAATCAACAGGTCAGAGAACACTCCTGTGCCCTCTAAAGTGAAGGGACATTTGAGAAAAGACTACATCTTGTTTCTTATTTAAGTATTCGCCTTCCTCTGTAGCATGGGGCACGGGTCACTTGCTGGAGGATTCTCTGCTCCTTGAGGTCTTCAAACTACAATTTGAGGACTTCAATAGCACAGATATAGGTGTGAGGTCTTTTTTAGGAGTGGTGGGTGAAATTCTGTGGCCTGCATTGTGCAGGAGGTCGGACTAGATGATCATAATGGTCCCTTCTGGCCTAAATATCTATGAATCTAAGTACCTGCCATGTTCTCTGTAACTTTTGCTGGAGATACCAATAAAACACTATTGAATGTGAGATATCAGCCTGTGAACACAGGTTGTCAAAATGATTACTTTTTTTTCCAAAGGGGAGAGGTTTCTTCAACTAATGGATGACTGGCGTGCAAACTATTCAAAACAAAAACAGGTGCAAGGAAACAGGTGGTCTAAGATAGTAAATATGGGGTGAAAGAAGCAGATTTTAGCTTTATTTAAAATATTATTTATGGCTTGTAACAAACAGTGGTCATACTAGCACAGATGTTGTTCCTAAGTGATTTAGTAAGGGGTGTGTGTGTGTGTATAAATTTGAGCTTCTCTTCCACAACCACAGATCTCCTCTGAAGCAGCGGAATCAGTGAACATGGGAACAGCAGTATATGAGTCTGTTCATGGCTCACTACTGTTTTCAACAGACTGCAAGAAGAAAAATGCTGGTGAAAAATTAAACTTTTAATAGTAAAAATGTAACAGAAAATAGGAACCTTCTAAATTATTATGATTTTCTTTTTTTAAACATTGACTGTGTTTTGGGGGTTTTTTTTTTTGGTTGATTAATTTATTCAGATTATATAGCCAATGAAACTAAAATGTGCAGAATAAAACTCAGAGAAACTGCTGTTGCTCCAAAAATAAACATCTCGGAAACGAGCAGCTCTGCTGCTGCACACCATGCTAAGGAGGGGAAAACCCTCAGGCCGGTGATCTCCAAAGGGGAAAAAAAAGTATTTGTTCCCTTTCTTGCTTTTTATCAGAAAGACAGCCTGAAAGATTTTTATTTTTTTTAGAAGGTGTTTTTTTTACATTAAGAATTCAGGCCAAGATTTTTAAAAGGGACTTGTGATTTTGGGTGACTCAGGTTTTTGAAGGGCCTGATTTTCAGAAGGTGGGTGCTCAGGTCTTTTTGAAAGTCAGGCCCCTTTAAAGTGTATCAAGTTAGATGCTGAAAAATGGAGGCACCCAAAATATTTTTTCCATTTAAGTTGGTTCTTAGTTGAAAATCTCTCCAAAATTACATAAATAAATACAGACTAGCAGAATAAAAATATTAACCTGGGACAGTACCCAGAGTAGTGAGGCACCTCACCACGACCTGTCCTTAGTGTGAATCTGTCTTCTCTATGCCTGCTGTGATTATCCCCCCAAAGCCACAGGCCTTTGGCCGCACAAGCACTACCTTCCAGGCCTGCACAGGCTCCCTTTCTCTCTTCAGATAGTGATTCACACACACACATGCTAACCCCAAGTCCTTGGAGTGTTCCCTGCAGCGTCCAGCTCCTTAGCCACTGAACCCCCATAGAATTACCAGGCCTGCTGTTCCCAAAGGCACAGTACACAGCGGCTTGTAAAACTCAAGCCAGGATTAACATTTTGCTCAATCCCACAACACCGAGATATATTTATGGTGAAATTGAGAATAAGTTTATTATCTAAGACTAGAGATTCAGGAGATAGTGAGTAAGAATATTGGAAACAAATGGTTACATATAAAATAAAATCATAACGTGCTTTCCAGAGGCTAAACTTAACAAACAGGTTAAATATTTTATCTCACCCAAAGGCCTCTTCAGACTTTTCAACCAAGGTTGGGTGAGACTCCATTTTCATGAATGGACACGCTGTCTGTTTACTACCTAAGTGCAGGTGACAGGGTGTTGTCTTTGCCTTCTAGAAATACCCCCTCCCCCCCCCAAATTCATTGTCTTTACTCCTAGACAGGATAATCCCCTGTGGCTTGTTTTTTCCTGTGTGCTCCTTTCCTGTTGATATCACACCTCTCTGTTAACACTGTTTGTTACAATGTTACAATGCTTAATTTACATCCTGACAGAACGATATGATTCTCACCTCCTGTTCGGAGGAATTGGTCTAAGGTGTTGTCACTTTTTGGTGACTTACTTTTTCCTTACATGCTTAAAGAACATAATTTTCTGCCACAGATATGTAACTCCTTCCATAATACATGTTTATACATTTCACAATGATACTGATGACCTGTGTAACACCAGCTTTCATTTGATACCTTACATGACATTCCTTGGAGAACCAGAGTGTACATATCAGAATCAGGAGATACCTGTATCCCTCTGTACCCCTTTTCAGCTGGCATTAAGAGGTTCTTGGGTCACATAAACGCAGAATGAATTATAGAATAAAGACTCCGATGGAAATATTGATTACTTGAGGTCTGACTGTGAGGCTTCTCTGTGCACAGGAATTTCTGGTCCCAGGGGCTAATTCTGAGTTGTAATCCCTGCTCTTCAAATGAATCATTCTGTGATCTTGGGCAAGTGATTTAGGCCCATATCCTGAAAGGATTTAGGTACCTCACGTCCACTGAAATCAGCGGGAATTAGGCCGCTAAATCCCTTTCAGGCTCTGAGTCTTAGAACTTGTCTTCAATACATTGTATCATGTCAGAACATGAAGTTAATGAACCCAATGCTGATCATGACTGATCAGACAGATTAGATCTAGTTTATATTCTCTAATGAAAGACAAATAACCTGCCTCTTGGGATCCAGTGCCCTGACTACTCAGCACTGACAACTACAAAAAAGATGTCATTGAGTAACAGCTTCCTGTAGTCATTTGTGTGTTCCAGGGGTGGTGTTTCGGTGGTAGTTAGAGCACTCAGTTGTCTGTATGAGCAGAATATAGTGTTTTAGCCACGTTGCAGTTTTCATTCAAGCTTTGAGAAACATTTACATGTTTCCACTTGAGTGCTACATCCTAGCAAGTGTGATGATTGAGCTCTGGGAACAAAGGTTTGGGCACATTTGCAGGTACACAAAGTTTTTCCCTGTTTGCTTTGTGAGCCAAAAACGCACAAGCCTTTTACCTCTTCTGGCTTCTGTGCTTCAGTGAGTAGGGATTATGCTGCATACCTAGTTTCAACCAAAGCTTTGTGAAAAGTGCCTAAAGTTTGTTGGCAAAGTAGTGAGCAATTTCTTTATGGCAAGCCATGAAGAGGACAACAAGGCAATGCACATGTTGAATGGGCTCAGTACCAGCTCTGAGTGCATCTACTCTAGTGCTTCAGAGTAAATTTGCTTTATTATGATGATAAACCTTAGCAGGGAGTAACAGCTGTTCATGGTTGCATCCCTGAGCCCTGATTCTGCTCTCAGGTACCATGGTGTACATAAGAATAACTCATTTGAGTTTACTGGAATTAATCCAGATTTACCATGATGTAAATAAGAGCTGATTATGGCCTCTGGCCTGGATGAACTCTACTACAGGTTTAAAAGCTGTTTGTAGCAGTCTTCAGTCCAGGTCTGCTGGAATGCTTCACGGACAGAGGAATTCCAAAAGTAAAGTGTAATGCTTGGCCTCATCATTTCATGCCTGCAACCCACAAGGTTCTTCCATCTCTGAGCGTTAACTCCTCCAGAGTACAGACTGTCATGGGGTTGGGTTGGGATGCTAAATCAGTGTCCTTCTAACACAGATTTCCTCATTCCAGTCATGATCGTCTAGTGCTTTTTACTGGGCTGGCACCTAGATACTGTGATGGGCACATCAAAATGCCTGAGATGATCTATAGATGGTTGAGATTTTTCAGAGCAGTCTCAGGGACATAGATAGTGGTGAGCTGGAGCCAGTTCGCACCGGTTCGCTGGAACCAGTTGTTAAATTTAGAAGCCCTTTTAGAACCGGTTGTCTTGGACAACCGGTTCTAAAAGGGCTTCTAAATTTAACAACCGGCCAAAAGTGGCGCCTTAGGTGCTGGAGCACCCATGGGGAAAATTTGGTGGGTGCAGAGCACCCACCGGCAGCTCCCCGTCCGGCCCCAGCTCACCTCTGCTCTGCCTCCACCTCCTCCCCTGAATGTGCCGCCCCGCTCTGCTTCTCCGACGCTCCCCCACCCCAGGTTTCCTGCAAATCAGCTGTTCATGTGGGAAGCCAGGGAGGGCTGAGAAGCAAGCGCTCGGGCCCAGGGAGGCGGAGGCAAGCTGGGGCCGGGAGCGGTTCTCCTGCACCCTCTCTCCCCCCGGGTTACCTGCTGCAGTGCCGGCGGCCCTCCTCGCGCCCCCAGGCCCCAGCTCATCTCCGCAGGCCTGCGGGCGAAGCCGCCACTTGCTTCTCAGCCCTCCCAGGCTTCCTGCGCGAACAGCTGATTCACGGAATGCTGGGGGAGGGGGGGTTGAGAAGCAGAGCGGGGCGGCGCGTTCAGGGGAGGAGGCAGAGCGGAGGTGAGCTGGTGCTGGGCGCAGGGCAGGGAATTTTCCCATGGGTGCTCCAGCCCCAGAGCTCCCAGGGAGTTGGTGCCTAAGGCGCCACTTTTGATGTGATTGGTGGGGGGAGCAGCCACTACCCCACCTCTAGGAGCCAGAGGGACCTGCTGGATGCTTCCTGGGAGCCGCCCCAGGTAAGCACTGCCGGGACTCCCCACCTTGCCCCCCGGCAGGTCCCTCTGGTTCTTGGGGCGGGGCAGGGTGGGCACCGACTACGGTGGCCCACGAGACCCTCCTGCCTGGTTCTGGGGGCAGTCAGGGGACAGGGGAGGGGGTTGGATGGGGCAGGAGTCTTGGGGGGTGGGGCAGGCTACGACCCCCTTGTGGGGTGAGGAGGGAACCGGTTGTTAAGATTTTGGCAGCTCATCACTGGATATAGATACGTGTCTTCCTATGCTGCTTTGAAAATCTTGACCAGATTGGTAAGAACTCTCTGGACTAAGTTCAGGAGAGGAAAGTGAGTTGGGAAGTTGGTGGAACTGAAATTGGTAGTCTCCCACCACATCTTTTCTGAGAAAAGGTAACTTTCTCCCTTCTCCCTCCTTGTCACCTGAAGCTCATTTCCATTCTCCCGAAAATGTTACCTTCACCTGAGGGATCACCTCCTCAGGCTACAACTCCATAGCCTTCACGCTTGAGTTTAGAAGACTCACTTCCTTTGATGGCACTAGTCAGTACATTGGCTAACTGAAGTCCATTACACAGGCTTGACCCAGATGTAGGCTCTATCAGCACTCAATATTCATTGGTATTTCCTGGCATCCAGCAGCGTTCATTAAGGATTTTCCCTCTCCAAGAAGGAATAATGGTCTTCTGTTTTCTTCCCACTTTAACATATCCACTCCGCCTTGTGGGGCCCAGGGAATGACTCTGCCTTTCTGCTCAAGCCAATACTCAACTCAGCACAGCATTCTTCATAGAGTGCTCATGACTGCTCATCCTCCTGATTCCTTCTCCTCTTCAGCTCACCAATGATGTTCATTCCTAGAATTCCTGGGACTCCTTCTCCCATATGGCTCCCTTCTGAGACTTTGTCTTTCAGGATGAAGATGCATTTTCCTGGCAGTGTCTGGACCATATACTCTGTCTGCTTCAAGGCACCCCACCAGTGGGATTGCCAGTCCATTAACTGCTGTTAGACATACAAACCGTGTGCTGTGCATGGTAAGCTCCTGGTCCTTCAAATATTTTTGAAAATGTGACTCCGTAATGGTGGTGACTTTTGAGCCAGTATCTAACAAACATCTGGTCCTCACCTCTGCTATACATACGTCAGCCGTTAGACAGTCTCCAAATGCTCGCTTACAGAAGTTGCTAGATATGCTGGTGCTGCCTACATTCCTCTCAACACCTTATGCAGAGTGATTTTCCACCAAGGACAGGCCTAGGAATCATTCTGCCACTGCTTGACCTTCTACTGTAGATGGACCACTCGCTTGTGGTACCCCATTGGTTTTCAGTGCCTGGGACTCTGCTCTCCTTCTCAGTGGACATTCTCAGCTAGTATGCCCTGGCCTTTCACAAGTGTAACAGAGGTACCTTCCCAGCTCATCCTTCAGTGGGGCTCTTCAGGATCCCAATCTCCTTGGATACTTTGGCATACTAACTGGATTTTCTTCTTTCATCAACTCGGTCGTCACTTGCAGCATCTCCCCCTGTTGGACTGCCAGTTTTTGGACAGCTTCACTTAAACCTTCCAATATTAACTGTGTTTGGAGCAGGGTCTTTTCCCCAGTAGTTGTATTCAATGGCCCCCACTTCTTGTACAGTGGTTAGGCTTGGCTCTCTCTTCCACGGGGACTTCCTCTTCTTCGGACCACATAATGGCAGCCTGCATGAGTTCATGGAACTTTTTACTGGGCTCTTCTTTAAACCTCCTTTTCATTTCACGTCTGAGGGAGTTGTCCCAGAGCCCCAGCACCAGCTGCTCTTTTAGAACCCTATCTGGGTCTGGAACTCGTTGAGGGTCTCGCCGTTCTGCTTTGCTCATTCTCTCCTGGAGGTCATATGCATATGCCTGGATAGTTTCACCAGGCTCCTGCTTTCTCTCAAAGAACTCCTTTAGTCGAGTTCCGATAGGTACCTTGTCTCCATACACTTCTAGGAGGAGTTCAAATACCTTTTCCACATCTTTCTTGTCTGCCACTGCCATGAACTTTACTGTGACCTTGGCTTGGCCCTTGAGGTATTCCTCTGTGAAGTCTACACAATCTTCTTCAGGTACTCTAGCACACGCAGAGCTGCCTTCACAGACTTCACCCACTCCATTACCGTAATGTCTCTTGGTCTTGTCGGGAAGCCACCAAACTCCATGACCTTCTGCTCCCATGGGACATAAATAGTAGTGGGTTTCTTAGCTTCTGCTGCCTGTTGGTCTATTACTGCCTTAGCCAGTGATAAGGCTTCTCTCTGTTCTGTTCTAGCTTGTTGTAATGCTTCAGCTTGGTCTGATAATCTGTGCTGAAGTTCAGCAAACTGGGCCCATAGTTCTTCAATTCCAGCCATGGTAGGGTTCTTGACCAGGCCTGGACAGTGCAACCAGAACTCAACCAGTAAACCAATGGGGTGGACCCTGTGGATAGGATCCTGTTCGTGATGCCAATTATGTACGTGGGGGAATGGTCCCGCTATTGCGGAGAACTTTCCTGGCTTCTGCACTACCCCGCTGAAATGGGCTAGCAGAAAAATCTGAGTCCTCACTCCCACTTCCTTTACCCAGAGGCCTCCCTGTCCTTGAGGACTCCCCTTCCACTCTCCTGTCTGGCAGAGTCCTTGTAACCCCAACAAGGCTGGGCCCAGGATTCTGCAGGGACTCGACCCCCAACCTTGCTGTGGTCACCTAGGACAGGGGCTAGGGTGTCCCCACTCTGGGGTACTCTGTTTGCACTGGGCACTTCCCTGACCCACTGATCATTTCGTGCAATTTAAAGCAAATACAATTTCTTTAATCAGCAATTAGTTTAAAAAGGAATAAGGAAAAATGGAAAAGGTTAAAGGAAAACACATCACCCCGCTCTGTGGCAGGAAACATTACAAACAGTGTCTCTGGAATGTCAGGGCAGTTCAGTCTGTTCCTTGTAGGTCCCCGGCCTCCTTCTCAGGCCCTGGCTGTACTGCAGGGATGCTGCGGGTTGGACACTTGCTCTGGCAGTGGCCTCAGGCTCTAGGTGACAGGACCTTTCTTCCCAGTGTCGCCCCCACTCTGTCGGGGTTACGATCCCCCTCCAAGTCTGGCCTGCAGGACCTCTTGGCTCGGGGCATCTCCCTGCGCTGGGCCCGCTGTCCAGGGTCCCCCTCGCTCTTCCCAGCTGCTCACCATACCTGGCTCCATACTGTTCCAGTCCCAGCTCCACTCTGCCTCAGCACTGCTGCTGCTCTGCCTCCAGCTCCCTGGGCTGCTTCTCTGGCTTCTCTGGCTCTGGTTGCTACAGTTCTCCTCCCAGGGCAGGTCTGCTCTCTCTGGGCTGTGTCTCTGGCTTTGGGGCTGCAGCTCTGCTCCCAGCAACAGGGACTGCTCTCTCTGGATCTGGCACAGCTCTGCTCCCCAGCTCAGCTTGGGCCCCTGCTTTCTCCTTAGCTCGGCCCCACTCTGTCTGACCCAGGCAATTCCAGTTCATATGGAGGACGGGACCTCCCTGGCCTCCTGACTCCCTGATTAGCCTGCCCACCCGGTCAATCAGGCTGATCTGGAGCATTAGCCTCTCCCCTTTTGGTATGGGGAGCTAGCCAACCAAAACACCCCCAGTGAATGTTAGTAAGGGGACAACCCTTACAGTGGATACAAAACAAATCTGGTTTGACATGCCTCCAGATGCATGAATTTGTAGTGTTTCAGCACTCGCAATCAAAGTTTGACATTCGTGCTCACCTCTTAGGAAATGTTACATTTCCTTTCTCAACACGAAGACTATAATGAAAAACAAGAGAACTGGCATGTGTCACTCTCCAAGTTCTCTCTACCTCGTCACCTGCCTACATTTCTGCCCTCCTCTCTGCCTTCATCCCTTCCACTCCCTGTGCTCTGCCTCAAATTTCCATGACCATGCCTTTTGTTTCCTTTGCCCACTCCTGGCTTCATACCTTCTTTCAGGCCAACCCTTCTGCTTGAAATCACTTCCTGCATGGACGGCAGGTGGAGCCCCCCTTTGGGGAGGCTACCCCGTGGCTCTGCCCCTTCTGCCTGCGCTCCCCAGAGACCAGAGCCCTGAGTGCCCCCCTTCAGCCGGAGGAGCCCCCTCCAACCTGCCCGGAGGAGCCCTGGGCCACCCACAGCTGCGCCGTACCTCCCCGCCCCAGACCCCACACCGCCTGGGAAAAGCCACAGTGTGACAGCATCTCTTCCCAAAGAAGAACCTGAGCCTTTGATATGCCCCATGCAAGTTCTGGGGTGGCTGAGGAGGTGGTATGTATTACTCAGCTTCCTGGGTTCTTCAGTAATCTCTCTGGACTCCAGGGAGATTACTGATGAACCCAGGAAGCTGAATACCACATACCGCCTCCTCAGCCACCCTGGAACCTACATGGAGCATAATAAAGCAAAATCTTCCCCCGACAAACCTGCACCTGGGCGTCCTGTGGCTGCCCATGACCTCCTAGTTAACAGGTGCGAGCTACCAATCTTCTCCCTAAAACTGTAAGCACTCTTGTTTCATGAAGCACCCCAGCAGGCCTGGACTGGGTTGCTGGGCAACCAGGCATTTGCCTAATGGACCAGGCTCATTCATGATCTACAGGGCCAGTTGCACTGGTACAGAGTGGGAGCTTTGATCTGAGCCCTGATTGCTCTGATCTCAGATCAAGCAGAACAAGTGGAGCCCAGGTCAGAACCCCTTCCTGACACACAGTGGCCTGAGGGGGGAGGAAATGACCATCCAGGGCTGAGGAGGGGTGAGAAGGTCCTTAGGCCTGTAAATGACGGGTGAGTATGTGGGCACCAGTGTAAGCATGGGCGAGAAGTTCTGGCATTACCAGTGTGTGGGTAACAGAGGTTGTGATACTGAGAATGTGAGCTCACAGTGCCGGTGGATAGGGGTGACTGGTGGGACAGTGTTAGAGTTTGAGGAAGAAGGAGAGGTACAGGGGGAGACAGGGAAAGAGACTGGGGATAATGAAGAAGAGGCAGGAGAGGAATGAACATGGAAACTAGTGAAGGAAAAGCAACGCCACTTATAGTAGGAAGGAAGGAAGGCTGGTGGACAGGAACAGAAAAGAGAAAGGAGGAGGAAGAAAAGCAAGGGATACTGGGGAAAATGATTTGATATTCTTATTTAGTAAAGTCAGATGCCAAAACGTTGCAACAAAAAGCAAACATTTGTACACGTGTACATCAATCTTGGGAGTGGCCCACAACATTCTGCCATAACTCCCCTTAATTTACCACCGCTGCTGGTGTAGAATTGTCTGTCTTAGAGTGTATACTACTGCCCATCACCTGAGTGCCTTCCATGATAGCAACAGTGAAGTCCCTGTGGACTTCATGGAATCTGACATGTCTCACTTTCCAGGGTAACTTTTCCCTTTTTTTTTGACCTTGTATATTATACCCCAATGTTCTGCTAAATGTAGGGGATTCTGGGTAGAATTTTGTGGAATGGCACAAAACATAGGGCCTGAAAAGAAGGGAGGTTGGGCTGGGGGGCCGAGGAAAGGATGATTAAGACTCAGGAGGCAGCTCTGGATTCCTAGTTCAGACTGGACAAAGAGTGGTCAGAAAACTTGAATGGGACCATTTTGTGTAGGCTCATCAAAATATGTTGCCTGGGCCTCTTTATCTGTCAGTCCAGGTCTGGATTCTAGCAATAATGACCACACCCTCTTTGTATTTGTCCTCTGTTGTAGTGTACCCATTTGTGCCTTTAGTCTGTAAGCTCTTTAGGACTGGTACTTTGTACAACATCGTTAGCCTACTATATATAGGGTTTCCAGCTTTGGTTGGACAAATTCCTGGAGATTTCATTACATGACATAATCTTTACTTTAATTAAAGATTAATCTTTAATTCCTGGGGACTCCAGGACATTCCTGGAGGGTTGGCAACCTAATATAGCAACATGTATGCTTATAGCATTATGTAAATAATCTATAATGATAATAGGGGATTGATTTCAAATATATGGCAGCTATTAACTTTTATTTGGTAACAAATGCAATTTATGACAGTGGCTCTGTTCTAGCCAGGTGTTTTATGAAGTCGGCTAGAAAAATAAAGTCATGTCATGGAGTAATTCTCTTGATTTTTTTTTTTTTTAAACAGGTTTTAAAAACCTCTTGGGCAAGATTCTCTGGCCTTAGGCTTTGTGTAATCTTTTATGCCCCTGCAAAACTCAACTAGATGAGAACTCTGGCGCACTGCTGTAAATGACCACATACGGTGCAGAGTAAAGGAGAATCTGGACTGCAATCCTTTAATTAGAGCTTTCCCAGTTTAGTTTCCCTTCAGCTTGCCCTGAGTTAGATACTGAGGAATTGCAGCCTATCTCATTAACCACGGGCTCTTTTCCTAATTTTAGTTTTAATCTGATATTTGTAGATAAATGATTGTTGAGCAAAGGATGGAAATTAATGGTAAATATTTTATAAAAGTGAGAAAAAGTTTCATGTAGCCCCTGGAACCAGATGCAGACCTGGGATCAGTGGGTTCAAGCCATTGCACCTCCTGGCTCTGGATTTGACCACTGGTCTTCTATTCATGATCTCACACTTTCCAACCTGTAGCATTGTATGTAGCTAATTTCTCACTGGAGTGTAGCATAGGCACATAAGCAGCAGCACAATTCAACATCTCAAAAATAAAGTCTGGGGGACTGTAATAATCAGGGAATTGGTAATAGATTGTATGGCCTTTCATCTCTATGTTACCTGTTCAAATCCAATTCCGGCAAGCAGTTGGTTTAAAATTATTACCATGGGATGGTGGTTCAGTGTTCTCTGTGAAATTAGTTTGGGAGTCTCTATTCAGTTCCTAATGGATGTGTGTCCAAATTACAAAGCCCACCACAATCAGCGCTGGTTGGCAGAAAGGAAAAAGGTTACAAATAGTCCTGGAGATTGATTAGGTCCTAATGCTTGGGAGATTTACTGTGATTTCAATGGCAGGAAGGTTTGGCTTTTGACCTTGATGCAGTACTGCAACAGAGCATGGCAGGGCCCCCTTGCCTCCTGCCTCTGCTAAATCCACAAAGTCACTCTGAGACCCTGGGGTTAGTAATCAGTGATGACCGGCCAAAATCTTAGCAACCGGTTCCCTCCTCACCCCACGAGGAGGTTGTGGCCTGCCCCCCTGGGACTCCTGCCCCATCCACCCCACTCCCCTGTCCCCTGACTTCCCCCAGAACCGGGAAGAAGGGTCTCGTGGACCACCATAATAGTCCCGCCCCAAAGAGCCAGAGGGTCCTGCAGGGGGGCGAAGTGGGGAGTCCCAGTGGTACTTACCTGGGGCAGCTCCCAGGAAGCATCTGGCAGGTCCCTCTGGCTCCTAGGGGCAGGGTAGCATAGCTGGCAGGGAGCAAGGGGAGCGGCTGCTCCCCCCACCAATCACATCAAAAGTGGCGCCTTAGTCACCGACACCCTGGAGCACCCATGGGGAAAATTTGGAGGGTGCAGAGCACCCACTAGCAGCTCCCCGCCTCGCACCCAGCCCCAGCTCACCTTTGCTCCGCCTCCGCCTCCTCCCCTGAATGCGCCGCCCCGCTCTGCTTCTCCGCCCCACCGCCCCTCCCCAGGTTTCCTGCGAATCAGCTGTTCACACAGGAAGCCAGGGAGGGCTGAGAAGCAAGCAGCAGCTTTGCACTCAGGCCCGCGGAGACAAGCTGGGGCCTGGGGGCGCGAGGAGGGCCGCCCGCACCACAGCAGGTAACCCGGGGGGGGGAGGGAGGGCACACGGGAACCGCTCCCTGCCCCAGCTTGCCTCCGCCTCCGCGGGCCCGAGCGCAAAGCCGCCGCTTGCTTCTCAGCCCTCTCTGGTTTCCCCCATGAACAGCTGATTTGCGAGAAACCTGGGGTGGGGTGGGGCGTCGGAGAAGCAGAGCGGGGCGGTGCATTCAGGGGAGGAGGCAGAGGTGAGGTGAGGCTGGGTGGGGAGCTGCCGGTGGGTGGTCTGCACCCACCAAATTTTCCCCATGGGTGCTCCAGCCCTGGAGCACCCAGAGAGTTGGCACCTAAGGCGCTACTTTTGGCCAGTTGTTAAATTTAGAAGCCCTTTTAGAATTGGTTGTCCGGAACAACCGGTTCTAAAAGGGCTTCTAAATTTAACAACCGGTTCCAACGAACCACTGTGAACCGGCTCCAGCTCACCACTGTTAGTAACCATTGGTGCAGCTTATTCATAGGCTTGTTCCTACCACTGTTTCACCATGTACAGCTGGCCCTTCACTGTCAGCAGGAGGGGAGTGCTGCTTCCCCCCCTTTTCCCTTTCTTGCTGCTCCCCCTTTGGCTTCCTTCTTCTGAGGCTTTTATACAGCCCAGGCTAATTAGGCAGCAACTGTCTCAGCTTCCCCAATTAGGGTCAGGTTATCTCCAGCCAGCTCTAAACTATCCCCCTAAATGGGAACTGGCATGACACAGAGGGCTGAATCAGCAACCCTTTGCCCAGCACTCTTGTCACAAGTACCTTAGCCCATACTTAACTTTAAGTTCTCCTGTTAAAATGAAAGGGACATAAGCATCTCCATTTCCTTTAAGTTACAGTTTCTAGTTAACATTAAATCTGAAATAGATGTATTACCAAAGGAATGTTACAGTTAGCAAGAACCTGAGCATTTAAAATATGAAAATAAATGATTACAGTATTCAAATGCCCTCAATTTTACAGTCTCATAAACACACACATGTAAAATATCACATTGTACATTCCACAATCTTAACCCTTCCCCCGTGACTCCACCTGGCCTGGGGATGGAACACTGCTTGACATAAGCGCAGGTACAAGGTTTTCAAAACACATTGCCAGTGCCCTATCACAGAAGCAGCTGAATGAACCAGGTAAGGGTCTGAATCTACCCCTCAGAATCAGACTCTCAATAATTTTGTGTGACTGCAAAAAAGAAGTAAAAATGGAATTTGTCTTTTTTTCCAGCCAACAAATCTTCTGGTTGTCTGATTTGACTGAGGATGATGCTTTGAAGAAGGTCTGTGGACTCAGAAAGGGTGGTGGGGGGAAGCATATAGTTTTCTAAAGCTCCCTGATCATGTTTTATTTGCTACTGCTCCATAAACTGCTCCCTCTTGCTGAGAGATTCGAAGCCTTAATGGCTTCTTCAGGCCATCCTCTTGCCTACAAGTTATGTTCCTACAATCAGGGAACAGAAATAATACCATGTTACTCTTTTGCCTAATCACAACTTACAAGTAATCAGCACAGTTTGAATTTCAAATATATATATACTCTCAAATGCTTGCAGTGAATTTTTCCAAATCAGTTAAAAAAGGAAAAAAACCCTCAAAAACAAACATTCAGTAAGTAAATATAGGTAATGATATATCTGATGAAATCACAATTGGCATGCAGACATTATGCAAGCATAAAAAAACCCCTGATGCACTGAATAAATTGATGGTGAATGATTCCCACTCGATTCTATTAGCTGTTACTGAACAGCACATACGACTGGAAAAAGGCTAATGTAGTGCCCATCTTTAAAAAAGGGAAGAAGGAAGTTCCGGGAACTACAGGCCAGTCAGCCTCACCTCAGTCCCTGGAAAAATCATGGAGCAGGTCCTCAAGGAGTCAATTCTGAAGCACTTAGAGGAGAGGAAGGTGATCAGGAACAGTCAGCATGGATTCACCAAGGGCTGGATGTATGGGCTGGATGAATAGACTATAAGGTGGATAGAAAGTTGGCTAGATTGTCGGGCTCAATGGGTAGTGACCAATGGCTCCATGTCTAGTTGGCAGCCGGTATCAAGTAGAGTGCCCCAAGGGTCAGTCCTCGGGCCGCTTTTGTTCAATATCTTCATAAATGATCTGGAGGATGGTGTGGATTGCAACCTCAGCAAGTTTGCAGATGACACTAAACTGGGAGGAGAGGTAGATACGATGGAGGGTAGGGATAGGATACAGAGGGTCCTAGACAAATTAGAGGATTGGGCCAAAAGAAATCTGATGAGGTTCAACAAGGACAAGTGCAGAGTCCTGCACTTAGGACGGAAGAATCCCATGCATCGCTACAGACTAGGGACCGAATGGCTCGGCAGCAGTTCTGCAGAAAAGGACCTAGGGGTTACAGTGGACGAGAAGCTGG
The DNA here is from genome assembly GCF_965140285.1 of Lepidochelys kempii. Taxonomy (NCBI): domain Eukaryota; kingdom Metazoa; phylum Chordata; order Testudines; family Cheloniidae; genus Lepidochelys; species Lepidochelys kempii. The sequence goes on from NC_136381.1 coordinate 208,561,460, forward strand.
ATATGAGTCAACAGTGTGCCCTTGTTGCCAAGAAGGCCAATGGCATTTTGGGATGTATATGTAGGGGCATTGCCAGCAGATCGAGGGATGTGATTGTCCCCTCTATTCGACATTGGTGAGGCCTCATCTGGAGTACTGTGTCCAGTTTTGGGCCCCACACTACAAGAAGGATGTGGAAAAATTGGAAAGAGTCCAGCGGAGGGCAACAAAAATGATTAGGGGACTGGAACACATGACTTATGAGGAGAAGCTGAGGGAACTGGGATTGTTTAGTCTGCGGAAGAGAAGAATGAGGGTGGATTTGATAGCTGCTTTCAACTACCTGAAAGGGGGTTCCAAAGAGGATGGATCTAGGCTGTTCTCAGTGGTAGCTGATGACAGAACGAGGAGTAATGGTCTCAAGTTGCAGTGGGGGAGGTTTAGGTTGGATATTAGGAAAAACTTTTTCACTAGGAGGGTGGTGAAACACTGGAATGTGTTACCTAGGGAGGTGGTGGAATTTCCTTCCTTAGAAGGTCAGGCTTGACAAAGCCCTGGCTGGGATGATGTAGTTGGGGATTGGTCCTGCTTTGAGCAGGGGGTTGGACTAGATGACCTTCTGAGGTCCCTTCCAACCCTGATATTCTATGATTCTGTGATTAACATCTACAGATAGTTCTGTTTCATCAACAAGATTTTCAGCTGAACGTTGACCTGTCAGGGGCTCAGCCCTGCATTCTTTGTATAGCCATCATTCTCTTTGAAAACAATGGGAATTTTGAGAGCATAAATATTGCTTTGGGCACGGGATATTACACCAGACTTAATACAGTTGCCTTGTAAAATCAAAACTATTTAACGTATGAATGCTTCCATCACGCAAAAGGTTTAGCAGTCACAGTCAGAGGAATGTACCTTACAAACATCCAAGTGGTATTTGGTTCTGAACCTGTTTGTTTTCAAGCACTAGTTTTGATAGACATGAAAGATAGGACTTGTCTGTTCAAAATGTGTGCCTAAACCCTGTTTGTATGCCAGTGCAATAAACTGCCATGTAAATAGGACATTTATATGTGGATAGAGACTGTACCTCAACTCACAGCCCTACAAAATGGTGAAAGAGTATTTCTGGCCTTACAAAAAATTACATGATGAGCATATGGAATTTAAGGAATTTATTTAGACTGGAAGTTCTTGTGATCTTGCTCTCTTGTTTTTCTGTCAGAAATTTAGCACATTTTTGGCTTAACAGGACATGCAAGGCATTTATGAACCTGGAGATGATAGAACCTGAAGACATGTGGGATTATTATTTATTTTAGGAGCTGCAGAAAAAAAATGGAAGGATTTGTGGAACATTTGAGTGCTTATAACTATTTAAAAAGTTATTTTATGGCTAATAACTGAGAATACAACAAAATATGGACATGAAATAAATATTGTAAATTGCTGGGATGCTTTCTGATATGGTCAGAAAGAGAAACAAAGGAAGCAAAGTTTTGACTCTGACTCCTGTTTAGGATCATGTGCACACCTTTATATTTTCCAAAGGAGACTGAGATTTCTCTAACTCCACCATAGGTTCAGGGTCTATGCATGTGCAGGGTGAGCTGATCCAAAGGCTTCAGTCACTACTTCAGTTTTTGCTTGGAGCCAAGCCCTAAGTAATCCAGGAATAGGTGAGTAAAGCTAGTGAATAGGGCACTGGACTGAGACTCAAGAGACCTAGGTTCAATTACTAGCGCTGCTGCCGGTTGACCTCGGGCAAGTGTTACTTCCCTGCTCTGTGCCTCAGTTTCCCCAGCTGTAAAATGAGGATAATGATACTGACCTCCCTTTACAAGGTGGTGTTATTATGAATGGGGATTGGGGAAATAGATATTGAGAGCAATTTCAGAAGACTATACCCTATATCTCGCCACCACTCCCCATAGTGGAATGAGGCAATCTCCTTGGGAAATATTATTCCCTAAAGTCAATAAGGCTGCCCTCTGGTGAGATAATTTAGTGATGCACTCTGTAACCTTGGTGCATGAGTCCACACCTGTACGCTTTTTAACTTGTCTAGCTTGTTTTATTGTAAATAAAGGTGCAGTCTTTAATTCCCAGTAAATAGTGGCTAGGCTCTGGATGTAAGGGGGGAGGGCGAGGGAAGGGATTTGTTAGCATAGTCATGATATTGACTGAAAGTAAAAACTCAGTTCTTTAATACTTTGGGCACCAGCATAGGCTAGGTTTTCATAATTATTGTACGTCTGCAAATCAAGGATAGAGTTGTGCTCACTATTGGAGATCAGGTGCCCCCCCCCAAGTGTTTAGGTTTAATTTTCATTTCAGTGAACTGTCCTCTTCCAGCTTCCTACATTTATTTCCTGACCCTCCTTCCCTACACCTCCTCTGCCTTTTTTACTTCCAGTACCCCAAGGCTGCACACAACTGGTGTGTTTTTCAGGGCCTTACTGCAAAGTTGTTAATATTTTTCAGCACTCTTGTGGTCCTGATTTAACATGGCACTTAAGCACATGCTTAATCAAGGTAGTGCTTTTTGGTAGAATGGTATTCAGGAGTGCTGGGTTCAGTTCTTGGCTCTGTCTGGTGCGTGACCCAGGGCAAGTCATTTCACTGCTCTGTGCCTCAGTTTCTCCATCTGTAAAATAGGAACAATGATATTGATCTCCTTTGTAAAGTGCTTTGAGATCTACTGATGAAAAGAACTAGGTATTATTAATGTTTTTACATTAGCAGTCTTGTGGAAATCAATGGAGTTATGCTGATTTACACCAGCTAAAGGTCTGGCCCATAAACCCGGAGGTGCTCAAATGACTGCCTTAGAGAACTTGACATTCAGCCAGGGTAATTGTCTTAGCTCAGTGTTGACTGTGCAATGAAAGAGAGATCATTTTATAATTTTGGTGGATGGGAGGGAACTTGATAGCTCTGGAGAATTGTAATTAGATACAAGGCCTTTCATCTCCAGGTACATTTTTTGTTACTTACACCCAAATTTTCAAGCAGATGCATAATTGCTCATGCCTTATTATGAACACTCACCTTATGCATGTTGCCTCCTTTGATGTGCATGTGCAAGTCAGGGTACCTATTTTTGTTCATGCTGTAGGTGTGAACAACTCCCTGAGCTTCATGCCTTCACTGAAGGGGTTAGTTGCCCATGTCAGATGTGTGCCAAAGTGCATGTGACTATACATGGATTCACACCTCCACCTAGAATCCTGGCTAGGTGCTTGTAGTCTAAATCAACTAATCAATCTGTTTGAAATCTGGGGCCAAAACTATTTGACCAGATTCTGAAATCTTCAAAAATCGGTTTGCTCACCAACTTTAGCAATAAATGTACTGTAAGAAAACAGTATTCATAACATTTCCAGATCTGATTTCAATAGTTATGGTTTGGCAGATCTCTTCTTCCACAGCAGGCAAAATGCAATTAAATGGTGTCAGATGTAAGGGAAAAATAATGAAGTTTTTCTTCCATAAATCATAAAAACCTTAAGACTTTGCAATCTTGTAATGGTTTTGTAATCCAAAACCTCTGCTTACATTACTTTATCTTTATGAAGGTGATAAAGAAAACATAACACAATGTACTAGATTATAAATTATAATTTTATGAGCATCAAAAAATGCGAACTTGCAAATCTTATGTTCATGCTTATATGTCCACATATTTAAGTGCCAGCAGATGTTCTATAATCAATAAAACTCAATTTATATACATCACTCTGAAGCGTGCTTGGTCATAAATGCAAACTGGGAATATCTAACTTCAGTGTGAATATGAATGATGATAATCAGCTATAAAGTTACAATAGAGATTGCTGGTGTGGTGAGTCTTATTTCAACTTGAGAAATAAAGCAGTTATCGATTTAATCCAGATTGCTTGATTTAGAATCTTAACTACAGATTTATGGAGAGAGCAAATGGCTAAAATTAACTTCAACAATGTCAGGCATGCTTGACTGCAAAGGATCTTGCTTTCTATGGCAATATAGTTATCACTTGGGAATATAAGCTCTATAGCAAAGTGCCCCTGAATTGTGCGGTTTGCACTGATAACTATAATAAAACCTACCCTTCTCTGGAGGTGTCTACTGATTGCCCATAGAGATCAGAAGAAAAGCAGTGTTGTGGATGTTTTGACTTTTTGGTATTGAGTTTCACACCCAATAGGTGAAAGCAAAAACTGAACTAATTTTGTGGGGGTATAAGATAACACACACGAATTTAAATGCACCTGAGCAGAGCAGTTGGAAAAGCAAACTAGTCAGACGTGTTACGGGATGTGTTCATTTTAGAAAAAAAAAGTAAGTCAGGAAATGGCAGTGTTTGTAGTCTACATTAAAAATGTAAGACAAAGGAAACAAAATTGCTAAAAAGGAAGGAAAAGTGACCAGTCACCTTGTTTTTCATATTGCGCCCTTTGTCCGTATTTTGTCTATGTAACCCCCCCTCCCTGTGGAGTTACTCCACAGCTGTTACTGAAATGTCAGGGCAATAGCGGTGTTCATGGCCCTGCACTCGCCTTCTTGGGATGAGAGGGGGCTTAGCTAGTGGTTCTACGTTGTTGCTGACCCACCGATCATGATCTCATTCCTCCACCAGCCTACCCTCTGTCTCACCCCAAAAGTCACAGAGACAGCTACCATGGAGGACTACTCTGTAGAATCCACCTGGGGCTAAGGATAGGCACCTAAATCCACATTTAGGAACCTGAGTAAGTGCTCAGATATTCAGAGGTCCTGAGCACCTGCAGTTTATCTGATCGTCAATGAGAGCCTTGAGTACTGAGCACCATTGAAAATCATGCCATCCATTTAGTTGCTATAGTATGGTTTTATTAAATGTTGGCCATTATTTTAATGATACATAATATCTGCCACTTAATTTCAAGGGCATTAATCAGTATACACATTTGATCAGATGAGTGAAAAACTGTCACGGTTTGGGGTGCAATTCAGACCAGTGAGAGATTGTGTCACTGCTTGTCTTCAATGTCCTGTAGCCCTGAGTGCCTTAAAATGCTCTGCTGCTCTAGCTTCCTGTCTGGACGCTCCCAGCCAGCATATAAGCCCATGTGCTGAGTGTGGGCTTGTCTACACTACACTACACTACACTAAGTTTTAGACAAAACTTTTGTCTTTCACGGGTATTTAAAAAAGCCTCCCCGCAAAAAACAAAAGTTTTGCCGACGCAAGTGTCAGTGTGAACGTTGCTTTGTCGGCAGGAGCACTCTCCTGCCGACAAAACTAATGCCGCTTGCGGGGTTGGAAGTATTTTGTTGGCAAAAGCGCCGACAAAGTACCGAAAAACAGCGTTTACTCTTGCTGACTTTTAGCCACAAGGCTGTGTTGACACCGCCTTGTCACTAAAAGCTGCATAGTGTAGACAAGCCCTGTCTGTCTGTCTCAGCCCTGGTTCAGCAATACTGACTCCAGCAGCCTGGTTGTTACACCACAGCCACACTCTGGTCTCCAACAGCCCAGGTTACTCCTAGCCAAGTGACCTCAGCAACCCCCTCCTCCCCTCCCCCACAGTTCTGAATGTCCCCGATACTATCTGCCCTAAAATGTCCAGCCCTCTCCTGAAACATTCAGAAGAGTCATGAGGTCCATTGCTCAAAAGCACAGCAGCTTGTTGCTTTCGCTGGAGTTAATAATCACTTCAATTCAAACACAGTTAATAATCACTTCAATTCAAAAGTAAAACAAGTTATATAACCAAAAAGAGAGGGGTTTTAAGCGAGTTCAAGTATAAGAGATAAAGACAAAATGGTTACAAGCAAATAAAAGTAGACTATGCTTTCTAGGGGCTAAGACTTACAGACTTGGTTCAAGGTAGATTTCTTACTAATCTTTTTCGTTCCATCTCTCTGACAGGACCTTCCATGGAATCACAAGGTCCTGGGTTCCCTTGTCTTCCTAGGTGAAAGATCTTTGCCTAACTAGGTTTCTCACTATATTCAGTTCCCAAAGACTTCAGCCCCGTTGTTTGAAGGACCCATCTTTCTCAGCTTGCAAGAGCTCTGGCCCCTTGTGTTTGTCCAGTGGTGGATGCCAAGATGACTGCTTCTGTCTCCTTATATCTTCCCAAACTCACTCTTTTGTCCGCAGACGCAGGATGACCTAATACTTTTCTTCCCTTCCTGTGGATTTCCCATTCCTTTGTTGATTCGTATATAAATGGGGCTTCCATTGTTTTTGGTCACACTTTCTGCTTAATTTCATTGGAGATGCGTAGATAGCTCCCTTCCCTCATGTCTGGAAGAAACCTGTTTCTCCCTGTGTTTACTCAGAGACTGTAAAGCATAATATAATTAAATATCCATCTTTCCAGATTTAGTATGAATACATACATTTCACATTGATTTCAATCACCTGTGTGCCGTTAGATTTCAGAAAAGTCCTTGATACACTTGTATAGTATGGTAATTTTATATACAATCGGTTGATTCAATTAATTATCATTTGAAGTGCAGACCCTTGCAAGATAGGGGGAGGGATAGCTCAGTGGTTTGAGCATTGGCCTGTTAAACCCAGGGTTGTGAGTTCAATCCTTGAGGGGGCCATTTAGGGATCTGGGCCAAAAATTGGGGATTGGTCCTGCTTTGAGCAGGGGGTTGGACTAGATGACCTCCTGAGGTCCCTTCCAACTCTGATATTCTATGATTCTATGATACTCTCCCACTCACTAGATTGATGGCTTTGTTTACCTTTTATGTAAATATGCCTTCATTATCTGTGCCTGATGACAAGCAAATACACATTCCTTTGTCTAGGGGAGTCTGGGATTATGCATTGCTTGCCAAACACATTTTCAGAACTTAATTCTAGCACATATCCATAACTCTTTGTACACACCTTGTACATACATCACACACAAATATTAATGATCAGTGATTTATTAGTTTTCTAATGATATAGTACATGCCAATTTTGGGCATATATCATGACAATATATTAGGTGTAGTGAGCAGGAATGGATGGGTGAGGTTTTGTGGTCTGCAAAGTGCAGGAGGTCAGATTAGATGATCATGATGGTCCCTTCTGGCCTTAAAGTCTATGAGCATGTCAGATCTGATAAAAGTTGCTGACACAAGAGTAGTTCACCACCAGTGGGCCTCTGGGTCAGAAAAAACTCTATTGGATTTGGAGAAGAGCCCTTAATCTGACCTGTGAACTGGCTGCTAGTGTATTTTCACAAGAAACATACCTTGGTTTTTGCCTATTTAACCTCTGAATGTTCATTTTCAGTTAGATTAATGTCCTGAAGCAGCATTAAAACAATGGGCCAGATGAATTCATGTTGAACTCATTGGCGTTATACCATGGAAAAGTTTGGCCCACCAATTTAATAGGTGCTAGTTTATGGAATCTGTAACTCGTATGTCATTTTTTAAAATTATTAATCATTTTTGTGAGCCTCAGATGTTTCAAATATAGTCTTAAATTACTACCTCTTTTCTTGTCATTCAATAGGTTATCTTAACAAACTTGACACATATTGTGTGCCATGATTAAAAATGACAGCATTTCCAGAAACACCTTGCAACTGGCAACTGTGAAGGAAAGGATACAGCCTGAAAAGTTAGTCCATATTTCTTCCCAATTGCCATATGTTTGGTGAAGCAACTTGTATGATAATTATTTCACTTCTGCTTCTTTAACACATTATTTTAGAAACATAAAGACTGAATGTTAGTCTTGGTTAAGATTAAACCTACAAGAATGCCGCAATTAAATTTTCATTTGTAAGTTTTCTTAAAATAAACCTCCTTAGAAACATCATAAATTGTAGAACGGAGAGATGCTTTTGATCAGGTTGTAAAGGATAGGAGTACTTGTGGCACCTTAGAGACTAACCAATTTATTTGAGCATGAGCTTTCGTGAGCTACAGTTCACTTCATCGGATGCATACCGTGGAAACTGCAGCAGACTTTATATACACAAAGAGAATATGAAACAATACCTCCTCCCACCCCACTGTCCTGCTGGTAATAGCTTATCTAAAGTGATCATCAGGTTGGGCCATTTCCAGCACAAATCCAGGTTTTCTCACCCTCCACCCCCCCACACAAATTCACTCTCCTGCTGGTGATAGCCCATCCAAAGTGACAACTCTTTACACAATGTGCATGATAATCAAGTTGGGCCATTTCCTGCACAAATCCAGGTTCTCTCACCCCCCTCCCAAAAACCACACACACAAACTCACTATCCTGCTGGTAATAGCTCATCCAAAGTGACCACTCTCCCTACAATGTGCATGATAATCAAGGTGGGCCATTTCCAGCACAAATCCAGGTTTTCTCACACACCCCCCACCCCCATACACACACAAACTCACTCTCCTGCTGGTAATAGCTCATCCAAACTGACCTCTCTCCAAGTTTAAATCCAAGTTAAACCAGAACATCTGGGGGGGGGGGGTAGGAAAAAACAAGGGGAAATAGGCTACCTTGCATAATGACTTAGCCACTCCCAGTCTCTATTTAAGCCTAAATTAATAGTATCCAATTTGCAAATGAATTCCAATTCAGCAGTTTCTCGCTGGAGTCTGGATTTGAAGTTTTTTTGTTTTAAGATAGCAACCTTCATGTCTGTGATTGCGTGACCAGAGAGATTGAAGTGTTCTCCGACTGGTTTATGAATGTTATAATTCTTGACATCTGATTTGTGTCCATTTATTCTTTTACGTAGAGACTGTCCAGTTTGACCAATGTACATGGCAGAGGGGCATTGCTGGCACATGATGGCATATATCACATTGGTGGATGTGCAGGTGAACGAGCCTCTGATAGTGTGGCTGATGTTATTAGGCCCTGTGATGGTGTCCCCTGAATAGATATGTGAATATATCTATATCTCACGAAAGCTCATGCTCAAATAAATTGGTTAGTCTCTAAGGTGCCACAAGTCCTCCTTTTCTTTTTGCGAATACAGACTAACACGGCTGTTACTCTGAAACCTGTTGTAAAGGATGTTTACCTGTTCAAGTATTCTTTAGAAAGGGTGCATGTTGTTGATCTTTTGTATAAGTTACCCATGTACAAATAAGGAGCCGCATCCAGTTCATACAACATCTAGCTCTGAAGAATTTTAGTAATGAGTAATAACATCACCTGCAAATGGCTGTTTCCTGAACAAGTTTCATGCTCACTCCTCAGTTACAGCTTTGATTCTTCCTCACTCCGAAAAGTGGGCCTGATCCAAAGCCCATTGAAATCAATGGAAATCGTTTCATTGACTATAATGGGCTTTGGATCAGTCCCTTAGTATTTCAGTATACTGTTAAGGTATTGCTGTTATATTGTATTGTAATGGTTTATAACTCAGATGTTCCATCTCTTCTTAGCTCAACCCCAGTGGACCCCCCTCTCCAGCTAGCTTAGGGAAATTTTCCTGTAACTCTGCAGCCTTTCCCGTGATAGTTCACTGGTGTTCTCATGTTAATGAGGGTTCTCTGACTGGAGACATGGAAAATAGGTCTTCATTTCATAAAAGCACTGGTCTATTTTATTGCTGAAATACTCCTAATCTGTATACAACAGTATACTATGTGGCAATAGCATTCTGGGCTGTGACCGTGTCTGATTTAATACATTACCATGGGGGGCCTGGTCAGTGTCTGGATGGGAGACCACGAGTATTAGCTCATTTGCTACAGTAAGAAAGCATTGGTGATTCAAATAGGCAGCATTCTGCCCACTGCATTAGTACCAAACCAATGTCCCAAAATGCTGTTCAGGAAATGAGTGTGCTGCAGGAGGTGCCATGTTTAGGATGTGATAGACAGCAGAAGTCTTGACCACTTGGCTGCCATTAAATATGCCATGGATCTTCATGCAAGAATAGATAATGCCCTAGTCAGTTTCCACCTAGGGTAACTATATTTTGACTACCTAATACTGCAGCCCTAATTTCACTTGGATAATATAATCTTCACTTCCTACCCTAAACTGTTGTTGTTGCAGTGTACTGATGTGAACAGCTACTGTGCTCCACCCCAGGGGTGGCTGCACATCAGCACTAGACAAAATGATTCCTGGATAGTTTGTCAGTCAGCTGCTAGACTCGAAAACCTTTCTGGGATTCTTCTCGATGAAAGCTGCTATATAAATGTAAGTGACTATCATTACGCCAAATTGTAAAGAGACACAATAATACCCTTTGATTATTTAGAACAAAGATGTACCTTTGAGGTAACTCACTGTTTAACCATTCTGATTAAAACAAACTTCATTTTATACTTGGCAGGATTGGATCATGATTAATTTGAAGAAGTATACGTCTATTTTTCTTATCATGTGCATACATTTCACTCATTAAAGTTAGTCAAAGTTACGTGTATAGTTCATGGGGAGAACTTAACCAACAGGAAGAAAGTGCAATGCTTTGATAGAGCTGGTAATGAAAGATGACCCTCTTTTAAATAATCATTTCTAGGTACTACAAGATGCAGCTGAAAGTTCTGTGTACATATGGAACGCTCACTAGATTGAATGTATTAATATTGGAATTATCTTTTGTGTACTGTATATACCAAACACACAACAATATTATTTAATTTACTGGTCTCCCTTTCTCTGTAGCTGATCACTATTCCCTCTAGTTATCATCATAATTATGGTCTTGGTGTATTTGTGCACAAGAACAATGCAAATAAGGCAAACTGAAATTTGGTTTCTAATTCACTGAAATGGTCATGGTTTGAATATATTTTCCCACTGTTTGCCTAGTTTTCTTCACTAAATAGTTAAAATGCTTTAAGTTTCTTCTAAGTCTCTTCATGTATTTTTGACATTAATATTTATTGGGCTCTGTGTAGAATATACTTAAAATGGAGGATGATGTATGTGTCTGTCTCTATGTGTGTGCATGCCGCCATCTTGTCACCTAATGGTGAAATGCATAAGGAGGGCCCTACCAAATTCATGGTCCATTTTGGTCAATTTCACAGTCAAAGGATTTTAAAAATCATAAATTTCAGCTATGTAAATCTGACATTTCACAGTGTTGTAACTGTAGGGGACCTGACCCAAAAAGGAGTTGTGGGGGTGGGTCACAAGATTATTGTAGGTTGGGTTGCGGTACTGCTACCCTTACTTCTGGGCTGCTGCTGGCGGCAACGCTGCCTTCAGAGCTGGGCATCTGGATGGTGGCAGCTGCTGGCCAGGAGCTGTGACTATTCAGATGCCCATGTCATCGGTGTTTGTGATGTGGGAGGTTCATAAAACAGGAAGTGGTTTGACCCAAAGTGGTTGATATTTGCCAACAGCCAACATTAAATTGCATTAAACTATCCAAAATAGGTGAATATGTAAATGAATTTTGTAGGCCTGTTATGTCTAGCCTCCATATATCTATATTCACTAGGGAGATGTCTGGCTACCCGTACTTTGTAAATCTCCTCCTCCACCATTCTGTATGTCACAAAAGTCACCATTTACAAAAGGGTGTCATTGTCAAAGAAACATAAAGGGACCCCTGTCCCTAGCCATCTCATCATCATCCTATTCTTGGGAGAACTGAACTAGGAGCATACCAACTCTGAGTCTAGACTGAGACCAGTTTAGCCCAGGACAGATGAGCAGTCCCACCAGTGTGGAAGTGACGGTATGTACAGACTTCGTCCCAGTGCTTGGAAGGGGCCTCAAGGATGAGCGCACCTCCTGAGTCTCTCCAATCAGCGAAGAGGCTGATTAGACTCACTTATACATGGGAGAAGTAGCCAGGGGCTGATCCATAGAACTATATAACATTTTCCAGGAGTGACATAAAGTAACGTGTTCAAGAAGGAGTAGGAACACAAGCAGATGTGAATGCCAGGGAGCTAGGGCCCTTAGTTAGCTAGCGGTGACAAGCGAACTCTTCCATTCTCTTCCGCCCCCTCCAACCCCCCCCCCCACCTTGCTCAAGGGCCGTGCTGCAGGACTCATCATTTTACTGCTTCAGCCACATAGTAATTGTACGAACAAAACAAAAAACATCAGAGGATAGGGTCAGGGGGCTCTCTTGGAAAAAAATGGCAATGGGCAAAGTGGGAGCTGGAAGAAAACAACAAATTGGACAGCTTAGGGAGATCCACTGTGTCTTGTAAATCCCAGCTGTGTCCCTGCATTCCATTAATTCCTGCATTCCTTTAGCCACTTTCCCCTTGAAACAGGGAGAGATTTCAAATGACCTGAACTCTCATGTAACTATTAATAGAGGATGTTTCCACCATCTCAGCACACTGATAACTGTAGCTTGTGTCATCATCACCCTCCGCCTTAAAGCCCACCATTGTGCCTACTGTCACAGAACATGAAACCAGATATTAAGGTGTTTTGGGACACCATGATCCTCCGACTTGCTTCTTGAGAATGGGTGTTGCTTTGTGGATTCATTGACCCTTTGGCTGAGGGCATCTGCTGCTATAACATGATGGAGGTGTGTGGGGAAGAATTGTAATGTTTTTTACCTGGTGAGATTTTCTAATAAAGAGCCAGATACTCTGTCTGGCCAAGCTATGACCAGTGCCAAGTGAGGGGGAGGAGGAAGCAAAGGTGGTTTGAAGTAATATTTACCATCTCCTGGTCCTGGGGCCAGCTGGGGACACTTAAGGGGATTCTAGCACCTTTCTCTGGAACCAATGGTATTTGTTATTATCGGAAACAAAATGCTGGATTAAATGCACCACTGGTCCAAGTAACAAGAATTCAGTGGATATTTGTTACAAGAGAACTATTTTTTTAAGTGCATCTTGTATTGTTGGCCTTTTAGTAAACAGTAGCCAAATTTAGGGTCTTTTCCTTCGGAAGAGAAATAAGTGACGCAGAAGCAGGCATTTTTAGTGTAATTTGTTTATTTACAAAATGGACACAAATCCTGAGCAGAGGTCGCTCTTCCGTGACCAGAGGCAGTCACAAACAGCATGCAGGCAACTACCTTCTTGCAGAAACCTCAGGGAAAGCCCTTTCACCAAGAAAAATCTCTGCTGGGCCTCTGTCTTTCCCAGCCTTTTCTGGAATCTATCCTCCAAAAACAGAGGGTGAAATCCCAGTTCCACTGAAATCAATGGAAGTTTTGCCTTTGGCTTCACTGAGGCCAGAATTTCCCCACAGATCCTTGTTCCTGTCTCAACCCCTGGGCTTTACACATGGGAAACCCCAGTCCAAGGCTCCACACCTGTGATCACATGCAGTGGTGGAGCCAGGTTTTGCAACCAGGATGGTGATGGGTCCTTGGTGGTGCCTCATTCCATGGCTGCATTCCTCCTCTCCACTTCCTCCTCCTCCTCCCCACCCCGCCCAGAGGACACTGATCACACACAGCAGCACCTTCCACTCTAACCACTGCAACCCTAACTCCAGCCTGGTGTGGAGGGAAGTCCCCAAGAGGAGACAGGGGGCTGAAGAATGAGTCCACCCTGCGTTCACCTGGCAGCAGCTCCTGTCCCATGAGGCTGGTCCCAGCTCTCCACTCCAGCTGCTGCAACCTGGTTCATGGGCTTGCAGTGTTGCTCAGGTTTGGCCTGGCTGCCTCTTTCTCATGCTAGAGGGGTGGCTGGGCCAAATTTGAGTGAGTGGTGTTGAGACCTGGTGCATGAGGTCACCAGTATTGCCAACCCCAAATGTTCAAAAATCGTGAGTCAGGCTCATCATGAGCTGGGGTTTAAACTCATGAGATTATGTAAAAAATAATCGATTTTTATTTGACTTCTGCTTTTTGAGCCTTTACGGTGCACTGGGGTCACATTTTGAAGCTTTCTCCATGGCCACGAGGGCTAGAAACTTACTTTTTCTTTAAGAAGGAAGGCTGATATCATCACATATCCACATGGTTCCAGGAGCTGGGGCTTTAAGGAAAACAATACTTATCATGAGACTCATGACAAAAGCATGAGAGTTGGCAACACTGAACCATGTCGCAATGCCTGGAGTGAGGAGCTGGGGCCAGCCCTGCAGGATAGGAGCTGCCACCATTGGGAGAGCCCCATGTTTAAAGGCAGTACATATACACCTAAATGCAAAGGGGAGGAGGCTGAAGAGGTAGTTGCCCTCTCTCCTATTAGCTCTGCTATTGATCACATGGTCTTCAAAGGCGGTTTGCGCATTATATGCTTTTGTGCAGTTGCTCTGCAACACAAAGGTGCTTTAGAAAGGCTTTGACTACCCATCCAGAGCATTAATCCACACAATCCACCTCGCAACTGGCTGGGGGCAGCTACTGCATGGTTAGCTCTCTCTATGGAGCTTTTTGTCCTGGGTGCTAACATATCAGTGACTGAATGTGGATGACATTAGCACCGGGTTGCCACCATAGTACTTATGAAATATCCTTTATTGCCTATACTGAAATCTCAGGTCCTCCACCTATTTGAAGGAAAACTGAAGTTTGTGCTGGCAGGGTCCATGTGTGACACACCTTCCCATCATCGTGCCTTAACCCTTTTGTTGTTCTCTGTATTACAATGTTGGTTAGAGGCCCCAGCTGAGATTTGGACCCCATGGCACGAGGCACTGTACAGACACTTTGTAGGAGGTAGTCCCCCCAAAAGCTTACAGCGTGAGTGCAAACTAAACCCTAATCAGCGGGATGACCTCTAGCAGTGAGAGGAAGGATGTTTCAATGGTGAGTGTGGTATTGAAGGCTGCCTTGTTAAGGGCTGAGCTTCCCAGGTATGTCTACACTGCCCATGTTACAGCGCGTCTGCGGCTGTGCTGTGATGTGGGCAGTGTAAACATGCTTTGTCGCCCGGGGACAATCGCTCTCCCGGTGATAAAAAGCCCCACCCTGAACAAGGGGTGGTAGGTTTGTTGCCAGGAGTGCGGCTCCCAGCAATACAGCGCTGTCTATACTGACGCTTTTCAGCGCTAAAACTTTTGTCACTCAGGGTGTGTTTTTTCACACTCCTAAATGACTAAAGTTTTAGTGCTGAAAGTTGCAGTTTAGACACAGCCATCTGGGCGGGGCACTGTGAACCTCTTGTTGTTATGCAAAACCAGTTGGAGGGAACCAGGCACAAAATAAAACAGGTCTCTTGCAAGCACCTTACTCCCTGAGCAATCACTGAACACCATAGTTAGGGTGCTAACTTGGGACTAGGGAGAGCTGCATGCAGTTCCCTGCTCCACCATAGACTTCCTGTGTGGTCTGGGGCAAGTCCCTTATTCTTATGTGACTAGTTCTCCCATCCGTAAAAGGGGAGTATTAATACTTCCCTCTCTCACAGGGGTGTGGTAAAGACTATGAGGCGCTCAGATACTCTGCCATATAAGTACCTAAAACAGACTGAAAATAGTTCATGCTCAGTGCCCATTCAGTGCTGCACTCTCTACTGACCGCTTCCCTGCTGCGGCTGTTAACAAAGGGGATACTTACTACAACGTGGGCATATGATGGTAGTTTTGTCGTATGGACACTCCCTTGTCAGCTAGGAACTGGACTGAAGTTCTGTAACTTTTTACTGTATTTCACATAAACCACTGGACAAACTCTGAACTGAAAAACCAGTCAGTCACGATGAAGCTGGTCTGGAGCAGCTTGCCTGTATGTGACTTTACAAACCCACTGGCTAAATCAGAGATCCATACAAAATCTAGCAGTAGGGATTTGTGGATCTCTGATACTCCCTGGGGATATCTGGGTCAAGAACCAATGACTAGATTACCCACAGATTAAAAAAAAAACACCCTTTTGATAGAAATAAAATGGCTAATATATTTAATCTAGTAATTAATACAAGTATAATTCAATGCAAATTACTGATATAAGTAAGTAACATGTTTTATTTAACTGTTTCATGTAAAAAGAATACAACAAAATAAAAATTGCTCATTCAAAATGTGAGAACGACTGCTGCATTTCCTGACATGTGACATGCCGCTCAATGAAGTGTCACATCATTGTTTTTTCAAAGGAGGCATGCTGCCGTGTAGGTGGCATGTCACAACTGGAAAGGCAGCTATTAATATGCTTGCACTTCTCTGAGAAATATGCCTCATGCAATAAAGATTTCACATCCCTCCCTGCAAAACATGGCAACATTTATTGATCAGTTCTGTAGAATTACTAGGGTATACAGTATGGTCCTGATCCTATAAACATTTACCCACATGCGTAACTTTACGGGTATGAAGTAGCACCAATGAAGTACTCAGTGGAACTAGTCACTTACTTAAAGATACACGTGTGTTTTTGGTCATTTGTTAATTCAAGTCACAAAGACATGAGAAATTATGGCAAATACTGTATAGATACAGATAGTGCTATACATCAGTAAGATATTAAAACTGATCAACAAATTAAGGTAAGGAGGGAAAATTGTCAAAACATTCATAAGGCTTTGTTGTTTTCTAACCAGCTCTTACAGAAACTTGTATTTTCCTGATTGTAGGCATGCTGGCTCTGTTGTTTGGATTCTACAGTTTCAGATAAAGATGGCTTAGTCCTCATATAATGCTAATCTACATTCATGCTGTTCTATGTCTTAACAGTAAAGAACTTAGTAGGAAGTCTATTCTGGTTTGGACAGCCAGAATACAGTATATGGTAAGTAGACAAAAATGTAAACACAATTGCATTTATTTGTTTTCAGTTAATACAGTGGGCCTATCACAGTCACACTACACACACACAATAATTTAGATATTGCTGTTTGTATTCCTTAATGTTAACAAGGAAAAGCAAAAGAAAAGATCTCCATCTGACCACAACCTTCCTTCTGAACCCACCTTTTCAAAAATTCCCAAGGCTTGCAATGTGGCTGGAAGGATAACAAATTATTGAATCAAACAGGGAAGAGAAATCCAAAGTCAAGGGCCTTCTACTATGAATGCTGTGTCCCAGCCCTCAAGATATACCAGTCTAGGAACCATCAGCTTGAGCATCCCAACCTAACTCAGCTGTTGGGTCAAAGCACAAAGAGAGGTTTCTAAGATACTTGGGACAAGGACAAATTCATAAAATGTTTCAAAGATCCAAACCTTGAATTGGCCCTGCAAACAATTTGGAAGCCAGTGCAATTTCTGGAGCAATGTATTCCCAGCACAAAACACTACTAAGTGATCACTAAGGAATAGCAGTTTCTATTATACATGGCCATGGGTGTGGGTTAAATGATCATTTTTGCTGAAAATATGGATATGAGAACTCTGCCCACAACCAGATCCACATCCACAGATTGGCCCAGTCAGAGCAATATACTGGATATATGTCAGTGCATACACACAAATGCCTATTTTTAAATATACTATTATTCAAGCTAATATCCAATTAGAACTGAGTTCTGTACATGCCCTTTCCTGCTCTGAGCAGGTAAAAACACCTCATGAACATCAGCTGTATGTGGTAGTTTTGCATTAAGCTCACTACAGAAGTAGAAGAGTGGTACAGCATGAGCTGTTTTCTGAATGCACAGCACAGATGATGATATCCAATCCATATCTAAGGCAGCTTTGTAATTATTAGCTCAGGAACTCTTGCAGTTATTTTACATTTAACTCAGTGTGCTGTGTATTGGCACATGGTGGCCATATGAAGGGCAGAAAGTGTTTTTGCCTGAAGCATGAGGACATAATCTAAAGAACAGAATCATTTTCATGTGCCAAACAAAGTGCTGCCCAGTCATTGTGCCTGTGACCCAGGGTGCCTGGGTAGCCTTCACTGAAAATGCCAAGGTCAGGGCAGACTGCAAAAGTAAAATAGATAACCACCAGTTTTGGGAGTAACAATGAAGTTAAAATAATGAGGAGTCCTTGTAAAAAGAAAAGGAATACTTGTGGCACCTTAGAGACTAACAAATTTATTTGGGCATAAGCTTTCGTGGGTTAGAACCCACTTCATCAGATGCATGGAGTGAAATACATGAGCAGGTATAAATACATGAAAGGATGGGGATTGCTTTACCAAGTGTGAGGTCTGTCTAACGAGATAAATCAGTTAACAGCAGGATACCAAGGGAGGAAAAATAACTTTTGAAGTGGTGAGAGAGTGGCCCATTACAGACAGTTGACAAGAAGGCATGAGTAACAGTAGGGAGAAATTAGTATTGAGGAAATTAAGTTTAGGTTTTGTAATGACCCAACCACTCCCAGTCTCTATTCAGGCCTAATCTGATGGTATCCAGTTTGCAAATTAATTCCAGTTCTGCAGCTTCACGTTGGAGTCTGTTTTTGAATTTTTTTTGTTGAAGAATTGCCACTTTTAGGTCTGTTATTGAGTGACCAGAGAGATTGAAGTGTTCTTCTACTGGTTTTTGAATGTTATGATTCCTGATGTCAGATTTGTGTCCATTTATTCTTTTGCGTAGAGACTGTCCGGCTTGGCCAATGTACATGCCAGAGGGGCATTGCTGGCACATGATGGGATATATCACATTGGTAGATGCGCAGGTGAACGAGCCCTTGATGGTGTGGCTGATGTGGTTAAGTCCTATGATGGTGTCCCTTGAATAGATATGTGGACAGAGTTGGCACTGGGGTTTGTAGCAGGGTTTGGTTCCTGGGTTGGTGTTTTTGTTGTGTGGTGTGTAGTTGCTGGTGAGTATTTGCTTCAGGTTGGGGGGCTGTTTGTAAGCGAGGACTGGCTTGTCTCCCAAGGTCTGTGAGAGTGAGTCTGTGAAGTTAAACTCACCAACCAGTCACAGACTGTATTTCTGATCTCCCACACTGGTTATCAAGAAGTTAAAAAGAGAAATCACACAGCTCCCTTTATTGCATTCCAGTTCTCTGGCTCCCAATCAGCACCTAGGTCCAGTACAGTGAGAAGTTATTTAAAAAACTCTGCTAACTACACAAAATTTTCTTCTGAACCCCAAAGGGCCAGCCACATTACCAGGTCAATATTAGGTTGGATCTTACCCAAAATACCACGCTGCCACCAATCCTTTAGTGTCTAAAGCTAAAGATTTCTTATAAAGGAAAAAGAAAGAACAAGAAGAGAGTTGTGAAATGGTAAAGCAGTCAGATACATACAGAGACTTCAAAGTCCATATATCAGGTTCTTAGCAGTTTGCTGGCTTGAAAGTCCCCCTGGAACACATTCACAGCTTGGATGAATCCTTCAGTCCTTTATTCAGAGCTTTGTTTGTAGAAAAGTTACTCTAGAGGTAAGAAGCAGAAATGAAGACAAAATGGAGAAGATGCAACTGCCTTTTATAGTCTTTAGACATGTGGTTTGTACTTCTTTTGACCCAAACACAAGCTGCCCAGCACATGGCCAGGAAAAGTCTCTGTCCCCAGGCATACCACATGCCTTGCTGACTCATAAAAGGTGTATTCCCTGGTTCCTTTCAATGGGTTCATTGTACAGTTGATGACCCTTGATGGGCCATTAAACAGAGTGTTGATGCCAACCTGTCTGGGGGTATCACCCAGAAACACAGCACATGTTTGGAAATACAGATATACCATACATATCTATAACTCATAATACAAAGGTGATACAAACATATAAACAAAATCATCGTACTTAGCAAATTATAACATTTTCGCAGATACCTCACACAGCATATCTGGCACGATTCATTGCAATTTTATAATATTGGTATCAACAATATCATAAAGTGTTCCACATATTCCATACAGCATCACAGTTGCAGAAAACCCCATAAATCTTCATGTAGGCAGTATGCACCTTCAAACAGAGACCCTGTGTTTTGTAGCAGCTTGACACACTGGTGCTTAAAAAAAATAAATACTAGCTAGGTAGCTGCTGCCTATACGTCCTCTGATTTAATGCTACTGCACAGTCTTGGGGAAGATGTTAAAAGGCACACACGATAATTTCATGCTATGAAAAGAGTTAATTTAATGGGCCAGATGCTCAGCCAGTGCAAATTGGCATAATTCCATTGTAATCTATGGAGGTATATCCATTTATGCCAGATGAGAATCTGCCATGTTTTTGTTTGTTTTTTAACTAGTGTCTCTTCATCAATTCTTGGAGACCCTTTAAGAAATGGCTGGTAAAATAGCTCCTGCAAAATTTTCATATGCACCCATTGTGTTGTCAAATCTGCATGTACAAAATAGGTAATTGCTTGGACAAAACAGATTGTTGTGAGTATAAGTCCAACTATGTGTGTGTGTGTGTGTGTGTGTTTTGGCAGCAGGGGTTGTGTCCAATGTGTATTCACAAAATTTTCTGGTTTTACAAATGTTTTTATTTAAAGGGGATTAAAAAGTAGACAAAACCAGCCAATTGGTTTGAAACAAAGTTAGTTCTGTGGTCTCTTGCTGGACTTGTACTGCGTATTCATAGATGGCAAGGGAACTCAAACACATGGGAGAGTGGGATTTTGTTTGCATTGGCTAAAACAAATATTTTTTTAGTAGTATAAAAATAGGTGAAACAGGAAGACAGGCAGGACTGATGTAGAAGGAAAGCAGATTTGTGCCTAATTCACTGGAGAAATTGCTAAAGAACATTTTATCATAGTGAAAATATTACCCTTGGAACGACAGGAAGGTCAGCATCAATTTAAGTTGCCTGTCTTTTTAGTTCTAGTCACTCAAGTTAGACCTATCCAAACGCTATTGTAATTGAACTAGCTGATTTTATTTTAGAAAGTGTTGTTTCATTCATGAATCAGTGTGTGCTTGCTGGTGCCAGCTCTACTCCTTGTTCTTTACCATGGGCCCTTCCTAAGGGTGAGCCAGATGACTGTCTTGTATTATACTGAGAAAAAAATACACCATTTTTGTGTGTTGTGCAAATGAGGTTCTTTCCGACCTCTCTCTTGCAATGTATGAAATTAGAGCTTATTGGGATGCACGTGGTTCATGATTAGGACCCCAGTGTACTTTGGGAATTAGAGGGGAGATTCCCAGGTTTGTAAAAATAGCAATTTTATTACTTATTAGCAAAATTATTCCTCTAATGCGCCCCTTAGATCTATTGCATATTCTCCATGCACCACAGCTTCTGTATAAGGACAGGTGCAGCATATGCAAGAAAGAACTGAAGGTAAGAGAGCCACAGTGCAAACTAGAGAGCAAATTTTACCCTACAATATTGGACTCAAGGTGACCACCTTAAACTGGAAACTTTACAAAGAAAGTCCTATTACCAGTGACGTTAATGGAAGTTCTGCCAGAGATTTCACTGGGAGAAGGATCAGTCTCACAAATCATAAATCATTAACTTGAAAGCAGTTGACCGCATATTATTTCCATAACTATTTTTCAAGTGAACAAACTACTTGTGTCCCACTGGTTCTAGTGGATTTCTCTATTTTAAAGACTGGGAATATCATTGGAACTGGTAGAATCTTTCAAACTAGTAGAATGTCTTGTGTGGGCCCACCATGTTTTAGTTACTCTTCAAAGTTCATAATTAATCATTTAAAATGCACTGATCAGCTATTGAGATTAAAAAAAATTCAGTTGCATAGCAAGTCACATCTTTCTTTGAAATTAACAACATATATACAAAGAACTGTATGAAAGGCAAAGGTAGTCAGCTAGAAAGGCTATACATAACTAGACTTTTTTTAAAAAAAGGAAGACACACACTTTAATTATGGTTCAAAATTCCTAGAAAGTATCACACCACATTTCTGCCAGCATTCCAGAAGATGCTGTTCAAAAGTGACTGATACATTACTCAGGCAGCATCTTTTGTAGAAGGGACATGCAAAACCAAAATCAAAGTCTCTTGTTTGGTCATTCAGGAAAAGTAAAAATTTTTGTGTTGTGCATCTATAACTTGGTGATGCATCTGTAAGTGACATATCTCACCAAAAAATCAACTAGAAATACATCAGCATCTACTGTGGCCCCCCAAAAAGCATTCCCCCCAAAATGCTGAGATATTCATTCAAACTTACCAGGACACACATAACTCATCATGTTGTTCGGGACACGAATAACTCATTTCTGTAATGTCAATTTACACATGATGGCATTCCCTCCAATACATTAAATGAAATGTATATGAGTACTGTTTTATCAACTGTTGTACCGTAATTGCACTTGTGTGATATGCACCATCCATATTCCATGCCTTCCACTTACAATGAACATGGTTGCAGGAGACAAAGATTTTTCTTGTCACATGTATTCAATTCAATCCACGTTTCTTGGGTTATAATGAATGTTCAGTGATATCATTAATGTTTTGATGTGCAAAGGCAGAAATGAAATGAAGACACTTAAAAGGACTTTTTTTTTCCCCACAAAATAAATGTTCCCCTGCTGTGTGACAATTCCTAACTTAGGCAAATATTCTTAAAAATCCCTTTTCTGAGACTTGTTAACTTAAAACCTTTCTGTGATCTTATTGCTGAGGAGCCTTAGCAAACAGGTATCAGTTTGATATTTATTACTCTCAGGAGTAAACAGCCTTTAAAACAACAAATTAAACAAACATATGGAACTAAGAATAGACTTTCCAGGCAGGATTTTGAATAATCTTTAATGTCTACAATATAATCTCATTCACTTTTTAACTGCTTTTCACATTTCCATTTGCTTCTGCAGATTTACAATTTGGGAGAAGGATGGGAAAGACAGCATTACATAATATAGTCCTGTTCCACCATTCTGTTCCCTCTTTGGTTATGCAGCAAGCCAGTGGCAGTTATTATTTTAGGGTATTCTGCTCTCAGATGTTCACTGGACTACCATATGTATCTGAGGAAAAACTTTGAACAAGACCCAAGTAAAATCCACCACTGAGAAGCTGTCTTTGTTAAAAGGGGATTATTTCTCACACACCTACTTCATTTGAGTTTTGCACATGCCTGTCTGTTTGCGAGAGGCTGCCTTATTAGGAGAAGTGGGGTAAACTTTTTGTCCTGCTCTTTCCTCCCAGGTTATCTTTTCTCTGCTCTACATTACTGACATGTATTCATCAAGTTTTGCCACATGGCATTTTTCAGTCAGTTTGAAGGTCATAAATCCTGATTCACTAGGCTTGAGAAAACAAAACTCCAATCAGCTACTGAGTAACTATCGCCCTTTGCAGTGTTGTTGTAGCTGTGTTGGTCCCAAGGTATTGTTAGGATAAAGATATTCAGGCCTGTCTGCAAAGGCCTGTACTTTAAGAATTTAGGTGTATTCTTATCACTTGGCTAGTTCTAGAGGTATAAAAGAAAGAATCAAAATCACTATCTGCTGGTGTAAGGTCCTTCTCTTACTGTGACAGTCTGAGGCCCTGTTCTTAGGCGAAGGCCTTTGGCTAAGCAGCAGAGGCAGCCATAAGCTAGGAAGCGAACAGTCACATCCTCACATTCCAAACTAGTCACATTGAAATAAGGTGCTATTGGGCTGTTAGGCACGATCAGGACAGGATTGTATTCCTATCACCTCCAGAGAAAGGGAAGTGCCTAGAAAACGTAAAAGTAGTAGTTTGATAGCATCCTGTCTGGCAAGAACTCACTTATCAATAGCTGGGATGTGAAATCCTCACTTCTGTATTGTCTTGTCATTATAGTTCCCACTTTGCTATTGTTTGTCTGTATAATCTCTGTCTGGTTCTGTGATTGTTCCTGTCTGCTATATAATTAATTTTGCTGAGTGTAAACTAATTAAGGTGGTAGGATATAATTGGGTACATAATCATGTTACAATATGTTAGGATTGGTTAGTTAAATTTCAGGAAAATGATTGGTTAAGGTATAGCTAAGCAGAACTCAAGTTTTACTATATAATCTGTAGTCAATGAGGAGGTGGGTGGCTGGGGGAGATGGGAACAGGGAATGGGGGTAAGAAAATTGGAATCATGTTTTGCTAAAGGGGGAAATGGGAACAGAGAATGGGAGTAAGGAAGTTGGAATCATGTTTGGCTAAGGGTAGGAATGGAAACAGGGACACAGGTGTAAGGCTCTGTGGTGTCAGAGCTGGGAAGGAGGATACTAAGGAAGGAAACTGAAATCATGCTTGCTGGAAGTTCACCCCAATAAACATAGAATTGTTTGCACCTTTGGACTTCGGGTATTGTTGCTCTCTGTTCGTGCGAGAAGGACCAAGGAAGTAAGTGGGTGAAGGAATAAGCCCCCTAACAGGTATTAGAGAGACAAGGTGGGTGAGGTAATATCTTTTATTGGACCAACTTCTGTTGGTGAGAGAGACAAGCTTTGAAGCTTACATCGAACCCGAAGAAGAGCTCTGTGTAAGCTGGAAAGCTTGTCTCCTTTATTGGACCAACTTCTGTCTCTTTCACCAACAGAAGTTGGTTCAATAAAAGCTATTACCTCACCCACCTTGTCTAACTATTGTTCTGTTTATTTGCTTCCTTTAAAAATTGTTGAAGCAAAAGAAGGGCATTTTTAGGGGAAGGTTGAATTCACTGAGACTCACTCATGTAAGTAGCTGCTCAAGTAGGTTGCATAACTGTGGCCTAAGTGCAGCATTGAGCCTTTACTGCACAGTGTGGACTAGATCCATTTGACACTGAAGGCAATCGAAAGACTCACATTGATTTCAATGGGAGATGGATCAGGCCACATGTCCATGTAATTGAGAGGTTAGGTGTGCTATTTAATTCTGCTTTATCGTTTGACATTTCAACTACCATTAAATATGTGGTTGTATTTTGAAAATTATAACTGTTTAATATCTAAGATTATGGTAAAAGGACTCAGCATTGTTTAGAGTTTAGACCAGGTGATTAGGAGTCCAGAGACTGCGGTTCTATTCTGTACTATGTCACTGACTTGCTCAGTGATCCCATCTATAACATAAAGATAAATATAGGGAGCCTTTGTAAAGCACTTTAATATCCTCAGATGCAAGATGTTATAAGTGCTAAGTATTAATATAAAAATATAACATTTTAAAAAGTACTACACTGCAGTGTTCTTAACCTTAATTTATTCAATGGCAATTTCAGAACTAGTCTATTATAATGAAGTTCTTTTTAAAAATAATATTATAACAAAGTACAGAATTACAGAAATACAATAAAAATCACATTTGATCCAGAGAAAACAATCTCAAATATGATCCTACTAAGAATTACAATGGTGTGTCACTCAGTTCCTATGTATCATTTTCTTTTATCAGTAAGCACTGCCACAAATTGTCTTAATATAATTGTTTAAATTCATTTTTAAATGTCCTATAATATTGATTGTCTATGGCTGAGTCTTTATTGACATTAATACCCTAAAAGCCATCTCTCTAATGAGAATTAGTTTCTCATCTTGAATAACTTTGATTTTCGAATTACATTTAAATGTTGCATCTTGTAACATGCTAATTATTTTAAAATTTTAAAAAATAATGTTCCATCTTGCACAGTCATCAGCTTAATGAAGCTCCTTACACAGAAATTCTTGCCTAGTCAGCTTAACTTTTTAAGGTTACATTTAAACCTCATTTCTTCTTCACTTAATCTTAGCTCATGTGTTTTACCTTACAATTAAAATTTGAATATTTTATGGTAGCATATCATACTCGTGGTTATATTGTTGAAAGAATTCTATAGTTGAACAAAATAATAATGGAGTTTGCATAGTATATTTTTGCATATATATCAAGGTATCATTATTAGTGACCCTATAGCTATGGTATTTTATGACACATAGACACTGTGCACCAAAATATATTTTTACACCAGAGATTTCACAGGGTCCTAAAAATAGGCCTATTTCAGAAAATAAAAGGGGTACATATTGTACATATAAACTACTGTAGTTTCTTTGAATCAATTTCTGTACAAAATTCAGATACATTTAACTTATCAGCTTTCTATCAGGAAACAATGTCCATATTTGAAAACAGTGGAAACTGCTTTGTTGTAACTTAATGAGATATATGATTGCCCTTGAAACCAATATTCAGTGCTTTAAGAAAAATGTCTGGGTTTTCAAGGAATTGCAGGGTGGCAAGCATGCATAGGCAACAATATTTTGCATATGGAAACCTGCTATCTGAATTGGAACCAGATAGTTCTCATTGGAAAGGCAATTGCTGCTCCAGACCTAGTTATCTCCTACACAAAAATTGACAGTTGCACCAAATTAGTTATTTTAATGATAGCATGCTAAGCACCCTCAGCTCTTTGGTAAAGCTTTTATATCAGGTCCCCTGTGTCATTTTTATATCATGTCATTCAGTTCCAGAAACTTAAGGAACTAAAGCTGTTCATTTTTTTCAATGACTATTGTATATTAGACATTATTGATATCTAATGAATAGCAGGAAGAAGTGGTTAAGCTCTAAGAATGGATTTTATGCCCAAGGCTTTATTTATTTTTGTCTATATAGCTTGAAAATGTGTGATATTGTTAGACATGACTTTAAAGTCACTACATGACCTGCTGTAAGTTAAACACTGGAATATAACACCTACATTAAATCTGAAACAGACAATAAAATAAGAAAACACATTTCCATTTTCTGACTGACCTCAATCTCTGAATGAAGACCCCTGCATGTAACATTAGCAGGCTGGGCTCCATTACACTGCTGCATGCTCTGCTCAATCTACTGAAATATTGATTTTTTTTTAACAGAACACACACACTGTAAAATCAATATTCCTGTACACACAGCAGATCGACAACAGCATAGCTAAGGCTGACTGGCCTCACATAGTGGGTCCATGCCTAGAGACGGGGACAGCCTGGGAACGAGAAGGAAAAAAGAAAGAAAGAGCATGGGGAAAGAAACAGCAAAACTAGGCATGGACAAGGAAAAGCAACATGAAGGCAAATATGAAAAGATAGGGGAGGAAGTGTGCCTTATGGATAAAAGAGACAGATGGAAGGAGATGGGATTTCTGGTTTTGATGACTAAGGAGTGGAAGAAAAGGAAATTAGGTATTTAAAGGTAAGACCCCTTTCCTCCCCCAAAATTCTCAAATATATTGTAAACATAATAAAAACAAGCACTTTTGTTTTATTACATAATATAAACTAAAAATCGGAGCATTTTAATTTTTTTCAGTTGAATATTTTTCCTCGTGAGCTTTTACAGGCAGTGACAATTTATGTGGATTAACAGCTATGGCCTTGTTTCTACAAGTCTTTAGGGGTACAGGATGCTACCCCTACAATGATCTAATGCAGGACTGAGGCATGAGTACTCACAGGATTGAGGCCTAAACAACCACAGACTTAACGTTCCATTCCTTAGCCAGACAAAACTCCTATTAACTTCATTAGCCGGGTTACCATTTAGCTACCCTACTATTGTTCAACTGACTGAAATGAATCCAGTGTTTCTTTATAATATAAACACTTTATTTCTGTTCTGTTTATGTATCCTTTGCAAACTTGAACATACATTATTTATAGGCTAACATAGGAACCTTATTCATGTACTGAGTTTTCCATACTTTTAACAACCAACAGCTATAGAAGAAGCCTGAGGGCACATCATGTAGAAGAAAAATGTATTTCTAGAGCTTGCTTGTTAATAGTACAAAGGGAAACAAACAGCAGCTTCTGCTGCAGACAGATCCAACATGATCGTCCAGTAGAATAAAGAACCCCATTGCACTAAGCACCCCAGCCATACACCACTGCACAAGGGAGAGCTCTCCACACCACCCCAATCATGCACTTAGTTGGACTAAGAAAAGCCCTGGTGCAGCACTTCAGCCATGCATACCATTGTGCTAAGAGAAAGCCCCCTTGCAGCACCCCAGCCAGGCAGCCCGCTGCAATAAGGGAGAGACCCCCTGGAGCGCCCCAGCCAGGCACCCTGCTGCACTAAGGGAGAGACCCCCCTGGAGCGCCCCAGCCAGGCACCCTGCTGCACTAAGGGAGAGACCCCTCTGGAGCGCCCCAGCCAGGCACCCCGCTGCCCTAAGGGAGAGACCCCCCTGGAGCGCCCCCGCCAGGCACCCCGCTGCACTAAGAGAGAGACCCCCAGCCAGGCACCCCAATGCACTAAGGGAGAGGCCCCCTGGAGCGCCCCAGCCAGGCACCCCGCTGCACTAAGAGAGAGACCCCCAGCCAGGCACCCCGCTGCACTAAGAGAGAGGCCCCCTGGAGCGCCCCAGGCAGGCACCCCGCTGCCCTAAGGGAGAGACCCCCCGGAGCGCCCCCGCCAGGCACCCCGCTGCACTAAGAGAGAGACCCCCAGCCAGGCACCCCGCTGCCCTAAGGGAGAGGCCCACTGGAGCGCCCCAGGCAGGCACCCCGCTGCCCTAAGGGAGAGACCCCCCGGAGCGCCCCCGCCAGGCACCCCGCTGCACTAAGAGAGAGACCCCCAGCCAGGCACCCCAATGCACTAAGGGAGAGGCCCCCTGGAGCGCCCCAGGCAGGCACCCCGCTGCCCTAAGGGAGAGACCCCCAGCCAGGCACCCCGCTGCACTAAGAGAGAGACCCCCAGCCAGGCACCCCGCTGCACTAAGAGAGAGGCCCCCTGGAGCGCCCCAGGCAGGCACCCCGCTGCCCTAAGGGAGAGACCCCCCGGAGCGCCCCCGCCAGGCACCCCGCTGCACTAAGAGAGAGACCCCCAGCCAGGCACCCCGCTGCCCTAAGGGAGAGGCCCCCTGGAGCGCCCCAGGCAGGCACCCCGCTGCCCTAAGGGAGAGACCCCCCGGAGCGCCCCCGCCAGGCACCCCGCTGCACTAAGAGAGAGACCCCCAGCCAGGCACCCCAATGCACTAAGGGAGAGGCCCCCTGGAGCGCCCCAGGCAGGCACCCCGCTGCCCTAAGGGAGAGACCCCCAGCCAGGCACCCCGCTGCACTAAGAGAGAGACCCCCAGCCAGGCACCCCGCTGCACTAAGAGAGAGGCCCCCCGGAGCGCCCCCGCCAGGCACCCCGCTGCACTAAGAGAGAGACCCCCAGCCAGGCACCCCAATGCACTAAGGGAGAGGCCCCCTGGAGCGCCCCAGGCAGGCACCCCGCTGCCCTAAGGGAGAGACCCCCCGGAGCGCCCCCGCCAGGCACCCCGCTGCACTAAGAGAGAGACCCCCAGCCAGGCACCCCGCTGCCCTAAGGGAGAGGCCCCCTGGAGCGCCCCAGGCAGGCACCCCGCTGCCCTAAGGGAGAGACCCCCCGGAGCGCCCCCGCCAGGCACCCCGCTGCACTAAGAGAGAGACCCCCAGCCAGGCACCCCAATGCACTAAGGGAGAGGCCCCCTGGAGCGCCCCAGGCAGGCACCCCGCTGCCCTAAGGGAGAGACCCCCAGCCAGGCACCCCGCTGCACTAAGAGAGAGACCCCCAGCCAGGCACCCCGCTGCACTAAGAGAGAGGCCCCCTGGAGCGCCCCAGGCAGGCACCCCGCTGCCCTAAGGGAGAGACCCCCCGGAGCGCCCCCGCCAGGCACCCCGCTGCACTAAGAGAGAGACCCCCAGCCAGGCACCCCGCTGCCCTAAGGGAGAGGCCCCCTGGAGCGCCCCAGGCAGGCACCCCGCTGCCCTAAGGGAGAGACCCCCCGGAGCGCCCCCGCCAGGCACCCCGCTGCACTAAGAGAGAGACCCCCAGCCAGGCACCCCAATGCACTAAGGGAGAGGCCCCCTGGAGCGCCCCAGGCAGGCACCCCGCTGCCCTAAGGGAGAGACCCCCAGCCAGGCACCCCGCTGCACTAAGAGAGAGACCCCCAGCCAGGCACCCCGCTGCCCTAAGGGAGAGGCCCCCTGGAGCGCCCCAGGCAGGCACCCCGCTGCCCTAAGGGAGAGACCCCCCGGAGCGCCCCCGCCAGGCACCCCGCTGCACTAAGAGAGAGACCCCCAGCCAGGCACCCCAATGCACTAAGGGAGAGGCCCCCTGGAGCGCCCCAGGCAGGCACCCCGCTGCCCTAAGGGAGAGACCCCCCGGAGCGCCCCCGCCAGGCACCCCGCTGCACTAAGAGAGAGACCCCCAGGCAGGCACCCCGCTGCACTAAGGGGGAGACCCCCCGGAGCGCCCCCGCCAGGCACCCCGCTGCCCTAAGAGAGAGACCCCCCGGAGCGCCCCCGCCAGGCACTGTCAGCCATCAGCGCCCTCCCCCAGCGCCCGGCCAGCACAGCGGCTCCCAGCCGCCTCTGCCCCGAGATGGGCGGGGCCCCACGGCGGCCCCTCCTCCCCCTCCGCCTGCGAGGCGGCTTGGCGCGGAGCTGCTACAGCAGCCATGACCTCCGACCCCGGCCGCCGCCAGCCAATAAGAGCGCAGCTCGTCTCCGAACCTAAAATTTCCACGTCGGCAAAAGTCAAGATGGAGCAGCGCGGCGCGGGGCTGGGGGCGGCCGGTGCCGGGGCTGGGGCAGCGTCGGGCCGCGGGGACGCAGTTGGCCGCGCAGCGCGGACACGGGCCGCAGCCTCCGCATCCCCCCCCACCCGGCTCGGGGGGGCCGCCGCCGGCGCGGCTCCTTCGGCGGCTGCACTGGGGGCTGCTGCGGCCGGAGCGCGAGGCGCTGCGCGGGACCTGTTGCGTTGGGAGCTGCGGCCGCTCCAGGTGCGGGCGGGGGAGGGGAAAAGGGTCCTGCGCGGGGGGGGCATCGCTTTGCCTTCGTGCAAGGAGGGGGGTGGGGGCATGTTGGGGGGGTGCCTCTGACCCCCGTGCAAGAG
The DNA here is from genome assembly GCF_965140285.1 of Lepidochelys kempii. Lineage (NCBI taxonomy): Eukaryota > Metazoa > Chordata > Testudines > Cheloniidae > Lepidochelys > Lepidochelys kempii. Next base: position 208,591,889 of record NC_136381.1, read on the forward strand.
GAGGAGGGTGAATGGCCCTCGTGTAAAGGGAGGGGTGCATGGCTGGGTGGGGGGGTGTCTCTGGCCCCCGTGCAAGGGGGGGTGTGTGCATGGCTGGGTGGGGGGGGTGTCTCTGGCCCCCGTGCAAGGGGGGGGGTGTGTGTGCGTGTGGCTGGCTGGGGGGAAGGTCCTCTGGCCCCCGTGCAAGGAGGGGGGTGGTGTGCATGGCTGGCTGGGGAGGAGGTTCTCTGACCCCTGTGTATGGCTGCGGGACTGCCCAGGAATTCTTACTGGTTTTATGGGGAGGATAGCTTGCTTATGCTTGTCAGCGCTGGACAGGGCCCCTGCTTCTTCACCCCCAGCCTTTTGTTGAAGGTGCCAACTTGTCCCAAGTCCCCTGGCACGTTTTGTATCTGTGTGCATTGTGGTGTGCTGGCAGCCCCCGGGGTGGTCACCTTTCATGGGACACTAGAGCAGTGGCTCTCCCTAGCGAGCTTGAAAGCACCAGCAGCTGGACTAGTGTAACTCACTGGTGACACAACCAGCTGTTCCTGAATTATTTCAGTCTGTTGTTCAAACTAGCTGCTGGCGGGGGGCACTGCAACTGGCATAGATTGGAGCAGCCATTTAGCTTTGGGGCTGTTCCTTTCCTTAGTTCTGGTGCTTGGATTCTATGCTGAGTTAATTGATTAATCAAAGGGGCTCCCCTCTAACTGTTTGCATTCTCCATTTCCAGAAAGACAGCCTTTCCACTTGAAGAAACTCTTGGTACCTGTAACTCAGGAGGATTTAGTCTCTTGAAGCAAAGTTCTGTGACACTCAGACTCTGATTATGATAGAAGTCAGTGCACTACAGAACTTTGTCTTTGGGGTCTGTAGCAGCGAAGGGGTTAATGCAGCAGTCCTGAAAGACTCAGGTGGACACGTCACTACAATCTCCTTCCAAAAGGAGGTGGGATCGGAGGAGAGAATGAAATGGGAATGGGAGAGCAGACCAGGGTTCACTTCAGTAACTCTGCTTTGGGCTTGAAATAAAAACTTTGCTTTTATAATCTAGTGGCCTCCTAGTTTCTGAAGATTTTAGATTAAAAATAGCACAACATCTGGGTATCAGAAAGTTATTTAAATGAGGCCAATTTGACTGCAAGTATAAATGTTGAACTAAATGTGGTGCTAAGTGCTACCAATTAGTGGCCATATTAACATGTTAGGCACTATTCCTGTTTGCCTAATCTCTGTAGACATTATATAAAAGTTACAGAACACTTGTGCAAAAACCTTAGTTTTGGTTAAATAATTATGACAATAGTTAACTGAAAGCTGTTTTAACTAGAGTTGAAGAAATGACTTGGTACTCTTTGTTAGCAAGATCTAGGAAATGTGCCACTCAAACTATTACCACTGTCTGCAGTTTGCATATATTGTGATGTGCTGCATCATAAAACAATGAGTTATCTTCACTTAAAAATGTGAACTGCTATTGGCTACTTAAATACAAGGCAACTTTGTTCCTGTATTTTTAATGTAGTTGGACTACTGTCAACATTTGTATTTAAATACTTGCAGAAATCTTCCTTTTGAGGAAAAAGTTTTTGAAGGACAAGCCTAAATCAATCTTTAATAGTAAGAAAGATGTGCTGAAGACACTATAATCTGACACACAGACTACACTGGTGGGTGTTGCAGGTCACAGCAATGGCTGAGTTGATTTTGAATGCGAACAGATGTCGAGTCAGGTCCAGAATGAGGTGACCAAACTCATCTTCCTTTGACTTAAGCTGAGATCTGAAGCTAGCAACAGTGTAACATTTACTTGTTCACTTCAGAAATGCTGCACAATATCAAATACAAATGGTAAATGTAAAATTTCTTTAAGGTGGGCTTAATCAAAAGATTATTATTCTTATGATAGTCGAGGGAATTGTTTCAATAGCAATCAAAACAAATGAGGGTGTTTTGGACATTGCCTGTTTATTACAAATTAAGTAATGACTTCAGATAGCCCTTCAACAGCAGTAGCCTCTTCAACAAATAGTTGCACTGTAGTAGGGAATGAATTAATATATATATATCCCTATTTTTCTGATAGGGGTTTTGTGTTCATTAGTTTCTTTATGATCTTCCACTACCCTAGAAATTTAAATCAACTCTTCCTATCAGTCCATATCTGAAAGGTAAAGCAAGAGTATCAGCTCACTGTGAGTTGGGCTGCAATGTGAAAAGCTGTTATAAATATATATAGTTTCTTTTGGCCAACCTGTTTCATCAAAGGGTAAGTAAAATGAAGAGCATTTAGTGTATGGTAGCCTGTGCGGTCACCGTTATGGCTATATTTGCTTTTTCCAGACCAGTTTTTGGCAATTGCCTGCTGTTTTAAATTGTACACTATGCAGTTCTTTTAAGAGAAGGCTTCGCTACTACTCTGTGCAGCTGTTTATCAGTATGGCTATGGGGCAACACCTTTTATTGTCAGGGCTAAAGTCCCACTGCTTATTTAACTTAGGAGTGGTTTCTGCCCCTATATAAAATACACATGGAGTTACTATTTTTCCATGTTTTGTACATGCTCAAAAGCACCAGGCCTTAAGCAAAAAGGGCTCCCTAGTTTTAACACCTAAATGTTAGTAGTTTTTTCAATCTTCATTGCTGTGAAACACTTTTTTATATATTTAACACCATTATAAATGCTGGAGGCAAAGTAGGGTTTGGGGTGGAGGCAGACAGCTCATGATCCCCCCATAATAACCTCACAACCCCTTGAGGGGTCCTGCCCCCCAATTTGAGAACCCCTGCTGTATTAGTTTAGCTTACACCAATCCTGGGTCTGTGCTAGGACCAGATTCTGATGTTTCAAACTAAACCATGAGTCAGTTAATATAGTCTTTCTGGATTTACACCAGTGTAATAGATCAGAATCTGGCTTTAAGTAAAGGGCTGATTCATTCTCTCACCTCTAAGTTGAATGTGTAAGTTTTGGGGTGAATTTTTTTATTTTACTTACTCACCTGAGGAGTCCCACTGTAGTAAATGTGACTAGATATGTGAGTAAGTTGAGCAAGCTTTGCCCTTAGAGTATCTGTTGGGAGATTTTTTTCATTTGTCCCTGCGACTTTCTCACAATGTGCATTTTAGCTTGGTAGGGCATGTGATACTCAATACATGCCAATTTTCAGAGGGGAGTAATACTTAAGTTTTGATAGCAGGTGGTCAGGTGACCTGAGGCAGCTCTGGGAAAAAATAAAACTAACAGTTCAAGAAGTCTAATACTTGTACTAAAGTATGCGGGTTCTGCTGATCATTTAGTGTGATAGCTTTCCAGTTCACTTTTACACTTGGTCATTCAAAATGCTGCTTTTTAAAAAGTACATATAACAATTGGCTTATTGTACATTAGATTTTCATAAGTAACATTTTCTAAATCTTCAGAATAGAGTATAATACATCTGATTTAAGAATAAAATTGTAAAAGATACCTGTAGAGCCATGAGGGCCTACCACTGGGTTCAATCTTGAACAGTTTGAGAACAACATTTGAGCAAATAATGGGGATTAATTTGTCTAATGGCTTTTTATTTATTCTGCTTCTGTTTAAGTAATAAAATCTGACTGCTAAACTATATACTTGCATCAAAATAACTTGTTTTGAGTGGCTTCTAGGCAGGGCAGTTTCTGCTTTAGGTTGTTGGACAACATAGATTGTAGTGAGACTATTCTAAACCGATACTATTCTTGCATTTCAAAATCAAGTGCCTTAAAAAAAAAAAAAGCAGCCATTTAAATATATGGGACTCGTCCTCATAATGGGGAGAACACCCATTCTGCACATTTGTGTAAGTGTCAAAAGGGTGGGTTTTTTTGTTTTTTTTTGAAACTAGGCAAAATTTTAGTATAGCAAAAGTGAGGGGAAGGGAAAGAACTAAAAATTCTAATATTCTAGAAGCCACAGAATGACCCACAGTGAAAGTCAGACATTTTCTGTGTTTTATAGAACTTTAATGTTAATTTCAATAAGGGATTTGGCATAATGATTGCTTGATTCATTTTTAATGGCTGGGATAAATCCCCACAGATTAATCTTCAGAAATAATTGGTAATCAACTTAAGTTATAAATGTAAGCAGAAATGGTGTTTAAAATGAACAAAATAAGCGTTCAATAAACACAACATACCTGACTTTAGAAGGCTCTGTTTAATTCTTGGCATGTTTATATTGATCTGGCTTTGCTACTCAAGTGCGTGTATTCACAGCAAGGGGCTATTCCTAGTCTCTTTACTGAGGCAAATATCCCATGACAATCACTTCAGCTCAGACTCAAAAGCTGTAGTTACAAATCAGTGAATTTCTGGATCTCATTTGTTTTTGTGGCTCTTAGTGATTGAAACTGTCTGTCCTTTTCCAAATTCTTGGGGAAAGACAATGAGTTTCTTGCATTACTCTCAAGTCAAGTACACTGGGCATCCATTCTGCTAGGGCAGTTGTAGGCCCCTGAAATTACACAACTCAGTAGTGTTACACAGCTAGTCTAATAGAGTGCAAATCTGGCCCTCAGAGTTTGACTGTGGGAGCCAAGATGGTGAAACACAATTTGAATAAGTGAATTATGGAGAGAGAACTATTTAAAAAGTTGCTTTTAATAGTCTATATTTTTGTTTTGGGAGGGGAATAGAAAAGCTACAAAAGATTGATTACAGATGGCTTTCAAATAAGCTCTACCTACTTCATATCATAGAAGATTAGGGTTGGGAGAGACCTCGGAGGTCATCTAGTCCAACCCCTGCTCAAAGCAGGACCAACCCCAACTAAATCATCCCAGCCAGGGCTTTGTCAAGCCAGGCCTTAAAAACCTCTAAAGATGGAGATTCCACCACCTCCCTAGGTAACCCATTCCAGTGCTTCACCACTTGCCTAGTGAAAGTTTTCCCTAATATCCAACCTAGACTTCCCGCACTGCAACTTGAGACCATTGCTTCTTGTTCTATCATCTGCCACCACTGAGAACAGCTTAGCTCCATCCTCTTTGAACCTCCCTTCAGGTAGCTGAAGGATGCTATTAAATTCCCCCTCACTCTTCTGCAGACTAAAGCTCAGTTTCCCTCAGCCTCTTGTAAATGATGTTCCCCAGCCCCCTAATCATTTTCATTTCCCTCCACTGAACTCTCTCCAATTTGTTCACATCCTTTCTGTAGGGGGTGCAAAACTGGACGCAGTAGTCCAGATGTGGTCTCACCAGTGCTGAATAGAGGGGAATAGTTACACTCCTCGATCTGCTGGCAATGCTTCTACTAGTGCAGCCCAATATACCATTGGCCTTCTTGGCAACAAGGGCACACTGTTGACTCAGCTCCAGCTTCTCATCCACTGTAATCCCTAGGTCTTTTTCTCCAGAACTGTCACTTAGCCAGTCGGTCCCCATCCTGTAGCAGTGTATGGGATTCTTCTGTCCTAACTGCACTTGTCCTTGTTGAACTGCATCAGATTTCTTTTGGCCCAATCCTCCAATTTGTCTAGGGCACTCTGAAACCTATCCCTAGCCAATGGCTCTGCAATCACATCAGCCAACTACCCTCAGCACTCTTGGATGTATTAGAACCAGATCCATGGACTTGTGCATGTCGTTTTTCTAAATCGTCCTTAACCTGTTTCACCACTGAGGGCTGCTCACCTCCTCCCCATAATGTGCTGCCTGGTGCAGCAGTCTGGGAGCTGACCTTATCTTTGAAGACCGAGGCAAAAAAAGCATTGAGTACTTCATTTGTCACAAGGTTGCCTCCCCTGTTCAGTAAGGGTCCCACACTTTCCCTGCCCACCACCTTGTTGCTAACATACCTGTAGGAAAAACCTTCTTGTTACCCTGAACATCCCTTGCTAGCTGCAACTCCAATTGTGCTTTGGCCTTTCTGATTACACCCCTGTATTCTCGAGCAATATTTTTGTACTCCTTCCTAGTCATCTGTCCAAGTTTCCACTTCTTGTAAGCTTCCTTTTTGTGTTTAAGCTTGCCGAAGATTGCTCTGTTAAGCCAAGCTGGTCATCTGCCATATTTACTATTTTCTGCACATTGGGATGATTTGTTCCTGTGCACTAAATAAGGCTTCTTTAAAATACAGCTAATTATTATTCTTCCTGCTCTGTCACCTTTTTAAACCATTTCTTAAGACATTTGTGTTAACTTTGGATAGGCATTAAATCTTCAGCACAATAAGTCTGACCTATAGTTCATATTATAACACTGGAGGTGAAGTATTGAAACTTCTAATTCTAACTAGCTTGAATAACTGCACAGTGAGTAGTTAGTGTAAAGTAGGTGAAATTTAGCCTTGGGATTCAGCATTTATTAAGAACTTGCCCGCTCACTACTGCAATATTCCCTGCTGCTGTAACTGTAGCAGAACAAGTTCTGCATATATGAAAAACCAGATTCAATTATTGAGGAATGTTACCTCCATATGTTACTTTGAACAGAGGAAAGTTGTAGTCTGAAGAAACAACAGCATTGAGCATAAGGAAATCATGACTGATTCTTTTTAGATACCAAATATATTTTCATTATTTGGCTGAGATTGGCTTACTGCTGGTTTTCCTTCCCCCCCCATATGTAAAATAAGGGGGACACTGTTTAAAGAAATTGTTCTGCACCATTATTTGGTTCACAGCTGCCATACAGGTGAATGTGTTCTATAATTATAGTGGATGAGTCCTATTTATGTATTTTGTTTCTTAAAGAAACACATCTGACTATGTAGTGTTTATCCATGGGTCCTACACATGCCTATCAACCTGTGGTGTGTATCACCCCGTGCATCAAATGCCCCAGAAACTACTAAGTGGGTGAAACCAGACAAGCATTATGCTTTTGAATGAAGTCATACAGAAAAAGGACAAAACACCCTAGCAGCTGTAGGCAAGCACTTTTCACAAAGCAATCACTCTATGGCTGACCTCACTCCTCCTCAAATGAAACCTGCAACCAGTCCTTTAAAAGATGAGCTTGGAAACAAATTCATAACTCTGCTGGACTCTAAAAAACATGGACTTAACAGATACTAGTTTTTATGGCTCATTCCAACATTTGTAATACACCCTGCTGCCCACTAACCTTCCTTTGTTCTACAACTGCAGAGGTGTTCATTTTAACTGGTGTCCTACACCATGTGTGAACCCATTATGCTGCTTAATCTGACTTTGTATTTAGGCTTTGTCTACACTACCACTTTTGTTGATCAAGGGTATGGAAAAAAACACACACCTGACGGACACAAGTTTCACCAGTACAAGTGCTGGTGGGGACAGCACTGTCAGCAGGAGAGGCTCTCCTGCCACCATACCTAACTCTGCTGGGTGGGGGGTTTAATTATGCTGGCAGGCTAACTCTCTCTTGCCAGCAAAGAGGACTACATAGGAGATCTTACAGCAGCACAACTGTAGCGGTACTGCTATGCTGCTGTAAGGTCCTGAGCGTAGACGTAGCCTTAGTGTGAACACTCTGGTTACCTTCCCTAGACCTGAGGAAGAGCTCTGTGAAGCTTGAAGGCTGGGCATTTCTTTCAACAGAAGGTGGTCTAATAAAGGGTTACCTCCCCCAGCTTGTTTCTAGGACCAACACAGCTCCATCATCACTGCAAATACTTAAAGTTGTCAGTTATACACAGTATTTAAAGTAATCTTGCATGTCATAAAATATAATTCTGGGGATAAAAAAAATCTTTAAACAGTACACACTAAGAGCGCAGACTTGCAAATTTGTTCATAACCTACATAAGTAGTCCTATTAATGTCACTAGGACAGTGGTCCCCAAACTTTTTAGGGTCATGTCCCCCCAAGCCTGGAGAGGGGCCTCGGCTCCTGGGGATCGGGGAGAGATACTGATGGGTAAGGAGCTGAGGGTGATGCTGGTTGCAGAACTGCGGTCAGGGGCTGGGGGCAGGGGCAGGGCCAGAACAGAGCTTCGGAGCAGGGTTGGGTGGTGCTCCCTACCTGTCCCTTGTTGGGGCTGGCCAAGTTGCTGTGCCCCCCTGAACTTTCCTCTGCACCCCTTTAGGGAGACATGCCCCACAGTTTCGGGACCTCTGCACTAGGAGCTTAGTATTTTGAAAGTCAGACTACTTATTTGAGCACCTAAATACGGATTCAGCATGATAGACACCCATATTTGAAAATCGAAAAGGAGGACTTGTGGCACCTTAGAGACTAATCAATTTATTTGAGCATAAGCTTTCGTGAGCTACAGTCTTTTTGTTTTAATATTGTGACTTTTAGGTCTGTAATCGAGTGACCAGAGACATTGAAGTGTTCTCCGATTGGTTTATGAATGTTATAATTCTTGACATCTGATTTGTGTCCATTTGTTCTTTTACGTAGAGACTGTCCAGTTTGGCCAATGTACATGGCAGACGGGCATTGCTGGCACATGATGGCATATATCACGTTGGTAGATGTGCAGGTGAACAAGCCTCTGATAGTGTGGCTGATGCTATCAAGCATTCTTACAACTACAATACCCACCTGCTGAAGTGAAGAAACAGATTGACAGAGCCAGAAGAGTTCCCAGAAGTCACCTACTACAGGACAGGCGCAACAAAGAAAACAACAGAATGCAACTAGCCATCACCTTCAGCCCCCAACTAAAACCTCTCCAGTGCATCATCAAGGATCTACAACCTGTCCTGAAGGACGACCCATCACTCTCACAGATCTTGGGAGACAGGCCAGTCCTTGCCTACAGACAGCCCCCCAACCTGAAGCAAATACTCACCAGCAACCACACAACAGAACCACTAACCCAGGAACCTATCCTTGCAACAAAGCCTGTTGCCAACTGTGTCCACATATCTATTCAGGGGACACCATCATAGGGCCTAACCACATCAGCCACACTAGATGCAGCTGGGTCCACGGAGGAATTCTGTCGACCTAGCTACCGCCTCTTGAGTGGCTGGATTTACTACAGCAACGGAAAAACCCTTTCCATCACTGCAGTGCCTACAATACAGCAGTGTAGGTGCCGCTGTGCCACCGTAGTGCCTGAAGGGTAGAAATAACCAGCTTTAAGGCTACATCTGCTGAATATAAATAGCCTCTAAGGCAGTGGTTCGCAAACTTTTGTCCTGGTGACCCCTTTCACGCAGCAAGCCTCTGAGTGTGACCCCACTTTATAAATTAAAAACACTTTTATATTAAACATTATAATAAATGCTGGAGGCAAAGTGGGGTTTGGGAGTGGAGGCTGACAGCTCGTGACCCTCCCATGTAAAAAACTCGTAACCCCCTGAAGGGTCACGACCCCCAGTTTGAGAACTCCTGCTCCAAGGGCTTGTCTACACATTAAAGACTACAGCTGCACTGCTGTAGCGCTTCAATGTAGATACTCCCTATGCCCAACGGCAGTGTAGGTAATCCACCTCCCCCACAGGCGGTAGCTAGGTCTACACGATGGTTCAGTGGTGCTGCTCGGTGTGTGGATTTTTCACACCTTTGACTGACCATAAAACTGACCTAATTTTCTTGTGTAGATCAGGGCTATTGGCTGGTCCACGCTGCAAAGTTAGGTCGGCTTAACTACATCGCTCAGGGCAATGAAAAATGTCACCCCCTGGGCGATGACGTTAAGTTGCCCTAAGCCCCAGTGTAGAAACTGCTGGGATGATAGAAGATCCCTCAGAAGTTCCTGCCTCTCAGAGAAGTGGATTTACTACAGTAATGGAAGAACCCCTGGCATTGCTGTGATGTCTACAGAACAGTACTACAGCTGTGCTGCTTTAGGGCACGTCTACACTGACAAAGTTACAGAGCCGCTCAGAGAGCGCAGAAGGGAAACTGCTGTTTTGTGTTCACACTGACAGCTGCCGGCGCAATAGAGTGTTCACACTTGCGGCACTTGCAGCTGTATTCGGAGTGGCGCACTCTGGGCAGCTATCCCCCAGAGCACCTCTTCCTCTTCTGCCGCTAAGACTTATGGGAAGGCAGAGGGGGTCATGGGGCATCCTGGGTCCTATCTCAGTGCCCCGTGATGCATTGCTTTGCATCCCAGCATTCCCTGTGCTTCCGTCCAAATTTGGTGCCGTCTTTCAACGGTTTGTGTACTGCGTGCCCTGCCTCTTTCGGGCTGCAGGACTGGATCCCGAGCTGGTGACAAGAATACTGCTCGCGCTGACCAACACATCACAAGTGGCAGTGGAGTTATTCCTTAAACTACAAAGTCAAGAGAAGTGCGACGTTGATCTCACCACGCGTAGTAGCTATGACACGAGATTGCTTGTGGCTTTCATGGAGATGCTGACCACAGTGGCACGCTGCTTTTGGACTTGGGAAACAAGCACTGAGAGGTGGAATCACATTGTCATGCACGTCTGGGATGATGAGCAGTGACTGCAGAACTTTTGCATGAGAAAAGCCACATTCATGGGACTGTGTGATGAGCTCGCCCCAGCCCTGTGGCGCAAGGACACTGCCCTGTCGCTGAAGAAGTGTGTGGCAATTGCACTGTGGAAGCTGGCTACTCCAGACTGCTATCGATCTGTCGCTAACTAGATGAGGTCCAGCAGCTTGGCATTGCTCAAAGCGGGGGATCACCTGGTGTGTGGAGCAGGCATGGCCATCTGGAAAGATGCGCTGAAACTACTGCCCGCATCACTGAGCAAACAGGAAGGGGACTTTCCAATTTGCAAAGGAATGTACGGGATGGGGATGACGGCTGGTCACCTGAGGGCAGGGCAGCAGAGTTCCAACCAATGACCCGAAAGGTGAGAACAGGCATTGTGGGACACCTCCCGGACATAGGTGCCAACTTCTCCTGGTGCCGGTGGGTGCTCGTGCCCCCACTGTCCCCAGCACTGCCCCAACTCCACCCTTGCCCCTCCCGCTCCTGCCCCTACTCCGCCCCATTCCAACCCCTTCCCCAAATCCCCGCTCTGGCCCCACTTCCTCCCCTGAGCACGCCGCGTTCCCACTCCTTCCCCCTCCCTCCCTCCCACAGCTTATTTCGCGGAGGCAAGCACTAGTGTTTCCAGTGTGGACAGACCCTACTACAGTCAAATTGCTTGCCTCATGTCCGAAGTCCCATTGGAGGTAGAGATAAATTGAGCTCTAGTGTAAGTGGGTGGAACTCCCATTAATTTTGTACTGTTATTCATTAACCTGACACCTAGAAAAGCAGTCATCACTCCCACCTTCAGCAGCAGGGTCTTCTGCCTGATTTCAACAGTGGCTGCCTTTGCTTCTTGTTTCCAGACCAGCCTCCCTACCATTGACATTATCAAAGGGATTTGCCTCAAGAGCATTGTCTACACTTGCCTTTTTTAATCTTGAGTTACTTGATTTCCAACTAACTCAAGCTAGTCAATAAACCTGTACAGGCTAGCATGTACACTCCCCTCATATTTGCTCCAGTAAAGCACAAATATTTGTATCCTATAGTGGGACTCCATCTCCCTCTTGAATTGGAAAAACCAGAAGTAAATATTTATAGTATGGTATCACCCTAATTGAGATTGGAGCCCCATTGTATGGGTGCTGTACAAACAAAGAAAAGAGACACATGCTGCCCTGAACCTTAGTTCTAAGGAACTAAGCTGATTACGTGTGTCAGTGACTAATTAGGGTGGGAACAGAAACTCTAATCAGAAGACCCTGAGAACTGTGTGTTCTTTAATGTCAGATTCATATTAGGAGCATGTTGTTAGTGTAGCTAACCTAGTGTATTATACCAGCAGAGTGCTCCTAGTGAGGATATAGTTTATACAGGCAGAGCTGAGTTTTTGCCAGCATCATTTATTCCAGCTCCTCCTCCCCCAGCCCCAGCAAAATAAGCTATATCAGCAAAAGCACAGTTTTGCCAGTATAACTATAGCCTGGTCTACACACACTACAGAGTTAGGTTGACATAAGGCAGCTTATATCGACCTAATTATGTCAGTGTCTACACTACAGCCTTGCTCCTGCGGATGTAAGTGCCCTACTACACTGACATAATACTCCACCTCCATGAGAGGCATAGGGCTTATGTCAGTGTAGTTAGGGTGATGCAGTGTCCCTGTAGACACTAGGTTACTTACATTGGCTGTTGGCTGTCATTCTTGTCAATTTCACAGTTCTGCCCTGGAGTTGTGAAATTGACAAGAAAGGCTGGTAGGTTCCCTGCTGTGAACCCCATGTGACTCTCAATGGGGGCTATCTCCCTGGCATGGGTGGGGAGCTCCTGCTGCTGCCCAGGTGGGCAACCGGGCGAGGAGCTGGGGGCTCCACCAGGAGCTGAGAGCCATTGCTGTCAGCCCCCCATACTGCCCCTCTTAAATCGGTGCAAGCACTCCTGGTGAGGACATGCACGACAGGGCAGTGTGGACATGAAAAAATGCAGTAATTACTGCAGTAGCTGTATATTGACTTAAGTTTGTAGTGTAGACATGCCCTTAGCTGCTTGAAGTAAATCTTAGGCTTCTCACTAGAATTTACCTCATCCAGCAAAGATGTGTTAAAACTACAATTGCCTAACTTCACTAGGATTTTAATACATGTCTGTTAACCTATGTTAAAGAAACCTTCCTCCTAGTGAAGTCATGGCTTGAGAGACTGGAGGGAAAAAGATGAGGAGGAGGGGAACCCAGATACAAAGGTGAGATGAGAGAAGTGGGGGAGGCACAATGCACAGAGATGGTGGAATAAGCAGTTTCAGGTGCCTAGAAGGAACATGTTAAACTCTGTTCTTGAATTTTGAATTCAGTATTTACTTGAGCTTAAAATTTGGCAAATCTTATTTAGATATTTTCGTTTAACTACTAGAAAATGATATAAGGATTTACACTGGTGTAACAGAGGAATTTAATACAGAAGCTTTATACTTAAAGTTATGCTTTATGAAAGAAGCCTCTGCCTGTAGAAATGTTTAAGAGCTATGAAATACTTGAAATACTTTAATGTTTAAAAATATTGTACTTGTCTAGCAATGCATTTTTCCTTTTGCACTGTATATTAGATTATTTACATTTATCTATATGTATGTTTATCTATAACTCTAGAATATCCCTGTAGGAAAACAAATGTGCATTTGAATTTCTGTTGTATCAATAAGAAAACCAAAAAACACAAGAATCTAGCATTTAACTTTGAAAAATGTGCTTAGCTAAGCTAAACCAATGAGGTCCCACAAAAATTAAATTCTTCTTGTAACACAAACTCTGTAATTAAATGAATATCTTCTTCAGTGGGAAAGTGGAAAAGTATGAGAAACAATGCCAAGAAAACAAAGATTCTTAACCCGCACATGCAATCAATACCAGTAAAAGAAACACTAAACAAAATGGAAAATTTCACAGAAGTCCAAGGTTGAGATGAGAATAAAACACTACAGGAAATTGTTAAAGGAAATATCTTGCTGATAAGAAAAGGTTCTGGTTCCTAACCAGAGGCATGCTCCACTAGTCAAGTTCCAGAGAGCATTGATGAATAGGCAATAGAAGCCTGATCCAAAGTCCACTGAAGTCAATGGAATCTTCAGTGGGCTTTGGACCAGGTTCTAGAAGAATAATGGATTTGGATTCAAGTGCAAGGATATTTCCTCACCTACAAAAGATAATAATTGAACAGTAGTAGTATAAATCAGCTGATACACATCATGAAAGGATATTCAACCAACAGACTTAATTGGCAAATTTAAAGGTAAGAACAGGCAAGTCTCCAATATTTTTCAAACCCTTACTCTAATTGCAAAGTGATCACAGTGTCTTTCACCAGTATTTAATTAAGAAAAGGGGCAAGAAAATAAAAACTGAATCCTGCTATGACCGGATTCCAAAGGGAGTCAGCTGAGGTCGCTCAATTAGGGTGAACTGCAAAGAATGGGGCAGACAATCCCCAAAGTTGTTGGATATTCCAATACTTAGATATACCAAGCCAGCATAAAACAGCTTCTTTATTACCTCACTGGTTGCCCAGAAGCCAACAACACAGTTCCCTTAAAGTAACCCTGCCGCAGGCCTCCATCCAGACACCCAAGTCAGATACGATGAGGATTAATGAAAATCTTATTCATCATATAAAAAAATTCTACCAATCCCAAAGGATCAGACACATTACCTCCCAGGTTAATGACTATTCCAGATCTTACCCAAATACACGTGTACAACCAATTCTTATTTACTTTTTAAATAAATTTTAGTTTAGTTAAGAGAGAGAATGGTTAAAAGATCAATATATATACAGGCATGAGTGCAATTCTTGAGGTTCAGATTCATAACAGAGATGGTGAGCTTTGTAGTTGCAAAGAGTTCTTTTAGAATTTAGTCCATAGGTTATAGTCCAATGTCCAATATCATATTTAGGGTATTCCAATTTAGGAGTGGGATCTCAATCTTGCAACTCAAACTTCCCCTGATGAAGTTTAAGCAGATCTGAGGTAAAAAGGATTGGAACCCAAACATATTTTATACAATTCAGGCCACCTTTTGTTGTACCAATAAAATAAAAACCAGCAGGATCTTATTAAAGGGAAAAAGGCAAAATACCACATTTATTGTGCATACAGAAAGAATCATAGTAAGCAGTTAGTTCTAGTTATAACATTCCATTCAATCTCATATTTATTCACACATTCATTCATACAAACACACACACACACACACAGGTTCTGCAAGGTTGTTATCATAGTTACCAGCCTTAGAGTTGCTCATGCCAAGCCACTGGCCAGGTGGCCTGGACATGAGGAGGGAGCAGGGCCTTGTCAGATGCTCATCTGATGCTCCTGGAAGTTGGTTTGCAGAATCAGACCCCAAAGTTCTCACTTTTTAGAGTCTATTTTTATAGGAATTTCTTCCTATGCCAGTCTATGGGAATTGCTTCATCATGCTGTTGCTGAATCAATCAGCAGATAGCACATTCCTGACGGCTCCAAGATGTTATCTTGTTCTTTGGTTCTCCCATCCTTGAGGCTCTTGGGTGGATTCCAGTCTGCCCTCCGGGGGGGCCTCTGGTTATTTCCACTTGACGCCTTCTTCAGCCGATGGACACTGGATTCTTAGGCTGGCACCTCCCTGATCATTCAGTTATTATCCACATCAAGCATCCATCCACATACATCCTCTATCTCTATTTTAATCACAATTGTTAATACAACAAAAGGGTGGGGAGTCTCTGGGTGCTGTTTCTGTTGTTAGAGTATTGCTTTGAGTCTCTCTCTCTGTGAATTGCTTTGAGAACAGACTCTGTCTTAGAATGTACTAACACAATTAGCAGCTTGCAAGTTTCACGCACAGAGGGAGAGAAACAGTACCAAAAACCAAGAGACCTCTTAATTAGTAATACCCTGGAATTTAAACTCTGGGGAATCAAACTCATTTGTGATTTTAATACAGAACTTCTTTAATATGATCCAACATAATAAAGAGTTCTTTTAGAATTTAGTCCATAGGTTATAGTCCAATGTCCAATATCATATTCAGGGTATTCCAATTTAGGAGTGGGATCTCAATCTTGCAACTCAAACTTCCCCTGATGAAGTTTAAGCAGATCTGAGGTAAAAAGGATTGGAACCCAAACATATTTTATACAATTCAGGCCACCTTTGATGGGTTGGAGTCCCTAGGCCAACAATAGGCCCTCATTTCCTAAGCATCAATGTGATAAATGAAGGGGGGGGGGGAAGGAAGGAGTAGCTCCCTTTTATGGAGACCCAGCCAGCCAGTAGCTATAAAATCCCTCTTAGTAGTTGTTCTCTAATTGCTCTACCTCTAAAGGGTTAACAAGTCTCACTGGTATGCTTAGGTAAAAGGAAGTGAGTGGGCACCTGGCCAAAAGAGTCAATGGTAAGGCTAGAACTTTTTAAAATTGGAAAAAGACTCCCCTTTTGTCTGTCTGTTGTTCTCCCAGAGAGAGGTAGACAGGGCTAGAGCCATGCTGTAAGAAGCTTGGGCCAGGTATAAAAAATCATCAGTATCATACCTAGAAACTACTCATTTAAAACCCCGGATATGTAAATAGATCAGGAAATGTCTAAGAAAAAGTGATTTAAGTTTATCTTTTTTATTTCATTATGGCTTGTGTGCTAACTCCAGGAGCTTTTGTTTTGCTTGTAACCTTTAAGGTGGACCTCAAGAAAGCTACTCTTGGTGCTTAATTCTTGTAGTTGTTCTTTTAAAATCTAGCAATAGCCTGAGTTCCCAGAGGTATTTTTTTTTTATTATTAATAACATTTACCTTTTTTAAGAACAGAATTGAATTTTTGTGCCTTAAGAGGTTTGTGCACATGTTGTTTAATCAGCTGTTGCCCCCCTCTTCATTTATCACAATCACCCAGTAATTATTCACACACATTAACATAAGGCAATTGCCTGTTTTTCCACCATTCACAGATGATTTGCTATACATTTCAAAGAGAAATGAATACAGAAATATTCTATGTTTACAGTACATTTATGTCCCTTTGATCTCTGAATTAACAGAATACAGCACAGACAGGGACTGTTTGATTACATTTCAGAGTAACAGCGTGTTAGTCTGTATTCACAAAAAGAAAAGGAGTACTTGTGGCACCTTAGAGACTAACCAATTTATTTGAGCATAAGCTTTCGTGAGCTACAGCTCATGCTCAAATAAATTGGTTAGTCTCTAAGGTGCCACAAGTACTCCTTTTCTTTTTGATTACATTGCTGACCATTACCAATGTATATGTAAATACACAAAAACACAAACATTATCTCCCCATATGTCTTTAAGGGTTGCATTTGAGTCATTCATCCTGCAGGATACTTAACCCTTTCTGGTCATGCCTCACACCTGCCTATAGAAAGATGTAACCATTGTGCTCATTTCAAATGGTGTGTTTTTATTTGGCTCTTGGGCTTGGTCTCTGATTAATGAGACTACCACTTGCTTAACTTTAAGCATGTGAGTAAAGTGCTTTACCGATCAAGGTGTTGCTCAATATAGAAGTTCACTCACTACAAAATTTACCATGTTTGAACAAAATTGTGAACAATCAAGTTAGATGACAAGATATTGACCATACTTAGCAGTTGGGCCATGTAGACAAAAAAGTCGTGGTCAGCATTGTCTCAACTAACAGATTAAACTGTGAGGTTTAATAATGCTGAACACAATTTGTCCTGGTCCCTGAAGACACTTAAACCATGAGCAGCAACATAACAAGTAGCAGGATAGTTCACTAACATCCTAAATACGTGAAAGTTTGTACTGTAGACAAAGCCCTAATTTCTTAGCCAAATCTCCAACCTTTTTGAAATCCACACGTTTCCAGACGATATGTTAAAATGCAGTCTGTTCAACAGAGTGGTGCTCAAAATGTGTTGTACAAACACATAACACACACAGTCCTTGACACAAAGAGCTATACATGTTGGTTTTAGATAGTAGTACCCCAAACTTTATTTCAGTTTCTAAAACAAAATAGGTGCCTATCCAAAGTTTAAGTTTAGGCAATCTGCCATTACTTAAAATCACATACAAAATTACTGAATACAAAAAAGAGCCTCAATCAACTTAAGTCCTTAACAAAATCCCAATTATAATCAAGTCTTCAGATTGTTTCCCTTTCCATCAAACAATTGCTACCTTGATTCCCCAGACCATCTCTTTCCTTTCTTAACCAAAGAGCTTCTTTCATAATGTGATTTATTTGCGTGAAATCTCTTAGGTAATGGCTGGACATAATCCAGTGGGAAAAAAATGATTTGGTGAGAAACTTGTTGCTATTTGAACATACTTGGTATCAAAATGCTGGTGCTCATTCCAGGTTAGAAGGCAGTATTACAAAAAATACTCTAACATCTGGTACTTAAGTTGTTATATGGAAATATTGATGTAGGAAGGAGCTGCAAAATATAATTGTGGCATCTTTATAATACAATGTTTGTATTTTTCCCAATATTTCCAATACTGTAGGCGTGTTTCTCCTGGCTTGATTTTATCTAGTAAGAGAAAATATATTATTGTCATTTTGCCATAGATTTCATAGAGTTCACATTAATATTTGCCACCTGTATTTCCTCAATAAGGTTACAGTGCAGCTTATATTTAACTATGAAGCTCCAATACACAGCAGCTGTAAAAGAGGTAGCTTTACTGTTGTTTCCGGTGATTAGGTCAAGCTTAGAAATGCCTCCAGAAGGGAAAATTATTGAAAGATGATGATGGTGTATACAGGGACAAAGTTGACATTATAGACTCCTGGATTCTGACTGCCATCCCATACTCCAGAATTAACCTTTTTAAAAAAATAAGGCTAGCTCAGCAATATCCAACGCACAGCGTGCAGACTGGATCTGGCCCACATTTTAAAAAAGGTTTGAAAAAAATTATCCCAAATATGAAGAGGCTGGACACAGAGGCAGTATTGTCTGCTGACTGCTTGAAATACTGATAGAACGATGAAGTGAGCTGTAGCTCACGAAAGCTTATACTCAAATAAATTGGTTAGTCTCTAAGGTGCCACAAGTACTCCTTTTCTTTTTGCGAATACAGACTAACACGGCTGCTACTCTGAAACCTGATAGAACTATGAGTCTCTTTTGCTAACCACTTAATTGCTTATTTGAACAGTAAAAGTAGGTGTCAAGTCCACAGATGAGCAGGGGAATTGGTAGTTGGCTTCCCTGCTGCAAGACAATACACAAACACAGGGAATAGGGAAGGATACAGAGAATGGGCAGAAACATCTCGTTACTCTTATATTTATTACTCTTTATATTTATCATCATAGTCCCATCAAAGGGAGTTTTGCTATGGATTGACTAATCACATAGTCCTAAACTTTTACCTTGCACCATAATTACAAATGGGATTCAGCTTTCTCTCCATAGAGTAGTCTATTTTATAGTCTACTGTAGGCTACTTTATGGCCCCAAAGGTTTGCCTTTTGGACAGTAGTAGTTTTTCATTGAACCTTGAAAACCTTCAAAGCATAGCCTGTTTGAAGGAGAAAAATGAACAGGAAATCTAGAAACAAACATGTTCTAGGGAATCAAGGTACTTACAACTAGAGGAATGGAAAGTTCATCAAGCAGCAGTCAAATGCAAAATGACTACTTTAGGGC
Source organism: Lepidochelys kempii (assembly GCF_965140285.1). Lineage (NCBI taxonomy): Eukaryota > Metazoa > Chordata > Testudines > Cheloniidae > Lepidochelys > Lepidochelys kempii. The sequence continues at coordinate 208,610,907 of NC_136381.1, forward strand.
TGCAGCTGCTTGTCTCTGCTCAATTTAAAGGGCCACACCCAGAAAGGCATGCTGGGAAAATAGTGACTATAAGAGTGCAAGCTTGGCATTAGGGGGGTATCATAGTGCTAAGCTGGGATAAGGGAAGGGTGAGTAGGTGAGCTGAGTCTTAGGCTCTGTTTTGTAGGTCTTCTCTTCCACGTAGTACTGATATGTAAATGTCTTTGTGTGCTAGAAGCATTTACTCCTAGTACTTCTCCTAGGTTTCCTGGGATCAGTTACCACCAGCACATTCTTTAGGATAGAGGAAAAATGAACTGCAACCCACACTCTTTCAGCTATCCTTCAATACCCCCTTTTAAAACAGCAGGGTCTATGTACTTGATTTCAACTCTTTGTCATCCAAGAGATGTGACACATACAAATTTAAACACAGGAATTAAATGACTAGTAGGGGAAAAGGCAGCTCATCTGAGGAGAGAAGAGTTATTTATGGGACAAAGTACTATGAAGGGCAGATTTAAGATCATGTGCCCCTACATTAAGGGAGATGCTAAATTGTAAGCAGGGAATGCAGCAGTATTTCAATAGTCTCCACTAACCACAATCATACTAAAGAGGAATTTTAAGATCTCCAATCCAGAGTGTGGCTTTTGGGGTCTACAACTGCAGGTGTTTCTCAATTAAGATGTTATGCAGAAAAAAAAAGGTGTTATTTGGATGAGGCCACTTAAAAATATAAATACTGGATATACTACTAATGCTCTGTTTATTGGGGCTTATGGTTACAGACTCTCTCCTTTCTGCAGTGATGTTTAATGCTGTGTTAGAAGTCTCTCCTCCACTCATATTTCCAGATAAACAAAAAAATCTAAAACCTTCATTTCTTGTCTCAGAGAACAATACTTAGTTGATGTCTGGAGGAAGCTAAGTCCAAGTAGTAACTTTACTTTCCTCTCCAAAGTTCATGACTGCTCATTTTGAAATATATAGCTTCTAAGACCAGTGTAATACTCATCACATATAATGCACTGCTCTGCCCTTGATTAAGAGCATGAGATGTCAAGGACCAGATACCCAGATGAAAATTTCCTTCTTATATGCTCAATAACATTACTGGAGAGGTCCAGAGGAGAGCATGATAAGAGGTTTAGAAAACATGACCTATAAGGAAAGGTTGAAAGAACTGAGCATGTTTAGTCTATAGAAGAGAAAACGGAGAGGGGAACATGATAAACAGTCTTCAGATAGGTAAAAGATTGTTATAAAGAAGACAGGTGATCAACTGTTTTCCATGTCTACTGAGGGCAGGACAAGACGTAATTAGTTTAGTTTGCGGCGAGGGAGTTTTAGGTTGGCTATGAGGAAAAAATTTCAAATTCTAAGGAGAGTTAAGCTATCAAGGGAGATTGTGGAATAACTGTCACTGGTGGTTTTTAAGAACAGGATTAGACAAACACCGGTCAGGGATGGTCTAGGCATACTTAATACTACCTCAGCATGGGAAGATGGACTAAATGACCTCTTGAGGTTCCTTCCAGTCCTATGATCCTATGATTAGACAGAAATATTTTGAAATAAATCACAACAGGGCAGTCTCCTTAATAGGCTTTGTGCAATGCAGCTAAGGCCTACATCAGAATAATGCCCATTAATAAATGACACAAATCAAAACAGTCTTTTTACCAAAGCAATTGGACTTTGAGAGGGGAAAAATATAAAATCTAACAGCTGCTGCTTCTTCTCAGGGAACAGAAGCTCAAGCTGAAGAAATTCCATTCCATGCTGATATCATCATAGCAAGGACATAAGCAGCTCTCCCATATGCCTAAAAATCGTTGTGTAAATTTGAAGATAAAACCAGTCCTATGCTTTAAAAATATGCTGTCCCATTCATGCTGACTTATACTCATACTTGCAATGGAAGAAAATTTAAAAAACCCCAAACTGATAGCAGTCATGACAATATTATCTGAGTTCTATGGGGGAAAAAAGTATTTACCCACATAAGCTCCTAATACAATACAATTACATAGTTGTTTTGAAAACCTCAAAAAATTGCACAGATCGCTGAAGAACAAAACGTATAGTTTGAAGAATAGAGATCAGATGAAGTTCAACACATTATAAGGGACCTTTTAAATGGCAATTTCCAAGGGCTTTTTAGGAGCTTTTAGTGCCTAAAATACATCATTTGTTCTTTCACTGCCTTGAACAGGGAAACTGCCCTGTTCCTGTTTGAAAGCCTGTGTTTATAATAATGACTCCTAAAAATATATAAATCCAGAAGATTGTAAATCACACTGGCTAATATTCTAACATTGCAAACTCTTTGGGGCAGGGAAAAATTGTGTGTTAGACACTGTACAAACACATATCAAAATGATCTATTACTGGAGCTCTTAGGTTCTACCATAATACAGATAATAACAATATCATTAATTATCTTAGGCAATAAAATATGGCAAAAATTTTTAGCAAACAAATTACCTCTAGCCCTAGTACTAATTATTACTCATCTGTCTATATTCCTGGGGGAATACAAATAATGATAATAGGTGAATATTAAGCATTAATAATCCCACAACACAAATGAATAAAAGCAATTTCTCCTAGAGGTAGTTTCAGAGAAGGGTCTTTGAAAGAGTTCTTTGGGTTGATCTTTTTGTCGTCCTGGAGAAGTTTATAAAAGACATCACTTTTATAACCATCATCACACTGTTACTGTTCTCCAGTTGCATTTCTTTTTTTAAATAGAGTCACATCAGAGACATTCTCCTTAAAGAGTGGCACAAGATAAATGTGTTCTTAGTCATCTCTTCTATTTGCTCTAGCCACTGAATGACTTATCACAGAATCATAGAATATCAGGGTTGGAAGGGACCTCAGGAGGTCATCTAGTCCAGCCCCCTGCTCAAAGCAGGACCAATCCCCAATGAAATCATCCCAGCCAGGGCTTTGTCAAGCCTGACCTTAAAAACCTCAAAGGAAGGAGGTTCCACCACCTCCCTAGGTAATGCATTCCAGTGCTTCACCACCCTCCTAGTGAAAAAGTTTTTCCTAATATCCAACCTAAACCTCCCCCACTGCAACTTGAGACCGTTACTCCTTGTTCTGTCATCTGCTACCACTGAGAACAGTCTAGATCAGTGGTTCCCAAACTTGTTCTGCCGCTTGTGCAGGGAAAGCCCCTGGCAGGCCGGGCCGATTTGTTTACCTGCCGCATCCGCAGGTTCGGCCGATCGCGGCTCCCGCTGGCCGCAGTTCACTGCTCCAGGCCAATGGGAGCTGCTGGAAGTGGTGGTCAGTATGTCCCTCGGCCCGCACCGCTTCCAGCAGCTTCCATTGGCCTGGAGCAGCGAACCGCAGCCACTGGGAGCCACAATCGGCCAAACTTGCGGATGTGGCAGGTAAACAAACTGGCCCAGCCCGCCAGGGGCTTTCCCCCTCACAAGCGGCAGAACATGTCTGGGAACCACTGGTCTAGATCCATCCTCTTTGGAACCCCCTTTCAGGTAGTTGAAAGCAGCTATCAAATCCCACCTTATTCTTCTCTTCTGCAGACTAAACAATCCCAGTTCCCTCAGCCTCTCCTCATAAGTCATGTGTTCCAGTCCCCTAATCATTTTTGTTGCCCTCCACTGGATGCTTTCCAATTTTTCCACATTCTTCTTGTAGTGTGGGGCCCAAAACTGGACACAGTACTCCAGATGAGGCCTCACCAATGTCGAATAGAGGGGAACGATCACATCCCTTGATCTGCTGGCAATGCCCCTACTTATACAGCCCAAAATACCGTTAGCCTTCTTGGCAACAAGGGCATACTGTTGATTCATATCCAGACTTGCAACAACAATCACAGATTCTCCAGTCATTCAGGTCATCACAATCCACAATAAATAACATAAAATTGCTCTTTTTGAAGAAGAATCCTGCTTTATCCCAATGGAACACATACCTCCATTCTTCTCCGAGGCCTTAAAGAAATCTTAGAGGCCTTTGGAATTATACTTTATGTTTGTGAAAACATGACAAAGTCAGAGTTGATACCCATATCTACCCACTCAGTGAGAGTCTCTTTAATTATGTACCTTGAGTCAAGAGATTTAGAGATGGCATCGTTTCTCATTCTTTCTACTTGGTTGAATCAACCTAATTAAAAAAAAAAAAAAGAATTTTCTTGTACAGTACAAGTCCTCCCAGTATTTCTATCTATTTCGTATTAAAAAAGCTCTTGGAGAGAATATGCAGCAATTTATATGGCAAGAGACTGAGCTTCAATCAGCTTCTTGAAGCTCCGAAGCCAGAAAACAAAAGGAGGTACTGACTTCCCCAGCTGGAAATTCTGGAACTGGACAACTGTAGTTTGATATGTTTGACACTGGTACCATTTTACAGAAATTCAAATTAACCCTCCACTTTAAAAGCACTGAAGTAACATATTGTTCCCCTTTTATTCTTTTCAACCTGATTTGTGGTGAAGATACTTTTCTCCCTCAGGAGGTCAGACAGCATCTTATCCAAGGCACTTCTCTGTAAATAAGCAATTGTGTGCATTGGTATAAATTCCATTATTTCAATATACAGGATACCAGGTTTTCCTTCAGGACTGGAAAGTGCTGACTAAAAGATGTGATTCTCTGGCACAGTGGTTCCCAAACTTTTTCCACTGCTTGTGCAGGGAAAGCCCCTTGTGGGCCGGGCTGGTTTGTTTACCTGCCGCGTCTGCAGGTTCGGCCGATCACGACTCCCAGTGGCCGCAGTTCGCTGCTCCAGGCCAATGGGGGCTGCGGGAAGCGGCGGCCAGTACGCCCCTCGGCCCGTGCCACTTCCTGCAGCTCCCCTTGACTTGGAGCAGCGAACCGTGGCCAGTGGGAGCTGCGATCGGCCGAACCTGCGGACGCGGCAGGTAAACAAACTGGCCCGGCTCACCAGGGGCTTTCTTCGCACAAGTAGCAGAACAAGTTTGGGAAACACTGCTCTAGCACTATGGTCTATTGGAGACTTTTTCTAGGGTATAATACTACTGAAGAATTATTTGAAGAACCTAATTAAATTTAATAATCAACCTTGTAGGGATTTCTATATGTACCCATAAGATAGGTACTTCTTCAATGTGATTAATAAAAGGAGAAACTTCAGAATTGGGGAAAAACTTATTGGAAGAAACACTCAGACAATGACCTCACTAAATAAGCTCTTTCTTTTTTATACAACTTCTTAGTTGAGAAACTTGCAAGTGAAAACCCCAAGCTTCACACTTTGGACTTGAAATCTTAAAATTTCTCTGAAGGATAATCAATGGCAAAAGCATATGAATAGTCTTTTGAAACCTCTTGAATACCCGTTTGCAACACTTACAAGCAAAAGCAATACCTTATATTGCATAAACATTAAAACTTAGCTTCTGTTTGGAACAAAACGAACTCAGGTTTACATTTCAGGTGCTCTAAATGGAATCATCAAATGCCCTCACTCATACATGGCTTATGTGGTTGCTATCACGTACACCAATTTGGGGTATCGAGCCACTATTTCATATGTTCCAAGTGTTTAACTCTTTATTACGCATTCCAGGAAATGACCCACAAGACCAACTCTGGCACTGACTTCAGAGTACAGAACACAATGCCTCTGAGCAAAAAGCTTGTCCTAAATCTACTCACTGTATCAACAGAGCCCACATTGTAAATATGACAATGTGAAATCTAAACTACCTTATCCTACTGAAAACACACAGGATTAACATTACCGAAAAAGCCTTCTATAAACTTTGGACAAAATATATACCAATAATATCACGGGACTTTACTGAAGGATCAGTCAACTGACTATCACTTAAGATGCTAAAAAACCTGACGTATGTTCAAGTCAATCAGTCTGTTGCTCAAGATATTAATTATTAGTATGGTATTGAGATTTATAATGAAGATTAGATGGATGTCAGAGAAAGTTTGTTGATTAGACCTTTTAGTTACTATACAAAAATATCATTAATTTGTACAACGGCAAAAATAAGCATTCATATACATAAGGTCAGCTCCACAGCTGTAGTAAGATTTGCAACAGCTGAAGATCTAGACTTGAGTACATTATGGTGTAATACAGTTTTCCTTTTATATCTATTTGATATAATATTTGGAATTCTCAGATGCTCTTGTTTCTTTAGAGCCAATATGCAGTAATTAGTTTTACATGACCTACGAAGATTATGACATGATACAAGTTACTGCTAGGTTGGGGGGAGAGAAATATCCACAGTGGGCACTTTGGAAAAAGGGGCAGAGCATGAGAATGAACAATTCTAATTATAACAAAATCTAGTACAGATCTATCCAAACTAGAGTTTATTGAACCCATAGGGATTAGAAAACATGAACAGTAGCCCAGAAGCTGTTAATCAATTGCAGCAAGTACACAAAGTCCACTGGGAGGAAAATTACTTTGATGAGTAAAGCAAATATTACCAAATTAATTACCAAAATTTATGCCTTCTACACAGGGCTTTTGGAAGAAAATGAAAAGTTAGGATACGAGAAGGCACTGGTTAGCCACTGTGAGGAGAGAAATATGGGAAGTCTTTTATATTTCATTCATTCATACTGAGCCATATTAGAGGTAATTTGGAGACAGTGAAGTCTAGATTTGAGGGCCTTCTATTGAGAAGACTTTGCCCCTCCTATCCACACCTTCAAAACTAGAGAACGTGACTAAAAGAGCTACAGTTTATCTTTGTTGACATAAGAATGCATATAAAGAAAAAGTCTCTTTGGTAACCAGCATCCAAAGCTAATAGAGCTTCATAGATCAAATCAACCCTTTTAATCGCATATTAGAAACTAGTGCAGACTTCATAGAATAGCTGTGATACATATGTTCCCTCTGGCTAGCTCCTCTAAGTAAGTGGGTAGCTGAATTTGACAGTAGCTATTTCTCCCAACCGTCTTCAAAGACACACTCATGTACAGCTCATTGCAGTAATCCAATCTGGAAGTCAAACAAGCTGTGAAAAGATCTGGTTTAGTGAGAAATGGTCGCAGTCATTTAACCAGACACAGATGGGGTATGGAGATGCACAGATGGAGGATGATTTTCACCTCCAATTTGGCCTGGGATTCAGGGAGCAAATGGGGCTCCTGAAGCATCATGTGTGATCCTCATTGGCGGAAGGTGGACATATCTATTTCATCACAAGGGGCAAACAACATCTCTCTCTCTAGAAACGTTGATAGATCAGCATCATTCCAATTTATCTGGGTTACACCTCAGTCAGCTCACTCTTACCCATGCCTCTATCTCAAACACTGGGGAAATTGAGCAATTGCTTTGATGAAAAAAATGTAGACTGAAGACACTGCAGTTCAAATAATTTCACAGGCTGAGCAGGAGGGGTGACCGAATAGAACCTGTGAAACCTTGCAAGGGGGGACTCTCACAGTGCATGGGCTGCTCATCAGAAACTCTCTTGGAGCTGTAGAAGAGGAAAGAGAAGGTTCATGAACACACAGCCTTTCTTACCCCTATCAGGATCAGCAGGGGGCTAAACAGAACCTTGCAGTCAATAGTATGAAAGACTTTTGACAGAGCTAAAAGAATCGGAAGAGACATTTGTCTTCCTTCCATTGCTTGGAGTTCACCCAGCAAATCTAGTGTGGTCACTTGCTATATTCAGGTTAAAAGACAGCTGGATGGGGTCAAGGAATTTCACAGGGCAAAGGTTTTGTTTAAATGTATTTTGAGTTGATTAAATTCAGTGATGCTGGTTTTAGATCTGGAACTTGCAAGGTTTAACAATAGCTTGGACCTTCCCTGTTAGGCAAAAATTGTCCTTAGTGACTCTAGTAATATGGAAAACCTTCCCCTAGCTGTGATTGGTTTTATAATCTAGTTATATTTTTGAGGCAAGCATCTAAAAGCGACTCTGCTAATAATACCTATCAAAATTTATGTACAGTTAAGCTCAGATTGACATAGTTAACACAGTATCTTTTGTAGGTTCCTTTATGGGGTGAACCTGCTTCTTTGGTCTAAAAGTACTGTTTGAGAATTCCCTCATACAGAAAAGTATTGGCAACGAATAAAATATCATTTCTCCTTATGGCTCCAACATCAAGAGTAACTTGGCATGCAGTGATACAAATTATACAGCTGTATGATACCAACATTTTGTTTAAAGAAAAATTTTGCTATTGCCCTTTCTTACTGCAACTGCATATGCCTCTGTGCTGCTTTTCTGTGGATCTTTTTTATTCATTCATTCAGTATTCATGTATCTTACTTCTAATGACATAGTACTGCTACCTCTTCAGAGGCAGAATAACAGTAACAGTAATGTCCCACCATTTCCTTTGAACTGAGCATTAAGAGAAATCAATTATTGACATCAGTCAGTTTGATTTGATAAGTACTAGAAGAAATGTATTATTGACAAATGTGGTGAACTACACCCTTCCGCTCAATGTTCCACATTGAGTTTAGGCTGCTTTGTGAGGCTTTGCTGGTGCGAAACAGCCCAGAAACTTGAATAACCGGCCACAGGAGTATTAGCCCATTGTAGGAGGATGTTTCAATAGTTTTTATTCCAGCTCATCCTTGTAGCTGACATAGGGGCATGATCAGGGGAGGGATTGTGGTCAAGGCCTCTCCACACCCTGATAATCCTCCAATGCCATAATAGCTGTCAGTAATTTAGAGGTTGCTCTGGGGGGCAGGGATGGCCAGCATGAAGCTGGCCCTAGATTGTGGAAACACAGTGTTGTCTGACAGCCACTTTTGCACTTCTTTTGTGTTGCACTATGTGCTTGTCAGCTGCTACAGAGGATCTGGATCAATATGTGTAGAAATGGAGTCATGCTTTTGGAGAAGAATTCATGCAGAAATGGCACAGAGAGGGTGGAATGCTAATACCCTAGGGTATACATTTAAGATCTCGATTATTAGTGCCCACTGAGAGATTTTTATTTGGTCAACCAACTTCCTTTTTCCCCACTGGCTCAATTGCTGAGTAGACAGGACTGGACAGAGAGAGGAGAAGACAGTCTTTTAAATTAAAACACCTCAAGCATCAGAAAGGGGTGGTAAAAGAGCTTTAGGGAGGGATTTTTCAAAAGCTCTCAGCTTCGGCCGGAGTGCTCCTATCGAAATGAATGAAAATAGAGGCAGCCCAGCCCTGAATCCTTTGGAAAAACCCACCTTGTATCCCTACTCTGCCTTCCTCTACATTATGGACACTGGCAACATTGGACAAGATACTGTCTCTTTTGTGGAATTAAATATTCAGCCTCTACAGAGACTAAAACCTTCAACTGAAGGCCAGTGCTGGCGAGAGACATCATGGGTAACTTTTACTTTAAACAAGGGGAATGCTCTGAAATGTAGTTTTTTCTCTTAAAATACAATTCAGATAAACTATCTCGGGTTGTGGAGATACAAAGCTAATGTCATTGTGCCAAGTTTCCCTTACTTTAAGGCAGTCACTATCCTAATTTGGAGGACTCTGGGTTGGATGTATGTAATTGGATCTTGTTTTCTAAGATAAGACCAATCTGATTAATACCTCCAGTCCACAAAAAAAAGAGCAGACTTCTAAACCATCCTTATTTCAGTCATCCATCAGCTCTTGACATCTACAGTATTACATACTGTAGCTGTCATGGAAAATATCTCACAGAAAGTCATTGCTTAACTTTCCACAATAATATTAAGCAAAATTATTTGATCTTATCTAATATGGTTGGCATAGGGCTTCCATATTAAAGTATTCTTTAAAAATTATAGATTTATAACTTAAAAGCTCAGCATTAGCAAACTTTCTGCTAAGTGACATTCATTTAAAATCAGGAAGTCATTCTGTAATAGTGACTTCCAAAAAGCAAGCCACCCTACAAACTAACGAGGCTAGGCCAATAGTATGATCAATTGCACTTCTGTCTTCTTTCCATCTTGTTAGACGCAGGAGTATTGGATGGTGTATTGCTGTAGAGTGATTGCTATACCAATTTTGTTGACATGGTACTTTTAATCTCAGATCCAATGAGAAATACTAGTCAGGTTTACTTTGAGTCCCCTTAATGGTTCTACAAAATCAGCAATGAAGAACAATCCTTATGTTTCTTGCATGAGACTGAATGAGAAATTATTATATGTTGTTGTTTTTTTTTATGAGGGACGATAACTCTTTATAAACTGAGTTATCTGAGCCACATAGTTACAGACACCTAGCCTCTTATTCCCAGAATTCAAGTCTTTGAGCCAGTTTCTTACTTACTGGAGCAACTGGGTCTGGGAAGGCTGTGGAGATGACTTGATTGTTTTAGGGGTGGTTTTAATCTAATTGGACTCCTTTCCAGCATCTAGTCCATGGAGGCCCATAATGACATCAAAGTTTAAATGGGAAGAACATCTGAGAAGGATCCTCAACTCGCCTCAGGATCAAAACATACTGAATTTTCAATTCTTTCCATATGTGTGAGAATATTGTTAAATTCAAACCCATGTTGTCTTGTGTTCCTTTACTACTACCCCCTCTCCTAGCATACTGCTGCTCAGTAATATTCTATGACACCTATGAGAACAAAAGACAAAAAGTTTTGCAGAATTTTAAAAAGTCCTTCCTGAAAGCTCTCAAAAGAGCACTGAATCTACTTCCTAAGGGAAATCTAAAAACTAATTGATTAAATCCCCAGTCCTGTATACTAGTTTTCATCTCATAACTTTGGGAGTAGAGATGATGAGGGACCAGTAAGTACAGTACATCCTGACCATTAGAACAGGAATAGAAGAATGTTACGTCCCAGAGGAACACTACTGTTATAATCAAACTTGCAAAGCTTGATAAAGGGGCTGAATGTGACTGGCAGGATGATATTTTACTTCTTTTCTGACAATTTGTGACACTCCCCAGGGTTTGCAAGAATGTAAATACCAACCTCAGACTGTCAAAAACCAGGTCACAAACCTCAAATTGGGTGTGAGATCTGAAGATTTCACCAACCAACTGCACTAAGTGCAAATTCTAATACCTATTTTAATAATATGAACACAGGTGAGTCAGACTGATTCCACCTATGTATCTGTCAGTGCCCAGTTGAGATGGGGGACCTTGGCATGAGCTGGCACTTGGTCTGCCAGCGTGACACAATTGATTGCCAAGAGGTTTTCATATCTCCAGAATAAAGCACTGTAAACTGATTTCAAAGCTTTGTGGGTCATTGATGGTAATTCTATTCTTGGCAAGTTCAAGAGTTTGTCACTCTACGTGAACAATTTTGCTTAGATTCTCTACTGTCAGGCTCCAAATGCACTCTTTCCTGATCTCAGTTCCAGTTATTTTAATTTCTGATCTTTGAGGTAAAAAAAAAAAGTGCCATTGCTAAATATAGGTCTGTATAAATGAACAACACTTCTCTCCATGCTTCTGAAATATGATTATGAGGGGATTTGATAATCAATTTAAGAACAATCAATAAGGCTGTTACCTAACACAATTATCCTCTGCTTAACTCAGAAGAGCTAGATGTTAAACTTTAGGTTTTTAGAGATAACTACACTTGAGAAAAAAAAATCTCAAACTCTGCCATGAAAGAGGTAGAAGCGTCTTGCAAAACTCATGGTCCATTAGGTGCCTTTTCAATTTTTAAATCACTATTTTGTGAGAGACAGGGTAGCAATCTTCTTGGCTAATACTGTATATGAGCCCAAAGCAAAGATAACAATAACTATCATGTTCCTGATCAGCCATGAATTCAAGTCTCAGTCTGGAATATCTGTCTCTGAGCTTGCTTACTTTAGGATTTCAGATCTCTTCCATCTAATATCAATATCATATGTCTTCTACTGGTAGCTTGTTTGTCTTAAAATATGCCTCCACTGGAATCCACGTAAAAGATAACAGCTTTTCAATTTTTATTCAAAACTAGCTGTATGTCCTAAATTTGTCTTTTGCAGTTTCTGAACTTGAAATATGGAAATGGAATCCTGAATCTTAGTAGAAGCTAGAGCTGGATGTGTAATGACAAAGTAGATAGGCAAATATAATCACAAATAAATGCCTTGGATTTAATTTGCTGCTATTTATGGGATTGTTCTGTTTGTTATTTGTGAATATTCAGATGATTGCTGGTATTAATAAAACTATCTGGGAAGCCAGAATTCACACCAGAAGGGTTATTAATTATCCACTATTCATCACTTTTCTGTTGCAAAGTGTCAAATATTCAATCAGGGAACAGAAACAATAACCATGTGGTCAGTCATCCATCACAAATTGTACAATATCTAATAGTTGTAGTGAACAATTTGTGAGCCACACAGAGTTTGAAAATCATTCATCCAAATTACTCATAAATATCTGTAAATAATACCAACACATTTTCAGGTATCAGGAATGATTTGCAAACCAGGAAAGACCAGAATTTGCCAGCTATTCAGCTCAGTGAATACTCTTTCACCAGCTCTAATAGAAACCCTGAAAGGTTATTGACTTTTTTAGTTCTTCTTATAAATTTGTACTGATTTGGTAACTGTACAAGAAATCCGATTGGCCTTACTGGAGAATGAAGTCCTCTGGCTAGCCACAGAAGAGGTTGAACATGGATCACAGCATTGCAAACTTCGTCATACTGCCTTGATAATGTACCTCATCCCTGAACTAGAGGGACATTTGCTAGGGGTAAGGAAGTAGTTCAGAGAAATGCTTATCCAGTCTTTGCCCTCTGTGCTGCTGAAACTGTCATTTAGGGCCTGATCCAACACCTGTTGGAAAGACTCCAAATGACTTCAATGGGAATTGGATTGGGCCCCTATTGTCAATGGTCGAGATGATTTGGTGATCTGTACCTCTTCACTATTAACTGGGCTAGAATCACCAAATCTTTTCATACCAGCCACCAAACAGCTGCCTCACAGTAACAAGTTTTAGTTACACTGACATGAGTTACCTAGAGACGAAAGATCAAATTCCTTTTCCAGGGCCCTGAGTCAGCCAGTGGCCCCTCCTCCCATGTCCTACATACTATACTTCAAATTACAGTCTGGAGAGTGGGTAAACCGGTTTCTCAAAGACAAGGGACAAGCTGATGCCTACAGCCAGGTGCCACCAAAGTTGGTCTGGCAATCCCCTGCCAAGTGGCCGTTCTTTGGCAACAAAGTGGGGGCAGGAACAGATCGATCTCCATTTCAGCAAACAACAACATGGAACATCTTCCACCATGAGACTCCAGGTCTCCATCTTCATGGCTGGAAGGAATGTTATCTAGGGGTGTCCCTCAGAAAAATGCATTTCAAAGGGAGACTGGACTGTAAAAGTTAGGGGCAAAAACAACCCCAATCTCACGCATCCTATCTCTCTACCTCTCTTTTTCACCTAAGACAAAGAAACCAGTCCTTTGACTTTGGGGGTATCCTGACTTAAGAATTTGGTCAGCAATTTTGCTGGGAACATATGGTAAGTATTTTACCTTGAACCAAGACTAGCTTGTTAAGTTTTAACTACTAGGAAGCATTTTATCTTTATTTTTCTTGTAACTATTTCTGACTTTAATACTTTATACCTGGACTCACTTAAAACTTCTCTCTTTGTAGTTAAATAAACTTGTTTTATTTTTAATCTAAACTAATCCAGGGTTGTATTTAAACTGAGCTGTTTGGTAACTCCAGTTAAAGTAGCAAACTGTTGGATATTGACCCTTTACAGGGGCAACAGACCTTTAATACCTGAACTGCCCAGGACAGGGGTAGACAGTGCAGAACACACATTTTTGGGAGAATTCGGGACTGGGAGTGTTTTGAGGTCACCCTGCAAGTGGTAACCAAGGCTGGTGGAAGCCAGAGTGTGCCTGGAGTTTTGCTGACAGGCTGCTGGGGTCAGAGTTGCTGGATCAGGACTGTAGCTATACACTGACACACAGGGTGTGATCTGCATGTTGTTAGGCTGTTTGAGTGGCCCATGGTGGGAGCTACAGCAGCAAAGCATTATGAAGCACCCAAGATTGCAGGGCAGGTTGTGACACAGCCCCTCATTAGTCTGGATTGCACCCCGGAATGTGACAAGCACCCTTGTTGGCAGCCTTAACAAGTGAGGGGAAAGACTGAATGGGCACGGGGTGGGGGAGAGGATGGGGGAATTACTTTCTAAGTAGTTGCTGATCCTGCAAAGACTTATGCAGGAAAGAGGCTCCCCTCAGAGTTTCCTGCTCAGTGTTTCCATCGGGGGAGGCATTTGGGGGGCTATGGGTTTAGAAGGGGGAAGGCCTCCAGCTCCATGAGGGAGGAACCTTTCATGACTGTGGAGGCAGGAGCCACCTGCATGGATGCTGTCCTCCTCGCCACCCTGGCAGCATGTCTGCAGCAGGGTTCCTAGAAGCAACAACAGAGAGGAAGCAGGGAGCATTGATGCAATGAAAATACTGCATGAGAACTGCAGAGAACTGCCACTCCCCTGTTCTGCTCTCCAAAACTGAGCCCTGAAACCAGGAGCTCCAACAGGGGGGCTTCCATTGGGTTTTTTGGGGGAGAGGATAGGGCTTTGGAGCTGGCCGTTATGTATTTCCATACACAATGAGCAGCCATATGCTGTCAGTCCCAGTTAGTTTGTTAGATTAAGTGGGACAGAACAAGAAAGAACAAGAATAGGGTCTCCATCTGAGAGCATGGTGTGTGTCTCCGCCCTGGAACAAGCTGCAGCGGCTCTGCCTTAGAAAAGTAAAGGTGTAGTAGAGAGGAAATCAATTCAGAATGATTACTAATGCTACAAACACCACACCAGCATTCCCAAGCCTCCTTCCAGGGAGGGGAGAACCGACCACAAAGGAGATGCTCTGGACTGAAGTGAGTTGCTCCATGCCAGTGTGCTTATGCCAGTTAACAGAGCAGAAATCTGGCTCTGACTATTCAGTCAAAGGTCTAACTGAATAAAAACACCCTTGCCCTGTAGCTCTCCAAACTCTGGCACTGGCAGACAGCAAGGGGAGTGAGTTCCAAAGGTTTATGTATTAAATTCCCTAGCTGGCTGCTGTACAGCCAGTCCCACTGCCAATCAGACAGCTCTGATAGATAGTGTTCATGGAGAGTAGTAGACTGATCAGAAGGATGCTGCCAGCCCCCGACTAGCTAGGTATTTCTCATTCATTGCTCTTCTTGATTAGAGGGAATGAAGTGCTTGCAGGAACCACAAGCCAAGTAATTTACGGTTAACAGATTTCTCTATACATTTCTGAGGCATACACAGTAGTTGGAAGGCTTCCAATATTAGCCTAGGGAATTTATCAGCTTGAAAACAAGCAACTGGCACATTTTCTGTTTATTTTGTATTTCTCAGGGTTACAACACAAATTTCTCAACTTCATGAACTCTCCAGAAGAACTAAAAGTTCAGTGGAGTTGGCCTTTTCCTTCCTTCCTTTCCTAACCATCCTTTTCTCCTCCTCTAATTCTGAAATGTCTGAGCATACCCAGAACCTCACCTAGAGGACTCTGCCATTGGCATAAGCAGGATCTGGAAAAGTCAGGCCTATACCCTTCAGTTCTCAAACTGGGAGTTGCAATCCAACCGCTAGGAAATATTTCACACTTGAAATATTAGTGCTTTCTCCATTTGTCTGTCTGTCTAATGTGCCCATATCTTCGCTAACTCTTGTGGGGAACTGCATAGGCTGGGGGATTGTCGAAGGAGTCTATAGGAATTAAGGCCCCCAAACCACCAAGATAAATACGATTTGGGTGTCTAAATCCTTTGGGTTCCTTTGGAAACACTGGCCCGAGAACATCTGATTATGTAAAATTTCTATTGTGCTCTTGTGCCTGTATCAGAAAGGGAGTTTGGATGTTTTATGTTAAGGTACAGCTGAAAGTGTTTTACCTGTTGGGATTTGCGGTCATGTCTCCTTCCCAAATGTCTTCATTTATCCTGTAAGCATTGCTGACATCAGTAACCCCTAAAATATGCAAGCAGCTACAGTCTGTATGCTGCTGTGTTAATAATGTAACCTTCCATAGCATGAAATATACAGAACACTAATGGTCTGAGCTCAGGTTTTGGCAGGTAGATGAAGGAGGAATTAATTGTAAGCAACATTTAAAAAGTTAGATGTCTCTCTGTGATGCTGTGTATAAGAAAGATGACCATTTGTATCATTGTTACCATTGTTACACAATTATCATAAATCTTGTACAAAGTATGACATGTAAGGTATCAATAGAAAAGTTATGATTTGCTAAGTATGATTATCAGCCCACACCACTTCCTGCAGCTCCCACTGGCCGGGAACGGCAAACCACGGCCACTGGGAGCTGTGGGCGGCCGTCCCTGCGGACGGTCAATGTAAACAATGTAAACAAACTGTCTTGCGGCCCACCAGTGGATTACTGTGACTGGCTGTGTGTGGCCCATGAGCTGCAGCTTGTCCACCACTGCCTCAGACAGTGTGGAGCCAATGCTCACCCCCTCTGATTCAGCAAAACACATATGGGCATGTGATATGCTCATGTGACCCTAGATTCCATCTTGGGCCAGTAACTTTCCATTCACCAGGAGTGTGAGCTTTATTTTGGACAGTAAATTTCCAGGCACATGGCAAAGGATCTAAAAGACACCCAAGACACCTCCATTTTGCCTCTTTCTGATGCTCTAACTTCTCTGGACTGTGGACTTACAACAAAAAAGGACTATTTTGAATTATGGACTGAGGACCTTCCAATCTTTTGGAAGTTACCAGAGAGACTTTTTGCAATCCAGCAGACTATTCCATCACTGCTACAATCCTGAGCTAAGGACTTTTCAATCATTTGTATGTGTATGATCTATTAAACATGTATAACTCTTCTTTTCTTTTTTAATAAATCTTTAGTTCGTTTACTAAGGATTGGCTGACAGCATGATATTTGAGTCAGATCTGAAATGTATATTGACGTGGGGGTAAGTGTCTGATCTCTTGGGACTTGTAGAACCTCGTATATGATGAATTAGGTTTTCAGTAACCCCTCACTATATTAGACCTGTTTGTCTCGCTGGGAGCCAACGGCTGGAATGCCTAAAAGGGACTGTGTTTGGCTTCTGGTTATCCAGTGTGGTACTTCAGAAGCTCTTTTGTTACTGGTTTGGTGAATTTAATTATAGAATAAACCCTCAGTTGTGGGGATTGTCTGCCCTGATTCTTGCAGTCTGTCCTGATTGTGGCATTCTCAGTGTGGTCCATTCCAGGCACCCAGTCACATTCTCCCTATCATCAATCCAAGTAACAGCATACAGAAATAAAGTTATTTGGCTCCTTCTATCATATGCAGCAGAATCTCAAAGGATGTAGAAAGGAAACACAAAGCCCACCTTGATATTTAATTAGTTATAAATGACTGGCGATTTGCAGGTGGTCAGACTCAGGTGATATATTTTACTAATGACGACAAACACTTAGGCATACATTTTCAAAAATGACTAGTGATGTTGAGTGTCTCGGTTCTTGGGTACCCAAACAGAGACACTGTCACAGAGCGGTCTGCTCCTTTAAGGGCCGGGGGAGCAGCCAGCCCTCGTCTGGGAGAGCAGCTGAACAGGCAGGTGCTGGGACTCATCTGACCTAGCCGGACAACATCAAGGAATTGGGGCTGATGAGTCTCAGCTGGAGGATATAAATGAGGGAGCCTGGAAGTAGACAGGAGAGGCCTGGGAGCAGACTGTCCTGGGACTGCAGTAGAGGTCTGTGAGAGGGTGAGTGGTCTCCCTGTCTCATCTCCCCCAATTGGAAAGGGTCTTGCTGCTGACAGTGAGAGAACCCCACAAGATAGGTGGGGAACAGGGTCATTACTTTTTGTTGTTCTTCCATGTTTCCTTTTTTTTTAATGTGAGAATAAATAGGGCATTGAAGTAAGGGCTACACACTGAACTGGGCATGGTGGCTTGATTTCCCCATGCTGATGATTAAGCCTACCAGCCTATGGACAGCTTAAAGGGGGCCAATGAAAACCTCCCTGATAGGTTGCAAATTGGGCATTCAAAACCACTAGTTACCTTTGACAATGTAGGCCTTGATTTTTAGGGCTGACCTTTAGCAGAAATGGGTTGAGAGCAATTTAGAACATGCAGTTACATTCATAAGGAGCTGCTTGAGTATGCATCTGATGAAGTGAGCTGTAAGGTGCCACAAGTACTCCTTGTCTTTTTGTGCATATAGACTAACACGGCTGTTACTCTGAAACCATTCATAAGTTGTTCATCCCAAAGTATGATCTTACCCTAGGTTTGTTTTACATTCCTAGTGTACTTAGCTGGGGCTGCTATTTGTGTTTGCTTATTTAATTTTTATTCCAATTTTTTCCCATAAATACTAAAACTCAAATGCTGATGAAGTTATTTGTTTAATTCAGTAAGCTTTCTTTATCTGTACGGTGACTGGAGGTGAGGGCTCTGTACATCTGTGTTCTTGTTAGTACCTTGTGAAGTAAATTAACTACCATATTTTATATAGCAAATTCCCTAAGAGTTTTTAAATCTTCATCTTAGTAGCTTATTATGAAAATGCAATAAATAAAGTAATTCACCATTACACAATTTTTGCTGTGTACTACCGAGAGATGTCTCGTGTGCCCCAGGGGTATGCGTACCACAGTTTGTACTAGAGTAAAATACTTATAATGGGGCAGATTGTGCCAGTTTACAGATGTATATTCAAGAATTTGCCATCAGAGGCAACAGAGTTCTGTTTAAAAACTGGTTGCACATTATGGCTCCATGTTACTACATGTACTAGCAACAGCAGAGGGCCTGATCGGTCTACTGCAGGGTATGAGTAACTCCTCATCGCCTTCCCTTTAGCAGGTCAGCACTCACACAAAGATATGAAATGGAAGATAAAAGAAGTGGCAAGAGTCAAGGAGCCAAATTCTACTCTTAATCACACCAGTATAATATTGGAATAAGTCAATAGTTTTTAATTTACAGCAGCATTTGGCCCAATGGATATGCAACGATTTTTATTTTAATGTGACCAAAGTGCTGTAATGGCTTAATCCTGCTCTACTGACTTCAGGTATTAGGTCAATGATGAGGGCTTGTGAAACTCTCAACCTACATATCCAGACTTGAAAAAGTTTTCTATGTACAGAATTTCCTTTGTCTCTGAGAGGAACTCCACACTTGGAGGGCTTGCAGGTGCGGCCCCTAATTTTCTGTACTGAATTATTTGTTTCACCAGACCTAAAACAGGAAGCAGCAATGGTTTACCGCATGGTTTCATTGTATCTTCTGTGAGTGCCTCTATGTATTTTGTTGAAATGCAGTTTCCTACAGCAGTGCTGCTCAGTGGATCTTAACAGCTGTCAGCAGCAACTCAAGGAGTAGCTGAGTGGGATTGCTTTGCCCAGTAGCAGCAGAACACACTTTCAAAAAAGATTAATAATGTTTAAGGCCAGAAGGGACCATTGTGATCATCTACCCTGATCTCCTGTATAACACAGGCCAAGGGGACTTTCCTGCATCACTTCATGTTTGCACAAGCTCATAGAAAGACTATGCTAAAGCAATGCACTGGTCTCCATAAACTGATACCAACCCGTGGATCTGACGCATGGAATACAAATCTAAACACAGCTCAGGAAGGAGGGAGACTGCCACTGAAATTGTACAAAAATGTATAATTTCATAAGTGAAGTGAAAATCCTTCCCTGGGGCTTCACCTTGAGGCAGTGGGAAGGCTTTTGTGAGCTATGCAGGTGTGAGTTTTAACTCTTGCTATGGCCACCCAAGCCAGACAGGTCAAAGAGAAGGGATCAGACAAAAAGCAGTCCACTGATCCCCCCCCCAGGGTGTGGGTTGAGCAACTGGCCAACAGCCTAAGCTCGTAAGTTATGGAATCACAACAAGGTGACTGTTCTGGCAAACAGCCTGATCCATAGGGATGGCAGAGCTTGTTTATGTCCTCAGTGATGTCTGACAGCGCACGGAGGATTCAGACTCAGAAAGCAAAAATATCCCCAAAGAACGCAACTTACTTTCTTCGTCTCTCTTAATACAGCCAAGAAAAAAGAACAGGAATATAAATAGGTGTATATAAAAACCATTGGTGTGCATGGTGCTTTATCAACACATATAAGAAGGAAAAGTCTCTTTCACAAGGAGATTGCCATCTGTTAGACAGCTAGTGCACAAAAGCAATAGCAAGACTGGGGCAGCTTTCCCTTCTTTGCATGACACAGTGTAAAAGAATTTATTTGGGGAAATTGTCATTGCATAGCTGTGTGTGACTGGATTTGTGTCCTTTTGAAAGGGTAACTTTTTTTTTGTAGCTCACTTTGTGTTTCGTTTCTTCTAAAATAGATGCACAGTAACAAAAGATGCAATATATGGTAGTATGGTGCCCTCTGGTGGATATTCGAGTTATAAGCACCTACGGTTTTATCGCCACTGCCCAGTGATGCCACAACATTGCCAGATGTCCTGTATTGCTTAGAACCGTAAGTTAACAATGTAGCATTTCACTGATTTAAAAAAAAACTAAAAATCTTGTAATGCGCTATACAGTGCCTGTAAAGATTGTATCACACAGACTATAGAATAACCATTAAGCTCCTATAGATCTTTCTAGAGCAGCGAGTTTGGATTAATGTTAATGCTTTTAAGTGTGCGGGGCCATAGGCAGCACTGATGTAACTTCAAGGACTTCCATGTTTAGTTCAACTTAGCAATTTGAACTATAACATATGTGCTGAAACCCTAATTTTAGGCACCCAAAGTTGAAAATCTGGATGTCTGTTTTAATTAACCCACCAGAGAAGGGGAAAAAAAAAAAAAAGAAAAGAAAAAGGGGGAGGGAGGAATAAATTCTCAGGACATTGAGAGTCATAATTAATGTTTGCAAAGTGCTGCAAGATCCAGAAATAGAAGACCTAAGGGCCAGATTTTTAAAGGTATTTAGGCACCTAAAGATGAAGCTAGGTACAAAAAGGGGATTTTCAAAAGTACATAAGCATATTACTCCTATTAAAATCAATGAGCGTTAGGCACCTGGGTGCTTTTGAAAAACTCACTAGATGCACCTGCAGGCATCTTTAAACATTTAGCTTTAAGCGTAAAGTATTATTCATTACTAAGACCCTATTCCACCATCCTGCCTCATGCTCACTAGTACCGATGGGCACCCAAGCCTGAAAATTGTGGACCTATGTGGTTTTTTCTCAAGTTTGCATTCATCAGCAGCAGCCCTCCGGAGTCATGCCTCCCAGTCCCCTGCTTTTATCGCTAGACCATGCTCCCTCTCTCACTTGAAGTGTTTCATGAATATGGCCAGTGAGCATCTTTCAGGAATAACAGTGCGTTTTATAATAAAATAAATACAGGCAAGCTAAGGAGGTTTCCTCAGAGGCTCAGGAAGTTTCTTGTCACTTCCTCCCATTAAAGGTTGAGTTTGTAATCGATGAGAGGGATTTCCAGTTATGTGCCAGTAGCCTGATGGCACCCTTTAAGAGCGGAGAAGAAAGAGCAGCCTGCAGCTGAAGATGTGCTCTTTGCAGGATTAGGCCGTAAAATCCTTGTCTTTAAAACCTGACATACCAGCAGACCTAAATATCACAGGGGTTGGGAACCAGTGAGCTCCTCAGTTTGAATGTAATTCATATCAAACCAATGAGCAAATTGTTGTCTGGCTTGTGCCATCTTCCCATATCATGGCTAGCAGTGTGAGGAGGGAAGCAGACTCCACAGAGCCCACTCCCAACACTCGCACTGATAATGGGGGGGCACAGGAGGGGAGGTATATATCAACTTGGCTCTGTCACCAAGTCCAACCTATGGCATAGCTGTACCAGCACATTGGACAGTGTAAGCTGTTTATAGCTGGTGCACATTAACCTTTCCCAGAGCAGTGGGGAAATGTAGGTTTAAACTAGTGTAAATGGCAGATTCTCTATAACTTGACATCTTTAAATCCTGATTTGAGGGCTTCAGTACCTCAGCCAGAGGTTAGAGGTCTATTACAGGAGTGGGTGGGTGAGATTCTACGGCTTGCAATGTGCAGGAGGAGGTCAGACTAGATGATCACGATGGTCCCTTGTGACCATAGAGTCTGAGTCTAAGAGGAGAGGTTGCAACTCTCCCAGTTCTGGTCTTCCTCCTGGGTTCTTCCATGATCAGTGCAGCAACATGCTGCCCCTTGCTCTGGGTGGGTCATATAGTCACTATCTAGCCCTAAGCCATATCTCTCCACCTAGTCCTAGTGTACATAAAGTCCCCACAGTCCCTTCTTGGACATAGCTCATGTTTTGTATTTCTTCATTGTGGGGCACACTGCAGATTTAAATAACATTTAAGCCTCATTGGTAATATTTCTTGTGCTCATTAATATCCTGAGGGGCCAAACTATTGTTCAAATCTTCAATTAAAGTAACCATGATTTAAAACCAAGTAATCTGAGATGTTTTTCCTTTACTGGAGATGCCCTCATGCATCAGGATTAGACTCTAGTTTTCTATAGTGAGACTTCACGTATAACACGTGTTGTACTCAGTAAACAAGATATAAAAAGTAGATATTATAGCTGCTGAGTAGAGATCTATAAAGGGACCGTTTCATTCTTCATGAAATGGTTGCTTCTGAAATTGTGCTTTCAAATCCAATGCATTATTCAGTAACCACGTATGCCCCCCTCCACACCCGCAAAACCCAAAGGTTTTGGAGTACACTTTCCATGTGAAGCACCCTAGCAGATCTGACTGAAGTGTTATAAACGGAGGCCTACATTTTTCCAAAATGGACACCCAAACATGGGGCATCAAAAATCACATTTTAAAATTAAATAAATAAATTGTCTCAGTCAGATTTTCTGATATATAACACAAATTTTATAATTAGATCTGGTCAGAAAAAAAATGTCCACCAAAACTTTTCAATTTTTGCATTTTCAATGGAAACAACATTTCCCACAGAAAGCAGATCCTTCTTGTAACTGAAATCCCAATTTGGAAAGTTTTTTTTGACCAGTTCTATTTATAATCCCAGGAAATCTAAAGTTAAGGTTAATCTTAAAAGAAACATAACTATGCTAAGATGTAGAAATGCAGATAGATCACCCAAACAAGCTTAACTCTGCCCTATACTAACCATGTAATTATGGTTAGGACACTTTAGTGTGTTTAGTCCCAGCTTACATGAAACTGACTTTTAAAGAATTTTAGATTTTTTTTCTTCTGTTTTTTCCCTCATGGTGTCACTATGGGGCAGAGAGAGCTGGATTTCCACATGCGTATGGCATGCATGATTGGACCCTCACATCTCTACAATCAGAGACAGATTAAGATTTATTAGGGTCCTGTACACACAGAATATTTGGCCCCCCCAAAACCCCAGTGGCCCCAGACCTGGTGGGGGATGCAGCAAGAGGGTCATGCCCACCCACTTTTCAACATGGGCATAATAGCCTTGGCCAGGTGTGGAGGAGCAGCAGGGGCTGCAGTTTGCGGTAGTGGGCTGAGATGGGCCTTAGCCCTCACCTTGCCACAGTGCTCCACCCCTGCTCCTCCTCTTCCCCCAAGACTCCGCCCCCTAGCTAGGCTGGAAGCCCAGGCTGCTGTGGGGGGCCCCAGACTACTTGTTTATAAAAGGTAGTGTTGATTGAATCTGAGTTCAACCAGCTGCCAGGATAGAAACTCCTGGGAAAGATTAATGGACGAGAAGAAGAGAAAGATCTGTGGCCTAATTTTCTGCTGGTGCAAACTGGTGAGTCTCCATTGACCTCAATATAACTGTGCCAATTTAAACCAACAGAGTTTGTCCCTTGGCTTTTAAAAGGTGTCCTTTCGTTTTGCTTCTGGTCCATCTCTGAAAAAGAGATCCTGATGCTGCATTGTTATTGGTACATAAAACATGAGGTGATTTAACAATAACAATTGTGTCACGAGTTTATTTGCTGAAAAGCGGTTTTCATGGACGCCAGCACAAAGATCGCATATGGTTTCAAAATGATCATTCTTTCTTCTGTAAATAAAGCAAAAACTTAAACAAAAAAAACAAAGTAGCTTAGAAATCACTTTTGCATTCTCATTTGCTGAGAGTATTGATTAGTCAGGGCTGATTTGACTCTAAAGGTCTCACAGCCTCCCCACATTGACATGCTAAGCTGGCAGACTGGTTAAAAACAGATAGGAAAAAATTAATTCTGTATATATTAAAAAAAAAAAATCATTCTAGCAATCAATCACAATCTTTCCTTTGGTCCCTTTCATCATCTAAATGGCCCTTATGACCAGGCCACAAATCTTACAGGGATTGGGTGGGGGGAAACAGCTGCATATTTAATTTGAATACAGGGGTCGATTCACAAAGGCTGTGAGTTGTTACAACCCCAGCTATAGTGCCATGGCTCTTAAGTTCAAGCTGTAAATAGCTCACACTTTTTGCTTTGGAGGTCCCCAGTTCAATCTCTGATATGCCAGCCAAAAGGACAGTCATCATAAGTACTTACGGATACCTACATACTGCAGCAGCTGTTTAACGGCACAAATTCCCTGGATCTTGGGGACTCTCCAATGAGAGAGGCCTTGTTCCTAAAGATGAGAGAAATCTTTCACTGGATAATGATGATGATAATGGAGATATGAACAAATTTGGAATCATAAATGTCAGGATATATTAATTAGTTTTGAATCAGTGCAGGTAGAAATGGGACAGAAGGAAGGGGGAGAAGAAAAGAGAAGGCAGCCAAAAAGGCAATAATGCCTAGCTCCTATTTTGCACTTTTCACAGAGAGATCTGAAAATACTTTACAAAGAAATGCAATGTCTCCATCAGTGCCCTTTTATAGATGGGGGAAGCTGAGGCACTACAGAGGTGAAGTGACTGGTTCAGGGTCATGTATCACCTCATCATCAGAACTGAGACTAGAACCATAGGGTGAAATCTTACCCTGGTTAAAGTCAATAGGCATTTTACTATAGACTTCCAGGCAGCCAGGATTTCAACCCATGTCTGCTGATTCTCAGTCTAGACTGCCAGATCATACTGCCTTAGGCCCCAGTCCTGCGATCAACTGTGCACAAGCATAGAGATAAAAGTCAATTCTGTTTAAGCTAATTCAGAATGGTCAAAAGATGTTCTAAAAAGGCACTATAATAAGGAGGAAGAATCCCCAGGTTTTAACCTCATTGGCTTAAAAGCTAACCTTCAGACAAGTGAGTCCCAGTTCTACTTACAGTTACACCAATGTAATTTGCAACAGAATTTGTGAAGTAAATTGAAGATCTAGGGCCAAATTCTGCATTTGAGTTATACCCATGCAGTCCCATTGCTTCTAGCTGGGTTGCATGAGGTATAAATCGGCACAGAATTTGTCCCAGAAAAGAGAAATGTTTTCCATAAATAGTCTGTTCAAAGCACGCTATGATATCTCCATAGATAATAGCAAAGAAAGGAATTTTGTTCTGAGCAAAGGGAACAGTGATGAGAAGAAATCTCATTCCAAGTAGAAAGCTTTCTACTTGGTTACCATGCAATCTAATCCTGACAGTGCACCAGACTTGAAAAATGACATCCCCATCTCCAAGAATTGAAAGGTGTCAGAAACAGCAGCCATTCTGTTCTTTGGTCTAAAGCAATTATGAGCTCCTCACATACTCTAAAACAAGAATTGATTTTCATTTCTAGATTATCAAGATGTGGGAGCAAGTAGGTCAGGAAATCTGACCCTCTCATAACCTTGTGGATTGGATTGTTCTCAAACCTGTTCAATACTGAAAAGAATTGTTTAGGGGGAAAAATCCTTCTGTCATACTATGTGCCCCCTTGAAATCTCAGGGCCTCTTGCTGTCATACCTCTTCCTGCTTCATAATGTCCTGAAATAAAGATATATAGTTTAAGGTGTTTCTTTAAGAGGGAGCCAAATGCTAATGCATGACTATCAGATAGAGGAGGCTAAAACTACAGCAGCAGGGAGGAATTCTGGGTCAGGAAAGGGGGTGGCCCAGAAGCTGTGAGGACAGAAACAAAACCTGGCTTTTCAGGGAACCCCAGACTTGCTCATATCAGACCTGTGCTGCTGACTTTCACTGGCACCATATGTCTCATCTACCCAGTAGTACTATACTGTGTTATAATAATGCTACATTTATACAGCATCTTTAATTGCAAAGAAGATCCCAAAACACAGTGCAAACTTATGCCCTGATTCTGCTCCCATTTAATTCAATGGACGTTTTACCATTGATTCCCTTGGGAGCAGGATCTAGCCCTTAAACTGAAATACAAACTATTTTAGTTACCCACCACTGAAATTCAGCCACTTCTGGGTGAAATGACACAGATTTTTAGTAGCACTCATTAACACAAATATTTAATGACCGGTTTCAGAGTAGCAGCTGTGTTAGTCTGTATCCGTAAAAAGAAAAGGAGGACTTGTGGCACCTTACAGACTAACAAACGTATTTGAGCATAAGCTTCCGTGAGCTACAGCTCACTTCATCAGATGGATCCGATGAAGTGAGCTGTAGCTCACGAAAGCTTATGCTCAAATACGTTTGTTAGTCTGTAAGGTGCCACAAGTCCTCCTCCTTTTCTTTTTACAAATATTTAAAGGACAGGATTAAAAAAATATATTATCCAAACTATAACTACAGGCTGGTTTAGTTAGGGCAGAATGCAATTGTTAAGTTTGAATTGGGCCAACACAATCTATTTGTGTTCCACATCTGCAAGAAAAGTAAGTGAGGATATATGGAGAGCTAATGGGAAGAGACATAAGAACACCTATATGCATATAGGTTCAGTGTAGCCATGCAGAGAGCAAAGGAACAACAAAACATACAGATGGTTTACAAGTTCAGAAAGAATGTAGCCGATAACCAGAATTTCAGACCATAGCACAAACAATTGCTTTATTTTAGCTCCATTTTTAAAACTAATGTGCTTCCCTGAAATTAGAACCAAGAAAAGGCCATTTTACTTTTGTCGTGTTCTACTGGTGAGTTAAATCAGGAAAGATTCAAAATAAAAACAGCACCTAACAGGAGATCCCTGCTGATGATTTTCAATCTGTTTAGCGCTAGCCTTCGAATTTAGAAAGCTAAAGTGAAATCGTCTAAGAACAGACCACATTCAAGCTAATAAATAAATGCAAATGTTTTGTTTTTAGGATAAAGAACTCCAAAACAGGAAACTAAAGCACAATGGCTCTGCATGAATAAATGCTATAAAATTAGGGCAGGCAGCTGGCAAATCATTAATTAACAGTAGTAATGGTCTCAAACTAGTGCTCTGGGGACTCCACAGGAAATAGGAAGTACAAGTATGCTGGCCTGGTTTCAGTTATGCATGTGACCTGGTTTCTTTTTCATAAATGATAAGAAAAAAATGCATGCCTGATCCACAGTATCACACCAAACATCACCAGCAGCTTTTGAGATAACACATAATGAACGAGTCACAGCACAGAAAGCTTTCTGTAAGCATTCCCCCAAACCAGGCAAATGCAAAATGTATTCTAGGATACTAAGCATACCGTGCTGGATAATTAAAGTCATCATAAGGACCATTATAGAGAAAACCAATCTTAACAAAAATTGTAGTACTGGGACTTTTATTTACATTTCAGCCTAATTTTTACCTACCAGATGATTCATATTGTTTTCCAAAATGTCTCCAGATATGTCAAGTGAATAGCACCATGCTTAAGTGCTCAGCTACTATGCAAATGAGAGATACTCTCAAGATTTATATGTGAATTACAGCCTCTTTTAGTAAATTAATTCAATGACAGCAGAAGGCGTACTGTCTCTGTGAAACATATGGAGAAAATATTGGTTCATAACAAATTTATTGCTGTAACCGACTTAACATGTCCAATAATTATTATACTTCTCCATGTTGCTGATAAGTTTATATTGTGTATTGAAGATTTGATTCACTATTAACACAAGCTATATCTGCAGGGAAAAGCCAATAATCACTGTAGTTTAAAATCTGTACTCTCATACTTCTAAGAGTGAGCGCTGTTGAAATACAGAATATTCTCCATACTGAATGATGGAAGTACCAATATTTGAGTCATGGGTAAAGCACTGAAAAATATACAAGAGGGACCAACCTTTGTTGGTAAGGGATGGACTAAATGACTTAAGTCTTACATTTTTCTCTTTCTTCCTTATGGGAAAATCCTACCCTGACAATCTGGAGCTGTAAAGGCTGAAGGAGCAGAGTGTGGTGGATCCCAGAGTCATCCTGCTGGTGAATGGCACCACGACTCAAGGCAAGCAGGGAGGGAAGTGTGCTCTGAGGAAAGAGGCTCACTTTGCTACTGTCCTTCTTAAGAGAAGCATGGACCTCCACCTATATGGGCTGCAAAATACTGCATACAAGCATAGCAGGAGGGGACTATGTTGCCAAACAGTTTGAGCACATCCCCTTGGGGCCATGATGTACCAATCAGAGTGGTAGCTGATCTCTCAACTCAGTACTTATTTTAGTTCAAGATTAGAAACATATCCTGTTACTGCTTGAAGGGAAAGACTTCCTGTGCTCTCTTCCCCCATGCCCTTGTCCCCCAGTAGAGGACCTGCCTAGCAGAAAGCAGGTTTTTGTCTTATGATTCTGTAGGCCAAATCCTTAGCCAGACTCACTGCTGAGTAGTTCTAGGGAATTTCATGGGAGCTACTGTTGGAGTGGAAAGAATTCTCTCCCTTGGCCACTGAGGGATAGATTTTTTTAAAGGTATTTAGGTGCCTAAAGGTGCAGATAGGCACCTCATGGAATTTTCAGAAGTGCCTAGACACCTAATTCTCATTAATTTCAATACAGCCCGTGGCTGCTACTGCAACCCGCTGTACATGAGAATGTATGAAGGAGGAAAGTAGCCAGTGGATTCATGTTAGTAGTAAAACCACCAGCCCTGCTGCCCTCACTCTTTTCTGACCCCCAAAGACCCTTGCAGGGAGACTACATGGAGCACAGCTCAATGAGCTGCAGGAGGTCAGGATCCTTGCCTCCCCTTCTGCAACCAAAACACACTGGTTCCATTGGGCCTTGGCCCTCTGCAGATGTTGAGTGTGTGTTTTGGGTTAGCAGAGGGGGCTGGGGTTTGCCCTTTTGTCTTCACTTACATCTATTTCTCTGTAATTGTAAGTAGGTTCTATTTGATACAGCTTCCCACATGGATGTTGATACACTGTGGAGCTGTTCTGTAACCAAGAAAAATGACTCATGACCAGGTTAAGGTCACCTCCTGTTCATATGGGGGGAGATGCTGGAATGAAATAATGTAGTTAGTGTATCTCTAAGGCAAAGTTCCACTTGCTTCCTCTGCACCGGTTTCTTATTTCTCCTTCTGTTGCCATGCGATTTAAGTGGACCAGCCCTCAGGAGCTGCATTCCAGCATTGGTGTATTCACTAAAGACACCTGTTTCATGGCATACAAACAGAGAAGCTAGATAAAAACATGTAATACTTCTCCTGGAAGGCTGAAATGTAAAACTACTTTATTTCTTAGAATTCCAGATAAAACATAGGAACCCCAAATCAGAGAGGAACAAAGTAGGCTGCTTCCTAAAATAGAGACACAGCTCACCCCTACCTTATTATAGGCTGTTTGTAGGCTGACTGGCCCAGATCCTATGGTTCTGTAGAGAACTGCCTAGCCTGCAAGTAGTACACGGAAAACCCCCAAGTATTTACAGTGCTTACAATTTCAATACATTACACATATTAAATAATTGAGGGACTGCATGCAATGCTTCACTCCTTCTGCACCAAGTAGCAATAAAACTCTATTGCTCTTGAAGGCAGAATCACCTGAAAACCAGCATTCAAGCCTCAAAACAGTCTCAGGAAGTTAGATGGGATGTCTACAAAAAATATACAGAAGCTAACCCTGCCATATGAACTACTTCTAGTTTTATGCTTTAACACAGAGGGCTACTGACTATCTTAAACACTTTATCATATATCACCCCAAGCCTTTTTCTGGAATACATCACAATGCAAAGATCTTACTAAGTATTTTATTCATAAGGAAGATAATGCTTGTGAAGGAAGTTTTGGTGTATTTCATTTATGAATCTGGAAAGGTATAAGGACAATCAGTATTATGAAAGAGTTACTCAACCCTACCATGAGAGGTAATGTGGTGGGGGTTCCCAGACAACAGTCAGCTCATTGTCTGATACATATTGTAGCATTATGTGGATGCATCATAATCAAATATGCATTGTCTATTGAGGAGTGCTATGTCAGCCACAATGCCACAGTTGATGGTGTAACACTAGGCATCATGTAGTGACGTTCCCAGATCTGACTTAATCCTACGAATCCTGGAATCTTTTGGATGTCCCTGTGGGTAGTGTTAAGATGTACACCACTTCACATGTTGATGGGGAGTTTGAAAGCAGTGTGTGCTGGAGTGTTTTTTTTTCCACCCATGAAACATGGCCAAAGAGCATGCAATGCCACTTTTGGATATAATGACCGATTGGAAGGAAGGCCAGATCTCTGCGAGACTGACATTCTGCACAAAGTCAAATCATGTTATGCTAAAAATTTGATGCTGACAGTACACATGGAATGCCTCTAGCCATTCCAAGTCTGCCTGTAAAGAGGGTCCAGGTTTCTGACCATATAGCAATGCAGGTAGCAAACAGGTTTGATAGATCCTGAACTTTGTCTCGGCACAAAGATACTTTTGCCTCCATAAGCAAGACATGGGCTTCGATGAATATGTCTTGCCACCTCTTGCATGAAGAACATCTGGATGGGTGGATGGATGAGCAACTCCAAAAGGGAATAGAAAATAAGGAAGACAAAAGAGAGTGGAATGGCACAAAGTAAGTGAAATCAATTTGTAAACTTGATGTAAGTGGGTGCAATTCCATTGCCAATTGAATTATAACAGAATTCTACCCTGATTTATGCCTTCATTAATGGAGAATAAAACAGGTCTAATCTGGCCCCTAAAGTTTTGAAATAGCTTTGAAAAATCACATTCACAGATAAGATTCCAGTGCATCTAGCTTATTCAGCTGATTTGAATAGAAGGACCATTTGTTGCCCTTAAAAAGTACTTCAAAATGAAAAAGAAAACTTGTTGAACAATTTCTACAATGTGTTTTGCACAAACCTATTATACTTCAGGTTTTCTGCACTTTATCTCTTCACACTAGATCTTCTGTGGTTAATACTAGCAAAAATCAGCATCCTTTTGTAAGTTTGAGTTTGTCTGATTCTCTCATGTAACATACATGGTTAATCAATAGCATATGCATAGGGTTTCTGAGTTTAGGTTTCAATCAATAAGCACGAATAAAGCACCATGATTTAAAAAAAAGAAAACAGTGTTGGAAATGGTTATTTGTATCTAAGGGCTTATTTACATAGAGCAGAAATGTCGACTCTGGGGCTCCGATGTCTAACTTATTGGGCAGTAATTGTTCTGTGTAGACACTGCTTATGTGCACTAAAGGTTCCCTAGTGTGCTTTAATGTAATGTTATTTGAGAAGTACTACATTAAAACATCCTAGGGAACTTACGAAGAGTTTATACTACTCTACTGAGTAATATATATAATACACATTACTCATGATAGTACTTATAAAGAAAAACCCTTAAAAACCCCTGATTTTTGGGCACCTATACAAAACTCAAATTGCTAAAAAATAAACCCTGAAAAATGAAATTAATAAACCCCTCAAAACAGAATCCCTATGTATGCAGGACCACTTTTCCTTATGTCTGTCCTTTAGTAACAGTTCCCCATTCAAGAGTCCAGTGTTGTTTAATAATACTGTGTACTTCTCTAGCATCTTTCAGCAATGGATCTCAGAATGGTTCTTATAAATCTGTTAACCAGTTAACACCTGTGGGGTAGGTATTAGTGTACCCACTTTACAAGCTTATAAACTGAGACAGAGGTAATGAGTTGTTTCAGGCCACAAGCGGTTACACTTTTCTCATGCCCTAACCATTAGGTGATATTGTCTCCTGGAACAAGTGGTAGTTTCAAGTGGACTGTACAAATGATTTTTAATCTTCATTCTTTCTAGATTTGTATTTTGGGGTTTGCAACTAATATTCTCTAAAGCTGGCAGTATTTTGATCAATGTTCTGTGCTGTCATGCAGGAAGTGATGTTATTCTCTAGAAGCTAATGAGGCAAGCATATTTTTGTGCTTTTCCTTACACACGGTACATAGTAGTACTGTAGCCTTACAAGAGACTGCCCATCCTTGTGGTTACAGAATGACTCTTGCAACTGCAGGTGGTGCTGAAGGTGGAAATGGAAATAGACATGTGTGAAAGGGATGGGATGGGATAGGATTATTAGGTGTTATTATTATTTATTTATATTACCATAGAACCTGGGAGCCCCAGTCATGATCCAGGATACCATTGTGCTAAATACTGTACAAATATAGAATAAAAAGACAGTCCCTGCCCCAAAGAGCTTACAGTTATACTGAGTTGTGGGAGGAAAATGGCCCAAAATGAGAGAAGTGTGAAAGATCTAATACCTAAATTAGTAAATCCTCATTGCTGAAGTAGGTGATCTAGGGAAATCCATTCTTGGAACTCTGAAATCTCTGTCATAAATTATAATTAATAGTATATGAGGAAACCATAAGTGATCTCCTTTTTCCTTCCAAGTGAGGAGCTATTTTACATACTGTAATTTGTCAAATAAAAATGAGAATTAAAATCTACTTTTCAAATACACATATAATCACTGAACCTCAGTCAGGAAGATTCAGTATATTCAGCATTTGGGCAAATTGCAATAACTGTAATATGGAGGCAAAAAACCTCAATGGTTGATATGCTTGATTACGCTCTGGTATTACTTTAAGTATAATGCATAATTCTTTTAGGATCTGATCAGATACCCATTGGAGTCGGTGGAAAGATTCCCATTATCTTCAGTGGGCTTTGCATCAGACTCTGAATGAACCATGGCATGCAGTGATTTATGATATTCTAGACTGAAATTGTAGTCCTAGGAACATAAGAATTGCCATAACAAATCATAACAGTGATTTATGTAGCCCAGTGTTCTGTCTTGGACAGGGGCCGGTTCCAGATACTTCAGAGAAAGGGGCAAGTAACTTTACAATTATGGAATAATCTGCTTATAAGGCACATTTCTTTCTAACCATATGCATCTTGTATATGTCCTATGGCTTGCACTCTGAAGTATGAATG
Source organism: Lepidochelys kempii (assembly GCF_965140285.1). NCBI lineage: Eukaryota > Metazoa > Chordata > Testudines > Cheloniidae > Lepidochelys > Lepidochelys kempii. The sequence goes on from NC_136381.1 coordinate 208,644,038, forward strand.
TTTATATCCCTTATAAATTCTTTTACTACCCATTTTAACTGTTGATGTTTTTAATATCCATATATATGTCTAAACCTTTTTAAAATCCTACCAAACTTGGTCTCAATAATACCTTGTGTCAGTGAGTACTGCGGGTTAATCATTCTGTGTGTAAAAATGTAATCTAGGCAGCAAAACTAAAACAAGATATGATGAGATTAGGATTACACATCAGTTGGCCAGTAGTAGAATTGTTGTTGTTCTTTGGTGGGCCTGATGTTATAATTCTGAATAGTAACAAACAACAATTAAGGTATATTTGGCTATCATCAAAAATTGTACATAATATTAATATTTAAGGTGTTTGCTAATTTATTGGGACAGATATTCAACTGGTAAAAATGTCTTGTCTTGACTGAAGTCAAAGGAGCTAGCAGCTAATAAACTGCATTTTTATGGTTCACATTTCTTTACATCTTTTAACATATCCAATGGAAAACTGCAAAATATCTTCATCTCTACAAGTGGTCACTAAATTTGCACATCTGCTAATAGCTCTAATGTGCAGAACCATTAGAAGCAGATACTGTCGAGAGAAAAAACAATGAAGCTAAAAAGCAACCCAGTAATTTATAATCTAGCCAGGTAGTTTGTCTCTGGTTTCAATGGCTTTCCATGCCATGTGAGTAATCTAGCAACGACTATAATAGGCATACACAAATCTTACACAAGACACAGGAATAATCAAATCACAAGGAAATACTATGCACGATTTAAAATAGACACTGAAAGGAGTTTTTACCTACTCTAAAGTAAACTAAAATTCAGATTTTAAATTTAGCATTCAGAAAACTGAATACATACTATACAAGGGTAACTAGCTGGAGGAAAAAATATGAATAAGGGCCTGATCCTGTCAACACTTAGGCACCATAAGTAACTTTCCTCTTGTGTAGTAAACTTAATCACGTGCCTCGCTGTTTGCATCATTAGGTTCAAAGTGTTCCATCCTGCAAACAGCTATTGAGGTGTAGTGCTTACTATTTATGGGCCCAGTTCTGCCATTCAGAAGTTCAGTAGCATCTTACTCCATGAGTAGCTCCCTTAATTTTTAATGTCTAAATAAATTCTAGAAATTATAGGGACATTGTCAGGATAAAAAAATTTTGTTGGGGACTACCTGTGGGATAAGGTACCAAATATGAAAAGTGGTCTTAAATTCTAAGCGGTAAGGCCCAGATTCATAAAGGTAATTAGGCTCCTCACTTACATTGATTTCACTGGAAGTGAGGAGTCTAAATATTTTTGTAGCTCTTGGCCTAGGTCTGATGATGTGTGGTCAGAGGATCAGAGCCAAAACACTTCACCCTGACTTACACACAACAAGAAAAACAATAAATATATGAATACCTGTTTTAAAGTGTCAAATTGCTGTTTATTTGCTTAGTTTTTATAACTGAGATTTCTAATAGCCTATAAGAATAGAGACAAGTGTAACACAAACCACCACAATGTACAAATCTTGTGCATTATAGTAATGTACAGTCACAAAAATGTTTACTAGTAAGATTGTGATTTTAAAAGATCAATATATCTTGGTATAATTTGTGTGCTTAGTTTTGATTCTAGTTTTTCAGGATCAAATATTTTAGTACATTTTATTTTCTAAGATATGGGCCAAATGATTACCTAGTAATGTTCCTCAATGGAGCTACCCCAGGGATCCAGTCAATCCTATGCATCCAGTTTACTAACAGCAATTTGTAAAAACCCCAAAGCAGAGAATGTTTTTCTCCCCACAACAAGGAAAATAAACTAAAATATACTTTTAAAATGGAGCTATATTAATCTGTTAATTTATTTCAGACTCCGGTTCCACAAACATTTATGCATATCTTTAGCTTTATGCACTTTGAGTAGTCCCCAATCAATGTAACTATTCATAGTAAGGAAAGTTAAATACACTTGTAAGTCTTTGCAGGATTAAGACCTAAACTACTTGAACAAAAATACTGAAAACCTGTATCTAAGACAGATGAACTTTGAGGATTTAAAAAGTCCAGTAATGTGCTGAGCATAGTTTAATACTATGTTTTGTCATTCAAGTTACTGCAATGAGAAAGTTGTTGGAATGTGTAAATTAGTCCTTAAACAACAGCTTAGTGTTATTTTGAGGCTCTCCTTTCCATTAAACATCTGATTTTATTCAAGAAAGGGAGACATGCTAAAGCTATTTATGGTGTACTTGTGAAATTTTCAGCAGTATGTAAGGTGAATGATGCAAATAGTGGCATAACACACACACACACACAAAATTCTAAAAATGTATTTCCCAGTGTACTGAGGTTTGAGTATGTATGTATATTAAAGCAAGAAGGGGTGTCCCTGCTGCCTAAACTTTAAAATTGTTTCTTCTCGCTTGATCTCTTTCCTCAAGCAATTCCTTACTAATTCTCATCCAATTTCAACTGATGTGTAGGTTATTTGGTCTCTTACAAGTACTTTGACTAGAGTCATTCGTACACATCTCAACTCCCTCTGAATTTATAGTTCTAAATATTTCTCTCTTTCCAGTGTCTCGTTAGAAGAAAACAAAGTAAGACAAAATACAACAACCAAAACAGGCATTTTCATGTTTCTAAAATGTGTGCATGTCAAATAGGTTAGATTCAGGTGTTAAATTTTATTTTAAAAAACAGACCTTTTAAACAATGTATTATTTTACTCAAAATAAACTTTTTTCCAATTAAAATTTTGTAAAATATTAACCAGTTCCTGAATTGCAAATACATGAGAACCAGAATATGAAACTAACTAGCTTATTGTTATTGACCAAACTGAGTAAAATGCAAAAGATTTTTTTTTAAAAAAGCATTTTAAATTCAATTAGATTTTTTCTTTTAATAAATCAAAGGTACTGGCAGTAATACAGAGATAAAACACATTTTAAACCATTTCTATTTTGACAGTATTTCTATAATTCCTAGCCCTAATGATACTTATATGTATTATATAGTTTACATGTCTCATTAATATTCCTTTATCTCTTTCAACATAGCACTATTTCCAACGTTTTCAACTAGGACTAGGGAGATTACAGTTTATTACTTAAAATGATGAGCATGGTTGAAACTGCTAACAAAAAGGTCTCTTGCAATGGCAGTTAGAAATTTGCCTCTATCCACACATCAAGATAAAGATTACACAGATCCATACCCACATTATTTGACAGTATTTTAGGACTCAAGATTTTTTCTAGTCTACCTAATTGGGCTACTAGAGTAACAGGAACACTTCTAATAAAACAAACCATAACAAATCCTGCATAGCATAATAAACTGCACAAATTATATCTGATACAATGCTAATTTTATCAATGTCAAACATTCTGGTGTAATTTTATTATAATCCAAGTATTCAGAGTTTTTTCTAAAAAGAGAATTTTGGTTTAACACAGTGTTGTTTTTACAAAATTGGTAATTATGTTGTTTGCTAAATTTAAGAGTTTAAGGCAAATATAATTAAGGATGCCAAAGCAGGCATTATGATGTGAAAAAGAAAAGATTGTGTGTTTTCTCCAAATATTTTAATAGTTTCCCTTTTGTAGTACTTCAATATTACTTTCTAAACTGCTAAAACATACATTGAGAAGCAGTGTAACTATACGGCTATGTTTTAGGAAATGAATATAGTAATCTTTGGGGAATATATATGTACTCTGCCCTCTGTCTCATATGGATAGAGTGATCTTTAGGAATGTACGTACAGCTTGTGATATCTATACCTCTATTATGTAATAATATCTAATTAATATACAAGATAAATCCGTGACTAGGCTTAGACCGTTTATAATGCCAGCTCCGATGAGCCATAGGGTCTGTGCCTGACTGTCTCCTCTGCAGTCTCCTCCCACCCCTGCTAATGCTCCTCCCTGGGGAGGAGAGAGAGGAGTGTGATCTCCCTTTCCTGAGTGGAGAGACTTTGCCTTTAAAAAGCCCTTTACACAAGATTTAAAGGCCACGTGCGAACCCTGCGAGCGGCTGTATCCGGCACTCCATGCAGGGTAGCAATCACGTGAGCCAATTGCCACGCACGATTGCAAAGGCTGCTGCGACCGGCCCATGTAAAACATTGGGGCAAGGCACTTTGTAATCCAATCTGGGGCGCTCCTCCCCCTGCTTGATTTGCATGCGGCCTTGTGATTGGCTCCAGCTTCTGGGTGAGGAGGCGCGCCATTGCAAGGGCGGATCTGTCAGAGTAACCCGAGTCCCCAGCCGCCTTGATTGGTAAACTGCGCAATTGGCTCCGGGAGGAGGTGGGATTAGGGAAAACAGGGGGCGGGAGGAGCGCCTCCGCCCCGCCCCCTGCGCGGAATCTCCAATCCGGCCCCGGTGAGTCACCAGGGCGATTTACATACGGCTGAGATCGGATTGTATATTCATCAATGGGCTGGGCGTGGGCAGGTCACTGCCGCGTGACTGCGGGAGGCGCCTACCATTGGCTGCGTATCTCTCCCGCTTTCGCCCCCCGCCCGCCATGCATTTCTTGGTTAGAACAAACGGGAGGGGGGCGCCATAAATGTCCTTCCTTTTGTTTTACAGCGGCCCATCCCCCCCCCCCGGGCCCCCGCGCCCAGACCTTTTCCTTCCCTATTCGCCACGTTAATTGATTTGTTGTGTGGTCCGAACCGCTCGGCTCTCAGCTTTCACCCTCGGCTGTGTAGTCACAACCCCCTTCCTCATCAGGTCTAATCCTGCAAAAATCGGGCGCACATGGAAACAATTACGACCCCCACCCCTTTTGCTGAGCTTTATAATCTTATTAGTTTAATGGGTCACGCAGTGCAGGACCTATTTCCTATGGATCAAAGAGAAAACAAAACAGGATAATATCCCATTGGGTTTCCTGCGCTCTATCCCCTGACTGGTTCGTGTGAAGCTATTGTGTGAAATTGTTAGCGCTTTGAACATACTCTGCTTATTAAAATATATTATTCCGTGTTTTTAAAGGGGACTCTCACCGTTGCTGTGATTCCATCAGGATGCTGCTGTAACATCAGCAATACATATTGACATGCCTCACATCAATGCCCTGACCGCTCTTTGCCGAGACATAATAAAAATGATCGGATGCAAAGGTATAAAAGGTGCAATGAACATATAGTCGTTTCCAATTGTTGGCATGATCATCACACGATTTGGAAAGAATGTTAACGTTCTCTCCATGTGGTCTATTTAATTTCAAACGACTTCCTTTCCAGATCAAGTATAAAGCATTGCAATTTATCAGATACTTGAATCTTAAACATGCATTCGAGGTATTGACTTGCATCTTATCAGCGTATCCCGTTCCATTATCCTGTGTTTTTACTAAAAACATGAAAGCGATATTAAATAGGATCAATGATTGCCTTCAGCGCCTAGAATTGGATATTACAATCGCTATGAAAGGTTGACCTCGGGCTGCTTTTTTAGTTTAGTGGCAAAACACTTATTTGTAGCCTTGAAAATCCCCCCCCCCCGTTTTAGCCCCCGCCATAACTTCCACCGCAATAAATTAAAGGTACATGCACTGTGGTCCATTACAGAGGAGTGTTATGTGACGGCTCCTGTCAAAGGTTACTGGCCTCCATATAGCTACATAAAGTATTTATAGAGATGGTAAATATTTGTCCAAATTAAACGGATATAAATATTACATTTGGATACACTTTGAAAGTTGTGAGTTACAGTAATGAATAAATGTGGCACCGTGTCTTGATTGATGCCTCAGTTACTTCGACAACATTTTCTCTTGCACTAGGGTTCGAAAGAAGTAAGCAAAAAAGTATTGATCGCTGCTGGCATTTCCACATAGGTGTGCACACGTTACATTATAGGAATATATGTAAATACATTTTGTTTTCTGGCAAGTTCCTCCTGCGGTGAAACCGTGACTTGTAGCAACTCTGAAGAGATCTGTTTATTAAAAACACTTCTTATGACAACTTTTCAATTTTATGAGATGATTGTCCCTTTGCATTTTGAGGAATTAGCAGCAATACATAATTCTGAAGCGTGATGACAGGTTTTTGGCTAACAGCATCTGGTTGTTTTCCACTGATATGTCAATGGACGTTCTTTTGTTCCATGTGACTAAACTGGAACTCATTTTCCAAGTTTTCAGACTAGAATAACCTCTGCCGATAAAAGCCCCCATTTCAGATCAGTTAACACAGATCGCTAAAATTTCATGTGATTGTAATCCATGCCAAACAGGGAACACGCGTATGTATTTTTGTGCGAAATGCACCAATTTAATACCCACATATGTATCCAAGGGCTTTTTTTTTTTTTTTTTTTAATTCGTTTAGTCTCAGAGAGATTTCTTTTTGCGAAAAACATGTGGAGGGACTTTTTATCTACTACATAATCCATTATTTCCACCGGTTTAGTCCTGGAGCACTTAATACCTTCTAGAATTTGTAAGACATAAACATATCCACTTGCTGAAATTTCGGGAGTTATGCATTACGTTCCCAACCCGGAAACTGAAGTTCAATTTATAAAATCTGGAGTATATTAATACAGATTATAAAAAACATGCCCAAGTGCAAACCTTGACTCGACCACTTATTACACAGCAAATACTAGTGTCTCCTGCGCTTATTTCTCTCCACTGCCGGAGGCTGCTACACATTGGCTTATAATATTTTCTGCTGAAAACACGTGTTTTTTATTTCAAGAGATATTTCTGCCCCCCCTCCCCAATTTATTAATTCCTTTAGTTTATTCTTGCCATAGACAATAAAACCATGAAGCTGACTGCGCAGAAATTTGTTAGGCATAACGACGTGTTATTTGAGCCAAGGATGTCAGCGCACTGACAATTTATCAGATCAAAGAGTCCCTCTGGTACACCAGTTCCATGGCGATTTCCCTCTTAAAACGTCGTGTGATCCGATTTGTGTGCGTGCAGAACCTAATGAATCAAACACAGAGAAGCAAAACAAAGCGATGCGACCATCGGGTATTCGTGGAGCGAAAGAGTCTTGCAAAATTACAATCCTGAAAAAAATATACTTTGCCTGCATTCAGTGCCACTTTGATATTCTGCATCCTAGTCTCTAAAGAAAAAAAAAGTCATTTCCAGTCAAGCAAGCAATAGGAGTGCTCTAAAGATATCGAAGGAGGGAACTATTTTTGGAGTAATGCCAGTTTGGGGCCCGATCCTGTATCCCCATCTCAGATGAACTCCCATTATGTTAAGTTTCAGAGTAACAGCCGTGTTAGTCTGTATTCGCAAAAAGAAAAGGAGTACTTGTGGCACCTTAGAGACTAACCAATTTAGGAGAGTTTTGCCTGAGCCACGAATGCAGAATCAGGCCCCAAATCCATTCTGGGAGTGCAAACCTCTTATTGTAAATGAATTCCTTTTCTTACTGAGCACCCTGTTCTTTGTTTTCCTTTCCTAACGATAAATGTAATGCACTACAGCCTCGAAAACTAAGTACTTGGATTTATAAAACATTTCCTGTCTCTCCACAACCCTAATCTCCAAATCCAAGTTCACGTTATAGTCCCTCCCCGCCCCCAACTGCGTTCACCTCGATGGTTTTAAAAGACCATGTCTAATTCCATAGCATTAGTTTTACTACCAGATATTTACTCCTGGAAAGTAGATTTAAATTACGTGTTACAGAAGTGACACTATAAACCACCAGAAAACAGAATCCCTCTTCAAACACACTTTATGGGCAAAGGCCGCAAAGATCACAGACGTCAGGTTTTGCCTTCAGTTTAAAGGGGGCGCCCGCACGGGAAGTCATTCGATAAACTTTAAACTGCACTTCATAATCTTTACGGCTTTCATGGAGCTTTTCAAATCTTTAACACACTGTAACCTTTTCACGCCAGATTGCCGGACAACATTTCGGTGTTAGGTTTACTCACTGAGGTTATTGTTCGGAAGTATATTTCCACAGTGCCTAAAAGCATTGCGAGCACTGTTCTTGCCTTAGGCATAGCCGTCTCCTGTAAAGATTTATTAAACCTGTTTATTTATAATATTATATACGTGAATACTGATCTGTCAGAGATTATAACCCTACCCGGTTTCTTAAACTGCCACCAAAATAGTGAAGGGCACCTTTCCCACCTATTAAGGAGATGAGGGACTAGAAGGGGCACTTACGATTAATTATCATGTTCAGTCATTTAGGAAACAAAATTAACACCAGAATGCCTCTTGTTTCTTTGCTTTGAAGTTCACGGTTTGTTTTCCTTACTGTACAGATCGGCGATCAAACGCTTAAAACGCCCTCTTGTGTTTGTTTTATTTGAAAAGATCTATAAGGCAATTAAAGTATCAGCAAGCAAGGCTGCCGAAACCAAATGTTCAGTGGGAGATAAAATCCATTAGATGACCTTTGAAAAGCTTTCGGATATCGACGTTTGTTTGTTTGTGAGATGCTATCTGCGTTTTGTTTCTGAGTGCTGAATCTGCATTTCCCCCACTTCGATTGGGAAAGTCGGGAAGATTTATTAAAGAGCGGGACCGGGAACTCCTTCCCCGAACCCCCCTCCCCCAACCAAAATAGACTGGTGCATTTTTTTCAATGAGGCGTTTTTCTCATTTGTGCTGTTGGTAAAAGGATCAAAGTATCCCCCTTTTATTATATGAACGTCCACTGATCGCACCTATTTTATAGTGAGTTCCATACCCAGCTGTCAAATAGCAACACCAGGAGCTTTCCTTAATTAGCTGCTCTGCCCAACCCGCCCCAGACGCAGACAAAACAGATTTTTGAAGGGAGCTGTAATTCTCTATGCCTGTGGGTGGCCTTCGGATTTCTGCCGAAAAGTTATTTCATGGGGAGAGGACGGGGGCTGGAACAATCTGTATAGTGGGGGTGCTGAGAGCCACTGAACCAAACTGTAAACCTTGTCTATAAAGGACTTCATGCCAGGGGGGTGCGGTACCACCCCCAGCACCCATGGGAGAGGAAGCCAGATTTTTTTTAAAAAAATATTTAAACCATCAAAACTGTTTCTGACCGCAGACAGCATGGGAACTGCGCCGCCAGTCTTACGCTGTGGTGATGTTTACAACAATCCCTCGCTCACAGTTTTTGCCCAGTGCTAGCGCTGAAGCTAGGCGGACTAGACTGCGGGGTCCTGTCTCGTCGCGAAACATGATCACGGCTGTATGAAACGGGAGAAAATCAAATCCAGCCTGTTTTATACATGTGTGTGCAAACGCTTGGTACAATCGCCTCCGTCGCTTGGCCCAGCGAGGAAGGCTCACAGGCAATTCCACCTAAGGAAAGGAAGCTGTAGATCTTTCTCTTAATAACTTCCCAAAGTGTTACAAATAATAAAACAAGCGCATGAATCACCCCAGGCTGCGGCACTCGCAAGATGGATTTACTCCCCTCTGCAAGGCTCCCCAGCCCGCTTCCACCCAAACACACCTCCCGCGCGTCCTCCCTGGCCCGCCCGGCCATTGGTCGCTGGGCCCCGATGACGTAGCAAAGCCGTCAGGGCGGGGAGGAATGATTGACATTTCCGAGTTGGAGCCGCCGCCGGGCTCGCGGGGCGGGGGGAGGGTGTGCAGGCATTTCCCGCTGAGTCAGAAGGGCGGGGGGAGCCTTGGCGGCGGCCCAGCAACCGGAAGAGGCGCGCGGGGAGATCTCGCAGCACGAAGGCACACCTTAGCCAGCACACCGGCGCGGCACGCAACCCTGCGGGGATGCACGGCCTGGGGGCGGATCTGCGTTTTTAGCATGCGAAACCAGAGGGAGTGGGGGAACAAAAGGTCTTGGCGCAAGAGGGGAAACCATGTCTTAGCCCCCCACGCCCGCAAAGACAGCTAGGAGAGCCCCCCGGGGAAAATAAACACCCCGCAGTCTGTTATAGGGTATGGAATGAGGGTTGCACAATGAATGATCGTCTGGTGAGCGCTTGCTTTCTTCCCGAGTAACTGTCCCCGGGAAACTCAGGTTTCCAGCAAACGTTGCAACCACGATCATCTGAGTGCTCCCGACAGACAAATATCGCAACCTGAGGATAGCTATTGGTTATTAGAGGGGTTGGTTGTGTTTCCCTGTTCTTAAACTCGCTGTGGAAAGCGGTTGAGGCCAGACAGGGAGGGACTGTCGCTCAGTCCCCGTGTGTGTAAAGGCCCCTAACAATAATCTTTTAACTGAAGGAGACAGAAGAAAAATGGTCAAATACATTAAAGAACCACTTTCGTGACTGATCTGAGATCAAGCATTACAATTTCCTCCTGGCTTTGTATATACATTTGAAATCTAAGCAGTATCAAGAATGGTAGAGGAAGGATCTACATGTAACTATAACCATACATTTTATATTGATTAATTATTAGACCGCATGTGACTTTAGTTTATCTGTAAAGACTGTAGATATTATGTATATACTTATATAGGTTGCACATAATTTATGCCGATGTACATACACCTAAATGTAATATACAAATATGTAATATTTATATGTGTAACCCTATATTTTAATGAGGAGGGGGTTCTTATTCGTTGCGCTGGGGCTGTTAGGTGAGTTGTCAAGGCAGCTTCATGCAGAGGGGCTATTCGCTGTTATTTATCAGGCACGACCATGGCTATTTTATTATTCTTCCAGCTCTTTCCCCCAAGCATTTTTGCCTCTCCTCTGGGGCACTGACTTGGGTGCCAGCGATTTTTGCTTCTCTCCGTCCCTTGCTCTCGGCTCCGGCAGCAGCTACAAACTGGAACTCTGCAGGCTCCTGAGGGTCCAGTATGCAAATTATGGCTGATTGATGTCCGTCAAGGAAACCAATCACAGGGGACCTGACTAGCCATTGGTTGACAAATATTAGACGTCACAAATGACGTTGCTAAAGTAAGCAACCAATCACTGCCGAGCATGCAAAAAAGGGCGGGGATCTTGTTTCTTGGGAAAAGCGAGTCTCCTCGCGGGCGCCGCGCTGTGCTCAGTGGAGAGTGATGCATCGCTCGCTGCCCCTGCGCCGAATAAAGGGGCTGATCGACTGTAAATGTGCTTTCACCTCGCACAGTCCAAGGCTAACGCTCAGGGTGCTTCCTTCACAGTTCCCATTGCTCGTTCATGAAGTTAAGATTTGCACTGCACGGGTTCTTTAGTGTTATCACAAGGTGCTGGTCAAGATGAGTGAGAATAAAGAATTAACAAAGACCCATGAGATTTTAAATGTCTCAGTGAAACAAAACCAATCTCCGGTGGGAGAGATTTTTGAGGCTGCCTTGCCATTGTCCAAATGGGGGAGTCTCCCTCTAACAAGAAGGACTTGGGAGGGCTGTACACACACACACATACTTTGAGGTATGTAACAGACTGTCATTTGTTTCCTGACGAGATCCTGCTAGGGCTTACACAAGGCAAATGAAAATACTGGCCTTTTGGTAATATAGGGCACATATGCGTTGATTATTTATTGGGTGAGTGCCAGTGTGTTTGCTGGGTATTAAAGGCTTGACATTAGCTAGCCACTCTGTCCGTTTGTTCAAGGGCTATGTTTCCATGGATGAGATTGCACGGAAGTTCAATTCTGCACCGCTAGATGGTGCACCATTTAAGGGCCCGATTCTTCACCATTTAAGTCAAAAGGAGTTTTCCCAATGAAGTCAGCGGGAGCAGAATCTAACCCTAAAAATAAGAACCAGTTTGTAAAACATAAATATATTATCATACACACAGAGACTCCCTTACTTGTGTAACTGCTACCCATCTCTGATTAAAACTACCAGACTTTTAAAAATCCAATTCATTTTTCATAATTCACGCTGTATACTTCTGTGTTTCTTTCTCCGTGGGCAATGAAAATAGCCTAGTCTATTTCACTTTCTGATTCTTATACACTAGCACAATACTGTTTATGTGAGTTTCAAGCTCTAGTTAAATAAAGGCAATCTTAAAATTTTCACTCTTTTTAATTGCATGAAAATATTTCTGTTGATATTGTTTTAAAAAAGATTTAAGAACATAAATGTATAAGCTACTTCACAATTGTCCTTTTAAATTCATTGTGGTTGATAAACGTTTTAAAAATTAATTAGTTGATTAGATGTGATGTACAGGTATTATCGAGGGTCTCCTAACAAACAAACAAAAACAATTCCCCCAAAACAAACACTCTCCACTTCTATGTTTACATTGTTACCACGCCACGGTACGTATAGGTTAATTTCTGCTCTGGATTTTGCATATAAACTTTTTTGTTGCCAGTGGGAGTTAGCTGAACAAAGGAAAATTTTAAATAAACTAGTTTCCACACTGACATTATTTATATTTTTTCAAAAGGAAATAGATTTGAAACCATCAGTCTCCAAAAACGTTGATTTTAGTTAATCCAATGATCCCTGACGACACACTGATATTCAGGGTGGATTTTAACAACCTCCTTGTGGAAAAAATAGGTAAAAATAAAACCTGAGTGTCCTGAGCCTTTGTTTGACTAGAACACTCAGAGTCTTTCTTTCTTTCTTTCTTTCTTTCTTTCTTTCTTTCTTTCTTTCTTTCTTTCTTTCTTTCTTTCTTTCTTTCTTTCTTTCTTTCTTTCTTTCTTTCTTTCCTTCCTTCCTTCCTTCCTTCCTTCCTTCCTTCCTTCCTTCCTTTAGGGGTGGGAGTGGAGGTGATCCTTGCAGTGGGAGATTTGGAGCTGACCCACAGCTCCTCTTCTTCACGTTAGATCTCTTACAAATGGGATTTGTGCTGTCAAGCCTGATAAGTCCAAACCTCACAATAAATATCTGGTAGTTAAGGGACTGTGGATTCAAAAATTTACACACTGGGAAAAACCACACAAGGCAGCACTGCCTCCTGCTGTTGCTCCCACTGAATTCATTACCAATGTTGCTGTTGATTTCAGTGGAAGCAAGACCAGCCCCTCAGCATACGGCTTGTCTCCCACAAAACCGTGGGCCTGAGCTGAGTGAGGTTCTAATGCAACCGCTAGGGCCAGATACTATAATCCTTACCCAGGCAAAACACCCTTTGCTTTCCATCTGTGCGAGACCTACAAGGAAAACCAGCTGAACTGCAGAGCCCAATCCCACCCCTGCCCAGGAATTCGGGTGCTTTAGTCACAGAGGTTCAGGACACCCCACTTTTATTTATTTTTGCACAAAGAGCAGTGTTAATATGGCCTGAATGAGGATTTATTGCCTGGGCCCTAGGGTTGTACTCCCAGTGCCCCAGGGTGGCCCTGAGGAGAACAGATACTTCAGCAGTTATTGCTGGGAACCCAAAGGCAGCAGGAGATTATGTGCAGGAAGGGAGCTAACTCCATAATGTACTTGCATTCCTGAGGCACCAGCAAGTCAGAATCGACCTGCTCCAAACAGTGACTCCAAGGGAACTTTTCAGCCAAACCAGAAGAGATGGAAGAATCTCAACCAGTTTAAAAGAATTATCACCATCGCTGCATAGACATTCAAACCTTTATTCCCATCGCTTTCCTTAGCAAACTCTGAGTGTGACCCTCTCCGTTTCATGTTGAATCTAGCAGTGTTTTATTCTCCCTTTCCCTGTGTTTGCATTTTTTCCCCATGGGATTTTACTCTCTTCCTTCGTTTGTTGAAGTTTGTTTAGCAGACCAGGCGCTGTAGGCTAAGGCAAATATTTCCCAAGTTAAACAACCTTAAGTGGACCAAGAAACACCCGCTGTCTCTATCCGCGGTATAAATAATACACAAATATATAAAAATAGTATATAAATCTGTAAAACAAATAGTATACACGATGTAATCTATACATGCACCGAAAAACATTTAGAAATATTTGCCTGAAAAAAAAAAGTAACCCTTGGCACTCCTGTCGAGTGGGTAAGAGGATGGGGACGTTTGGATGCTAGCTCTGTTACCGAGACCAAGTTAAGTCAACACTATTTATTTTAGCGGAGCAAAACATCAGCTTATCATACGATCTGCCATTCTTCAAAGTGCTGAAATGAGCCAATACAGGGAAAAGACACATGTTTCTTTTCACAAGAAAGGACAGAGAGCCGCCCGTGCAACAACCACGAGCCTGCTTCACCAAAAGTCAGTTGCGGGGTGTGTGTCTGCGTGCGTGTGACGGGGCGCGGGGATTTGGAAACCAGGGGGAGTTTTTCCCCTTTTAAATCATAAGCAGACTTTCCAAGAAGAAAAACAATCCGGAGCTGTTTTCACTGGAGGTTGTAAAGCAAGACTAAAACAGAGCTGGAAATATAAACCAACTGACAGATCTCCCAGCTGTTTCGCTGCCTGCCTCCAAACAAGCTTGATCTCTCTCCTTCTCTCTGTTTCTCCCAGATCTCCCAGGTCCGGGTCTGTGTCGTTTCGATCTAAATAAAGAAGGTTCCCTAGAGAATAAATCGGTGGCCGGCATTCCCTCTCCCGCAAAATTACTGAGTCAGATAGCTTTGTGGGATTTGAAACAGGCGGGGTGCCTATGGATAAGTATAATCTATAACTGCACTGGAAGGTTTCAGAGTAGCCGCCGTGTTAGTCTGTATTCACATAAAGAAAAAGGAGGACTTGTGGCACCTTAGAGATTAACAAATGTATTTGAGCATAAGCTTTGGTGAGCTACAGCTCACTTCATCGGATGCACTGAATGCATCCGATGAAGTGAGCTGTAGCTCACGAAAACTTATGCTCAAATACATTTGTTAGTCTCTAAGGTGCCACAAGTCCTCCTTTTCTTTTTGCACTGGAAGGTATCTGCTATATTGACAAAGAGAAGCAAACTTTTTATGCCTCAGCACTCAAGCTTGATTTACCCGGGGGGCTTGGGAAAAAATCTTCCCACTCCAAATAATGTTAATTGATCTATGCAAAACTGGTTTTGTCTTCATCTTCCTTGTGTATTGGAGTGTATCCACTCCTTGTGTATCCACTCCGACAGACAGCATGTGGATTCAGATAGACTCTGGGGTGGTTCCCAGCATTCTTTTGGTTCACAATCCCCAGTGCCCCAGCTCTTCTAATCAATTTCAAATCTTTCTTAGCTGACCCCTTGTTTCTGGGGCCTTCCCAGTTAGTCTCCAGTATCCCAGCCTTTCCCAACTAAGTACTGGTTTTGGTGATACTTTCTGGTCTTGCTACGGACCCAGTCACACCTTCCCCCAATCTTTTTGGCCTTCTTTTCCACCAGATTCCAACACAAGGTTGTTGACTACCACATCTGTGCCTCTCTGCCTGCCTCTCCTTCTCCCTTCTGGTTGTATCTGAGTACAGAATGATTGTTTCAACCTGTTAATGTCCTTATTTTGTTGGTACAGTATGAACTTGTCTGTCTGATATGGGGAAAGCCTGAAACCGATGCACCTGGATTTTCAGTTTCCAGGAGGTTTTATATAATGTCAGACACATGTTGTAAATAACTCAACTCCTCTTGTTGAAGGAGGCAAAACAACAGAAAAGAATCAGAATTTTTCCCACAAATGTAACTGCTACAAAATGGGGAGGAATCAGGTTTTTCTGAGTTAAAAATGCGAAGTTTTCAAAACCAATTTTCAGTTGCTGCTTCTGCTCTTTAGAGCATTTACCATCTAAGTCCTTATGAGAAGAGCTTGTTTGTTTGGCTGGGGATATGGGTTAATGCTTGGCTCTGCTTCTAGAGCATTATGTAGGGTCATTAAAGTTAAACACTGTTTACAAAACCTGGGACGTGAGCAAGTATCATTTTCACAGATACATGCTGGTTTATGGTGGTCAATGATTTCTGTTCGGTCAGGTCAAGGGAAACAGTGTGTACCATTTGCTTTTCATAGCTGCGTGAACTTCGGCTTCCACCCATTTTAAAATGTCTCGCTTTATATCAATCACTTGCTTGCCATGTGAAATGATTCACAAGTTGCATGGGTGAGGAGAGGGAGAGGCGTCGATGCATGCCAGGTACCTGTCCTGTTGTTTAATATCCTTTCAACTCTTCTACTCAGCCCCTTCAAAATCACTGCCTGCCTCCAGGGGACCGCTAGGGGGCAACAAACACCGCAGTAGAAGGCAAAGGGAAAACGTGTCTGCAAAAGGCTTCATTCTGCACAAAGGCAGCTAAGCTTACAAGTAATGTTGATTCATTTCTGCAGTTTGTGTGACTTGTAAATGGCCCGTAGAAGTATTTCTTTAAAAAGGTCCATTTTATTATCAACAGAAAGGCAGCTCGATTTGGTCAGCAGCTCAAGAAATGGACTTAATGACCTATTCATGAGAACCAGGCAAATTCACTCATGAATTTGATGTTCTTACATTTTCACCCTGTAAACGTGCACATTTTCTGTCGAAACAGGCTTATGCCGTTAAATCCCAGCCTCTTACAGGTACTAACTGTATTTAGATTAAAAAAAGAGAGGCAATGTTTCTTGATTGCTCTATTTGGATAAGGGGAAGACTCTCTGCTCAGTCCAGAATTGCCCAGACCTGAAACAGAACAAAGAAAGGCTTCCAGAGATTGAGCACTAGAGGGTAGTGTGTTAGAGTGAGGCTTGCAAGGATATCAGGAAAATATTTTCATCATATAAACTGGAGATAAAAAATTAGATACATGGTGCCACACTGATGTAACTCTCTACGGGTTTCACTTGTCCTACTGGGTCTTGAGAAGAAAAAGCCTCTATTTCTTTCCCTTTTCAGTAGAGTGTGAGCAAACCATATTTGTTCAGTGCAAAAAGCCTAACTAGCTTGAAAAGGAAAAACATGAAATATCAACTTTCTTTGCAAGTGTGATCCTTCCGGAGTGGGTTTGCCTTCAAAATCGAGAATAGTTATTAAACTCTATCCGTGGGAAGGCACACAGACACACAAGGGCACAACTTAGGGTCTGTCAGCATTTCCACGTATAGATCCTTATTACTTAGTACTAAATATTTGCCCTGGGCTTAAAGTTGCCAAACAAACTTTCAGCTTTCAAACTATTAGGGAGCAGGCTTTACTTTTGCAGTTTATAGACCCATTACACTTTCATAGAGTTTCCCTAATTCCAGGATTATAGAGTGTAATCATGTCAGCTGTTTAATAAAATATTTCTTCCCACAAGCTATTTATTAAAAAGTGCATGCCTGAAAAGTAAACTCCTCATAAAAATTACATTATTTTTCCATGTGGACTGGAATTGTTTAATTTTGCATCAGTTGGAAATCCTAAGTAACATTTTATTTTCCTACATTTCCTGGTTTTGGGGTTAAAATGAAACTCTGAGACCACAGCTGATTAGAAATTTTTTTTTCCTTATGAAAAATATTGACAAAAATGAAAATCTTTTATTTTAGTCAAAAAGCTTTTGACAACTGACACCACAAATTGTTCAGTTTAAACTAAAACAAAAAATATTGGTTCCACGTTTTCAGTTTTTCACTGAAAAATGGGAAATTTTTGGGAAAAAATCCATTTAGTTGAACATCCATTTTTGTGGAAACAAAGTTTCAGCAAAAAAATTTCAAGCAGCGCCAGAGAGAACATTCTCTTCCAATATATTCCTACATCTTGCAAGATAGTGGGGCAAGCTTTAGAATTGATTTTAGGTAACTGCAGAAGTATGTACAGTAGTTCACTTGAAGGAAATTTTTAAAGAATTGTAGAAAAGCAGAGGGCTGTTTTAATATATAAGTGCAAAAAGGATTGGGGTACTGCTACTGGGATACTGGGGAAAATGTCTGTTTTTAATTCACAAGATCAGTCAGGATACAAAGCAGGAATTAGCTACATACAAATTAGACCTGGATGAATAGTACAAAATATTTTCCATGGATATCCTTTTGAATGTTTAAAGAAATTTGAATCAGCCAATTTGATGTCTCTTTTGTTTGCATTCTACAAACATCTATGTGATTGAGTTTTGCGACCCAAAATACTTGTGAAAAAGCAAATTTTAAGCTTAAAATCTCATAAAAGATTAATTTTTAAAATTGCTTTCTGTGAGCACTCACATGAGAAACCTGACAATGAATCATGCTTATCCAGTCAAGACACACAGACAATACCAGGTGACTTATGTACCCAATTACAATGAAGTAACACAGCTCTATTAGCTAGCCGTAGATAAAACATAACGACTAAATCTGAGAATGGATAAAACAGACCAAGTTCATCAAATCAGTTGTTCATTACAAGTCATTCACTGGACTCTAATAAAAATATAGGTTCATAAACATGCGCACAAAAGAAACAATAGTGGATACTTAACTTGTTTCTTCTAATATGTAGAAAGAAGGCCAAGTATCTGGATTTCATTCAATTTGTATAATTCAAATACGACAATGTATAATTAAATCCATGCACACTGTTACACTCTATAGTATTAGTAAGCCCAGAATTAGGAGGACTCTATGAATGTGTAGGGAGGCTATAACCTGCTAGTTTAGGGCCTGATTCCTAACAGTCTGAGATAGCTGGCAGTGACATGGTAACTGCAGTCTCTATCACGTCAATGATCAGGGGATAAAAGGCTACTGAGACTGGAGATGCTTGGATTTGAAGAGAAGGACGGCAGCAGTTTCAGAGCCAGTGTCTCTAATAAATGATATTCAAGACAGATTGTCTTTTTCTTTCTGAAAACAAAGAAATTAATGAAACAGGAAATCCAAGGCAAAGAAATTCCCGTGTTTCCCCATCATCCTGTTGTGGCTATTAGTATGGCAGTGGTCTGAGATCATATACTAAGGAGCCTAGTGTAACACAGCATGGACATGATTCTACCATGAGAGTCATAGGAGAGCTTTTAGCAAAGTGTCTGATCACATGTATCATGTGATGTAAGAGCCGAGAGCTGCCTCTGCACCAAACAGAACAGACGAAAAACAATATTTGTGATGTGATTTCCCTCAAAGGGAACATATTTTAGGCAAAACATATGGGGCTAAATTTTCAACTGGCCAACGAAACATAACCAGACATTTTGCACACTGATTTTATACACAGAACATGTATATTCACACATAAAGCAAGCAGTTAGATGTACAAGTACCCAACTGGTACCCGGATGCTCAAGTGTACAAGCAAATACGAGAGTGGCATGCAAAAATGGGGAAGTGCAAAATTGGAAGTGCAAGTTTATAGGCATGTTTAACAGCATGGCTTACAGTATTTACAAATATTATTCCTTAAAAAGCACTGTTCTGCAGACCTTCCACCAAACAGAGATGACAGTAATATTGGAAGGAATTACACGCTCTGAGTTCTCTTCTGATTACCGTGCAGATGGCTTAGATATATTGAGCCAGATGCTCAACTGGTCTAAATGAAGTCAAGGTAGCTTCACTGATTTAGACAAAGCGAGGAGCTGCCTGTTTTTATTTTTTCACCAATCTGCTAATGTAAAGGCTTCAATGGAAACACTAGCACAAAAACTGTGTGGATTTGGGGATCATCTCTGGGAAATTTAACATTTTTTTCATCATTTGGAACAAATATAATCCTGCTCCTGTATTTTTCCTGCTCGTTAAATGGAAACACAGATCAACATGCTGATACTTTCTTCAGAAGGTAAGAAGCACCTTCTAACATGAATAAACCCAGAGTTTTGTAAGAGAATTAATTTGGCATATACTTTTGAAATGTCAGATTTGTGCGCAGTTAATAGACACCCTGTGTGAATGTTTTGAACCATGTCCGTACTTTGAACTGTGCATAAGGGCTTAACTACACAGTGTGGCAACGCGCAGCAGAGGGGTGTGAATTCTAAGGTGCACCGATGTGTTGCTCACTAACTGGTCTGTGCGGACCCTGCTGCTGTGCACTAAAAGTTCCCTAATGCACATTAACACACCTATACTATGCTACGTGTACTATGTTAACATACATATGGATAGAGTAAGGGTCTTGTGGATGAGCTCAAAGGCAGGGAGCACTTACTTGTAGGGGACTGTGTGGAAGAAGGCCTGCATGCGATTGTGAAGAATAGGCTTGTGCTTGCAACAGGCAGGCACAAGGGGGCAGGCTAAGGGCAGAAGGAGATGCTCTGAAGTGAAACCAGGCTTTATGGTGGGTTTTGAAAGGTGTGTTTAATTCCTATTTTAAAGGTGTCTCCCAAACGCTAGGGAGCTGGTAAAGTGTCTGTTCATCTGTGGCCCCAAGCTACTCCTGGTTAAATAACAGTTAAAGTTGTTCGAGCATTTTTGGTGTGTGTGCATTTTCCCACCATTTGTCATTTTCACAGGCTTTAAAGACATAAATCTCATGGAATGCTGCCTATGTATATACAGCATGAGAGATGCAATCTCTCCCACCACGGGCACGGTGCCCAATGCAAGCGATGGAGCATGTGTTGGGGGAGGGGAGAAGGGCTGTAGAAAAGAAAGAGTGATTTATGAAAATGACAGTCTGGCGATTGCTCCAATTCCGGAAGTTGGGCTAAGTGTGAATGTAATTGACAGATAAGCAAGAAGTCTATTGGAACTTTGCACAGACACAGGCAATGTTTTCCATGGACTAGGAAAATGCCTGCATACTAACTACCTTCTACAGGAAATCTTGCTTTTTTTTCTTCCAGCCCCATGTCTGATGAATCCCCCGAATATGATCTATTCCTCACCTTAGTGCCCAGAGCCCTGGTGCTTCTGGAAAATGAGAGGACAGCATCCCTGCAGGAGGAAATGCCACTCACTGAAAGACACCAACCTGCACAGCCTCCAAAGGCTGCCGGGGCTGTTCATCAGTGAAACCCCACACCTCTCGCCGCAGGAGAGTCATTTGTCAGACACACAGTCTTCACCATTGCCATAGTCAAAGGCACATTCTGTGGGAACGTTAGTAAGTCTGAAAATGTTAACAAAAGTTCCTTTAACCTCTGGCTCACTCCCCTCCTCCTTCCCCTTGCCTTGAAAACTTCATGCTGTTTTTTTTTTTTTTAATCAATTTGATCACTGAGTGCACAGATCCCTTGAAGGGTGTTTTATTTCTGAAGTGGGCAATCTTAAACGTGGTTGGACTTTAACTTCCTACTGACAAACTTGCAATTCTAATATAGTGATTATTCATGGGCCTGCAGGCAAAGTAGTTCTCCAACTAGGAGGAACCTCCTCCCCCACACCTTCTTCTCCTTTCTTTTCCACCTAAGAACTGACCAATTTGCGGTTTGGATGCCTCCCCCAGATATTAAACAGAGTGGATGGAAAAGGTCTGTTCGGCTTGAGTTTGACTTTCCCCCATCTTGCAATTCTTGGCTTGGAGTCAAATTCTTGTCCATTCCCCTGAACTGCCTGGTCCCCAGCCAGCCCCACTGACTTGCTCTCTCCAAGGTGTTGACAGAATGTTTTTCAGCTGTACCAAAGGCCACAGATTTTATGTCAGACTTCAAGATACACAGCTTGATAAACATGTCTGCCTCTAGCGATTGGCAGCGTGCTTTCTGGAAAAGAAAACAAAAAGTGTTTTATATAAACAAGCGAAGTGGTATGAATAGCACAGAATAACAAGACTTTGAAGGTGTGCCTGAGCCCTTAGCTTTTGCAGTTAAGTTTCTCTCTGCAAAATACTCTCCCCTCCTCCACCCACCATCCCTGGAATTGCTCTCGATACCCATTCCCCTCTGGGAGGAACAAACACACACAACAGTGGAATTGCTGTCCACAGAGAGATCTTGAAAAGACTCCAAATAGTAAATATCTTTGGAAAAGTGCAAATTCTGTTTGAATAATGAGCTGGCTGTAGATCCTATGAGAAATTAAGAAAGCATTCAGAGTGAAACGATTGGCCATACACTGTGTATACCCCGGTACATGCTTCCATGTAATTTTGTGGGCTCAGAACCATTGACTAGATAGGAAAAGACTGCACAGCTATTTCAGACTTAGAGACAACTTTCTAAGTGGATGGATGTAATGTTTGAAGAGTAGGATTGGTCATTTGTTTTAAAGAAATATTATTTAGCACAACGCTGGGCAAACACGATTCCCATTTTGGGTGGTATCTATATGTGTTTTTTAACATGGTGTGACCTGGCAGGGCTTCTACTCCAGCTTTCAAGCGTACACTGACATGCCCAGTCTCCTTTAAGTAGGTTTACTGGCCAAACATAAGCAAATAAACCAAACAAAACAGTCTGTCAGCTCACCCTTTGTCCCAGAGTTTCAGAGCCTCCCTTCCCAGGAGACTGGTAATCGTGCTTCCTTCACCTTCTCAGCCAGTCCTTATTTAGCCAGCTCTGCTCTCAGCCAGCTCTGTTACTTTTCTGGAACAGGGCAATCTTCCTGGACACCCGGCCTCTTATTCCAGGGGCCCATCTCAGGAGCTGTCGTTCCTCTCCCCAGGCACAGCCTGTCCCAATCACTTCTCCTCTTCCTGCCCCTGACAGGCCTTTATTCCCACAGATGTATCCCTGCCCCCTTTCCATGGCTCAGCTGGCCCACCTGCTCTGACACCGGGGAGCTGGGCCTGGCCTACTCACAGGGACCAGCTACCTTGTGACATGGATTCTGGTGATTTACAATCCAATAGATGGATAATGTTTTCCATTCTGGTTATTATTCTTTGTTGGGCAGTGGTACCCAGAGGTCCCTAGAAAGGCGCTGTACAGTCACATGGTCCGAGACAGCCCTGCCCTAAAAAGCTTACAAACAAGATACTGTTCTTCTCGTTCTACAGAGGGGGACCTAGGGCACAGAGAGGTTAAGTGACTTGCCCAAAGTCAAACAGGCAGTCCATGACAGAGCCAGAAATCTCCCATCCAGTGTCTCAGCTACAAGACCATCCTTTCTCTCAGATAACACAATAGCTCAAGAATGCTTTTCATTCTTGCAGGAATTTGATCTAATCTCTGGGAAGCCCAGCTAAGGGTCTCTGGGGAGAGCCCCTAGATATACAACCCACCTGCTTAGGTAGAGCCCCCTATCTGCCACTGCAGCAACTGCAATGAAAACCCAACAGATTCCCAGGAAAGCTGATTAAAAGGCTGCTTTCTTGAGGTTTTCCAGGAGTTCCCTGGAAGATTAATGGGATGTTGATCTTCTCTATACTTACCTTGTGTAGTTCATATTATACAGCAGCCAGACTTGGGAATTTGTGAAGCGACATTCTTGTTTGCTAATCAACCTGCCTTCACCCAGGCTGCCAATTGATCAAGGACTTTTGCTCTTTGCAGTCTTTCTGCAACTTGTTTAGTGAGTCTTGAGTGACACTTAAGTACCCACTTCCCCCAGTAAGACACAGCCTTTCAGGTTGTTTGACTTGATGTACCATTGATTAAACATTGGTTAAGAAATCACTGTGACATGTAGAAAGCTGTAGGTAAAGTATACAAGAGTGCTCTTGGGGTAGTTTAACAGAGAGTCTTATTGTAAGACCTTTGGGGCAGTGAGTGCTCTGTGAATAGCCCCATTGATTTTACCATGTGGTAAGGGAGGCAAGCTCTGGCCTTAAATGTTTGGTAATGCTGGGGCTACTCTGAGCCCGGATGGATTTGGCAGGATGAGGCTGATCATTATGAATTGATCACATTATTCCTGACTGCGTGATGCTCTCCATTAGCCACTATACTTTGCATTCAGAGTCATTGCTGTAATCACCCATAGGAAAGTCCTCATGCTATGTCAAGTGTTCAGCTGCAGAGTTCGCGTCTCAGGATATACATCATGCCTGTCAATAACACGAAGCTCACACATCACTTAGAGAAACAAATACAATAATGATCTTCATCTGACATCAATTCAATCATAATATTCAAAATATGCCAGGTACTTGGGCAAGGTACTTCACTTTCTTGTGCATCTCTTTCCTTCCCACTTTCACCTGCCAGGTCTATATAGGTTTCAGAGTAACAGCCGTGTTAGTCTGTATTCGCAAAAAGAAAAGGAGTACTTGTGGCACCTTAGAGACTAAGGTGCCACAAGTACTCCTTTTCTTTTTTCAGGTCTATATAGAGAGTCAGGTCTTTACAAGACAGTCCCTGCCCCCACTGTGTGTACAGTGCCTGACACAATGGGGCCCCAGTCTCAACTGGGGCTTCTAGGCATTACCAGTAATATCAAGAATAATGTGAACCCAGTGATCCCGGCACCCTGTGCAACTGACATGGGAGGAAGTTGCCCAGTAGCCCTGCTCACTGGTCTCATGTGGGGGATGTCTGATTTCACCTCTGCAACCCCCCTGCTCGCCACCCGCATCCAGCCAGATTATGCAGGCTTGATGGGGGCAGAGTGGTTTCCTTTCAAAACCCCCACTTAATTATGCTCACCAGAACCCCTGAACTTGCAAGTTCCCACATGTGTTCCTTGACATAGCCACAAATGTCGCTGGATTGTTTTTAGAGGGCCACTGAAAGTGTGGTCCTCTAAGTCAGAGGTTTGCAAATTTGGGCTTGAAAACAGGCATCAGGGGGCCATGACTTGTTGCTAAATGGGAGAGTGGGTCCTGGCTAGATAGAAATGGTTCCTGAGCCATTTTGATATGGACAAAATTGAGAATACCTGCTTGAAGTATGGTAAATGGCCTCCAAAAAGCTTGTCATTCAATCATTACAGGCAGTGAGGAGTTGGGAGTCTTTGAAAAAAGAACCCAATGAACTATTATTATCACCAGATTTTTCTGTCTCCCGAAAGGTTTACTGTTAAGGTTTGTCTGCTTGGAAATACCATTCCGACATGGAGTTAAATGGTTTCTCCTGCCACTTACCAGGTCTTACATCTTGTGAACTTTGGTACACTGGTGTTTGGAACAAATCTAGATGAAAAAACATGGAACTACACATATGGAAGCCCCGAGAGCATCTACATTGTACAAACAACACACAATCTTATACTACATAGTCTCATGAAAATCCTGCCTGATTAGGCGACAAGAACTGCATGTGTGTTATAAGAGCTGTATGTGCATCTTGAAAAAAACCCAGTAGGCTCGTAAGGCAAACGCCAAACTGCAGCAGATGGTGACAGTGGCCTCTTTTCATAGTTCATCCACCTTTGGGGGAAGACGAAAAAAATCCTTTACCACAAAGGCAATTTACAGAAGGAAATGGCTCCCTGGCAGGGAATTTTCTGTGTATTTTTGAACTCCCTGGCTGAGAGCTGCTGCCCAGTTTCTCAGAGGGAGGAGCCATAGTGGAGCAAACCTTCTGCAAACACAATACCACTCGGTATTAAATCAATATGCAGATGAGCTTTTCCCGCCCAAAGACACATGCCAACTACACTCTGCAAACTCCTGATCCTTTTTCTCTGTGAAGTCAAAGGCAAACTTTTAACAGGGGCAGGACTGGGCTAAGAGTTGCCTGTGCTTATTTTTTTCTATGCGCTCTTTTTCTTTAGTGTCTCCCTGCAGTTTAAAAAAAAACAGAAATAAACTTAAAATGCTGCCCTTTGAGCAATGAACTGTAAAGGAAAAGTAATACAGTGTGGTGTTTTTAAAAGGATAAAAAGCCTGATTCCCATTCACACAAAGACTGTTTTATT
Organism: Lepidochelys kempii; assembly: GCF_965140285.1. NCBI lineage: Eukaryota > Metazoa > Chordata > Testudines > Cheloniidae > Lepidochelys > Lepidochelys kempii. Next base: position 208,669,391 of record NC_136381.1, read on the forward strand.
TCCTTCTGGTGGAATCCAGGAGGGTTAATTGGGTGTAAATGTAATTTACACCAGAGCAGTGTAAAAGGACTTCAGTGTAAATGAGAATCAGTCCCTAAATCTATAGGGCCCAATCCTGAAAATACTTTTGGACATCACTTTACTCCACATTGCTTCAGTGGTACTACTTGTGTGAGCAAAGTCCCTGTAAATAGTTACAGTCTTTTCCCATGGTTTAGAGTAGCAGACCATGTGATGATCCAGGCAATGTTGATGCACTGGAGTGTGATGAGTATCTTTCCTCACATCTGTACAATTAGTTGGGTCACTGTGCCATGTAAATTTAACCTTAAAAGTGGAAAAAACATGTCAAATGTATCCAAATGTTCCATTTAGCAGGAGCTGATGGGATTGTTGTGTGTTGGTACCTATTTATGAAAGGAACCACCCTGGAGTCAAACAATAGCCCTGCTGCACATGGGAGGAAGGATGCACTTCCTGGTTCTGTCAATGGAAACTTTGTGTTTGCTTGTGACCTCCTTTTCCTCAGCTGATTGTGGATCATAAGGATTGCTGCCGTTGGGGCAGGAATAATTAATGGGCTAAGTGTAGGTTAGTGGCTTGTGAGCAGCTAAGGAGAAGGCTGGCTGTCCATTTCAGCTTCAGTCTAAACCACAGGGGCACTCACTTCCTGTGTCAATGGTGATCCTGCAATGCTAACAAAAGACCTGCATTGATCATTGCCCTCTGGTAATTACTACCAGTGTGGGGCTGGCCCTCACAACTTGTTGACATCTTTTGACAATTTAAATATGGCCATTTAAAGAGTGCTCTAAAAAGGAAGTGGGCTTAGCTCTGTAATAAGGTGGGTTAGGAACCGAATGACAAATAGTAGCTTTGAAGCTGACTCTAGTGTAAGGTACGCACAGAATCTCAAGTACTGATATTTTAATCCTATATTCCAGAGTCTCCTGGTCAGCCTCAGAGCTTTTTTTCTGATGATTTACCTTACTAGATATTTGAACCCATCTGTTTCTTTGCAAAGCATACTATCCCGAAACTAAAAATCTCTCTTTGTGTGTGTAGCAATGTTAAAAGGCCATGGAGTTTGCGAAGTAAAAGCCTTCAAAGATCAGAAAATACCAATCTCAAAGTTGTTTGTGCTAACTTCACTCTACCCCTGGATACCTCTCCATTATGACAAGAGCTAGCAACATTTTCCCACCAAAATATTTTTTGCAGATTCTGTTGACTGAAACATTTCACAAATTCACGTTGAATTCACCAGATTGTTGTGGTTGAACCCCCCACCCATTACAATAACAACAACAATAAAAATTCCGAAAAAATCAAAACATTTTTTTTGATGCTTTGAAAACAAGATTCAAAAGGACTTTTTGTTTTGACATGAAAAAAACAGAAAACATTAAAAAAAAAGAGCTTGAAATCAAAACGCAATGTTTTGTTTCAGGTCAAACGTAACATTTCATTTGACCTTTGAAATGATTTTTTATTTGATTTTTTGATTCACTGCCAAATTAGAAAAAATTAGTTTTCAGCTTGATCTGCAATGAATTTTTTTTTTTTTTGGATTTTTTGGAAATGCCAGCAAAACAAAAAGTCAATTATTCACGCTGCTCTAATTATAACCCAGTCATTATTACACGCTATTATTTCTGAGGGATCCCTGGCCCATTCAGTGCTCAAGCAGGAGCCCTCTCCTACAGATACATTTTTGTGACCCCCGCCTTTGCTGACACATGTGATTGCAGCCCTTATGTGGTGGCCTTTATGTGCTGTTAGTTGATGGGAGATACATCGGGTGTATAGAGCAGTTCTGACCATGCATCTTTCTGAAAGAGACCTGTGGATCTGGTTTCTCACCCAACATTTCCCTTCCCTCCAGATATACTAGGCAGGGCTGTCATGCTTACGAGGTCTGAAGTGTACCACAAGCCAACCTGCCACATGATTTCCAAACGTGCTAACTGAGTTTGTTTTTTAATAATGTGTCAATTCTTTGCCCACAGAAGTTACAGAAAAAGGTAGCAAAGCATTTGAATATACTATATGTCCCATCAAACAGATACACCTGAAGAGCAGACTGATTCCATATCTCCAAGTATCATTCAGTTACCTGCAGTTTGCCCAGATTGGGCCTTCTTTAGAGACCTTACAATGTAGAACATACATATAGGGTAAAATTCACCCAGAATTGCAGAAGGCACCCAAATGAAGTGGAACTATAACGGCTTCACTGCACAGGAAGGAAAGGAGAATGAGGAGTAGGTATATAGAGGACTCCACAAACTCTGCTCATGGCAGTGCTGGATTCCATCCCCCTTCCAAGCATTTAGTGAACAAATGTGGAGGATAGGCCAGGCTATGGCCACTGGTTCCACAATTAGGTAAATCCATTGGCCATAACTCAACACAGGGAGACCCTCTTCCAGTCCAGGGTGTGGAAGACTGGCCAAATAGAGGCTGCACCTCCCTTGTCCTGCTCACAGTTTGGTGGGATTCCATTCCCACATAATGCCCCACACAAATTCCATGACTCATTTTTCTTCTCAGTTGATGTGAGGAGGAGATAATTTTCATCCATGAGTTTTCTCTCATGAGCGTAGGCACTCAGTGTAGAATGTACTTGCATATCAATCATCATTATTTGTAGCAGTGGGACTGAAAATCTTTTCAGATGAATGTCAGTTGTCTTATGTCTCAGCTACATACATTTTTAACGTGCCACACCAGATGATGCATTACTTTTATAATATTGTTGAATCTGTATATAAGGGCCACGTTTATTAACTGCCGCTAACATTGGCTTGTCAAGTGCTCATGTAAAACAGAGCTTGGTAATGCTGGGATTCAGTAATGATGATTTGCAATAAAAGCCAAGCGTAAGGCTGAAGCTTTACCACAGGATATTGGTTTTCCACCCTCCTTTCAAATTCCAGCAGGGTCAGATCAGAGTTTCCTCCAGCCAAGGTGGATAAACTGAACTGTCACATGCCAGTTACTGTGAGGAGATCTTTTGGATGAGACCTTGCAAAACAAATGGGCCTGTCTGCTTTGCATGGCTTCTGTGGCAACTTTGGTAAGAACAATGGCTTGCCTAGTGTCATAGAAAAAATTCCCCTCCCCTCCATCCCACACTGTTACATAGTCTGCTGTGCATGAGGTGGTTGCATTTCAGTGGTGTTTTATGTATTTTGTTTGAGAAGCACTTTTGGGATTATTCAGGGTATAATGTGCAGCATTAAATCATCATCATTATCCAACTAGTTAATGTAAAGATTTTCAGTACAGCAATTAGAGTTATGAGATATGGAGTAAAATGACTTGTAAATTAAGCTGGTTTAAAGAATGAATACTTGCTATACTTATTGGTGCAAGGAAGTAAACCCAGAGATGGAATAGGCCATGTTATGTTCTTCTGTACCAGATGTGGATTGGTCACAGAACTTGCTTATACATACCCCCAGAACTAGTTAGAATTGTGTCAGGTGACTTCAGTTCTGGTAGGAGTTTAAGGTGATTGTAAGTCCCTTCTGAGATGACTGTGGTGTCGCCCGCTGATCCTTGATGCAGGTAACCTACACAGGGGAATAAGGGGGCTCCTTGTGTCCCATCATTGACTGACGTAGTTAAGCTGGCCTATGGAGACAGTGCTAAATTGATGGAAGAATTCTTCCATCAACCTAGCTACCTTCTCCCGCGGATGTGGATTTATTCCAGTGATGCTCCCTCCCATCGCTGTAGTAAGTGTCTATGCTGTAGTGTTTTAAGTGTGGACATAGCCTCAGTCTCTCTCTGGTTTCAGGACTTTTATGTAACAAATGAGGGTGAAATCCTGGCTGCACTGAAGTCAATGAGAGTTTTGCCACTGACTCCAATGGAACCAGGCTTGAATCTGAAGCTTCAGCTTGAATCTGAAGATGTATGTCTCAGGCTTGCTTTTCCTCTGGAGACCAGTGGGGGACCAGCAGGGAGGTTGCCTACTAAAGCTTCTCAGCTGGGTGAGCAGCTCAGTACAATCCTTGAAGCCCTGGTGCTCTGTCCACCATCAGCCTTGTTCTGCTGGTTGTCTCCCTGATTCTATGACCATTATCTCACTCCTAGGATGATATAGCCAACTTCACAAGGCTGAACCACATTATTTATTTCCATTATTACAGCAGCTGGTAGGGTTGATGAAATGATTATGCTGGGTATATGACCTACACCCTCAACAGATTAGCTCAGGCACAGCCCAGGTGATCTCTCTTTTTGAGAGCAGCAGGAAAAATGCTACCCTCAGATGCATATGCATGACTTCCGTTGACATCAGTGGAAGCCTGAGGGGCAGTATTTACCCCAGAGAAGTGTGGAGGTTTACTCACAGTCACAGTGGTACACAAATGAAGTACTTCAGAATGGGAGGCAGATATAATTGGGACAAAAGTTTGCTGAAAGAGTTAGTTGACTAAAGGAAAAGCACAGAGCTCAAAATAAGTTCTGCTGTTGACTTTATTGTATGAACAATTGGGGCCGCCAAGTATCCACTGACCAAGGGCGTGAAGCAAGATTTTCTGACGTGACTAGTTCTCACGGATCCTAATGAGTGCCCCTTCCTGGCCACCCACCAGGACTGCTATGAGGGAACCCAAACCTCTGTGCTCTGCATCCCCAAGAATGTGTTAAGCTTCTGGAGCTTGAGCAGCGTCCAGCCACTGCCCCAAACTCAGGGTCCTGAAGCTCACTCTCAGGGCACAGACCTGCTGTCTGTCACCCCCTCTCTGAGGGTTGGAACACATTGTCTAGTTGCCTAGCTCCTCTGGCCACAGTGCTGTCCCTTCAGACTCCCTGGCACTTAAACACCTCTCTCTCCTAGAATTCCATCCTAAAGGTGCAAAGCTTCTGGTTTACAGTTTAATGCTCTCACGGCCACACAGTAGTTATGAGGCAGTGACCAGAGAGAGAGAGAGACTTTGCTTAGAGTCTAATGCATTAATGCTTTTTTATACTTTATCATGTAAAGCACAGGAATGTATGGATCATACAAAATAATAAACATTAAACACATGTCCCTGCCTCAGTTTCCTCACCAGTCCAGGGCATTCATTGGGCTAGGGTCCAAGTCCCTTGGGTTGTCCAGCGTCACTGGGCCATCTGGAATCAGGAAAGTGGGCAGGGCTCCCCCAACCCTACGAGCAGTGGTTCTCTAATGTCGTTGCAGCGGCAGACAAGTTGGTGTGTTAGGGAATTGGCACACAGCTTAGCAGCAGCAAAGCTTGCTCCTGATGAAGCAGAGCAGTGACACAGTGGCTCGCAATTCTGCATATCCTGAGCAAGATGTCACAGTTCTCATTAAAGAGAACTGGGACTGTGGTCTGAGATTTCATGAACAGGAGAGGCAGCAGGGAAAAGGGAGATTCTGCATTGACCAGAGTTTGTGCTGAAAGAGGAGTTAAAAGGTAAATTAGGACCAAGGTTTCCAAACATGGGGGCGTAAAGTGAAGCTTCCAAGTCTGTAATTAGTCTCCCAAATAAGTGGCCTATTTACAAATGTGCTAAGCACTCGGCAGCTCCTGTTGAGGAGCCTAAATATGGATTTAGGAGTTTATCTTTTCAAATCCATTGATGAAAATCTTGGCCTTACTCCCTAAATATAGTGTTATGTGCTGGGTGAAACCTTGTTATGGGATTGAGACTAATAGGCGTGAACTTGCCCTTCAATTAATATAACAGTAAACATAAACTCCAACTAAGATAAAAAGAGTGTGTGAGGTCATCCAGGAGTTTCTGCTCAGTATTGTTTTGGGGGAGGGGTGTATGTGAAGGCAGAACTCAAAAAAGCTGAGAATAGTTCAGAAAGAGACAGACAGAAGGAGCAGCTGAAAACATGGTGGCTGACCCTACGAGACATCTGGGGAGAGGTTTTTGGGTGAAGGATGCACACTGAAAATAGTGCTCTTGGTACTGGGAGCAAAAGAAGCTGTTTCCTGCTATTTGATATTGTCTGCGTTCAGAAGCACAGGACTTTGCACATTCTTTGTAAATAAACAAAACTGCACCAGAGAAATACCTGAGTGCTGCCAATTTCTACTCCCAGCTGGGCCCTAGAACACTCACAGGGCCCTAAACTTTGACTAGCCACTCAAGTCAAAAGGGGAACAATATATTACTGTAAGTAGCAGTGAATGAAGCAGATGGAAAAGGGGATGGAGTTACAGTTTTAATAACAAGTGAGATTTTGTGTTCCTGTTAACAGACTTTTAAAAGAAGAAGACCCCACTCCCCTCAAAAAGACCTTGAGTGTCTTATATTAATGATGGGGGAAAAATAGCAATACAAATGCTGCAGATTTCTAGGAGCTCCACTGGGTATTTCAGGAAACTCCTTCTGTCTAGTGACTGGATTTTGAAACAAAAAGGAAGGGAGAGAAAGAGAGAAAAAGCCTAAGCAGAATTCCCAGGCTCTGCAAATGAGGCTTTTGTTTCCCAACGTCAGAAGAGTGCTTAATAAGGGAGGTTTCAGAGTAACAGCCGTGTTAGTCTGTATTCGCAAAAAGAAAAGGAGGACTTGTGGCACCTTAGAGACTAACCAATTTATTAGAGCATAAGCTTTCGTGAGCTACAGCTCACTTCCTCAGATGCATATCGTGGAAACTGCAGCAGGCTTTATATATACACAGAGAATATGAAACAATACCTATTCCCACCCCACTGTCCTGCTGGTAATAGCTTATCTAAAGTGATTTCCAGCACAAATCCAGGTTTTCTCACCCTCCACCCCCCCACACAAATTCACTCTCCTGCTGGTGATAGCCCATCCAAAGTGACAACTCTTTACACAATGTGCATGACAATCAAGCTGGGCTATTTCCTGCACAAATCCAGGTTCTCACATCCCCCCCACCCCTATACACACACAAACTCACTCTCCTGCTGGTAATAGCTCATCCAAACTGACCACTCTTCAAGTTAAAATCCAAGTTAAACCAGAACATCTGGGGGGGGGGGGTAGGAAAAAACAAGAGGAAACAGGCTACCTTGCATAATGACTTAGCCACTCCAAGTCTCTATTTAAGCCTAAATTAATAGTATCCAATTTGCAAATGAATTCCAATTCAGCAGTTTCTCGCTGGAGTCTGGATTTGAAGTTTTTTTGTTTTAAGATGGCGACCTTCATGTCTGTGATCGCGTGACCAGAGAGATTGAAGTGTTCTCCGACTGGTTTATGAATGTTATAATTCTTGACATCTGATTTGTGTCCATTTATTCTTTTACGTAGAGACTGTCCAGTTTGACCAATGTACATGGCAGAGGGGCATTGCTGGCACATGATGGCATATATCACATTGGTGGATGTGCAGGTGAACGAGCCTCTGATAGTGTGGCTGATGTTATTAGGCCCTGTGATGGTGTCCCCTGAATAGATATGTGGGCACAGTTGGCAACGGGCTTTGTTGCAAGGATAAGTTCCTGGGTTAGTGGTTCTGTTGTGTGGTATGTGGTTGTTGGTGAGTATTTGCTTCAGGTTGCGGGGCTGTCTGTAGGCAAGGACTGGCCTGTCTCCCAAGATTTGTGAGAGTGTTGGGTCATCCTTTAGGATAGGTTGTAGATCCTTAATAATGCGTTGGAGGGGTTTTAGTTGGGGGCTGAAGGTGACGGCTAGTGGCGTTCTGTTATTTTCTTTGTTAGGCCTGTCCTGTAGTAGGTAACTTCTGGGAACTCTTCTGGCTCTATCAATCTGTTTCTTTACTTCTGCAGGTGGGTATTGTAGTTGTAAGAAAGCTTGACAGAGATCTTGTAGGTGTCTGTCTCTGTCTGAGGGGTTGGAGCAAATGCGGTTGTATCGCAGAGCTTGGCTGTAGACGATGGATCGTGTGGTGTGGTCAGGGTGAAAGCTGGAGGCATGCAGGTAGGAATAGCGGTCGGTAGGTTTCCGGTATAGGGTGGTGTTTATGTGACCATTGTTTATTAGCACTGTAGTGTCCAGGAAGTGGATCTCTTGTGTGGACTGGACCAGGCTGAGGTTGGTGGTGGGATGGAAATTGTTGAAATCATGGTGGAATTCCTCAAGGGCTTCTTTTCCATGGGTCCAGATGATGAAGATGTCATCAATATAGCGCAAGTAGAGTAGGGGCTTTAGGGGACGAGAGCTGAGGAAGCGTTGTTCTAAATCAGCCATAAAAATGTTGGCATACTGTGGGGCCATGCGGGTCCCCATAGCAGTGCCGCTGATCTGAAGGTATACATTGTCCCCAAATGTGAAGTAGTTATGGGTAAGGACAAAGTCACAAAGTTCAGCCACCAGGTTAGCCGTGACATTATCGGGGATAGTGTTCTTGACGGCTTGTAGTCCATCTTTGTGTGGAATGTTGGTGTAGAGGGCTTCTACATCCATAGTGGCCAGGATGGTGTTATCAGGAAGATTACCGATGGATTGTAGTTTCCTCAGGAAGTCAGTGGTGTCTCGAAGGTAGCTGGGAGTGCTGGTAGCGTAGGGCCTGAGGAACTACTACATGCTACAAGGGGCCACAGCAATGGTTCCCTCAACCCACCTAGCAATATTGTTAACCTATCCAACTATACTCTCAGCCCAGCAGAAGCAGCTGTTCTATCTCGGGGCCTCTCCTTCTGCCCCTCCACCCCCACGAACATGATACAGTTCTGTGGTGACCTAGAATCCTATTTTCGACGTCTCCGACTCAAGGAATATTTCCAAAATACCTCTGAACAGCACACTAATCCACAGAGGTCTCCCTACCAACACTACAGAAAGAGGGATTCTAGGTGGACTCCTCCTGAAGGTCGAAACAGCAGACTGGACTTCTACATAGAGTGCTTCCGCCGACGTGCACGGGCTGAAATTGTGGAAAAGCAGCATCACTTGCCCCATAACCTCAGCCATGCGGAACGCAATGCCATCCACAGCCTCAGAAACAACTCTGACATCATAATCAAAAAGGCTGACAAAGGAGGTGCTGTTGTCAGTGGGATCAGAGGGTAATGGCTTGTAGAAACTCGTGTTGGAGAGCTGCCGAGCAGCCTCTTGTTCATATTCCGACCTATTCATGACGACAACAGCACCTCCTTTGTCAGCCTTTTTGATTATGATGTCAGAGTTGTTTCTGAGGCTGTGGATGGCATTGCGTTCCGCATGGCTGAGGTTATGGGGACCTACCGACCGCTATTCCTACCTGCATGCCTCCAGCTTTCACCCTGACCACACCACACGATCCATCGTCTACAGCCAAGCTCTGCGATACAACCGCATTTGCTCCAACCCCTCAGACAGAGACAGACACCTACAAGATCTCTGTCAAGCTTTCTTACAACTACAATACCCACCTGCAGAAGTAAAGAAACAGATTGATAGAGCCAGAAGAGTTCCCAGAAGTTACCTACTACAGGACAGGCCTAACAAAGAAAATAACAGAACGCCACTAGCCGTCACCTTCAGCCCCCAACTAAAACCCCTCCAACGCATTATTAAGGATCTACAACCTATCCTAAAGGATGACCCAACACTCTCACAAATCTTGGGAGACAGGCCAGTCCTTGCCTACAGACAGCCCCGCAACCTGAAGCAAATACTCACCAACAACCACATACCACACAACAGAACCACTAACCCAGGAACTTATCCTTGCAACAAAGCCCGTTGCCAACTGTGCCCACATATCTATTCAGGGGACACCATCACAGGGCCTAATAACATCAGCCACACTATCAGAGGCTCGTTCACCTGCACATCCACCAATGTGATATATGCCATCATGTGCCAGCAATGCCCCTCTGCCATGTACATTGGTCAAACTGGACAGTCTCTACGTAAAAGAATAAATGGACACAAATCAGATGTCAAGAATTATAACATTCATAAACCAGTCGGAGAACACTTCAATCTCTCTGGTCACGCGATCACAGACATGAAGGTCGCTATCTTAAAACAAAAAAACTTCAAATCCAGACTCCAGCGAGAAACTGCTGAATTGGAATTCATTTGCAAATTGGATACTATTAATTTAGGCTTAAATAGAGACTTGGAGTGGCTAAGTCATTATGCAAGGTAGCCTGTTTCCTCTTGTTTTTTCCTCCCCCCCCCCCCCAGATGTTCTGGTTTAACTTGGATTTTAACTTGAAGAGTGGTCAGTTTGGATGAGCTATTACCAGCAGGAGAGTGAGTTTGTGTGTGTATAGGGGTGGGGGGGATGTGAGAACCTGGATTTGTGCAGGAAATAGCCCAGCTTGATTGTCATGCACATTGTGTAAAGAGTTGTCACTTTGGATGGGCTATCACCAGCAGGAGAGTGAATTTGTGTGGGGGGGTGGAGGGTGAGAAAACCTGGATTTGTGCTGGAAATCACTTTAGATAAGCTATTACCAGCAGGACAGTGGGGTGGGAATAGGTATTGTTTCATATTCTCTGTGTATATATAAAGCCTGCTGCAGTTTCCACGATATGCATCTGAGGAAGTGAGCTGTAGCTCACGAAAGCTTATGCTCTAATAAATTGGTTAGTCTCTAAGGTGCCACAAGTCCTCCTTTTCTTAATAAGGGAGAATTTCAAGTTCTAAATAAGGAGATTTACTAGCTGGACCAATGATCTGAGTGGAAAGTTCCTGGTGAGGGGGATTTCTGCTGACCTCATTCTTTAATCTTATGTTGCCTGAGGATATTACCTCCACTGGACCCCAAATATTGGCTTTGGTTCTTCCCAGTTCAGCTGTCTGCTGGAAGTTTGGCACAGCCATTTCAGAAGCCAATTTAAAGAACCCACCGAACACACGATGTTGGTTATTTTGTTGTTTTGGATGTGCAGATGATATCATAGTATCTTAATTTACTTGTGTGCTTAAGTGTTTTGCTGAATCAGGGTCTAGTTGACTAAGGGTTGTCTGGTGGTTTCCAAGCTACCCTTGAATTGTTTGCTGAGATATTGAGTAAAGCAAAGAGGTGCTGGTTGGCTTGTTGCACTGCAGACAGTGAGCCTTTGTAGGGGTCTGCTCTTCAATGGGGTTTGAATATCTTTCTCTAGTCCATCATTTACGTAGGGAGATTAGATGGAGAGTTTTGTTTGTGATTCAAGAGTATTAATGGCTGCTACTAACTTGAAACAAATAATAAGACTGGCTGGTTTCTTGTGTTGGCATTTGGGAGTGACTGAATAGAGAGGATCTCTTGGATGTCAGTCCTAAGCACCTAAGCTGTCAGCTAGACAGTGATTGACATGCTGCTGTTTTTTTTCTTATAGTAAGATGCCAGTGACAGAATTTCAGAATATTAACAAATATGGCAACTGGCAGCTGAATCCTTCTGTGACTGTATGACAGAATGTACCCTGGTATTCACACTTGACTCACTGTTGTAACAATCTTTGTACAAAATATGCCTTGTAAGGTATCACTTGAAAACTAATAACTTGCTGGTCAATAATATCATGATAGAATGTATGTAGCAACATTATGTGTAAAGCAATGAATTCCCCCCGAAGGATGTTGGTGGCACATGTTCAAAGCCACATAGTCCTGATTAGACAGAACTGGTCAAGCAGAACATAAAGAAAGGAATGTGTGTTCACCTAAATTTACATATACAGTGTAAACAGGATCCTCAGACAGCAAGAGGAGGAAGACAGGAGACAAGGAAAATCTGCATCTCAGCAATCAGAGGTGGGAAGAAACAGCATGGAACCTTCTTTACTGTTTGAATAAACTTTGCTTTGAGGGGTAACCTTCAGGAATACCCATCTTAAAGGGGGGCTGAAGTATAAAAGTGAGGGGCAAAACCCCTCCATTTTATCTCACCTTGTCCAGCTCTCTCTCTTTCACTTAAGAAGACAAAAGAAACACCCTATAACCCTAGGGGGGCAGATCCTGGCCTGAAACTTGGTCAGCAATGTTACAGGAAACCTGTGGTAAGAATTTCACTTTGTACCAAGTCTAGTTTGTTAAGTTTAGAATGTGTTTTATCTTTATTTCTCTTGTGACTATTTCTGGCTTTCATGTCTTATGCTTATACTCACTTAAAACCTATCTCCTTGTAGTTAAATGAACTTGTTCCACTCTTTAATTAAAACTAATGCAGTGTTGTGAATTGTTTGAGTAACCTCATTTAAGGTAGCAGACTGTAGCATGTTGATCCCCTTAGAGGGGCAATGGACCTAATATATCTGGAGAGGGCTGGAACACATTCTTTTGAGGAAAATCTAGGACTGGGAGTGTGTTGGGGTCATCCTGAAAGTAGTAACCAAGGCTGCTGGAAGAGTGTGGCTGGAGTGTTGCTGACAGGCTGCTGGGGTCAGAGTTGCTGAACCAGGGTTGCAGCTATACACAGACACTCAGGGTGTGACCTGCATGGTGTTAGGCTGTTTGTGAGGAGCTCAGGTGGGGAGCTACAGCAGCAAAGCATTGTGAAGCACCTCAGCTTGTGAGGAAAGTGGTGACATGGCCTCTCACTGGTCTGGATTGCACCCTGGGATGTCATAGATTGCAACATCCCAGAAACAGGAGCTCTGCACACGTCCAGTAGGTTTCAGATTGCACAGTGGTGTGTATCTTTATGTGTACACTTATAATTTTGGGAGGCTCCAAGATACCATGGTGAAGGGTGCTACATAAAATATAGATGGATAAATAGAAGCGTTTTCCTCTAGCCACCCAGGTTCAAATCTAGGGATATTTAGATCTGTCAGAGCCACTGATCTAAGCCATCAGGATGTGTAGAGGAAGAGAACTTGAAATCTTGAGTATCTAGAAATCCATTCAAATAGGATACTAAAGATCAGCATCAACACCTTGAAGTGCACCCTGAAACAGATGTAGAGCTGGGTGTTATCTGTCCACTGCTGCCACTTCAGGCTGTGCTGTCTCTCCAGCTGTCAGGGACATGACTGGGATGTGGGCAGTCAGGTATAATGGTTGGAGCCATGAGGGTGGCTAGCCTTGGAGTTAGAGCAGAACCGAGCTGAGTCAAGAATCAGGACCACAGGACAGCAAGGGACAAGGTAAGAAGAACCAAGAGTCAGAGTCTGGGATCAGAAGCTGAATGCCAGAGCAAATGAGTGAGCCAGAGATGTAGTCAGGAAGTGGAGCCAGGGGTTCGACCTGGGGTGTTGAGCATGGAGAGGGCAGGGGCTGAAGAGGACACAAGAGCAGACTGGGTGGAAGCCGGCACGGGAAGCGGGACAAAATGCAGCTACAGGGAGGGAACGTGCTGAGCAGCCAGCAAGCTCTGGCTGTTGTTGGGTCAACAGTAGCTAGCTCCATTCCTCCATCAACTAGGAAGTGCAATCACTCAGGCAGCCACTGCCAGGATCATAGACTCACAGACTTTAAGGTCAGAAGGGCCCATTGTGATCATCTAGTTTGACTTCCTGCACATTGCAGGCCACAGAACCTCATCCACCCACTGCTATAATAGACCCTTGACCTCTGGCTGAGGTTCTGAAGTCCTCAAATCATGATTTAAAGACGTCAGATTACAGAGAATCCACCATTTACTCTAGTTTAAATCTTGAAGTGACCCATGCCCCATGCTGCAGAGGAAAGTGAAGGTCTTTCCCAATCTGAACCGGGGGAAAATTCCTTCCTGACTCCAAATATGGTGATCAACTCTGAGTATGACCCAGTAGCCAGACATCTGGGAAAGACTTCTCCATAGTAACTCAGAGCCTTTCCCATCTATTGTCCCATCACCGGGACCCTCTTGGCACTATATAAAGATAAAGTTTCATAAGTGTGATTTTAATGGGGGCAGCAGTGGCCTTATAAATGAAAGGGAGAATGAGGTTTCTTTTTTTAAACCAACAACATACAGGCCATAACAATTGATCCTAGCAACATGCCCAGAGAAAAGTATGTGTGTTGGATTTTGAAAACTCACAAGACTGCATCTTCTTGTGAGACTGGAATGATTTGGAGATGCCAGTGTTGTGAAATATCCTGGACTGGGAACTCAAGGCTTAACTTTATTTTCAGTCTGAAACAGCCTTTAGTTTTGCCACGTCTGCCAAATGGTCAGACACCCTGAATGGACTTAGCCAATAAATGGAGCACTTGAGCCGATGCTCTGAATTCTTGAGTAGCATGCATGTGCCTGGGGTGTCCACACCACCGCAGCTAAGGCTGAAGCTGGAACATGTAGAGTCTGTGTGTAGTTACTCTGGGAGCTCAGGAGGAGCCTAGCAATGGCCAAGCCAATGAGAACTGTGCTCAGCTGTTCTTGTCTGGAAGCTGATCTCTAAATACTTTTCCTCATTTGGTGGCACCTTTACAATGGCTAATTTTACAAGAGGCAAAAGCTGACTGCTCATGAGTCATTAGCTCATATTGGGGAATAAAATCCACACTTTACCCACAGGTACTGTCAGCCAACAAAACTCCCTGCTTACAGCTGCATAAAAGGAAACCACGCAGCTTGGCACAGCTGTACATGGGGGAATTTCATTTAAATTCCCTCATGATGGAGCCATTACTTTGCAGCAGCATTAATTTATGAGTGTTACATTTTTATGTAAATATAATTCCTACTATGCATTGGGCTGAAGAATGCAGCAGCTTGCAGAGTAGAAGAGATAAGCTCAGTCTTTGATGGTTTAAAAAGCATTTCTCTTTTCTAAAGTCTTCTGTAAAAACTTTGAAACTTTTTTTTTTACCTGCATAGACTTAGTATTAACTATGTTTACTCAGTGGCTAACGGGCGATCCTCCAGATCCATGCTTTCATGGCACTGGAAAATGTTTATGATACCAGATCACGTTCGTGTTTTTTTTTTTCTCTGACATGATACAGACATTGCTCCCTACCTACATTTTCAAAGCACATTAACAACTAGATGAGAAGGGATACCAGTTTGCTAACACTACACAATGGATTGTCTCAAAACCCATCCTCTTTTAGGCGCTTGCAAACCCCTGGATGAGGCCAAAAGACAAAGCAATTGTATTGCAGGAAGTGGAAATGTGACTATTTATACTGTTCTCTATCTTAAGCAGAACCCGTCTAACAGTAACATTCTGTCTTTGGGGATGTGAGGTGTGTCAGGGGGGTGCATTGGTGGAGGAGTACACTGGGAAGCCCGTGAACAGGAATGCTCAGCTATTCTGTCTGTGCAGGACAGACTGGGCCACGGATGGCGACAGAGCAATGTGATCTGCTGTCTCTCTCATTGCTGGTTCAGAAAGGCACAACATGCAGCTCCATGCTGCCTGCTCCCAGTGGGCCCCAAGGTCCTGGTCATGCCCCCAACTTGGGGGGCTGCTCAAATATTTCCATTGAAATTGGTTTTGGACAGAAGAATTTTGTTTTCAACTTAAGGAACTGGTCATGAAGTGTATGCTTTTTGCGGAAAAAAATCTCAACTTTTCATTGAAACCCTCAAAACCAGCCCTTTTGGCTAAACCAAAAGTGTTCAGTTTTTGCTTTTTGATGCAAAGTCAAAATTCTCCATGAGAATTTATTTATTTTTATTTTTATTGGTTTTCATCAAAAATGTCAGTGGGGGGGGAAGCCCCCTGGCAATAGCCCCTTTTTGCTGTGATGTGCTAATGGATGCATTCAACTGGATCCCTAACTTGTGCTTGTGGAAATACAGTACTAGGTGTATATCCTGCCCTGCTCCTGGGCAGAGGTGAAAAGGGTAGTAGGAACAAGAAAGACACCCCTTTCCCCTTTCAGAGCATCTACTGCAGAGAGGGCAGAATTTGCTTCAAAGTCTGTGTCAGTTGCTGCACTTGTTCGCCAGTTACACTGCTTTGCTGTGAACTGAAGAACATTTCTAGTGGGCCCAAACGTATTGTATCACATTAGTTTAATTCATCCTGAATAGCTTTGCTAATAGTTGAATACGCACACAGTACTTCCTCTCAGGTGCTTTAATATTCATGGCACAATGTCAATGCCTGTGTCATTGCTGGTAGCTTTGGGTCAAAAATGCTGCAGGCCTCGTCAATATACAACAGCTGATGATACAGTAACAACAATATTTTTTTCTTTGTTTCAGCAACTGGTGCCTGCAGGCTTCTTGGTGCCTTAACGGAAAACAATGAAACTGAGTATTTAATAAAATAATAACAACATGTCCCAAATAAACTGCATAGCTACTGTTGTGGAACGTGAAGGGGAAAGAGAAATAATACGTGGTTTATAAGCACTGGTTTCTTTTCTTTTCTTTTTTTTATTTATAACTTTTTATTATTTTTTCCAACTACAACAAATATACCAAAATATCAAATGCATCGTAACACACAGAATAAGTAAAGAGGGTTAGGAAAAAGGGACAGAAGGTGACATGTCTATTCTTAGGGTCTACATTAATCATGGACCTCTGAAAAGTCAGCCCAAATTGCTTTGCGTTTTTTTGGTGTTCCCATTCTGTTTAATGCCAGTTGTTTGTTAGCTGTGAGGTCAGCCATATCAGTGAGCCAGACATCAATGATTGGTGGGGATTGACTTTCCCATTCTTGCAGATTAATTTTTTAGCAACCAAAGCTTCATATTGGAACCAGGCCGCTCCGTTACCAGGTAACCTCCAGATATCAGGAATATATCCAAGAATTAAATTTTAAGGAGTAGGGCTCCAACTTAGCATCCAATATCAAACAGGCCCTTTGATCTGTTTTATACAAGAAATTCTTGATGCGGGGCACTCCCAAAACTTATGAGCTGATGTAGCATCAAGGGAGTTACATTTCTAACAGTATTCAGCATTTATGAGACCTATTATCATTAGCTTATGTGGGGACCAGTATATTTTAAAACATGCATTTCAGTGAATAAGCAAGAGTAAATGGCCCACCTGTTGATCACTTTAGATAAGCTATTACCAGCAGGACAGTGGGGTGGGAGGAGGTATTGTTTCATGATTTCTGTGTGTATATAAAGTCTGCTGCAGTTTCCACGGTAAACATCTGATGAAGTGAGCTGTAGCTCACGAAAGCTCATGCTCAAATAAATTGGTTAGTCTCTAAGGTGCCACAAGTACTCCTTTTCTTTTTGCGAATACAGACTAACACGGCTGTTCCTCTGAAACAGGTCTATAGTTGCTTTTTTAACATTAGATATAATTATATTCCATTGGGTAGGATATATTTGTGTATCCAAATCTCCATTCCAAACAACTCTCAAATTATCAGTAGAGTTTTTTTGGGCCAGAAAATCATAAAAGGATACCACTGGCCTAGTAAATCCATGAAGTTTCCTCCAAAATAATGAAAGTTCTGTAGGCTCTGGAGCTTCCAGTGCAAATGCATTCATAGTAAATGTTTGAATTGGAGATAATTCCATGCACTGGAGCAGGGCAAGCCATATTGTTCCTGAAGATCCACAAGTGGTTTAAATTTATCATTGTCAATTAGCTGTGACA
Organism: Lepidochelys kempii; assembly: GCF_965140285.1. NCBI lineage: Eukaryota > Metazoa > Chordata > Testudines > Cheloniidae > Lepidochelys > Lepidochelys kempii. Next base: position 208,686,727 of record NC_136381.1, read on the forward strand.
GTCATAATTCCTCTCTCCATCCAACCCCTCCACATCCAGGTTTTGCCACTGGTTGTTAAGGATAGGATTGCTCCATACAACTGCCTCTACACAGAAGAAGGAAGGGAAGCAGAACTTTTTAGCCAAGTTTGACCAAGCTTGCCTCACAGCTACTATTGTGGGACCTCTGGAGCCATCAAATCTATAACAATTTGATCCTACAATGCCTGAAAGGTGGGAGATGGTATACCAATTTTTGTTTAATCTGAACCTAAGGTGGGGTCTGTGCAGTCATATCTGACAGCCACTAAAATGCCTGGATTAGCTAAAAGGAAAGACAATAATTTTCCAAGTTGTGGAAATGAATTCCCCTCCCCGCCAGAGACAGGCAGAGCTGTCATTTTTTCAAAGCCTATCTAGGTTTCTTACATGCCCCGCCAAGGAACATTCTGAAAATATTATTGAATTTCTTAAAATAAGTTTGAGGAATAGAAATAGGGAGATCCCCTGAGGACATCCAAAATTCTGGGAAGGACATTCATTTCCAATATATTAATTTTACCCTAGTATGTCTACACTGCGCAGTTGTTGCCAAAACTTTTGTCTTTCGCAGGTACTTAAAAAAGCCCCCCCCGCAAAAGACAAAAGTTTTGCTGAGGCAAGCAGCAGTGTGAACGTGGCTTTGGCGGCAGGAGTGGTCTCTTGCTGACAAAGCTTATGCCGCTCATGGGGCTGGAAGTATTTTGTCGGCAAAAGTGCAGACAAAATACCGCAGAAGAGCATTCACACTCGCTGACTTTTAATGTCAAGGCTGTGTCGACTTAAAAAGCGGCGTAACAAATTCCATCTCTCCAAATTGGTAGCCACTTGTCAATAATTGGTTCTATGTGTGTCTTAAGGATGTCCTGAATGTTCTTAGGAATTCGTATTCCTAAATATTTTATGTAAGAGGATTGCCATTGAAAATCCCAATTTGAGAAAAGGCCTTTGTGGGCGTATTTGTTAATGCCTAAGATTTCTGATTTACCTCAACTAATTTTATATCCTGAGAGATGTCCAAATGTATTAGTGGCTAGAAGGTTAGGGACGGTAACCTCAGGCTTAGATACAAATACCAGAGCATCATCTGTATACAGCAGAATTTTGTGCTCTGTTTGGTGATACCATGGATCTGTTGATTTGCTCGGATGGCAATGACTAAAGGTTCTAGAGCTAAATCAAACCGAAGAGGAGAAAGGGGGCAGCCCTGCCTCGTACTTCTCTGTAATGGAAATGGGGTGGAAATTATACCATTGGTAACTGCTCTGAAACCTGGTTTAGAGTATAAAAGCTTAATGCAAGCAACACATTGGCTACCAAATCTGAATTTTGCTAACACATGAAAAAGATCGTCCCAGGCTACGTGTTCTTTGGCATCGAAAGAAATGACAACTAGGGGTTCTTTCAAATCTCTCAAAGCGGTAATAATTTCAATCAATGGATGCAAATTATTTGAGTCATGTCTATTATAAAGGAAGCCTATCTGATTTATGCATATAATGCGTGAGAGAACTTTGTTCAATTGCATAGCAAGAGCTGTAGCTACAATCATATCATCACAAATGATGAAGGAAATTGGTCTGTAATTACTACAGAGTCCAAGATATTTCCCAAATTTATGAATAACAGAAATTACAGCTTTTGTTAGAGTAGGCTGGAGAGTTTGTTCATTCTTGACCTCACTGAATATATTCAATAATCTAGGCATTAAAGTTTCAGAGAAATTTTTGGTAAAATTCAACAGGGAACCTGTCTGTGCTAGGAGTTTTTCCGAACTTCATTTATTTTATAGACAGAGCCAGTTCCACGATTTCTAGAGGGGCAGCTAGAAGTTCCTTCTGAGAGTCAGAGATGTGTGGCAGAGACAATACACTAAAAAGTTACTGAGGATGTCTTTATTGATTCCCTCTTCAGCTAAATAAGTTTTGAATAAAACTGTTGAAATTGTTTATTAATATCTGACTGTGTTGTATACAATTTATTGCTACAATTGTGAATAGCAGTGATCTTATTTCTGTTAGCTTTTTGCTTAAGGCTATATGGCAACAGCTTGCCAGCTCTCTCGCCAAATTCCCAATAGTTTTGTTTCAAACTGAATAAAGCAAAGGCAGCCGTTTGGAACAGAAGTTTGTTGGTTTCATACCTTAGATTCATGAAGGTTCTGAGTGTGCGTGGGGAGGGGCCAGAAGCATAGTCTACATCCAAGGTCTTAATTTCCTTTGCTGGGGTATCAATTCCATGTTCTCCCCATTTCTTTTTAAAGGTGGCATAAGAGATGATACGGCCTCTGATGTATAGGAATATGATCAGATATAGCAATAGTACCAATGTCACAGTCAGGGACAGAATTTATCAAGTTTTATGAACCTAAGAAATAGTCCATGCTTGAATATGTTAAATGAGCTGAAGAATAAACCTATAGTCTCTGGCCATAGGATTTCCCAGTCTCCACACACCTTGTAAGCCTAAATCAGCCATGTATGTATGAAGTATCTGATGAACATTAGTGTTCTAATGAGGAGATGGAGAAGATTTATCAAGAACTGGGTCTAGAGTTTTGTTAAAGATTCCAGCTATGGTAATGGTTATGTCATTACATGGTAATGGCCCATGTCATTTGCACTCATAACAATTTTTTGAAAAAACTTGGGATCATCCTAGTTTGGCCCATAGAGATTGGCATAGGTCAGGAGTCGGCAACCTATGGCACGTGTGCCAAAGACAGCATGCAAGCCAATTTTTAATGGCACGCTGCTATCTGCCAGTGTGCTGGGTTCCTGCCCCTCCTTCTCTCCCTCTCTGCTGCCGATCAGCTGACGGCCCTTGCTACGGAGGGGGAGAGGGAAAAGTGGAGCCACAGCGAGCTCTCTGCTCTGGGGACCTTGGGGAAGGGAGTGGAATCGGCATATCCCCTCCAGCCCCCTGCAGTGAGCCACTCAGGGCAGGGGGCTGGGAGCACCCCCACAACCCCAGCCCAGACCCCCAGCCCTCTGCCTTGACCCCTGCACCCTCCCAGCCCTCTGCCCTGACCCTGAAGTCAGTGGAGTTATTCCGGAATAACACCAGTGTAGCTGAGATCAGAATCTGGTCCACGGTTCATAATATTTACAGTGGTGGTATATCTTCTTAAACAAACTGCATTTTCTGTCTGATTTTGTGGGTTCCCTCCAGTACTCTGACTCAATATCCCTTTCATCTCTGGTTTCATTGCAGTTATTCCCATCAAGAAAATATAATGGATGTGCTGAAAAAGTGATGAAGTGAAGAAATAGTTAAAGTATTGCAAATACTTCTAGTGCCTTCAAGAAGATTAATTCGAGCGAGGTACCTGAAAAGCTGGAAAAGCCTCAATATATTTCTGAATACACATATTCATTTTGAGCTGATTTCTGCTTCTCCTGTGCCCTGTAAATCCTCGAAGAATGCAGCTGTGGTCTGGGATCTTCTGAAAAGAGATTTAGAGAGGCTGTGAACAGAAAAGTGGTGGATTTGTATAACTTCTATACAGCTGACATTTTTAGTATATATTTTTATTGAGAAAATATTCAGCCATGCATATATTAATAAAATCATACAGCTTGAGAGAATCCACCACGAACTAGTCACATTAGCTGAGGATGTTTTCATAAGTATTCACCAGGGAATTTGGATCAATAATTTTCAGACTTATGGGGTTTGCCCATGAAGTCTTTACAATTCGTTGTTTGTGGACTGTGATTGGTCACATATATGTCTTCTCTCTCTGGATGGTTGACTGAAACCTTTAACAAGGGAATAAAGACTGGGGAATGGTAAATAATGAACAATGCATTTCCATACTCTTTTAGATTCATTAGCCTCAAACCTCTACATAAAGGGTACAGACAGGATATACTGCAGGTTGGGGGAAATGTATTTGTTCCCACAGCCCCATCTCAATTCCCTACACATAATCCACTTACCTTGGTTTTGTGGGAGAAAGAGTAAATTCCATCCTTATTAGTCTAGGCATAATAGTGGATGTGAATCACAATCTCTAGAAATAATTAACATACCAGCACTCTCAACAGGAATGAAATATTTGTATAGTCTTATTTTAAACTGTGAAAGCAAGTAATTAAGTTCAAATTACTGGATTTTCAATAAAGCAGAACTAATAACAATACACATTAAGGCCATAATTTTGATTTTCACTGTAGAACCATCTAATTATTAAAAATTGAAACCAACTGTGTGTGACAAAAAACAGACTGGTAAGTAGAGCTGCTTGGATAGTGATTTACAAATACTTTTGTGAATAAACATGTAAAGTTCTCTCTGCTTTTATTTCTCAGGTCACATTATTTGTTGCTCACATGTATTCAGACAACTGCAGATGCAGCTGTGAGGATGTTTGCATTTCCTCAGCCAAAACTTCCCATTGAAAGTGAATTATTCATCATTCACTGTTTAAAAAGTTCTAATTGGGATGCAGAAAGAAAACAAAGTGATACAGGTGACCGATCACATGCCAGGAATAACGAAGAATAAATAGTCAATTCAAACAACTCATTAGCTAAAATTTGTGTGGGCAAACCACTTGCCGAATACTTAAGACTAACAAATACATTTGTAGAAATCCAGGTTCTTTTTATGAGTGATCCAAACTTCCTAGCCACTCCGTTGTGCTAGTCCCTGTGCCCATGTGCTGGGGAGTGATGGAGGGAGTAAGGAGCACCCTCCACTCTTTTTTTTGACCTGTATCAGGACTGGCCAGACCTGGAGTCCATGCATTTTGTATAACAAACCCAGGGAAGCCCATGAACTAGTCCCATGTTACTCTGGGGGGGCGGGGGGGGCGGGGGCATCAGACCTTGAAGGCATGGGAAAGAGTGGCAAGTCGGTGGAACCATGACTCAGCCTCATTGGCAAGTAGTGGGACAATCTGTCTGTGCTGGACCCCTTGATGGTGGCTCTTTCTGGGTACATGAGTGCTCTGGGAGCTGCTTTGTCTTTCTGAGCTAGAATGCCTCTAGTTTTCCCATGGGGCAGTGCAGCTCTGCATCTCCTCAGTGCAGAATGAGTCTAAAGGCAGAACTAGCCCTTGGGCTTTATGTACATTTGATTCTGCTAAGCACACAAGTTGCTTTTCTTTTCCTCATTAAGAAATAGGTTATTGCATCTTATTTCTCTTAGCAGTTTGTATAGGATGAAATGAGATGAAACTTTGGGGCTTTGTTATTTATTTCCTTTTAGTGTTTCGGCCCAGGTTTAAAGATTTGCTTTTAACTTAACAATGAATATTTTAAAAGAGAGTTTGACTAACTACCTTGGAAAAAAAACTAGACCATTTGTCATCATGAGTGAGAGAATATCATGATTTTTAGTCAATATTCTTTAGAGATGTTTGCTTCTGGGGTGCTCATGGCAGGAAAGTTGCAGCCAATTCGTGTGAGCCTCACCCCCTTTAGGAAAAGGATAAACATAGTTTTGATCATTTAGCAGGTGTATAACTTTTGAGATTCAGGCACTCATCCTTCTGATACATATCTTGCACATGAATTTGCCTGTTTCCTTTGATGAAATGGCATTTACTTACTATATTAACTATTCCCCCTCATACTCTCAAGAAGTAGTTTAAGATTTATTACAGAAAATCATTTGTGGGAATGTTTTCTTTTCTACAAATATATCCTGGACATTTTTCTTCTAGTTCTTACTGTTGTTGATTGTTTCCACAATAATTGTTCAGCTATCACCTCTGATAAATCATAATGCACATGATTTTGTGTGTGGTTTGTACGACTGAAAGAGGTGAACCAGCAGACAGTAACGTTCAGTGGAACATTAATGCTGTTACACAAACATCATGTGACTTCATGACTGTGTTTCTTTAGAAAAGAGCCATTGAGGCTCACTAGGTAGAGGATAAAGACCTAGTTTTTCTTTTTTGGTAATTTTATTAGAAACTTGGATCCTGGTTAAAGTCAAAACTGGAGACCTACATGAAATGAGCCTGTGTTTGCATCTGTGTACCCCAATGGACAATAATCCAGATAATAAAATATACACTTAAACTTTGGCAGTCTTCTGTTCTCAGGAAGCTTTATTGCTAAGTATTACCTTAACTCAAAGATAGTCCTTCCAGGACTGGGTTCAAGCTGAGGTCACTGGAAGAACAAAGTTTGTATTTCTTACCAAAGCTGGTTTGGGGATAACTAGGGGCTCTAGTAAGGTCATAGAGTAAACTCACAGACCTATCTGCTGTATCCTCATGAAACAGCTATCTGGCAGGAACATGTGTTAAACCCTTCCCTATGACTCTCACAGAGAGCCAAAAGGAGGTGGGGAGACCTCAACAATTATCTTTCTAATCCAGTGAGCCAGAAATCCTCCTATACCACCCCGGTGGTTCATTTATTTAAAATGAATCCAGCTCTGACCTCAATCAACTCATGCAAAAGATCAGTCCTGACACTCCAGCTTGTGCTCTTTATAACCAGTTTTATTTTACTTATGCCTCGTGCTTGTCACATATCCCTGTATGCCCATCAGGCAAGACATGGTACTTTGTCTTCTGCTTGGCCAACAATATCTGAAGGGTGATCTGCTGCAATCTGTGTCTGTCAATCATATTGTGTTAATGTAATAGGGTGACTATGTCGGTGGGAGATAAATTTAGGTGTGGATGGATGTAAAACTAGTTTGAAACATGTCAGCTTAAGTCAACATAACTTTTTAATTTATACCAGGTCGCAATCTCCTGGAGTCTTTCCTTTGTGTGTCAACAGTGTATACACCAAGAGCCAGATTCTGATTCCACTTGCAGCAGAATAAATTTGGAATAACTCAGTGCAAATTTTTAGTGCTACTGTGGACTTACATGATGAAACTGAGGTCACAGTTTGACCCCAATTGTATACATGTGATGTCATGAGCATAAGCCATTTTTCATGTGTTGATAATTAGAGTCATGAATGGTTTCAGCAGAAATCTGGCTAGGAATGTGTTGTAGAATCTCAATGGCAAATGTGTAATAAACACAGATACCTCGTAGTAATGACTGATTTTTCTATCTGATGCATAGTAGTCTTTTCAAAACAAAATGTATTTGCCCATTGTAAATTAATATCTGATATCATCCACTGGAAGCCTAAGGCAGGAAAAAAAGTTCATGTAATGCCATGGATTGTGAATGTATTTCATCCAGGTGAAATTAGATCTGGTTATTTTAAATGTAATAACAACTGACATTAGTAATATTTTTCACCCTGGAGGTGAAACACTTTTCAGACTGTGTCTTAAATAAAACTTGCAGTTACCCAAGTGCAAATTCATTTCAAATAACTCTCCAGTGAGGCCAATGGAGTTATTCTGGATTTACACTGGTGTAATTCTGAGCAGAATTTGGTCCTGTGTGCTCGATTTATTATGCTATTACACTGTAAGCTGGTGTGCAGATTTATACACTGGAGAAGGAAAAATGTAAGTTTCAGCTACAGGTCACTTCACATCTCTTTCCTCTGAGCTTGCTTTATTTCCAAAACAAAACTCAAAACCAGAACAAATCAACTCAAACTACTCGATAATAACAGGTTTCAGAGTAACAGCCGTGTTAGTCTGTATTCGCAAAAAGAAAAGGAGTACTTGTGGCACCTTAGAGACTAACCAATTTATTAGAGCATAAGCTTTCCTCAGGCATCTGAGGAAGTGAGCTGTAGCTCACGAAAGCTTATGCTCTAATAAATTGGTTAGTCTCTAAGGTGCCACAAGTACTCCTTTTCTTTTTACTCGATAATAACCACTCAAGGCATTTCCAGGTTCAGTCATCAGGGAGGGAAGAGGAGACACCTTTCCCCCTGTGGTAGCCTCTGTCACACTTATTGGACAAACTCCACCTCTGACCCTGCTTGGTCTCTCTGAATGCATCCCCTCTTGGCCTCAGGGCTTGGGCCATCACCTCTACCCCTTAGGATGGAATGCTGGGTTGTAGTTTCCTGGGTATCAGCTGTGATCACCTCTGACATAGGTTCAGACCCTGCAGGTTTGTTCTCTCTGGGGCTATGAAAGTGGTATTTAGTAACCAAACAGCCTTAAAGCAAAGTATTTATTTAGAACAAAAGCAGTTCAGAGAAAACACATCCTAAAAAACAGTACAACAGCCTAAACACAGAATGCTAGCTTTCTCCTAATACTTACGTTCCCTGGCTCTTGGAAGGCCCAGGTCCTTCAGACTCCCTCTCAGAGCCTGTTTCTCTGTCTCATACTGCTCCCCCAGACAGCTTCTGACAAGTGGCCCCTGGACAGCCCAGGGTGACTGAGAACCCCTCTCTCCCCAGAGGACTTTTAACTGTTTAGCATACTTTTGATCCCCCAGCTCCCATCCTGGCAAAACAAGGCTTGAGAGAGAAGACAGGTTTCTTGAAGCCAACAGCTTGGCCCATTGTCCCCTAGGAATGTATCTAGATCAGGGGTTCCCAAACTTGGTTGGTGGCTTGTTCAGGATAAGCCCCTGGCGGGCCGCGAGATGCTTTGTTTACCTGTGTGTTTTCAGGTACAGCTGCTCGCAGCTCCCAGTGGCTGCAGTTCACCGGGCCATGCCACTGCTTCCCACAGCTCCCATTGGCCAGGAACGGTGAACTGTGGCCACTGGGAGCTGCGAGCGGCAGTACTTGCGGATGCTCAGGTAAACAAAGTGTCTCGTGCTTATCCTGAACAAGCCGCGAATCAAGTTTGGGAACCCCTGACCTAGATGATCTTATCTGGGAAGCCATTGTGTTGCTCCTTATTTGTTCTCACTACCGCCCTTATTGACTTCAAACGTTCTGGAGTATAATAAACATTCCCCTGCCCCAATATAGGTTTATAGTCTCTCAATAACTAAGCTACAGATCAATATTTTAGAAAGTGGCAGCTATTGTCCCATGGTAGCCACCTGCATAGCTCCATTTTGGGGCCTCTACCGGTATTGCTACCCATCACAATGGGCAGGGTTCGTGTCCCCGCCTCACCACATGGGGTGGGGTTTGTGTTTCACTTTGCATTCATATTTCTCTGCCTCAGCCCTCCCACAATTGCATGGGTTGCAGGTGTTAATACAAGTACTGATTTTAGATTCTTACATAGCAGCTCCTACAGTTTTCATAACATTACCACCCATCAGCTCCTTTGTGTCACAGCTTCCTTTGCACCGGCATACCTTTTCCTTGTGTAACCCCACTTACATCAGCCATATGATAGGTTGGAACCTGGTAACTCTTTACACGTTGGAGTGCTTTTAGCACTTTGTCACATACCCATTTGTCATTGAGGGAAAAGAGACTGAGCTACTAGGGCTGACTGGAAAACAAGAATTCTGGGTCATGAAAAATATTGAGGCTTTGACATTTGATTTTGTTCCAAGAAAACCAAGACCTTTTGAACATTTCCACACAAAAATGGAATTTCTGGTCAAAATCGAACCCAATTACAACCTAGCTGAGAGCCCAGTGGTCAGAGTACTCGGCTGATCTATGGGAAATATAGGTTCCAATCCTTACACGGCCTGTTGGAGACCAAGACTTGAACTGGGTCTTCTACATCCCAGCTAACTGCCCTAACCCATTGAGTACAGTGTGGTGTCTGCTTTTCACCAAAAATGCCACCCTAGACCCAGGGCCGGCTCCAGGCACTAGCGTTCTAAGCAGGTGCTTGGGGCGGCAGTTCGAAAGGGGCGGCAGCGTCTCTCCCTTTTGCCGTCTGCGGCCGCACTTTTTTTCACTGCTTGGGGCGGCAAAAACGGTCGAGCCGGCCCTGCCTCGATCTGCAGAACCTTCCTGATGAAAAAATGTTCCATCAAAAAGTTCCCAAACAGCTCAATTATATACATATAGAGGGCCAAATTCTGCTCAGAATTATACCACTGAAAATCCAAAATAATGTATACAGGTGCAGATATATGTAATGCAGCCAAATCCGTAAAGCAAGCCGCAAGACTATTTGTTGCTTATTATTTATTTAATTGATTTTTTTAGAGTGCCTATTGCCGTTGTAACTACACAACAGTATTTCTAGGGGAAATAAACCTCTAAATGTAACTGTGTGGGGAAATTTTAGGGAGGCAAAATGTAGCTACCCAAGTTGGAGTTTGGTCAGGATTCACAAGTTAACATTCCTAAGGTATTTTTGTAAAAAGTGCCATGGAATCTTCAACGAACCACAAGTTGTACAGGCTGTGTTTTTATGCTTCCTTTAAAACAGTGGCTCTCAACCTTTCCAGACTACTGTACTCTTTTCAGGAGTCTGATTTGTCTTGCGTACCCCTAAGTTTCATCTCACTTAAAAACTACTTGCTTAAAAAATCAGACATAGACATAAGAAAAGTGTCACAGCACATTATGACTGAAAAATTGCTGACTTTCTCATTTTTACTATATAATTATAAAATAGATCAGTTGGAATAGAAATATTGTACTTACATTTCAGTGTATAGTATATAAAGCAGTATAACCAAGTCATTGTCTGTATGATATTTTAGTTTGTAATGACTTTGCTAGTGCTTTTTTATGTAGCCTGGTGTAAGACCAGGCAAATATCTAGACAAGTTGATGTACCCCCTGGAAGACCTCTGCATACCCCCAGGAGTATGTGTACTTCTGGTTGAGAACCACTGCTTTAAAAGATGGCATTTCCCCTAACACCATGCAGGATCATTGGTTTAGTACTGAGTTAGAGGGAAGAGTTACACCTGCTGACTCAATAACACATACAATGTGAAGTATCGTTATAATTTATGTAGTGCTGTAGACAGGCACGGCTGAGTGCAAAACTCTGAAAAGACAGGTTCCTGCCCCAAAAAGCTGGCAATCGAAGAAAGACATAACAGCGCAAGTGATGACAACAGTGCAGAGACTGTTTTACACCAAACAAAGGGAGGAACAGGTTTACAACAAATAAGGATCTTGTGATTTGTTTTGTAAATTTGTTAGTTCAGTTGTCAGGGTCAGATGAGGTGTGAAAAGGGAGATTTGCAAGACATTGGCATAAAAACAGTCGTTGAAGCCATTGAACGGATGATCAACCAAGGCAAGAGTGTAACGGGATGAGAGCAAGGGACCAAGCTTGGAGGTCTGTGGGACTCAAAGAGAGAAGGGATGAGGAAAAGGGCTCACTGAAAGAGATAATGACAGTGTGACATTGCACCCCATAATGCTTTATAGAAATATGCTTATGAATGTAAATATGACATAACTGGAATATGTTATATGCTACATATGCCATGTAACGTATCTTTGAAAAGGTTATGTTCTACTGAATGTATTCATCCTATTTGTATACATATATCATTTTTATATCTGAAGTTATGAGCGTTGGCGCTATGCTTGTATTTAAAGTGTTTACTGTAGCAAGCACCTAAGGCGGATTTGGTCAACATAGTGTGAAAGGGTTATTTAAGTAATTGGGAGTACTTGGCCAACAATGGACCTTGATAGATGCCAATTCACTTCTGAGCTTTCCTGGGGTTCAGGCTAACATGGCATCGGCCTGTAAAGAACTGAGTCATGCATGGACATGTGACTTGCCCACGTGACTCCAAAACTCCATCTTGTAGCTGTAATTCTACACAGGGGGAGAGAGGGGTTTCTACCCACAAGAGTGAGATTATATAAGCCCCTGGGAAACCCCTCCATTTTGTCTTCAGCTTGCTCAAGAGATAGCCTCTCCACCCCCAAAGAATGCCTGAAAGAAACTGGAACAAAGGCCAGTAACTACAGGGTGTGAGTGATTGCTGGACCCAGACTAGAAGGAGGCTAGTCTGTCAAAGAAGCTTATTGGAACATCTCCTCCGAGGGTGAGACTTACCTGCACTTAGTTTCCTACTGTATTAGGCTTAGACTTGAGTGTTTATTTTGTTCGGTAATTTACTTTGTTCTGTCTGTTATTTGGAACTACTTAAATCCTACATTTTTGTATTTAATACAATCACTTTTTACTTATTAATTAACCCAGAGTAAGTATTATTACTTAGGGGGCGAGGGGGAGAAGGCAAACAGCAGTGCCTATCTCTCTATCAGTGTTATAGAGGGTGGACAATTTATGAATTTACCCTGTATAAGCTTTATATAGGGTAAAACAGATTTATTTTGGGTTTGCACCCCAATGGGAGCTGGGTATCTGAGTGCTGGAGACAGGAGCACTTCTTAAGCTGTTTTCAGTTAAGTCTGCAGCTTGTGGGAGACGTGGTTCAGACTTGGATCTATGTTTGTTGTAGGCAAGCGTGTCTGGCTCAAACAAGGCAAGGTACTGAAGTCCCAAGCTGGCAGGGAAAATAGGCTCAGAGGTAGTCTAGGCACATCAGGTGGCAGTCCCAAAGGGGTTTATGTGATCCAACCTGTCACAGACAGAATGATCAGAGAAGTAGGGGGAGAATCAGGAGAGGACACTCATGAAATTTCAGTGAGACCAATATGTCAAGAAGGGTGGGCATGATCAAAAGTGATCGCATGATGTTGCCTGAATTCAGTGACCCAGAGGTCCCTTCCAGTTCTAAGTTCTTATGAAATTGTCCATTCCCTCATTTAGGCACAAATGATAGTGTTAAAAAACTATATAGGCTAGACAGGTGCACAGACTGAGACTGGCTTTGAAACTTTGGCCCTTGATGGTCACAAGTGGTCAAGACCTCCCTCTTCCTGGCTCAAAGGGGAGTGCAACTTTAATGCATCATCAGCACTGTTTTCCATCAGACACAGATTCTTTTGGGCAGAACCAGCTATGCTCAATAGAATCTCAATGGTTATGAGATCACAGCACAGTGTGGCATGGCATCAGGCCTGATATCTCAAGCTGGAAACCAAAAGCCAAAATGAAATTCCAGGGAAACGCCAAGAAAAAAAAAAAAAAAACTAAGGAGATTCCTTACTAGTGAAAGAAAGTCTTGTTACTTTAAATAGGCTTTTCTTTGTAACAGCCACTTTGGTAAAACAAAACAAACTCCCCACCCCTGAAATTGACACAATGTGAATTAATATCCTTATCACTGAGTCCACAAAAGAGTTACAGATAACAATTTGTTGGTGTTGCAAATTACCCTCAGGTTAACTATCTTCAGAGCTTCATCCGCCGAGATGAGTGTCTGGCAGATACAAGCATGAACTATGGGGGTCTTCACTTTGAATTGATTGTACAATGCTAAATAGGCTCTTTATTTAAATGTGTAAAACACAAACAAACCTAGAGTTGGCTGAAAATTTTCAAAAGTCTTTATGTCAAAAAATAACCCGTTTTCCTAAATAAAATATTTTGGCAAAAATTGTCCATTAAAATTTTTTTTTTTTACAAAACCTTGTATTTTCCCCCAACATGTCCCCCAATTTTCTAAATAGTTGTTCCATTTTCATCATTTTGTATTCCTTTCCTCCCTTCTTTACTTTCCTTCTTCTTTACTTATTCTCCTGGTTATTTTTGGTTATATTTGAAAATAAATGGGGAGGGGAAAGAAAAGAAGAAAGAAAAGAGGGTGGGAGGGTAGAAGGAAAGGACAAGAAAAGAAATGATGGAAAAAACAGAACAATTTACAAAGTTTTAATTTTGCAAAAATAACTCAACAAAATGAAACAAACAAACAAACGTAGGTCAGTTTTCAACCCTGTAAAATGAAAACAACTTTGAAATTTTGAAATGTCCTTCCCCCACTCAAGAGAAAAAGAGCTGAAGGAAACTCAGTCATCACAGATGAAGTTACTCAGCTTTAAAAATTTGCTACAAAAAGTTTATTTGAAAATGTCTTGCCAACATTGAACGACATCATCCCAGCATCTTCCTGGTGCACCAGGCAGAAGGGCAAGGCTGATGAGGCAATGACATGTATTAACTCAGAGCCTCATCTGACTTCATGTGTTTGGTTTAAAAGTTTTACTACAGCTTTTATTAGAGTATGATTCAAGTCCCAATCCTTCTATGGCTGCCAGGTTGTCCAGATGTTTACAAATAATAATAAATTAGAAATACTTAATGCTAAAGTTATGTAACATCTTGTGAGGCTAGAGACCTCCTGCCTAGAACTCTGTGGCCTGTGTACTTTTACCATTGCAGTTTCATTGTTTCTATGTGTCCCCTGTACTCTTGTTCTCCTTGGCCCTTTTAGTGTGTTTCACACATGTGGACCAAGCTGTACGGGAGTAGAGGAGTGTTACAGGCTACATTTGACTGTTCCATGCATGTGTCCATTGTTTGAGACAAGGACTAGTTTACCCCACAATTGTCCAAAGGCTGCATATGCTGCAAGACATGATAGTGTGGTGGGGACTCAGCACGTGGAGATAGAGCAGGTGCTGGAGCTGGAGCCCGCAGTCTGGTGGCCGTGAGAGCAAGTAACCTCTTGAAAAGCTCCTGGTGCTGCGTGCTGTCTTCTCTTCCTCCCTCAACCTGTGGGCCATGCTTCAGGAACTGTGCCACCAATCTCTCTTCAAGCTGGGCAACCTTTCCTCTTTCCAAACTTTCTGTTGTCTTCTTCCTCTGATACGCAATCTGCTGATTGGCTTTGGCCAACATGTCTGCTGTCATTTCATCCCTCACTCTTTTCCTTTCTGTGCATTAGTTGAAAGTCCATTTCCCTGGGCTCTTGTCTCTGCCCAGCAGGGGTGGAGGTGCCTCTGAAGAAAAATGAAAGAGTAGGGTAATTGTCTGACCATGAGAAAAATAAACAAATATTTCTATTGTTTTCCAGGGGTTGTGTCACTTCAGGGTCAAAAGATGTTTCTTTCTATCATTCAGTTTTATTTTATTCACACAAAAATCACTGCCGAGCTCCAAAAGTCCTGCAAGTTATCCTTCATGCCAATGCATCTCATGATAAGATTCACATTGCAAAAATTAAATCCTCACAATTTTTCCTGGGTGTGTGTGTGGGTGGAAGGTTTCCTTTCCGGTAGGGCAAGCTCGGGAGGACATTATGGTTCCTGAGGTGCCTGAGTGGAAGAATCAACTTCTGTTCCAGGTGAGCAGAGGAAAGCCATCTGTCTATGCTAAGGAGATTTTTAGGCAGTTGGTGACTGACACATCTACAAATGAAGGGGGCTTGTGAGCGGTCCTAATATGTGTGCCTTGCCCCAGAATTGAACCAACCATCTCAAGTTCCTACTCCGTGAGAAGTTCGCATGAATCACCAGCGAGGAATGGGTGAAAATATTTGGCAAAATCAATAAGATGCTAATATAGGATGGAGATGCATTACAGCCTCCTTACAAGCACCCTGAATTCCAGCACAGACTCGACTGGCAGCCTGGGACTAAATACATCTTCTGCTACCATGTAAACTCATAATCCAGGCAGCTATGGACTAAATACATTCTCAGCTACTATTTGGATTCATAATACAGATAGCCCAGGACAGTCCAGCACGGCTAATTTCTAAATTGTGTTGTACTTGCAGAAAGGGTCTGTAAGACTCTTAAGTGTGATGCCACAATTTATCTGTCTAACAGTAAGCATGTAGCTAGTAAAAATGTCATGTTAACTGCTTGTTTAATTTTTTCCCCACTTCCCATAAACCATGTGGTGTTGGGTGATTGGGGCACTGGAGAAATGGCATGGGTTTTGCCCTCAGGAAAAGCACACTACTTCTTCCTGCTTAGAATAATAATGTAATTGCACATAACCCAGAAATACCACCCATTCTTATATTAATAATGACAAATATGGCAGCAGAAACATATCAGGCTGCTGCTCTGGTTTGGCACTTCTGCTGTCTTTTCAGCTATGAGCTACTTCCCAGCACCGTTCCCAAATAGGTCCTTAAAATATAGCCCCAGGCTGGGATTGCAGCTGCTTTGATGGCATAGCCTGATCCGGGACTGGTGTCGGCACCAGGATTACTCCAGGCGCTTGATCTGGTGGCTGTAGGCTGTCTTCTGGTGGTACCTGTGAATGTGGCGTTATAAAGGTGCCCTCCCTGCTCAGCAAATTGTTATGCACCACTGTGGGCTCAGTGCTTTGGGCAATTCCCCTTGTAGATGAGGCAGGTAGATGAGGAATTCCCTGAGGTCCAGTTATCATCTCTGGTTTTGTGGTAGTTGGTCTTGAGGCACTTGGTTTGTTCCCAGCACTGACTGGTGATCTGGTGGATCCTCAGCTGCTCAGAGACACTTTTGCATACATGCTCATTTCTTGTGCTCTTGCTGAAGTCAAATGTCTTGCTTGCCTCAGACCATGGATTTACCAGAATCCAGCTATGTTCCTTTAGCCAGCAAGCAGCATACTTGGTGTAGGGCTGCTTCGTAGTTCTGCCCATAACTAACATATGACAGGGTTAGCTGTGTTTGCAGTTGAGCAGTCCATGTGGAAAGGAATGGTTAAACCTCAAGCAGCTGTCTTTGAACCAGGAGGTTGCTTTTGGTTCCTGGGAACTGAGTCAGAAGTTTGTGGATAGAAGGGCTGAGACATATAGGCCTAGGGCATTGTGGGTTAGTCTTGGTGGACTCTCCCAATATAAGCCTGGTGACCTGGGCTTCAGGTGCATCTATACTGCAAAATGATTGGCCTTGGACCCCATGCCACAGCATGACTTGGGCTCAGACCCACAACTTCAGGCAAATCCACAAGCCCAAGTCCCGAGATGTTTCTGGTACAAGTCAGAAGGTTTTGTGTGTTGACTCCAGGCTTAAACTTGAGTCTGAGTCCAGGTTTACTACACAGTGTAGACATACCCAAAGATTGGTTCAATGAAGTATTATATTTTTCTAGAACACAGAATCCTTCCAGTATGAAGCATGGATATAGAGAAATGTTTTAAAGCTATTTCAGGACACCAAGGAAAATATATTACCTATTTACAGTTTATGGTTAAAAAGATGATAAACCAAAATCAACTGAATGTATAGATGAGAAATGTAATAATATTGAGCAAAACAATATTTGGTAAGGACTTGATTCTACCATTATTGTTGGGCACTACAGTGTCTTACTCCATGGACTAGTCAAGGAGTAAGATGATGCAAGGGTAATAGAATCTGGCCCTAAATGGCCAGTTTTGAGTATGTAAGAATTACAAACGCCACCCACCGCCCCCAATGGGTGGGGGAACTTGATGGGGCTCATGGTGAAGGGGGACAATCCCAGCATTAAGGGACAGAGACATTTATTAAGGGACCCTAGGGAGCTCCCCTCCACCCCCCAAGGAATGTCTGGCACCCACTTGCCAGCTGATATGGGGAGGAGTGCTGATTGACCAGCATTCTCAGCTCCCAGGATTTAACCTGGCTTGGGTGCCATGTGGTGCTCCATTCCAGCAGCCCCATCCTACCCATGCTGTTCTAGGAATGGGAATCTGGCCTGACAGATGCTGTGGGTCTAGCTGATCACCTGTTTCAGGGTCAGGAAAGAATTTTTCTCCCATGGACCAGTTTTCTGCCTTCCTCACAGCACCTTCAAGCCACAGTGGATTAAGTAGGAATGTGCTTAGTACTTAACTGAGGTACTTGGGTTGAGTTGTTTGTTCATTTCAACTTGCAACCAGTTTTCAGTGTGGTTAAGAGAATAAAATGAATGGTTGGCAGAGATCAAAGACCCGGGATTTTGGTGATGGGCTGTGGGTTCATGGGATAGATCTTGTGGTCTTTGTGGGCTGAGGTCCCAACCCTTCTGCACCCTTTGTTCACCTTGTGGAGGGAGGGTGGTAGGACTCAGAGAGAGCTGAGTCCTGGGAAGTAGGCTGAGGAGAGCCTACCGGAGTTATGCAAAGGAGCTCTGTAACCCTTGCACTGGAACCAATTAAATGCCTGGTATAGGAGAGTATGGGTGATGGGTGGGTAGTGCCCCTCCCCTTTGTTCAAGTTTAATAAAAGTTACGGCCTGCCGCTTAATTCAGTGTGTCTGTCCTCTTTCTGCCACTGTGTTCACATCAAAGCACTCACCTGGACTTCCTTAATAAAGTACTCGAATTTAATCAAAGACTACTTTTCAAGGAGTTTAGAGAGCAGAGTCTGTTCCAAACTTCCAGCACTGTTCCCCACACAACTGCATCTAGAACACCAGGTGCAGGGATTCAGTAATTATAAACAAGTGTCACCTTTTGACCTCAGGCATTCCTGACCAATAGGAAAACAGCGGACACATAGTCAAATCTTCAGCCCATGTGTATATGCCATGAGATAATTCAGACTTCCCTGTCAGGTTTAAAATATTATTAGTAACTGGTGTTTATAATAGTTTATAACCGATTATAATAACATTAGTAAGTGGTGTTAGAGAAGATGTTAGTTTGCATCATTTTGAAATATGTCTATTTCCCAATGTTCTGTTACGAAGGAGAATGGAAGAACAAGCACATGTTTATATAAACCCTTCCTCTGAATTAAGAGATGTCATGCTTAAGTTTTCATTGTTTATATCTACAAACATGGAAGGAAATAGTCCTGAATTTAAATTTTCAGCGGGCCAGATTATACAATCTGTCCTGCATAAGGGTTGACCTGCAGTTCTGCTGCCTCCGAAACACAGCCAGGAAGTCAAGAGGACAGAGAGGAACCTTACTGAGGCAGGATTCCTTCCTGGCTCCCCTTTGGCTTCTGAGGAGTGGTGATACTGGTTCTGGTCAGTAGCAGACTGCTAAATCCTCACTCTTTGTTCTGTCATAGCTGTGCTGGCCAGGGCATTGGCAGGCGTAGACCATGGATTCGCCAACTCCCCACCACTCAGACGGTGTGATTAGTGGGTACACAGCTCCAGTTTACCCATACACACAAGGACACAACGTCCAGGGAGGCCACACAGAGGTAATAGGAAGGGGAGAATTTTAGTCACCCCTACTCTCCGCGTGGTTGCATAGGCTAGGCCATAGTGTGGGCCTTATTAAAGGAAAATTGACTGTCCTGGATTACTCTTATAAAAATAGATGTAGTAAAGCTAGGGAAATAATGCAGATTCATTTACAATACTGACTTACATGCTAAAACAGTACATGTGGATTGTTAGCTTATTAACTTTCAATTGAATTATTGGCCATTTAAAGCCTGATTTTGAAAAATAGGTGCCTAAATTCTGCTTATAAAATATGTATGCCCAAAATACACATAAAATATGCATGTGCTCATGGAAATAGCCTCCTTTGTGTAGAGAGCAAGCAGGTATGTGTTTGCAAATACTTCTTTCCAGGTTCAATGACCCTTTGTGTGCAAACAGTTACCTGGTCTGCAGACAGCTCCTATTTTACATCCCTGTTTACATTTGAGTTATAATTTGTTCCATGCTATATGAAAGGTATAAAACCCAGTCTCTGCTATGGATAATGCATGTTTTTAATCCAATTTCTTTCTTTCTTTCTTTCTTTCTTTCTTTCTTTCTTTCTTTCTTTCTTTCTTTCTTTCTTTCTTTCTTTCTTTCTTTCTTTCTTTCTTTCTTTCTTCATCCAACACTGAAACTTTCAAATGAGTTAGAGATTACAGCAAGTCAAAAAATGTTGGCGGGGGGGGGGGACAGGACGGGGGGACGGACTAGGGAAATATCCATCCTTGCATTCTCTTTTCTATTTTGCCACTGACAAAAGGTGGAAAAAGAGAAAAGGCACTTGAGTTAAAAAAAATGAACAAAAAAGCTGGGGAAAAAAAACCAGGTAAAGTTTTCATTTTACAATTTCATAATCCCCCCCCCCCAGATAATTTTGACAAAATCCAAAATGTTCATGAAAAATGGGGTTTTTTTGTTCAAAATATTTCAACCAGTTCTGCTGGATGCTCGTTCTCTGTGAATGTGTCAGAACATCATGAGCCTTCCAATATGGAATAGCATTAAAGTGGTGCAATGAAATGCTTTAAGAAAAGGTGAGATGGCAGAATATTTGTAAGAAAATGCCATTTAAGATTTCTCTCATCAAAGAATGAAAAATTGACCAACAAAATCATCAACTTTTTTGGACAAATTGGTTAGAAAAGTCTAGCACTTGGCTCACACCCAACACCAACAATACTATCAAGAGCAGACATGGAACTGATGCCAAATTAAAAGGAGAACAGAGTGAGCTTTGAGTGACAGAAATGGCCTTCTGCCAGGAAAGGTAAATATGAATGAATGAGGAATGTTTTCCTCTTGTTTTTGTATTTACTTTTAGCATTCAGAAGTCACCCGAGGGCTGTGAACCTCTGAGGCAGTATGCATCGAAACAGGTAAAGGACAGGACAGAATTTAAAGGTATTTCCCAGAAATTCATCTTGAACAGAGCTACTAACTATTCTCACTCTTAGTGAGTACAGTATCACAAAATAAATTACTGCTCAACATTTTTATTAGCAGCATTTCATTAAAAAAAACGCACCCCAAAGTATTTGACAAATGATATTTTTAAAAGTTTTCTGAGGGCAAGTTTCTGGCTAGAAAAGGATTCATTTAGTTTATTAAAAGCCTAGGCACGGAGAACGCTAAAGTATTCACATTTTAGCACTTGAGATTCTGCGGCCCTCATGCTGAGCAGTATTTTATTTCACAAATCCCATTGTTTTCAGTGGGGCTTCTCCTTGAGCAAGGTGCTGCTACTCATGAATAAGGGAGGCAGAATCATCGCAGTGGGCCACCCTTCTGGCTTTATAATCCATGAATCTAGCCTTGAAGAAATATTTGATTAGAGATTGGGAAAGAGGTGAATGAAATTTGATCACCTTCCTTAACACGGAGGACCAGATCCTGAGCTGATGTAAACTAAGCTACGTGGATCTACTTCTATATGCCTGACTTAATAACTAGTTTTGTCCTCTATGAGAGCAAATTGTGTTGTGTATTGAATGGCTAGTTTCCAGCACTACCAGGCCCAGTTCAACAACAGAGGCCCAGACTGTCTGCCATCTCACTTGTTCAACTCAAGCCTGTGAAATCAGTCAGACAATACTGTTGTGGTTTATGTACATATATTTTAATCTCTAATAATTTCTGCTTGTCATTTCATTACAAAAATGTGTGATATGAAAAAAACATTCTCATATGGAGCTGTCAGAATCAAATTCCTGATTTTGTCTTTGGGTATTATTATTTTTTATTTCTTTTTTCAGGGAAAGAGTATTTGTTACTCTTAAAGTATTTGTTACTCTTTGTTAAAGAGTACTGTTTCATGACTTCACTGCAATGTATAGAATGAAAATAAAATGAAAAATCTTGCGAGAGATTCATTTCAAGAAGTATTTGAATTAAATCTCGTTCTTCAGTAGAGTGGAATAAGCACATAGCTAGCTATTTTATTCCTTTCTAGAGTGCCTGTCACCCTGGTATCTGGGCACTAGCTCTATAGTGGGCAGTAGAGCCTGTATTTAATAAGGAAATTTTTTAAAATGATTTTTTTGTGGATTCAGGACTTTTGTATATGCTTTCATATATGTATGTTTATGTACACACACATAGCCATTAATAGGTATAATGAGATAAATACGCGTTAGGGATGGGTGAACCAGGACTAGTTCAGGTAAAAAACAAACTTTAGGGTACGATATTGAAAAAATTAGGTCCAAGATCAAAAACTTTCAAAACATGGCCCTGATTCTGCAAAGGCTTCTGTATGAGCTTCATTTTATGCATGGGTGTAGTCTCAGTGACATTAATGGGACTAAAGCTCAATACATCCTTAAGTCTTCGCAGAATCAGAGCTTATATGTGACTACATTTACATTATCATACACCAAGTGGGCCAGAAGTTTGGGCATTTGCAAGAAGAAGCTGTGTTTAGACATCTGAATGACCAAATGTATGTGGAAAAATATGACCTGTGAGCACAGTTATGGTACAAGTAATTGCACATATAAATTCAGGTATGTAAATGCATAGTAATTTTGGAGTATGGAATTTAGGCTTGTCTTAAAAAAATGTAATCTATCCCTAAGGGACTGATCCAAAGCTCATTGTAGTCAATTAATAGTATTTCACTGACTTCAATGGACTTTGGATCAGGCCTCTAGTCCTTATGTGCCTTGGGACAGAAATCTATTACTTGTTGCCACTATTTAATAATTCAAACTTCAACAACATGAAACAAACAGGAATTTATTTTTGTGAAAACGATGCAACATCTTTCACCCCATTTTTCAAGCAGCTGTATTTACCTTCTGCAGAACACCAGGGACACTGATGGGATTTAGTAATAATAATAAATCATCAGAACCAATTCGAACCTTAACCCAAGAATCAAGGCAAACTTATCCTCAACTATTTCAGAGGTTAGCTAATGTTCTTTTAACTATGTCCCCATCTAGTAGTTTACGTCCCCCTGCACCTCAGTACTTCCTGATTCCAAACAGGATTAGAAGTGGTAATGCCAAAAATTAAAACACCAGGAGGAAGTCTGTTTTTGTGGTATTTCAGGCAGAAAGCAGGAAGTACCTGAACTCGTACAAGACAGCCTTTGCGTGAGTTTCCCAGTCTGATTGCATATTACCTTCAGAAAGTCTGGGTAGGATTTGGGTAAACACGAAAACTTTTGAATGCTTATCCAAACCAAATCCAACTTCCAAGCCATTTGAGGTTTGCCTATCGCTTAATATATTTAATCTGATCTAATCTGTTTTTTATTTAACAAGGGATTAATTGCAGTTCTTTGTTCGTTGGTGAGTTAATGCTAATCACATGTGGCACACTCCCAGGGATCAGTTACATGAATGCATGAACTGCTACCTTAGCAGATTGGAAACATCTGGGGAAGGAGGTGCAGGAGAAGGAGAAAGGGAAAAGGGAGGAGGACCATTGCCCCCAAGGATTTTATCCATTGTGGGAGGAATACTTGTAAAGATCGTTCCCTCCTATATTTAGGTGTTTGTGGGTGTTCTTCTGTCTTGCTCCTGTAATGCCTGTGATGGGAGGTTTCTGAAAATGAAAATAACCCCAAGTATTGCTTACTTGGAGCTAAATCTGGATAGCTGGCAGCTTTACATTAGATCTAAAACCTTACTATTTTTGTTATAGGAGATTTCATTAATCTCTTAACACTGATTCAGCTCACAAACCCCTGTGGTGGAGAGGGATTTCAGAAGGTTTTGGGCATGCATGCTGTTACGACAAATGTAAAAAAATGTATGATCTTATGGAGAAACATCCGAGTTGATAAAAGGAGTGAGTACAAGTTCACAGCTGAAGTGTGTCCTGAATCTTGCCTCTCAGCCTAGAACGTGCTGTTCAACACACAGGCAAAGTGTAAAACAAGTCAGAATGATCCGGAATGGTACTGTAATTCTGACTTGCAGGGAAAGGATTCTTAATATTATGAATAGACCCAATATAGGTCTTAAATCAGCGAAGCTTTTGCTAGTCAGGGCCATAATTTCAATGATTTCTTTCTTGTTATATTTTATTTGTCAGAGATCCAAACTCCCTAGATGAACTCCTGGCCCCACTGAAATCTATGGCAAAACTCCCATTGTTTCAATGGGGTCAGAATTTCATTCTCATTGTTTTTGATGCTGTATGTACAAAAAGATGACAGAAAACATTTCCTTTGGTGGTTGGAAGTGAAGCTCAGCAATGTAGCTTTATTGTGCTGCGATAATCAGGAAAGTATTGCCTCAGTGTTAGAGGTGCTCTTTAATGACCTGAAAATCAGAAAGGAGGCCTACAAAAAGTGGAAACGTAGGCAAATTACAAAAGAATAGCACAAGCATGTAGGGAAAAAATCAGAAAGGCTAGTTGCATAAAATGAGTTAGATCTAGCAAAGAACATAAAAGGCTTTAAGAAGAGGTTCTATAAATATATTAGGAGCAAGAGAAAGATGAAGGAAAGCATAGGACCTCAGCTTAGTGAAGCAGGAGATCTAATAATGGACAACACCAAGAAGGCTGAGGTGTTTAATGCCTGTTTTGCTTATCTTCTCTAAAAATGTTAATTGTGATCAGATGATTAACAAAATTAATATTAATAACAAGAGGGAAGGAACACAAAAGGGAAAGAAAAGGTTAAAGAATATTTAGATAAGGTGGATGCATTCAAGCTGGCAGGGCCTGATGAAATTCATCCTAAGGTAGCTAAAGATCTAGCTGCAGCAATCTTGGAATTATTACTGATTATCTTCAGGAAAGACAATGGATGCTGGGTGAGATCCCAGAAGACTGGAGAAGGGCAAATGTAGTACTTATGTTTAATAAGGGGAACAAAGAGGACACAGGAGATTATAGACCAGTTTGCTTAACTTTGTTTCCTGGAAAGATACTGGAACAAATTATTAAACAAATCAGTTTGTAAGCACCTGGAGGCTAATAGGGTTATAAGTAATAGCCAACATGGATTTGTCAAGAGGAAATCATGCCAAACAACCTAATTTCCTTCTTTGACAGGGTTAGTGGCTTACGGTATAGGAGGATAGCAGTAGACTTGATATAGCTTGATTTTAGTAAGGCTTTTGACACACTCCTACATTATATCCTCCTGTGCAAACTAGGCAAATATGGTTTAGATGAAATTACTATAAATTGGGTGCACACATGATTGAAAAAACTTACTAAAAGAATAGTTATCAATGGTTCTCTGTCAAACTGGGAGGTCATATCTAATGGGGTCCTGCAGGGGTCTATGCTGGGTCTGATACTATGCAATATTTTCATTAATGACTTTGAAATGGAGTGGAGAGTATGTTTATAAAATCTGCAGATGATGCCAAGCTGGGAGGGGTTGCAAGCACTCTGGAGGACGGGATTAGAATTCAAAATGATGCTGGTAAATTGGAGAAGGAAGGAAAAAATCAAATGCATAATTACAAAATGGGGAATAACTAACTAGGCTGAAGTATTGCAGAAAAGGATCTGGGGGGTTATAGTGGCTCACAAATTGAATATGAGACAACAATGTTATAGAGTTGCAAAAAAGACAAATATAATTCTGGGGTGTATTAACAGGAGTGTCATATGTAAGACACAAAAAGTAATTGTTTCACTGTACTCACCACTAGTGAGGCCCCAGCTGGAGTAATGTTTACTTTTGGGAGCCACACTTTAGAAAAGATGGGAACAAATTGGAGAGAGTCCAGAGGAGAGCATAAAAGGTTTAGAAAACCTGACCTCTGAGGCATGGTTAAATAAAACTGGGCACGTTCAGTCTTGAGAAAAGAAGACTCGGGGGGGGGGGGGGGGAGACCTGATAACAGTCTGAAAATATGTTAAGGACTCCTATAAAGAGGGCGGTGATCAATTGTTCTTCATGTCCACGGAAGGTAGGACAAGAAGTAATGGGCTTAATCTGCAGCAAGGGAGATTTAGGTTAGATATTAGGAAAAAACTTTCTAAGTATGAAGATAGTGAAGTGCTGGAATAGGTTAATAAGGGCGGTTGTGCAATCTCCATCACTGGACGTTTTTAAGAATGGGTTAGACAAACATCTGTCAGGGATGGTCTAGGTTTACTTGGTCCTGCCTCAGCGCAGGGGGCTGGACTAGACCACGTCTCGAGGTCCCGTACAGGCCCTCCATATCTATGATTTGATACAAGAACCACAGCATACCCAGCTACTAAGAACGGAGACTTTAGAGCCAGGAATCAAACCTAGATCTCCTTCAGGTTAATGCACAGCACTCGCCCACCTGGTTGGACAGGGATGGTTTCTGAAATATGCTTTTCCACGTGGAAAACAAAATATATTTTCTATGCATCGGCTAAAAGTCTAATGAAATGTAGTCTATGTCTATCTAAAATATTACAGCGCTGACCAGTTTGCATGCTATTTAAAACATATGTTATGACCAAATATATTTTAAATATACCACACGTGCTAGTATATCACCTCTTTTTTATATTGCCTGAAAATGGGTCAGTTGTGCCATATTTCATATACATATACGTGTACACAATATATTTAAATCAAACTGTACATGGAAGATATATATTTTTCCATATGCTACCTTAACAGAAAACTTAACTCAATCTTACATGCAAGAAACAACATTTCAAGATGTCAGTATATTTATACCAACTGTTGCTCTTACATAGGTCAGCAGGAATAAGCCTTTCAGCAAAACTTCCTTAACATAAGGCTTGGTGTAAAGTGGGCATAATAATATTTACTTAACTCATACAGGAGTTGGGGGGCTTGCAAAATGCTTTGAGATCCCCGACTGAAAGATGATACAGCAATGCATGTGATGAGGACGATGATGGTTATTGCTAGTGATTCACAACCAAATGCTCTCTTGAGTCTTTATGATATCTCCAGCCTTGTGACTGATCCTGCATATGAGGCAGAATGCCCACTGGCTTGAAAAGGATTATTCACGGTAGTAATCACTGTGCCTGTTAATAAGTGTTTGCAGGACTGAGTCCATGGATATGAATATACATTGTGAAAGAGACAGTAAATAGTTATGAGCCGGGTTCTGCTTGGCCCAGTGGCGGATTTAGAGTGGCCCTGTGCTCAGCTTCATTTTTGCCCCCTCCCCTCCCCACGGGACCCAGCCAAGAAAAAGAACATTCTCTCTTATCTCCCCCGCCCCCTGTTTTTCATTCTTTTTTTCTTCATCCTCCTCCTATATTATAAGTAATAGGAAGTAAATGAAAATAAAGTGAGGGACCTTACTTGTTTTTGTAGTCTAACTTTTTTTCACAGAC
Organism: Lepidochelys kempii; assembly: GCF_965140285.1. Taxonomy (NCBI): domain Eukaryota; kingdom Metazoa; phylum Chordata; order Testudines; family Cheloniidae; genus Lepidochelys; species Lepidochelys kempii. Next base: position 208,713,235 of record NC_136381.1, read on the forward strand.
CACTTGAAAAGTGCTGAGGGTCTTAGCGGACCACTTAATGATCTTTCCCAATATTGTTTGTGCCATTAGCTCACTATTGTAGAGTGCTTTGGATGAGAGCGCTTTATAAAAAAAAATCATAACCTTTCCTCGGTCCACCTAAATGGAGTTCTCAGACCACAATTTGAGAACTTCTGGTCTAGATGAAAGCTTGTATTTGCATTATGCTAATGTGAAAAATGTGTAAAAATAAAAAGTATAGATGATGCATGAATGGAAAAATAAAAGTTAACTTCCTCTGAAGAAACTTACTCAATTTGAAAAAAAATATTTATTCAGATAGCTTTTTTTCTACACTTTTTCTTTACAAAATCGTCAATTAAGTATTCATAAGTAATATTTTGTAAAGAGGCACTTTCAATTGTCAATATTGCTGAACTTGTTAAATGTTCCTGCCTCATCGTATTTCGCAAATAATTTTTAACTCGTTTCAATACAGAAAAAGAACGTTCACCAGAAGCATTTCTGACAGGTATTGTTGAAAATATTTTCAGAATGGTTTCTACATTTGGAAAGGTTGCCTGCAAATCGTCACGTACAAGTCTATAGAAATTAACTGGTGATCTCGAAGCACAGACCTCATAATTTTTGATAAAATGAATGAAATGTTTCACTTCATCTTCAAAAAGATTTATGTCTATGTCCTCTCGGTAGAATTCACTTAATTTCTTACTGTAGTGGCTTTTAGCATTTTCGTCTATATTTCTGTCAAAAAACATGCAAAATAAATCAACAGTTTTCTTTAGAGATTCACCTCTACGCTGCAATTGCACTATTATTGTGTCACAAATAACACTGACTGTCTCAGTGATGATCTTCTCTTTCCTTTTTAAATTGATTTCATTGTTTCTAGTTTCATCAAAAAATAACGTCCTGGTTTTTTTTAAGCTTCTCATCAGATATATCAGAGGAACCTATATTTTCTGTTAATATTAGTGCCTCTTCTTCCACCGAGCTATAGTCATTTCGAACTTCCATGACAAAACTTGTAACTCAGGCTAACAACTGTGCAGCATTCAATAAATTTGAATCAACCTTTTGCAGCAATTTGCTGACAGCTTTAATTCTTTGATGTAAACGGTTCCACAAAAGAGTAAAACCAGCAATATCGTACTTTTCAAACTTTTCTGCTGAGGATTTTGCTTCAGTTTTTGCATGTGGATTTTCAGAATTTGACATGGCCCCACACTGGCTGGCCCGGAGAAACGGGCAGAGATCTGCATGGGCTGAACACCCACCTGAAGGGGTGGTGGAACGGTTCCATCAGCGGCCACCTGAGCACCTGGCTGCCTCCTCACACTCATCTGTGCTTGCCTCCCCCAGCCGCCCCCACCGCGCCTGCACCGGTTCCAGCAGCCAGCCCCATCCCCCGGCCACCCCATCCCCCCCATGGGCTGCGCCCAGCCTCCACTCACCAGGTAGCAGCAAGCAGCGCGAACGCAGGCCAGAGGACTCAGGAGGAGTCAGCCACGCAGCTGATGGCCGGAGATATTTACCCCCGGTAAATATCATATATAATACATTAGCATGAAATTAGTAGAGCTGGCTGGGAATTTGTTGATACAATGCTTTTTCATTGGAAAATGCAGATCTATCAAACTGAAACTTTCCACGGGAAGTCGAAAAAATTCAAGGATTTTGTTGACTCAAGATCATTTTGAAAAAGAATGGTTTGAAATTGTCAGTGTTTATTTCCTGACATTTTCAAAATAAAAATGTCCAGTTTACAGTTTGAAACAACTTTTCATCTAGAAATTTAAACTAATTACAGGAAAAAATTAAAATGGTAGAAATTGAAATGAAACATTTGAAAATTATCAAAACAAACACCCAAACCATTTCTTTCAGCTTATGAAAATGTTTGAGATTTTGATTTTGCACCCTGATTTTGGAGGTGGGAAGGGAGGGGGAGAAATTTTGAAATCTCAGAAATGTTCATGGGATGGGAAAACCATTTCCCACCCAGCTGTAGAAATTAAATCTAGGATACGTGGGTGAGGTTCTGTGGCCTGCAATGTGTAGGAGGTCAGATTAGATGATCACGATGGTCCCTTCTGACCTTAAAGTCTATGAGACTATGAGTCTATCACCTTAAATTGAATGCAACATCCCTGTGGTTAGTCAAAGATAAATGGCAAACAAAGATACCAAGTAATGGGTACCAATCAAAAGTGATAGAAGCAAATACCCACAAATGTAAAGCAATAAAAACCATATTTAGTATGACCTATTTTTAGTTCAAAACTCTTCAGCTAAATCCCTATATCCTTTTATATTAAGGCAAAATGCCCATTTATATCAAGGAAAGATTTGCCTGAGCAAAGATTTGGCCTACACAGAGATTAAAGCCTGATCAGATGCTTGTAACAGCCAGAATTTGTAGCAGATATAAAAAGGAATTAACACATAGATTTTCTTTTAAATAATCCATTGCCAACAACTCTGCATGTGTTAAATGACTGAGAAATTAGGCATGCACAATAAGCTTGTTTAACTGGCATTTCTAACCCTCATAAATAACAAGTAGGGAGGTGAAATTCAGCTCTCTGATCAGTGTCTCGACTTGGAATGTGCACAGATGGCGCAGTGTTAGCTTCACGATCACAGAACTAATTAAGGAATTTTATTCGGCTCACACTTGTCAGTGCTGCCTGTGTTTAGAGTAGATACATTCAAGACACTTTGCCCGAAGATGCCTCCAAAAGCTGACACAGTAGTACAGAACTGGGTTCAAGCAGGCCACAAAGCTTCATTGAATTTCCATTAAAATAAATGACACATAACCTAACTAATCAATAACATACACCATGGAAACATTTTGACTGCTGTAGTCAAAATTCAGGGTCACTGAAAGACTGGACTGAAACAAGCCCTTTAAATGTGCCCATGGGTTTGATTCTGATGTTTAACAAAAATAAGACCCTAATGGTAGCTGAAGGTTATCCTCTTGCAGTAGCTACAGACAGTACAATATTGGAGACAGAACTGAGGGCTGTTCCTTGTTCTTATGGATAAGCACCCAAAGTCCAGAGAGCTCTTTCTTTCCACTGATGTAAGAGAAATTTTACCTCAGAGGCTTCTAGTAACTCGCCTCATCCAGATAATAACCTGCATTTCTACAGAACAAATTGTTAGCTGTAGGTTAATGATCAGTAATTTCTCTTACCAGGAGGTAAACAGGAAAGGTCCCTCAATTATGGGTAGTGTAGAAATTTTGCTACCTACCAAAGTTTCCAGAGCCTCAGACTGATACGTGATAAATTCCAATAGATTTCAAATTTTGGATTTACAGTATAGTCTGCAGTTTAGGAAAAGCTTGTAAATAGGTTGACAGCACTACAGGGAACATGAAAAGGAACATGGTTATAAATATTTAAGTTACATTCTAGAACTATTCACTGGAGAGAAGAAAGCTGTAACTCCCCAGTTGTAGGGGAAACTGGTGAGGCTGAAGTATGCAAATAGAGTAGTCATGTGATATCAGACTGGGTCCTCCCCGGCTGTACTCCCCGGCTGAATAAAATGTAAATTGCTTTCAAAGGTCCATTCAAAATAATCATCTTTTTAATTTCACCTCCCATTTTAAAGATTTACAGAGATGAAGAAATTAATATTGTTAATTTTAAACACACAAGTTTTATTTTTTTATTTTTGCTGATTTATTAAGTTTCGAGGTTCACCCCAGCCTAATTTCCCCAGATTCAGATGTTGTTCTCATAATTTGTGCATGTTTAGTACTACCTGTTTTCTATTATCAAAAATGAATATTTATACCTTTTTGAATGTTATATATATATTTATATTTTTCTAGGATAAAAAAGCCTTTTGGCAGTGAGAAATGATGTTGCAGTAGACAATGAAAATCACAACTTGGGGCACTCTGATAGTTAAAGGCCAAAATCCAGACACTGGTTTACATTGTTCAAAAGCTGTGGGTGAAATCCTGATCCCATTGAAGTCAATGGGAATTTTGCCATTTACTTTGGCGGGCCGGGATTTCACCTTATGCATTCAAAGAAAGGTTATTTTGGAGCTGTCTCAGGAATCTATTCTAGATTTGTTAATTCCTGTTCCATCAAATCTAAGGGCCTGCTCTAACTCCCCGTAAAGTAAATGGAAAGATTTCCATTAGCTTTAATGGAAGTTGGATCAAATCCTAGCAGCTCAAAGAAGCTTGTGTGAAAGATGACAGGGCACACACTGAGCAAATGGAATAAGTAAAATATATCACAGAAGCTAGGAAAATAGCACATTATTTATCCAACCTTTCTACATTGGGTCTATTTTCCTTTATAGTGTTGTTGATAAACACTTGGTGTAGAACTTTGCCTATTTGTGTGGTATTATATTCTGAACAAACAGTACGGTGTGCTTAGAGATGACATACTTTGCCTTTCTAGCTAGCGCATGTTTGTAAGTCATTTATGGATTTTTTTTGAAGGTTGACATGTTTCTCTATTAATGTGAAGTTGCTGTTCACCTCCATATTTTCAGTCCACTCAGAGCTGGGATTTTTCAGGCCACACACAGGCATACTTCTTACGTTTGGCAAGAAGCAGACAACCAAGCTCATAAATTACTTTTATAAATATTTAGTGCAGTCATATGTGTGGTTTTCTAAATAAAAAAGAGGAAAACCCAGGCCTGAGAAAACTCAGTAATTCTGGGGGGGAAATCATTTATTTTGTCAGGAAGAAAAACCCTCAACACGTCTGCAAAAATAATTTACTTCTGACATTTCAAATAAATCATATTCTGCACACGTACAGTATGAATTAACATATCTGAAATTCACTATGGGCTTTGGAACAGACACCCAAGAGAGGTAGCTGAGATATTGCCACTGGAAGGATTCAATAGACCTAGACACTCAAAATATCAGAATTACCATTGCCAGGATTAGAACACTGGTCTGCCTATCCATGGATCCTGTTTCTAACTGTGGCTAGTAATGCCTAATGCTTCAGAGGAATGCTGATTCAGACTGACCTCTTTCGGTGTATGGCCCCACTGTTACTATAGCACATGGACATCAGGCTGGTGTACATGGTATGGGGCATCTCCACAATCAGGACTCCAAATGAGCAAGAAAACAATCCAAAGCTCCTCCTAAAATACTTTCCCAAGCTCTTCCCACAAGCCCCTCAAAGCAGATTGTGTATAGGTTCAAAATGCAGCCATGCATGCTCTGTTGGGCTTGGTTCCTCACAGAAAACTGAACAACTTTAATTACTTTAGGTTTCTTCTTCTTCTTTGTTTTGTTCTGTTCTTTATATTTTTCAGTGTTGTCAACTGATACGATTTTTCTGATAGGTGCACTTCAAATTTCAGAACCATAGACACACTAAACCAGCATTTCTCAAATGAGGCCACTGTGGATGCATGCAGCCACCAGGGGATTTTTTTACGGCCATCACAGCCTCCACAGCCTGGGGGGAGATCGGCGATGGGGGGGAAGGGGGCAAAGCAGCAGCCCCTCCCTGCAGCGGACAGCTGTTGCTCCTGAATAGCTCTTACCAGTGAGATGCACCTCTATAGTGTTTGCGCTGGTGCTGCCAGCAGGGATCGGTGCCCTGCACCACGCAGCCTCCTTGGGGCTCTGAGAAGTGCCTCTGGAGACTCGTGGGCCTGGAGTGCATGGCACCAGAGGTGGCTCTTGTCAGTGGAGGTGGCTGCAGCATTTGGTAGCTGGGTTACTTCCCTGAGCAACTCCCTCGCTCCCACCTGACCAGGGCGGTTCTCGCTGAAGGTCCACGGGAGGCATGGACAGAGAAACAGGTTTGTCAGAGTCACCACCAGCAAGAGTTGGTGGCCACACTATGAGGCTACCAAAAATGTATTGTGAGAACCCCTGCATTAGACCATTAGCTTACCCAGTGCTTTCCAAAGGGAAGCCTTGCAGGGTTTCCTGGCTTGTTCAAGGGAGAGCCACGTGTGATTTGATTTAGCAGTTTCTGTAGTGTGGATAACAGAATTACAGAACTGGAGAGTAATCTAAAAGTACTGCAGCAAGCAGAAATTGTTGATGAATCATTTACTATGCATGGGCCAGCCAGATTATGAAAAGTTCTGATCTCTTGTGAGGTGCAGAATGCCCTCATGTACCACTGATGACAAATCTGGCCTCAGTTTGATGTCTGAGGAAACTAAGGGCATTCACCACCTTTTCAGAAGATGCTAAGCATCATGCAAAATTTGGTCCTGTATCTGCAGCTCACAAGATGCCTTCGGGCCATTCCTCACAAATGTTTAGATTGTGACATACATGAATCCCAGACTCATAGAAGTTAGAGATGGAAGAACCTATTGGGTTCAAGGAAGGATTGTTTCCTATGATATGTACATTTACTAGTGTTTTTTGCAGTCTAGTTTTTGCTATGTTCCTGAGAAGACTACTTCAGGTCATAATAGAACTCCCTTTTGGGATGTCTTCTCTCATATTCTCGTTAAACTTTCCTTTTTCTTAATGTCATCCCATTACTCCTACTTATGCCCCTTGTATGAAACTATCCTAAATGGTTCAATTATCCTTTTTTATTCATGTTGAAAATGTTTGTGAAAGGAACTGAAAAGGTTTGAGGGAGATGTTTGCATGGGGAAACCTGTCAAATCACAGCAGTGGAAGAGTCAGACATATGTGACCAATTTTCATGGTTAGCTGATAGGAGCACAGTTGCCTGGGGTAAGAGCTGAAACTCATGCATCAATGAAAATTATCAACCCTCCATCTCTGGCCAGATGTGCACCCTGTTTATAATCCTGTATTATTTTCAGGTGTCTATGTCTTTTCTGAGGTATTTGGAATGGAAGCTTTGATGCATGCTTTAGGAATATATTTCAAACTCAGACATTTGATAGGGCTATAGGAAACCCTTTTCCTTCATTCTTGCCACAGCGCAGATCATGAGTGAAATGTATTCAGAACATGCAAAAAGTTTGTCATTTAATTTATAGCAGTGTAAACAGGAATAGGGCAGCGTATTCTGAAACTACAAAGCCCAGGATTAATCTAAGAGAACCATGCATAATACAATTAACATAAAATCATCCCAGTCCACATAAATCACTGTGGCTGCTTGTTGTGTAAATGTAGCCATTAGAAACATGTTTCTTCTGTAGTAGATTGACAAAATCTTCAGGCACACCTCTCCAATCCCCCCATCTCCATTATAGATATGCATACATCCATTTATATTGCAGTGGGGAGAATACTGTGAAAATTCTTGTGTTTGGGCTGCGTTCAGGGATTACAGTGTACATACTCCCAGGACCCAGCTCTGGCCTGCCCCTCACACCCGCTCTCCATTTACTATAATAGTAGCCACCGGAGTCAATGGCTACGAACTCCTGTCATGCAATTGGGGTAGTAATTAATCCTGCTGAGGTCTAAGGAAAAGTTAGTCTCATACCAGCACTCCTGCATGACACACATTTACTGAAAAGTGTAAGAAAAAAACTAAAATCTGTGGGGCAACTGAAGCCACCTTAATTCCTCAATTTGGAAGGGAACCTGGGAGAGAACTTGAAGAGGGAGTTGCAAAGTTTCCAAAATTCCCTCGAAGCAAGTGACATTGCATTAAAATCAGAGAAAGAGTGTAACCCCACCTCACTAAATACATGTTGTGGATCTACAGGACATTCCAGAGGGAGTATGATGGGGACTTCAAACTCATTCAGAAATGTGGTGAATAGTATGGTCCATGCAAGAATGTCACTTGGGAAAGGCACCTAGGCCCAAATCCTCAAAGGTATTTAGGTGCTTAACTCCCAATGAAATCAATGGAAGTTAGGAGCCAAAATACCATTGAGGATCTGGGCCCTAGTGTAAATGTAATAAATATAAATAAATGTAAATGTAATGTAATAAATGAAGCCTGTCTTAAATGACTGTGCACAGGAACAACAAGAATCTCTTGTCTAGTAGAGGAACTGCCTTGTCTAGTAGAGGAACTGGAACTGCCTTCCAGTAGAGATACTGGAAATTGTACTGGAAACCTAGGGATCACTTGAAAGTTGCCTTGTAAGACAAGGAACTGTCTATTGGCCTTTTTAGTGAAGTTTTCATTGTAAGTATTTGTCAAACTCTTGGTGTCCGAATCTGCATTCCTTACATAGACAACACTCAAATGGATTATTAGTCATAGCAGTGATTTGTATTGCAGTAGCGCCTACTGACCCAATCAGGGACGAGGGCTTCATTCTTCTAGGATCTGTACAAACATTTAATGGGATACAGTTCCTGCCCTAAATAACTTACTATTGCACAGAGTTTAGGTGAGGGCAGAATTTGGCTCTTGGTTGGAGGGTTTGTCTCGTTCATTTTTTCTGCTGGTTATTTGTGAATATCTCTACATAATACAACTCATAATTGACTACAGTCAAGTCTGTTTAATCACTGCTCAGCTCAGTTTTGTCCCTTTCATACCAATATTCATGGAAATGAACATCAGAACTGATATGTGTTTAGTCTGGAAATTGAATCCAGAGAGGAAATACCATGAGACTAACAGGTATTTCAAACATGTGCACCCTCAAAATACTTCAGAAAAGGCAACCTGGCAATATTTCATAATTTGAGATGGCATGACCACTCAGACTTATTTATGTTAGCAGCTGCACAATGTATGGGTGAGAGGGAGAGGAGAGAACCAAAACAGGAGAGTTTTATTGTGTATAGCGAAGAAGAAAATACCCAGAAAAAAGAGAAAGAGATCCAGGGAAGCTGAATTACTTTAAGAAACTGTGGGCCAGATTCAGTTCTCACTATACTGGGATAAATCTTGAATAACTTAAGTGAAGTTGTTCTGGGTTTACCCCAGTGTAACTGAAGTCAGAGGGCAAGATTTTCAGTCAGTGTAAATAAGCAAAGTTTCACTGAAGTCAACAGCAGAATATCTGCTTGATATTCACATTTATTCCTACTTGGCTATGAATATTAAAGCAAAAGCACAAAGAAGCAAACAGCCTCTGTATTTAGCCTCACTGTGCAGTCTGAATGTCATCTGTTCCTCATTCAATGGCTAATGTAGGATGTTCAGGAGAAGATTCTAAGAAGGCAGCTCATCTGTTTTACTGCAGTGATCAGAATGTAGACTAAGCAACATGCTCTCATCAGGTTTTTTACCTTCCCTGCTGCTATGGTTGCAATGTGCTCCAGATATTGTTAACATAAGGTTACCTGATGTGACATGCTGTGATATGACATGGATCACAGTGTATCAAGAAGGGAAAGAAGTGGGTTTCAGAAGGAGTCCAATTCATCTGGAGCACAACCTTCCCTCACCTCAATACAACAGCAAGATTCCCACTGCTGTCAATGAGGAATAGAATGCATGACACTCAGTATGTGGCAGGAGTTACTCAGGATCTGGTGGAATGAGGCCCTAAATGGGAGGGAATGGTGTTGGCAGGTAGTCAAGTTCTCAGGTATCAGCTGTAAAGCAGATGGCTCAGCATGTCTCTCTTCTGGCATGTGGTAAGTTTCAGACAAGATGAATTCCATTCACTGCTGCTGGAGTACTCATTTCAGTTATATTCTCCCAGGTGGGACTTCAAATAACAAGAGGTTGGAATACTTTGAGGCCAAAACTTGGGTGTCATGGGGAATTACAGGTGGTTACCGACTGATCTGGTGAACTCATTCAATACCACTAGGATGATATGATAACATAATAATGTAATTCAATTTAAAAACAAAGAATATAAACAATGTTGATAGCCATATTTACTTATCATCTTCACTAGTCCCTGAGATCATATGATTTCGTCCCACTGTGTTGGTTGGTGCACATATGCATATACCTACCTATCATCCTTGCCTGACCATGAATTTGGTAGCTTTGCCCTGATTGCTAATTACAATGGTAAAACGTTGGGAACAGTTGTGCATGTCAAATTCCTTAAATACTAAAATAGTCTAAATGGTTTGCTTTATATAAAGATGCTTGTCAAGTCTCAACAGCAGGCAACATATGTGATTAATTTTATAAGACTGAAATCTAAGGATTTACCTAAGGACACAGGAATTTTGTGAGGTGATATTTATAAATGCCGCAGGTGTTGTGGTAACTGTAAATTGGCAGCCTTACATCATGCTTCTTTAATTGGCTTTGGGTTCTGGTCTCTGTACAGTCATCTCAATGTTAAAAATTTTACATCACACTAGAAGGTAGACAGAAACGAACCTTGTAACCAGAGAAAACAACCTGGCCGACTATCCCTGCACGGATTCCCCATTGATTTGCAGACACACACTCAGAGTGCAGCGTTAGCGTGAAGAGGATATTAATTCACTGAATGTGCAACAGTGGGCAGTAGTGCACTACAGCTTGTTTCCATTGGTAATGAAATGATCTGAACGCTTGCAGGAAGAGGAACTTCAAGGAATGTATGAAAGCCATTCTCTTAAGTGAGTAAATAAATTGTGGAATACGACATCCAGCTGTTATATACACAGTGGGGAAAAAATAATCCCCATATTAATTAAAGGTTGAGATTTAAAAATTTGCAATGTCATGAAATGCAAAAGTAAGGCTCCCAAGAAGTTAATCATGACTTTGCCCTTTATACATATGTGTTATGAAAGGACAAAGAGAAAGCAAACAAAAAAGGGGAGGGAGGAACAAAACTACAGTATGAATAGAAATGCCAATAAAAGCTATTATCTGACACACCTTGTCTTTCTAATATCCTGGGACCAACATGGCTACAACAACACTGCCTACAACAATGGAAGATATTGAATTTTGCCATCTGAAATGGAAAGTCCACCACATGAAGAAAAAGGAAGCAAAACTTAACAGTGACATCTACTTCCTGAGCAAATGCTAGAAACAAAACATAATCTCCCGATGTCTCACCATCTTTAACCCTATGACCACTACATACAAGTCCAAACATGCTGAATAGCTCTGCAGAAGCACTTCAGAAAAACTGAACTGCACCTCACCTATTCCAGAAGGGACCAAGAAATCATCCCATACTCCCATACACCAAAAGAAAAAAATCAGGAAACTTACCTGAAAATTATGCAAGAAAACTAAAACAACTATAAAAACAAAAACACCCGATGACAATCATCCAACTCAAAACCAAAAAGTGGAACCAACTATAACAACTCCACAACACACAGAACATCACCTTCGGGAAAACCTTGTCACCAGGACCCACCACATTGATACTACATGACACCACAACATCATCAATTTATCAAGATTATCCCTAACCGGAGCTGAATTATCTGTACTCTCCAAGGGACTGAACTTCTGGCCCACCACAGAACCTGATACCATGCTAACCTGCAGAGAACTAGAATAATTCTTCTGCTGACTCACCTTCAAAGAATTCTTTCACAACAATGATGACATCACCCACAATTACCATGTCCCCATCAACAGTCATAAGAAAAAAAAGAATCGTCTGACTGGACACCCCACAGCAAATGAAACCACACTCTTGTTCATTACATCAATTGCTTCAGGAAAAAAATTGATTGTGAAATCCTTAACAAACATCACATCCACCACAATCTCTCCACTGATGAGAGGACATCTATAGAGTCCCTAAAATCCAGCCCACCAAATAGTGATCAAATCAGCAGACAAAGGGGGTGTCATCACAGTCCTCAACCATGATGACGATGTTAACGAGACCAACCGATAACTCTCCAATAACACTTACTATAAAGAAATCAAAGAAGACCTCACACCACAATTTATCCAGGGAATTTAAGGATATCATCAAAAATCCTTTCCCAAAGAACTCCAAGAGAAATTCTACAACCTCATTCCCCACAAACCAACCCTAGGGACCTTCTACATGCTTCCCAAAATACATAAACAAGGGAGTTCAGGCAGACTCATCATATCTTGCCATGACACTCTTACTGAGGGAATATTGGGACTCAGAGAAACCATCCTCAAACCACTCACCACACAAAGGGCCAGCTTCCTCAAGAAGACAATTGACTTCCTCCAGAAATGCAACAACATTAACAACCTCCCTCAAAACCCATCCTTGCCACCATGGGTATCACCTTTCTATTCACCAACATCCCTCACAATGACGGCATTGCTGTCTGCCTCAGATATTTATAAGATACTGGACAACCCCCAGATATCCAACCCAAACACATTGCGAAACTCATCCACTTCGTGCTCATCCATAATAATTTTACATTCGACAACAAACACTTTGTCCAAACCCTGGGAACAGCTATGGCTACCAGGATGGCTCCCCAATATGCCAACCTCTTCATGGGCCACCTTGAAAAAGAATTTCTGGACAAACACACCATGAAACCAATGATATATCTGAGATACATCAATGATATTTTCAAGCTCTGGACAGATGGCTTAAACTCCCTCGTAGATTTCCACCACAACTTCAACAACACCCACCACTCATACATTGAGCTCTCTCTAGCACACTCCCACACTAGCATCCACTTCTTGGACATCATGATCAGCTTCAACAATGGAACACTATAGACAACTAGATACAAGAAACCCCTGGATCACCACACCTACCTTCCCAGTAACCACTCCAAACACGCCAAGAAATTTGCTATCTATATCCAGGCATTCAGATACCTTAGAATATGCTCCAAGGAGAAAGTCCAGGGTACACACCTTAACACACTTAAAACCACCTTCACCAAACAAGGACACTCCACCAGAGAAGTAGATCACATCATGGAACGGGCCACCCAAATACCCCAAGAGAACCTGCTTCTGTACAGAAATAAACCCCTTCTAACTGCAGACCTCTAGTCGTCACATTACCCCACACTGAAACGCATACAGGGTATCATCAGACAATTAAAACCCATACTTGATGGGGACCACATCCTGAAAGAAATCTTTTCTGCGCCCCCTGTTCTGGCCTTCAAACAACTCCCCAACCTTGCCAAGTTCATATTCAGAACCAAGATCCCCACAGACCAGGATAAACCAACTGAAAGTGGCATCAGATCCCCACAGCAAAAGAGATTCAAAACCTGTAGACATATCTCCACTGCTATGATGATCAACATCCCCCACAATACACCTTTCAAGATCCATGGGTCCTACACATGCCTATCACATGTGGTGTACCTCACCCAGTGCATTAAATGCCCCAGTACCACAGCTATTCAGATGAAACCAGACAATCACTATGCTCTTGAATGATAAAAGACAAAAACACCATTTCACCTGTAGGTGAACACTTTTCACAAAGCAATCACTCTATATCTGACCTCACAATCCTCATCCTTAAAGGAAACCTTCACAACACCTTCAAAAGGTGAGCCTGGGAGCTTAAATTCAGCATACTGCTAGAGATACTAACAACCAAGACCTGAATAGAGACACTGGATTTATGCTTATTACAACGATCTATAACCCATTTAACAGCCCACTCAGCGTTTTTTCCCTTTCCCCCTATGACTGGAGAGGTGTTAACGGGTCACTTCACCTTGAATGGTGCCTTGACATATGTGTTAACGACGTATGCAAAACAGTCCAGTCCACCCTGTATTTCACTGAGACACTCGGAGTACATTTCCTTGACCTGAAGAAGAGCTCTGTGTAGCTCGAAAGCTGGTCTCTCTCAGCAACAGAAGTTTGTCCAATAAAAGATATTACTTCACCCACCATGTCTCACAAATAAAACTCCAGTCCAGAAAAGCACTTAACTCCTTACTTAAGTTTAAGCATGTAAATAGTCCCATCAAAGTCAAAAGAAGTTGAATAGAAGCATTTAATTATAAAAGTTAAGCATATGCTTAAGGGGTTTGCTGGATTAGGGCCTAAAATAATATCCGTCATTTGATATTTCCAAAGAAAAGTACAGTCTGATAAACACAAAAGAAACATTTGTTTTGTAAGAGCTCAAGCCACATTTTGCATTTAAGGGACCTTAAAAAAAAACAAAACCTTTTCCCCCTGTTAAATTCCTATTTAGCTTGAAGTAAATCCCTCAAATGCTTATAAAGTCATGGCAGGAGACTTGCTTGTAAACGTTTCTGTATTAGTGGCTTTGGACCTGATCCGGCTTTCTTTGCACACCCAAATGTCCTACTGACTTCAAAAGAATTTTGATTACCCAAGCAAGGCAGAATTTAGGTCCTTTATTATCAAAGACATAAAATTGCTACCTTCATTTAGAAACAGCAGCTCACTCAAGCCTGCAATTAAATGTCATTACCACATTAATAATTTTATTTGTAATTGTCAAGTGATTTTTAATAGCTCACATTGGCTTTTTGACATTTATTTGACAGTACATGAGAACTAAGTTTCCTTTGCAATCAGCAGTATCTGTAAGTGCCATGTGAATTTAAAATGAACATTTATGTTTTTTTACAGTTTAATTAAAAGAGTTAAAATGAAATTTAAAAAAATTAAATTCACTTGACATTTACAAATATTGCTGTTTGTGAAGAAAAGTCAACTCGCTTGTACCTTTAATTAACAGATTTTTCTAAGAGAAACTCTAGACACTAAGGGAATTTGTTTTTTAATGTCTACTTGAATGTCCCTACAAAAGTACTTTTCTGTACAAACAACAATCTCTCTCTCTCTCTTTCTCTCTCTTGCTTGTGATGGTAGGGGGAAGGACTCAACAGCTCGGGGCTCACTTCTGCTTTATGTCTTATATTTCCTAAAGTTCATGCTTCAGGGCTTCAGATGGCCACTGGCAGGGGTCAGGAAGGGATAACCCCTCCCCTTTCAATGTATTCTGGGAAGCTTTTTTAATCTCCTTCCTCTGAAGCATCAGGGATGGCCATGGCTGGAGACACTGGGACACTGGGCAGGGAGGGCCAGGGCTCTGAGGTGGGACAAAGCATTCTCTCAGGATATGTCTAGCCTGCAATTAGACTCCTGTAACTGGCCCATGCCAACTGACTGGGGCTTGCGGGGCTTGGGCTTAGGGGCTGTTTAATTGCAGTGTAGATATTCGGGTTCATGCTGCAGCCTGAGTTCTGGGACCTTCCCACCGTGAAGGGTCCTAGAGCTCAGGCTCCAGCCAGATCCTGAATGTCCACACTGCAATTAAACAGCCCCTTAGCCCAAGCTCCTTAGCCTGAATCACCTGGCATGGTTCCGCCATGTGTTTTTAATTGTAGTGTAGACATACCCTCAGGTTCTTGGCTGGCTGCTTTTTGCTCACATGCAGACGGTCTAATTGATCACCATAGGTGGGGTTGGGAAGGAATTTCCCCTCAGATCAGATTGGCAGTTCCCTACGGGTTTTTTCACCTTCCTCTGCAGCACGTGGGTGCAGGTCCTTTGCCAGGATTACCTGGGTATATCTCATTTAATAATTTCCCTGCCACTGCAGGGACCTCAGCCTCTGGTGCACTTCACTCCCTTCTATTTTCTGCCTGTGGTACGTAATAGTCTAGTCTCCTGTGTGTTGCAATACTGTGGTCTCATTTCATTTGTTGAGTTTAGTGTGCAGGTGTCCGGGTGGTGCTGGTGGCCTGTGATATACAGGACGTCAGACTAGGTGATCTGGTGGTCCCTTCTGGCTTTAAACTCTCTGACTCTATCACCTGGGGAAAAATTAGGAGGAGAAAGATATCAGGAAACCCAGCCACCAGCTCAGAAATCGGCCTGCAAGTTCAGAGACAAGATAAAGGATTAGGAATCAGATGGGCCTTTAGGATGGTAGTGGGGGAATAGGCAGAACATAGGGAAAAGGCTGCCTTTAAAATTCCTGTCATTGAGCCATGCACAAGTAGTTTCACATCTGAGAGCTATCATTTGTTAAACCACTAAAAAAACCCGATCTGAGTGTGTAATATGATGGACGTTGAACACAAATGTGGACATTGATTCAAAACTGTGCAGTGTCACAGAGGGACTAGTGCAGTAATATTTTCTGAATAAGCTAATCAAAGAAATGTAAGAAACATGTTGACCTAAATGTTAAAAAATGAGTAGTGAATTTGTGTGCCTCTGGTTTTGGATGCCTCACTTGGGACAGTTTAGGGTTTGTGTCATTTTAGGGCCTTGTCTATACATTAAAATTAATCTGGAATAAGGCAGGGCGTGAATTTAAAGCAGATTAACTATTCCTGATTAACTCCATGTGTTGATGTGCTTATTTCCGAATAAGTGTGCTTTATGCCAATATAGGTAACAGATCAAGCAATTTGGAATAAAACACTCTTATTCTGGAATAATAGCACCCACCAATGGAGTTAATCTGGAATAACTTCCTGTGTCGACAAGGCCTGATTTTCGGAAAGTGCTGAGCACCCACCATATGAAAATCCCTTCAAAGGTATCTCAGAGTGGGCACCCAAAAATGGAGGCACCCAGAATCACCAGTCACTTGTGAAAATGTAGACCATTACTCTTGAAATTAATTTATTGACACATTTGAACATTAGCATGTAATGGAAGAAAGTGATGACTATGATAGTTTTACCTACAAATACTCCAGTGGGAAATATTGATCATGTAAATAGGCAGGTTCCAGGTGGGGATATAGTGCCTTGGAAGCAAACTCTTCTAGGAGATGATACAAAAGAACTGGGCAGCAGAGAATTCTGGGAGGTTGGTGCCTTACCCCAAACGGTTAAACCTCCAATGTGCTGACAGCAGATGCAGATGGACAGACAGGTGGGGAAGTACAAGGAAACAATGAGACAATATTGGTCAGCATGGTACTTCCCCATCTGTCTGTCTGTATCCATCTGCTACTGGATTTTGAGCTCTCTGGGGCAGGGACTGTCTTTTTGTCCTTGGTTTGTACAGTGCCTAGCACAGTGGGGTCCGTGATTGGGGCTCATAGATGCTACGGTAATACAACTAATAATTAATAATTCACCCACCTTTGGAAATAATTTCCAAAGCTCTGGATGTTTTGCCAAGTATTTTTTTAACCACTTCATTAAAAAGAAAGTTGGTTTCACTTTGAGTAAAATTTCAAACATGTTTTTCTAATTAAATAGATTTGTTTGCTGCATGTGAAAATAAATCAAGATTTCCAGACCTTGTGGCTGCCTGGATCTCCCAGGGCTTGGGTATATGTCATTGAAAGTTTAATGTTCCTGGTAAAGGATAAACAACACTGTGATAGATTAGTTACATACGGTTGCCTTGTAAATGTTAAAAAAGTGATAAGGGTTCAAAGCTGAAGTAAATAAAATCTGACATTATTTACTTGAAGACTTTTCCTCCCCTTTTTAAAGCGATCTATTTCCTACACGTGTTTTGGGGAAGAATGTGAATTCTCCTCCTCCTGGCATATGACTAGCCCAGTGCTGACACCCTGAAAGAAGCAGCCGTTCATTGTGCACTTTCTTTTGTGCTAAGCTACATTTTCAGTCCTCCTTAAATTTTTTACCGCAGCTGGCGACTGTCCATCTCAATGACTGAACCATCACTAACATGTGCGACAAGCTACAACACTTCCCCCCACCCTTGTCCTTATCCTGCATGTATAAACTGCATGATATTTTGGAATTAAAGGAGAAATCCTCAATGCATAACTGGTCCCATTGACTTCAGTGGGATTATTTGAATAATAAGTGAGGAAAGGTTGCAGAATTAGGCCCTAGAAGCACCAGATCATGTAGATCAGGAGTTAGTAAAATCAAGCAGACACGAATCAGTCTAAGTTTTCATTGATTCCTACAGCACACGACCTTAGTTTGTCCTGGTCTTCCTTTGAATGCCCTACTTGTACACACCCAGAGCTTCAGGACCAGACCTGCTTTCCTGACAAAAAAAAACAGCTAGGTTTTATAACAAATTACAAGCATACTCCATCCTCATGTACTAAAGTTTACCAATTGCTGTCCATGCAGGTCAAGAAACCAGGAGTCCTTAGTCATCCTTATCCATGACACTTCACATACCAGCCCATCTTGTGGCTAATGTGTTTGTTCATATGTCACTTGGGAAAAGGTGACTTCCTGATGCAACTCTCAAGATCCACTGCTTTTTTCTTTTCTGATTGAGTGCCCCCTTCCCTGCCTTTGAGGCCACCATGGTCTACACCTTCAAAGCTCTGCATACATATTTACTAATTAATAGTCACAACACTTCTCTCACGTTGATATGGATAAAATGGGGAAACTAAGACACAGAAAGGTTAAGAGCAACATTTTCAAACTTGAGTACTTATAGACTTGTCTTCACTACCGGGGTAAGTCAACCTAAGTTACGCTACTCCAGCTATGTGAATAATCAGGCTTGGGTTTGGTTTGTTGGCTTGCCCTGGAGAAAATCACAGCAAATCCTCCCCTATGGAGGGAAGGTCATCAGTGCACAGAGGAAAGTAAATGGAGAAAAATGAGATGAAGTTGTTGGAATAGTTTGATGAGAAGCCGTGTATTCAGGTGTGCTAAGCTTAGAACTGGAAAACTGCATGCTAATTGCATTCACTGGAAAATGAGCACCAACTAACCCCCACAAAATCTTTGCTAATTTGTTTTAATATCAATGTGCCAGGAAAAGACCCTGGGAAGAGACAGAGAGAGACAAATGTCTCTGCCCCATCTCCACAATTGGCCATAATTCAGATACAGCCAACTGTCATTTTTATCAGGGGATCGGGCCCAGCAAAATTTCTCCATTTACTTCCCTCTCCCATTGACTTTCTGTCCATGGGTGATCTTCTCTTCAAAGTGGAGGGCTAGGTGTGACTTCCTCCAGAATAGGAAGATGCCTTGTTGACATGTAGATTATGGCAATTAATTAGGACATTATTATTATATTACAGTAGCACCTAGAGCCCACAAGCAGATTGGCTAGGTGCTCTTCAAGAGACATTCCCTACCCTAAAGAACTTGGGCAGGGAGCTCTGTAAGGCTACATGTTCCCTAGCTTTGCTCAGTGCCGGTACTGTATCTCCAGGAAATTCTAAACACAATGAAGCTGTTCTCCCTTTCTTTCAGTTTAAATAGAGTTTTGGACTGACTTTATTTGTGGGACCCTGTTTTGGGTTCTCGCAACTCAGATAATGTTAATAAAGAATTTTATACATATTGTAAGCTCCTGTTATCCGTAGAAGTGAGAGATTTGAATATTCTGGCAAAGGAATAAATGCTATTGGTCTGGATTGCTAAAAGCATTCCAGAATTGTTTGAAAATGAAATACTCCATGCAAAGCCATTTTTAAACTAGAAGGAAGATGTGTTTAAAATATGCAGCAGGCTGGAAAAGATTTGAAACAGCAACCCTGTTTATCACAAGGACACTGACAAGGGAATGAAATCAGTCTTGCTGTTAATTCAACATAAAAAGGACAAGGATGCTTAAGATAGTCTTTTAAAGTAGGTTGCTAGATTAAAAATATTAGAAGGTTTCACCCAGTGACTTTAGCAGGACCAGGATTTGGCCATTAAAATTAGAATACAAAGTGGATCTGATTTTGCTGCCCCTTATACTACCTATGGCCTAACTCCATTGACTTCAAATGTGTATCTCCTGATTTACACTAGTGTCAGAGCAGAATCAGGCCTCGTGTGTCTTCATGTCTTTTATTTTCTCTTGGTTTTCTTTCTTTGGGCTAAATTCTTGGCCCTGTGCAAAGGAGGAGGGGATGGAATCCTTCAATCTAGCCTGGAACCATGACACGGAGCAGTTGTGCAAAAATGCAGCTGCCACTGTCCTCCATTTGCCCCCCTTTTGCCCAGTTGTCCCAATAGCTGTCAACTCACTAGCCAAATGGCCATGCTGCTCTGGCCTACCTAAAGTTCTACTTTTGTGGTAGTGTGGAGAGAGTCACAAAAGGTCAGTGCTCTGAGGTGTCTCCATACTCAGGTTCTCTGAGGCCTGCCTCTCTGGTCACTAAGCGGTGGAACCTTGGCAGTTCTGCCACTTTTCAGTGAGGCCTCTGCCGTTTGTCAGTATTTGCGCCTTCATGCTTCGGTAATGAAAATCCATGATGTTGAACCACACTGGCAGTAGCCATATTAGAACAATTTGGAGATTTTCTCACTAAGGAGCCATTATGCTTCCCATTGCTTCAGCCGAGTCTGTTTGCTGCGGATGGCACAGGACGACATCACTACATTTCTCTTCCTCGTTGGGGAGGGGGAGGCCTAGGTAGTCCTCACCCCTCCTCCCCATGCATGCCACTAATCTTGACATCTAGCAACTCTCAGTTTTTTGCTTGGAGAATGTCTTAATTTACACGGTTCACTTCCAGGTTAGAAAGAATAGTGCCCAAATGCAGGCAGCGAACATAGCTAGGGTATCAGGCTACATCTTGCCTGAGGGTACTGAAATGGTAGCCGTTCAAGGCTTTCAGAACTTTGGCAGGGCTGTAAAAAATAAAAAAAAGAAAGACATAGTGACTCTGGCCACAGCGGGACAGCTTTGTGTGCAAGTCCATACAGAGTCTGGCTAAACAGCTTGTAAGGTCCATCAGGAATGTGTGAAGATTTATAATAATCCCCCACTGAAACAAGACAGAAGTATGAACAGCCGAAAATGGCTTATACAACAGGTCTTTGGCAGCTGTACAAGTCAGCACACAGTTCCATGCAGAGCTGAACTTTTGTCATTTTGCAGTGTGTCCTTAATAGGTTAAGGCCTTTAATAATCCCCAACTAAAAAACCATGGCAAAATTAACCAGCCAAGAGAATTATTACCAATGAGCTCTGAAAGCATTGCTTCAGGGCTAGGCTGTAGCTTTAATGTCACAGCCCTGAGAAAGGGGGCAGTGTGGAGCCACACTGCACCTGGAGAAGTATCAGGGAGATTGTTCATGTTAGGCCGATATAAGCTACTCTCTTGCGTGTACTGGTTCCACACTATGGGTCAGGAGGGAGAATTAGAAACCTGCTATTCTCCACTACTGCCTCCTGACTTTTCACAGCTCGATCCCACTTGTGGGAGCAGGAACACCCATGCTGTATTGCTGGGAGTACATGGACTACCACTGCAAGTAGTGCAAGGAAGAGGGAATTTGACCCACTCAAAGTCTAGCTTTCAATTTTCATGCAGTCCTGACTCAGGCAAAGTTCTTTTGAAGTCAATGGGAGTTTCTCCTGGGTAATACTTTGCACTTCTATAGCACATTCCACTCAGGGGTCTCAAAGCACTTTACAAATCTGAATGAATTTAGCCTGGCTGCTGGTTCCTGCCTCACAGGAGGTTAAGATTGCCATTTTACAGGCATGGACTCTCAGGATATGTTTATACAGCAAAGAAAAACCCATGGCTGTCCCATGCCAGCCAACTCGGGCTTGCAGGGCTCAGGCTGTGGGGCTGTTTCACTGCTGTGCAGACTTTCAGTCTTGAGCTGGGGCCCAAGCTCTGGGGACACTCCCACCCCACAGGGTCTTAGGCCCCAGGCTCCAGCCCGAGCCCGGAAGTCTACACAGCAATGGAACAGCCCCACAGCCCAAGCCCCATGAGTCCGAGTTGGCTATCATGGGCTAGCCATGAATGTCTAATTGCTCTGTAAAATACCCTCAGGCACAGAGAGGTTACGCCCTCCAAGCCTCAGCCCTACTTTCATTGACTTCAATGATAGAAGGCCTGAAGTGACTTGCCCAGAAGTCTGTGAAAGAGTTATGAGCAGAGCCCAGCCAAAGTACCCTGATTCCCAGCGCCCTGCTAAAGTGCAAAGTGTGGTCTTGGGATTATCGACCAGTAACCTGCGTGGTAAATGAGTTACGTCTCTGTCACCCAAGATAGTTATAAGGATTCAGTATGCCTTAGTTATGGCTTAGTTGTGCAGCACTTTTGGTTTAAGGAACGTAAACCTTAAATCCAATCTCAGTTACAGGTGTGAAAAATCCAGAGTTACTCCTGATTTACAATGGATGTACCTAAGATCAGAATCTGGCTTGTACAGTTACTCTACAAGTGTAAAGTATTATTACTATTGTGACAGAACAGCCTCAGAGACCATGGTGAGGGCACTGAGATGTCACAGTGATGTGGGTGCATTAGAGATAGATAATGAGAGGATAGACAGATGGATAGATGTATGATTGGTATTTAAGTTAGGGTTGTTTTCTAAAAAAATCACATAGTATGATTTTTAAAAAATCTTTGATTGGACTTCTTTCATCTGATAGATTTTCTCATGGAAAAGGAATTATTTGAAACCAGGCAGTCCACATTCTTTGGTATGGAATTAGTTATCCTGCTAATATAGCCATGCCGCTAGAACTGTGTTTCCTTTTATAAAGAAATTTAGGTTGGGGGTAAAAGGAAAATATGAATGCTGAGCTGGAGCAGAGTTCTTGGACTCACTCAGCCTTTTTCCCGCTATAATAGTCCTAGAAAAACACAGAAGATGATGTCATAGCAGCTGCTGATTGCCTGACAGACAGTTTCCGCAGCGCAACATGAGGCCCTTTGGTGCTCATGTCAGGCAGCTTGGCAGTTGAATGACACCAATGAGAGCTGGACTTTATTCCCTCTGGGAATGCTGCCTTAACTGATAGGCAGAATGCAAAGAGAAAGACTGTCTTTGAACCTGAAAAGAATCTTCTTTTTTCTCCCCTAAAGCTCATGCCCCCACTTTCCACAGCTCTTCTTTCATTCAATTTTTTTTAAAAGGTGTTTTGTTCTACAGCAGTTACTCAGCTTAATGGAACTGAATAACTTTTTCCCTTCACAATCTGTCAGTCAAAAGCTCAACTCCAGGGCTGTTAAAGAAGTCCTTTCAGAGTCAGACAGGGGAGGAATGTGTCAGTCATCCAACAGACCCTGTTGTGTTTTCATCTGTCAGAGAGGTGATAGGGGAGAGCAGCCGGCCCTGACTAGGGCACATTCCCAGCAGCAGCTAAGAGGCCCTGACAAATCCAGGTGGCAGAGCCAAAAAGTCAACCAATCATAAACATTTTTGAGGCATGGAGCTTGGAGCCCCCAGACACTCTGGATTGCAATCAACTGTGAGATGTTTGGGCAAACTTTCAGCAAAGGTTTCATGCTAAGCATTTTTAACATAAAGCCAACCTTTAAGCATGGGATAGAACTGCATAAGGCATGGCTTTAAAATTAATATACCTCTTAACTAAACACACTGGAGACGGTGATCCTCCGGATGAAATGAATTTAGGTGGGCTATGATTCCAAGCCATTTCTGCAGAATTACCTTAATTTTTTGAGTTTCCCCACATTATATGACGTTCCATTAATCTTACCTATTACATTAAGACTGCTGTGTGATTTGGTTTTGGGCCCGAACAGTTGGTCCTATTCACTGCTGGACCAATGTTTTACTACACTTTATGAGAAACTGCTGCACTAATGAGAATAATGATCCTCTCCTTGTGTTTCAGGGGCTGGTTATTTCTTCTGACTTTTTGGTGGGAGAAGCGGATTTAAACAAATGACCCCTGTTCTTATAAAACCACCAAGGAAAAAGCTCTTGCTATGTTTACATAGATGGCAAATTGTGATTCTGCACACTAAATGATTCTGTTTCAATATGGCCCTAAATATTTTTTTTTTTACTCTGGCTGCACTTGAATATGTGGGTTTCTATTTTTAATTTGATCAATTTATTTCTCTGCAGATTCGTTGCTGTTTCCCCATTGGTTTTAAGTACATAGGCTCTGAGCCCATGCCCACTGAAGTCAATGGAAAGATTCTCATTGGGTGTAATGAGGGCTGTATCAGGCTCTTATTTAGCAAAATGTCTGTTCCATCCGTATGCTAAGCCATGGAAAATCAGTGGAGAGCTTGGCAGTCACTGAGCTAAATCATAAGAGTGAAGCCATATAAACATGTGCTTAACAGTGCATTAAAAGTGCATTTCCTCTCTGTTCCCTTACCCTTCTTTGTATTGTATTTATTCTCAGCAATGTATAATGTGTATATTCTGTATTGCTGAGACCGGTGCTGGTTCTAGAGGTCCAGCTGCCTGAGAGAAGCCATGAAATAGTCACCTGTACCAGCCCAAAGTCACTGGCACAAATGGTTATAGAAAATGTTGATGCCTTAGGCAGCCGTCTGTTCAGCCTATATAACAGAGCCAACCTTTAACTGTGGGTGATTGCAATCAGCATGCTCATATCAGCACCTGAGCAATACCCGGACTAGTGAGATTTACAGCTTCAGCAGCTTTAGAATGAACTGTTAAAGGAAACGGGTATGTCCTTGGCTAATCAGAATGGTCTCCTTGGTTAGTGCTACAGCAACAACCCCCTACTGGATAATACTTGCTGCAGGAGACAAAACCCTGGCAGGGATGTGATGGTGCCTAGGAAGTCAAATCAGCCTTGGCCTGGGTTCATTTCCTTGCAAACCTTCTGGAAAAAGTCCTATAAAAGTTAATTGAAAATGATAACTTTTCTATGGGAGATCTTGGATGAACCTATAGACTTTAGTGGAAAATTACTGCATGTCCCTGCTATAGAATTGTACAGGATGTTTAAAAAACTTTAGAAAGATTAGCATATTCTATTAAAATCTACAGGTTTTATAATCATTTCTACAGAACCTAAGGATATTTCTATAGGACCTGAATGGTTAGTGCCTATTAAGTTCTGTAGGACTTTCCCATAAAGGATGGTAAATTATAGTTCATTTCTTGGCCACAGAGGGATAGCTTTACTATCCATATGAACTGAATTTAAGTTCTATGAGAATCAACATACTGCAGAACATATCTTAGTCCAAAGTGCAGAGATGTATTTAGGTTAATACACCTTTTGTCTAGCGCCCCAAACAGCAACGGCTTGAATGCCCAAACAGAGGCAAAATTTGGAAGAGGGAGGCCATGAAGGGAATGACACTCCCTGTGCAGCACATACTCCAGCTCTATGTGTGCTCCTGACCTCATGTACAGAGTGGGTGAGGGGAATGGAGCATGTCTAGAAAGTCTGCTTCTGTGTGGCTCCTCCACTCTTTCCTCTGTGGAAGGAAGTAATTAGGGCCACAGAGTCTATTCCTGTCCTCAGGCTAGAATAGCAGCTGTGGAATGGCTCAGTCAAACTATGTTCTTAACTTCTACAATCAGTTTTGTTTGTGAAGAGGATGGCACACACCTGCCTCTGTGTGAACCACCTGTTGATGTTATGTAATGAAGTGGGGTGTGGCTTCACAAGTCAAGGAATACTGGGAGCCTAATACCTTGGCGAATCTGGGCCGCAATTATTACATATAAGCTGCCCTTGCTTTAATGAGAAGAATAACAACACAATCCTTCTGGTGTTCCCCAGGGCCCATCCCAGCTACTTGGGCTGGATACTAGGAAGAGGGCTTGGCCCTTTATGCATATTGAAAACCACTATGTGAAAAGTTCCCTTACAAATGTTAATTTGTTAACTTAGTTATTAGTTTTTAAAAAGTAAATAGCCAAACTGCCTGGTTTAGTCCTCACCAGAGACAGCAAAATGTGGAAAACAGAAGGAATTTCTGAGCTACCAGAATGCACAGAAGGCCCCCAAGTTAGTAACTGTTTCAAGCAGATCTGTAACTTAAGAAGAGTTGAACTGATTTTTTTTTGACTCTATACATATATCGCAAATTTTTACTGTTGATATAAAAGCATCTACAAATGAGGATTTATATGATGATGGAAATGAAAATACACCCTTAAAAATCTGTGCCCCATTTTTTTGGTGCTCTGTCTGAAGGTTCACATGGGCAGAAGCACTTCTTGCCATTTGTTAGCTGTGACTTTAACAAGCAAGTGAAGCTAGTCAAAGGAAATGGCAGGCTAGCTGCCATGTTGCCGAGGAGTATTAGCACTGCGACAGCAGAGCCAGCAGTAACTGGATGCTCACTGTCAAACCGCCTGATCATGCACTCCTTTCTGCAAGGAAGGCAGGATCAAAAGCACAGACTGCAAGTTTGCCTCATGTTTTAATATGGAATCAGCACCTTGATTATAAACTATTTTAACAGAATAGTTAGACTCACATTTTAACACTGGGACGAGGTTTTTCCTGACACGTACGTATACAGCCAACTAATCACACATATGTTTGCAAATACATCTAGCTTTTGACGGGTGCGAAAGTGTGCTGTGTGTGCATAATGAATTAGTTTTATATATGTGTGTGCAGTTCTTATGGGCATAACCTAGAGACCAGCGATTGAAAATTTGACTTGTGGGGCCTGATTTTTAGAGATTATGTTTTGTGGGTGTAATTTAGTGTCTGAATATATCTTCAACCCCATTGTTGCTTCCTCAGCTACCTGTGGTGTAGAAAAATACAGGTGCTGTTATTTGCAGGGTCAGTAGTGTGTCTGCCAAATCAGAGACCAGGTGAAGGCTCAGTTGAAAATCAGACATTTAAGGTTAAAATTAAGCCTTAAAGATCTACAAATATTCTGGATATTGTTAAAGGAGAATTAAGAATTTTTTAAAAGAAACTTTCTAATTAAGACTCCGATATTACTCTTGCAAAACAAAAAAAAAAATCCTCCTTCTACGGTATGGAGATCTCAAGCTGTGAGCTCTGAAATGCTGGTTTTAATCAAAGCATTTAATTTAAGACAGATGCTGCTATCTGTGCTGCTTAGGGGGTGTGCATCACCATGGGCAAATTCAGAATTCTACTTAAGCAAAATGGGTGCAGCTTCCTTTCAGCTGCCAAAAGCAGCTACAGGCCCTGTGGGGTTAGTAAAGGATCTAGTCTGAAATATTGCCAGGTAAAAAGCTGCGTGATACAGGTGGGAGCAGCCAAGCTGAAAAGGTGGTTTCAAACCACAAGTCAATTCTAATTTGCAGACGATTGCAGCAGGTAGAATCTTTTCACTATGTATCATAGAGCAAATGTCTTTGTCTTTTAGTATTTCACATAAAAGATTTTTCAGGCCACAAGGTGGCATCTCATAGACATGGCTTTTTTCAATCTAGAGAGCAGCAGGGCCATACTCCTTCAAGATATTTGAGCCTCTTTTCATTAAGTTTGTTTCAGTTCCTCCCATGTTGCTCTTGACCCTCACTGTTAAATATTATAGCAGGATATTAAAGTGGTTCCCTCTGTTACATGTTAAGAAAATAGTTGTGAAACCAGAGACCTCCTTATAGCTGTGCACACAGACTGTGTAGACTTTCTCAATGAAGGTATTCTTGGAAAGCAAGATCCCCCTGCTAGCATGCTCACAGTCACAGAGAGCTGCAGATAAACTATGTTACTAACTGCTACAACAGACTGCTGCTGGGAGATTAAAGCTGCTTGCTTTCCACTATTGGATAGATTTTCACTTTCCCTTGAGGATGAGTGATGGCTGTATCACTTAGAACAGGGGTTCTCAAACTGGGGGTCGGGCCCCTTCAGGGGATCGCGAGGTTATTACACGAGGGGTTGTGAGCTGTCAGCTTCCACCCCAAACTCTGCTTTGCCTTCAGCATTTATAATGGTGTTAAATATATAAACAAGTGTTTTTAATTTATAAGGGGGGTGGGGGTCGTCGAACTCAGAGGCTTGCTAAGTGAAAGGCGTCACCAGTACAATAGTTTGAGAACCACTGACTTAGGACATTGTCCTGTGAAACACTGGTTCTCCAAAAAAATGATCTTGCTCTACCTATTCAGCATGGGCTTATTCAAGGCTCCTTTTCTACTCCCACAATATTGTGGGCACAAATAATTGCAGGTGTAATGTAAGTTACTTAATGTCTAATTACCTGAGCTGAGGTTGTAATTAGCTTCCTAGACATATAAATAGCCCAAACTGCACCTGCAATTAATAGTAGGAAGAATAAGGGAGGCCAGGTTATGAAAATCTGTCCCTGGCTGTATAAATTAGATATTCTATACACTTAGGCTCTCCAACTGGGTGAAACTTTAAACTAGCTGGCTTCTATTCAAACCCCTTAATATCATATTGGCAGACGAGGTGTATGAGTCCTGTGGGATTCTATTACACAGTAAAATGTACAGCTCTCATATGCCATTCCAAACGGTGTTAATATCACCATATTTTTTACTTACTCAGACAAACCTAGCCACTTACTTTCCATGTTAGCTTGGCTACTGTGGGATCATTTATTCAGCTTATACAATGCACCTATCTTAAGGTTTTAGGTGCATTGTTATTATATGTTGTTTGTCCAGTGCTAACAATGGACCAGAACCGGGAGCCCCTTACTTATGTTGATGAGCAATTACTCTCACAAATAGTCCCTTTGACATTACTGGGCTGACTTATTCAATATGTGCCCCACAATATAAGTCCCAAGGAGTTTACAGAACGACCCATGTATTCTAATATACATCTAAATTGATATCTTGACAAGAAAAATATCTAAAACACTCCCCGGTTACAATGAAAAACTTGACCCTTCCCAGAAAATTCACTCCCGAACAAACTTGAGGGAATAAATAGGCTTTGAAATATGGCATGAAGGTCAACAGATTTGGGTTTTGCTGGATCAAGAAAAGAAGTAAATTCAAGTCAAGCACCCTCAAGCGTCCTTGGGAAATTCCCAGTCTGGTTTCACAGACTGAAGCAGTTCAGAAAAGCATCTGAAATTTCCGAAGCTTACCCAGACTAAAGGGAACTTTTGGAAGTTCACCCACCAGTACTAAAAAAGAGCAATGCAGGTTATGAACTGTTATTACTGCGAATGTACGCAGCAGCATAGATGAACGTGGCCCTTGCAAAACGCAGGAAGAGTGTTAGGATTTATGATTTTGATTGTCAGAGATGTACACATGGTGCTTTACAGCTAAAGACAGTTCTGTGCCCCAGTGATCATGCAATCTGTGGGCTAGATCATTCCTGTTAAACACAGCCCAGAGCAAAGGGCAATGTGGAGCTGCTATTGCTCTTCTTTATGATACACAGCAGGCTGCAGGCTGGTCCTTTTCTGTGGGCTGGTGCAGTGCAGTAGTATGGGGCCAGTGCCTTGCTTTCACTATGCTCCCTTTGGAGTATTTTGCACTCCTAGAAGAGCAGGGTGAGAGCAGCAGGTTAGCTCAGGTTCTGCAATCCCACTTGGCCTTCAGAAAAGCCATGAAAGGAGGGAGACCCCTTACAATTTTTTCCCACACACTTGCATAAGGACTGGGCAGAATTTGGCTAAAATTTAAATGTAACTTAGGAAGGGCTGAAAATAAACAGAAGGTCTAAGAATGGATGTGTAATAGCCAGGGTTACCAGAGCACATAAGGTAAGATTTATATCTCCGGTTACCTCCTTTGGGCCTGATCCTGTGAAGTGCCGGGTGCCTCCTGCGTGATGCTGATTGCTGTCTATTCCCATTGGAACTTAGGGAACGCAGCACTTTGCAGGATCAGGCCTGTCCTCAGTTGCTGCTTTCGTTAATATATAAAAAAGAAGAGCAGACACTCTTACACGGACAAAGCAAACCATGGGTCAATGAGATGTAACCCCAGGACAGATGGTTTCCTATAACATTTTCCAAGGCTCTGTCTTGAACTGTCACTGCTCTTTTATAAAGAAGAACAGTCTGGTATTGCTTACGTAGGAGATGTTATCATTGGGAACCCAGGAGTTATAGCACAGTGATAATTCTGCTTCTAGCACTGACTTGCAGCTTCAGCATCGTAATCTGCTTCTCATTGTTGAATCAGTGCAGCCTGTTCACCTCTTCCTTTGCAAAGAACCACTTCACGGAGTCCAAATAAACAGCAGTCTCCACAGCCATTGTTTATTTTACTAGGGGCCTCTTCTTACACAGCCACCTTTCCCATTTTAATTTCAACCTCTTACGGATAACATGCTGTTTTGTAAAATCTGCCAATCTGAGTGAGTAGCCTTGGGAATAGACGTACCTATGGGAGAAGTGCTCCAATTTATGACTCACGGACTAGAATAGTAAAAACCGATGTGTAAAAGGCCACAGGCACTAGCATGCAACTCTGGTGTTTAAATTTATCTTCTGCAAATGAGAAAGATGTTTTTCTTCAAGACATACAAAAATATACCAGTTCAGAGCAATCTAAATTGTGGTATGCGGGAACACTGCACTTCACTGTATTGCCAAGCTCTTGTGTTTATGTATAAATTTCCATGGGGCATTCCTGTCTGTAAAGCTCCTCAGGATGTTTTCCTATGGCCTTCTTTTGATTGGCAGGAATACCACCGGTCGTAAGTGTCACGTTGTTCATTTGTGCGCAGTCATTTTTTATTGCTCTTCAAGAGCATCTGTGAATCATTCTCCCACCGAGCCCAAGCCTTTAGTCCTCACTCAAGGAAAACGCCCACTGAAGTGTGTGAGAGTAATGAATAAATGTGAACCTCAGGATCACCCCCAGAAACATTATTCCACATGTGATCAATAACTGTGATCCAGAGTTAAAAATATCAAGAGCTAGATGGTCATTGTCCATCCTTATTTGGCCATGCAGGGGAGTAAGGGGAATAAGACCTCTTATTCCCTTTCTTGGCCCTGTTCAGATTGTAACATTTGCTGCAGTGAGGTGAGCAGGGATTATTTGCCTGATAGTCCCTCCTGTCAGCAAACTGGGGGTGGAGATGGGGGGGAGTAAACGTGGAGGGGAGTAGAGAAAAGTGGTGAGTGGAAGAATCCCAAGTTCTGTCCTTTGACCTTGCTGGCCAGCATAACTGGAGAGGCAAACAGGATGGAGTAAGGTTTCAGAGTAACAGCCGTGTTAGTCTGTATTCGCAAAAAGAAAAGGAGTACTTGTGGCACCTTAGAGACTAACCAATTTATCTGAGCATAAGCTTTCGTGAGCTACAGCTCACTTCATCGGATGCAGTAAGGTGCTCGAAAAGAAGGGGTGACACAACTTAGTTCTCTCTAGAGCCGATTGGGAATTTTCTGACGAAACATTTCCAATTAATCACCATTTCAGACAAAAACACCCACTTCAGTCTAAACTGAAATGGTTCACAGGAAAGGGTCACTTTTGTCACATCTCCCAAGTCCAACACATTTTTGGGAAAAAAAAAAAGAAGTTTTGAACTTGTCAAAAGGTCCCATTTTGACATTTTTGAAACGCAAAGATTCATTTTCCAGTTTGAAATGACTTTTTGTTTCAAAGTTTTAGTTAATTTATAGTAAAACAAAGATTAATGTTTGAAAACTCAGCACTTCTGTAAATCAGGCTACCTAATTTATGTGCCTCAGTGTAGACCTAGGAGCCTTAGGATCCTGATGGATGTTGAGCTTGTGAGGAAATGAATCCCCTTCTCTAATTGAAATTTGCAGTCCAGAGTTTTCTGGTCATGAGATGTAATGGAAGAAGTAGAATTTGGAGGCTGTACAACAAGAGGCTGGGAGGGGAGGTGGATAAGACGGTGGGCAGGAGAGAGGCAGCTGGGTATAAGAAGGATTGATTTATTAAGATAAAAATAGAGCAGGGAAAATCTGTGAATAAAGGTCAGGCAACCATCTCATGATTCTGACATTACAAAGTGCTTGGATGTCTCCTTTTTGGTTATATTTAGGCCACCTCTTTGTTGTGTAGATAACACAGATGGGGAAACCCAGTGCCAACAATGTAGAATCTTTATGAGCCTCACAGGCTCTCAAATTCATAGCCTTGTAAAACAGTTATACTGACCTCCTTTGTAAAGTGCTTTGAGATCTACCAATGAAAAGCACTATGTGAGAGCTAGAGAGTATTCACTTCTCAACTCCTTACCCCATTATGCAGGGTCGGAGGTGCCCATGATTCTTTGCTGCTCCTTCCGGTCCATGGCACAGGTTTGTAGGTCTTGGACTTCCACTCCTTTTCTCTTCAAACTTCTTTTGACTGAGTCTTTCCACTGCATCCTTGGTCTTTCACATCCTTTCTCTCTGTCCTCTTCCTCCCAAGCTGTCTTTGTTGGTTGTTCTCTCCCATTCTTCTCATATGTCCAGCCCACCCTAAAGCTGCCCTCTCCAGTCTATCTATCACTAAGAGTCCCAAGTTCATCTTCCCCCTAATTTCTTCTATGGACATTCTGCCTCCCCTTCACTTGCCCACCATTCTCCTCACTCTATTATTTTCTACTACCTGTATCTTAGAATCATAGAATATCAGGGTTGGAAGGGACCTCAGGAGGTCATCTAGTCCAACCCCCTGCTCAAAGCAGGACCAATCCCCAATTTTTGCCCCAGATCCCTAAATGGCCCCCTCAAGGATTGAACTCACAACCCTGGGTGTAGCAGGCCAACGCTCAAACCACTGAGCTATCCCTCCCACCTCTCTTCTTTTCTTCCATCTCTGTAAGACCCACTGTTTCCAAACCATAGAGCAGTCAGGGTCAAACACATGCATTATACACTTTTCCTTTCAGTTTCTTACTTGATTGCTCATCCCACAGTACTCGTGCCACCTTTTTCACTGCTGCCCGGGCACACTTTTCAAATCTCCACCTCTCTCTCCAATGGTGCTAAGTGTACTTACCCAGTACACAAATTGTTTCTTCTGATTCAGCTTCTTTCCTGAAACTTCAATCAACAGTTCGTCTTCCACCTTCCTTACTTGGGTAACTTCAGTTTTCTTTCTGTTTACCTTCAAACCACAATCTTCAAACACAGATGCTCACACTGATACCATATTTACCAATTCCTCTTTGCTGTCGGCCAAAAGGGCCAGATTGTCAGCATATATTACTTTTCTCTGTGTCTCCGCAGGCTCGGTTCTCCTACCCATTAACTCCATAACTAGGATGAAAAGAAGTGGGCTCAGCAGCACTACCTGATCTCAGTCCACCATCACTTCAAAACTCTCAGAAATTCCATGTCTTGTTAGCACCTGAGCTCTTGATCCTTGATACAGCTCCTCTGTCATCTCCACTTCTTGCAGGGCCCCTCCGATCCATCGCAATACTCCAAACACCAGCTCCCACGGAACCAAGTCATATGCTTTCTCAGGATCAAAAAAATGCTACATAGCAGTTACGCCCCCCCCATTTATCATTCTTTCAAATTTCTGTCTCATTGCAAACACTGCATCTATAGTACTCCTTAACTTCCTAAGGCTGTGTTGCTTCTCTCAATATTGTCCTCCACCTTGCACATCAACGTCATCTCCAAAACTCTCTCAAGAACTTTGAGAGGCTGATGTAACAGCATGATGCTCTGGTAGGTGTTTGGATCATTTGCATCACTCTGATCCTTCCAAAGAGGCACAATCAATCCCATTCTCCAGTCATCTGGTATCCTAGCTTGATCCCAGCAAACATGAGGTATTATTATTTTATTATTATTATGCATAGGGTTAGACTGTCACTTTTAAGAACATGGTTTAGCTACTTAATAGGGGCAGCAGAACAGCACTGCATCAGTGGCAGTTCCCATAGATGTTCTGCCTGTGGAGAAGAGAATAGGGAGAATACCTCCAGGTGCACTAGAAAAAGTGGAGCATGTACTTCTCCCAGTGCCAACTCCAGGCCTCCAGCAGGTAAGGTAGGTAAGGGGTGAGGCCAGGGCCCTGATTTTCCCACCCCCCACCTCCTCCAAAATTTCTAGCACTGTTGACAGAACTACAGTAACATTCAAAAACCATGGAGTCAAGTGCCCTGAAATCATGAGATTTTTAAAACAATAGAAAAACAGGGTTCTTTTTAACACGTTTAAGGTTCATGTTTTCAAGTGGAGGGGAAGGGGAGGCGTCCCCCACTTACCACTCACACAACATGGACTAGAATCTGACCCTTAATATTTCATTGCTCATTGCCTGCTTTACAGAGAAATTGGACAATATAGTGCAGAGGTCATTTCCATGTGGTTCTACAACAGTCAACTCCTGGAGAAGGGCTGGAAAAAATGTACAAAACTTTCATTGTCACATACATTAAAATCCAACAGAACTGGGATTTATGAATTAGTAGGACATGTTGAAATGGCCACTGGTTCTTTTCCCTTTATTGCTCACTACATGGAACGCCATTCTAGGGATTTTTAAGCCAAAGAAGTGCTAAAGAGTAGATTGAAAAAGAGAGACTTACATAACAAAACTTGTGGAAAACTTTGTTTTGTGGTGTAGAAACTCTAGATCCCTCAAAATATCATAAAGTTTTTCTGAAACCCAAACTTTGGTTTTCCCAATCATAAGAACGGGTCTCACAAGGTTTCAAGATCCAAGCCAGAAATAACAAATAGTACCCTTTGGGTTTGGAACCAGTCTAGAAGCAACATTTGGGGAAAGCTGAGATCTGGCAATTTGGATCCAATCCCACACTCTCCTGTTGAAATTCCAAAGATTTGAGGTTTCAGTTTTGGCTCATCTCTCCTTGTAATAATCACTAAATCATTTTGTATTTTGCAATCAAACTTACAAGAAAATACTGATTTCTTTCAATCTCTAAGGTCACAGATAATACGAATCAAAAGGATAATTTAGTAGGCAGTATTTTTCCCTGCACTAGTTTTGAAACTATTGGGAAAAGCTTAAAACAGCCTCAGAAAATGGTGAAATTTTTCCCTTTTTTTGATTATTTGTTCACTGTTTTATCTCCTTTATTTTCACTCCCAGGATAGTAATGAGTTTTAGGAGTATAAGGTGTCAGTGATGGGCTTTTTTGTTGAAACCTCTAAATTTATTACATCTCTGGGCATTAGAGGCACAGATAATACATAATTTACAAACAGACCTGAAGCTTTCATCTTCCCTATCCCCCGCCTTTTCAGAGCTTTCTGTTTCTTGGGGTGATTTGTTTTGCTGTAGCGGAACCCATGTGCACTTCCGAATCTCAGTGGAATGTAGAAATTCTGCTGCAGTGCCAGACATTGCCAATGAAATTTCATGCGACAAAATGATGTGAGCTCTGCTTCTTAGTCTAAAGAACTCTGCTTGCAGGATCTTCCCTAGTGGGTATATTTCCTAATGCTTAGCAGTGACAGCAGTGGGGATAAAGAGACCAAATCATGGTCAGCTGGTCTAGTAGCAGAGGTTCCACACTGAAATTCCAAGGTCTGTGCATTCTTTCTGGTCTGACAGGAGTTGGAAATGTGAAGGAAATAACACATGGGTATAGGACTCAGGAGTTCCTGAATTTTAATCCTAATTATGGCACAGATTTTCCCTGTGGCCTGTGTCAAGTCACTTGGGGTATATCTACACTGCATACTAAGCCTGGAATCTGACTCAGGTTTGAGCCAAAACCTTCCTTCTGTCCACACATAATTCAGTCTGACTCAGGTCAGCAAGCACTCAGGACCCTGCTAGGGGAGATGGGGTCACAGACTGAATTCTGCTGTGACTCGAGTCATTGCCATGTTATTTTGCAGGTGGACACAGCTCAAGCTGCAGACCTGAGTCAGAAGGTTTTTGTAGTGCAGTATGGATAAGCAGCACAGCTGTGAGAGCCAGGTCCAGCAACTGTAAACCCAGGTTTACACTGGAAAGCAATCACTCAAGCACAGGCTAGGAAACACCAAGTCCACTAGCCCAGGTCCCACAGACCCAGGTTTACAATGCAGTGTAGACAAACCCTCTGGCACATATGAATTACCAAAGACCAGTCTAGTCCAATGTCCTGTGTCTGGCAGTGACAGTATCAGATGTTTCAAAGGATGGGACAAAAAACCTTGTAGTTGGACAGACAATAGTGGAATAACCTGCCCGTCAGGGAAGTTTCTTCTTAACTCTGTCAGTAGTTAGTTTATGACCTGGAGCACAAGATTTTATATTCCTTCTAAAAACATATTTTAAATGCTATCTAATGTTAACTGTGGAAATTCTCATTAATCTTATAAAGGTCTAATTTTTTGTAACTCCTCTTGGACTCACCATCTTGTGGCAGTGAGTTCCACAGGTTAATTTTGCATTGGGCAGCACAGGGAGATTTGTCAAAAATGGAAGGATTGTGGAGGATTTGGCCTTGAATCTGTGTGAATTCTGGGGGATTTGCAGGAAAGCAGGACCATGGATGTGCGGCGGCTCCTGCAGAACTGAACTTATCAACATTTGATTGGGTTGTCTCTTGAGCAATTTATAAAGTGATACTATCATTTCAAAAGAGCTTCATAGATCACTGAATTACCCATATATATTAGCCAAACAGTATGATACCATGAATACAGCCTCCTGTTAGTGACTCCCACTTAGGCTCCACCTTCACTAAAAATTCAACTCTCAGGGAATCCTGGTTAACAGCATGGCTTTGCTTGATTCCCAGACATGACTAAAGCACAGTTTCATCCTGGAGTGTACATAGGAACTGTGTCCCCTGAACTGTGCCATGCATTTTAGTATGGTTTGGGGACATTTATTGTCCCAACTATTTTATAAGATGGAATCATACTTCCCCATGCTGTACAAGGGGACAACTGTAATGTAGCCAGGTCCCCTGACACAGTGGTATATGTAGTTTAGGCATATCCAGTCCTGAGGCCAAGTCTACCATCCTGGGGGACCCAGTTACAATACTGTTTGGGGTTTCAGTGTAGACAGGACCAAGCTATGTTTTAATCATATTACTGTATTGTATTACATCACTCAGAAGTCCAAGGCTGTAGGATGCTTGAGGTCCGTATTAAAACTTTGTTTCGTTCAGTGTATGCGGCAAATCTAGACTGTACGGTTTAACTGTACATAGTCAGAGGTTATCAGCTGGTCCCTCACCATGGCAGGGAATATAGTGTATATAAGAACTGTGTCTTCTATTAAAATATCTAATTTATATGATATAGACTCTTTGTTGTTTCATAATTAAAAAATCAGATAAAGTTCTCTAGCTTTAATAATAAATAGTACAGCACTCAAAGTGCACATTGTAAAAATACAGCTCATCAGCACTAATATGGAGCCTGTCACAGACATTTCTGTATAAAATATGACTCACTGGTTTGAAACATATGGCTAATTTAAGTGGCATCTTCTTTAGTCAGCAAAATAACGTCTGGCTTGCCTGTGGGAAATGGAGTCAGCACCTTCACCTGCTGAAGTGAAAAGCAGCCCCAGTGGATCTGTGTATGCTTCCACTGCTTGTGTATGGCAGAAAGAAATTAAGCCCTCACACTTGATATACACAGGGAAAATCTGTGAGCCTTTCCATTCATTACCTGCAAACTGCTGGAGAGGCAACTACTCACACGCCTCACTGTCACATGCCCTGTGGTCCTGCCATATGATTGGCCCTGTGTGGATAACCTGATGTGCCCACATATTAGAAGCACTATGCCATTAGCCCTTTTATTAGACTCTGCCTTCCTGGGCTTGATGAGGATGACCCCCTACCATCTGATCATAAAAAAAAATGTCCTCACAGCTCTTCCCCTATTGAAAATAGTTTTACTGAGACATTGGAATGACTGACAGCCTCCCTCAGTCTCTGAACGGAAATCATAGTTAGGGCTTACCCTCACAATAGACAAACATCATCTTCTCTAGGGGAGGGGAAACCTGACTGGTGCCCTCAGTCCTGAGAGCTGCTGCTGTGACACTGTTTCTTGCTATAAAAGCTCCTTTATGATCGGATTCTATTGCAAGTCTTCATTGCACAGGCCAGTGGGTCTTCATTTGCTACCCCTTTCTTTCCCTTATCATTCTGCCTCCTTCTTCCCTCTCACTTCCTTTCCTTTCTGTGTCTCACTGTCTTCTTCATTTCTTTCCTATTGATCCACCTTCACCTCTGTTTTTATTTCATGTGGGCCATTATGGTGTTAATACTGGCAAACACTTGGGTTTAAACGAAACTTAAGTCCATACTAGGCTTTGCACTGGGGTTATCCTTGGGTTTTGGGAGAGGGTGGAATTTGGCGCCAGGACACAGAGCACCAGTGGAGCCATTTCATGGCTGCTGTTGCATGCATGGCCACTCTCTTCCTCCTCCGCGGGCAGTTTTGATCAACAGATTTACCTAGTTATGAACCCAGCGTCTTTAGAAAACTCAGTTTGCAGAGCACTGCTCTCCAACATATCGGGGAGTGATGTCTCCTTGTGCCGCTTGTCCAGGCATCCCTAGTGCATTGGAAGCGTAGGGGCTTGACTGTGTTTAGAGCCATTTATGCCTGCGGATAGGAGAAGAGGGCAAGATTTCACTCTTTGAAAGTACTTAGAACTGTATTTACACCTCAACATGGGGAACTGAGGATGTTAAACCAATTACCGCTGGTTTAGCCCCACCCTACATGTTGCCTTTTCAAAACAAATGTGCGCGTGTGTTTTGCAGAAAAAATAAAATTGTATTTTTCCATCTTTAGCTATTTTTGCGAAATTTTCCATTTTGGGGGTGAGGGGAGAAGGGCTGAGTGCGCCGTTCTCTGTGTAATACAAAGTTTGATTAATCAGAATGGCTGCCATGGTGAATTCTAGCATGGCTAAAGTCAGCCTAGAGCCAGAATAAAGCAGTTTCTTTTTGCTGCCTTTGTCCCCTCCTGCGCTGTGCCCTGTCAGTGAATTGCATAGTATCTTAAAATGACCTTTTCATTCAAACCTTATTGAGATACTTTTAGTCAACTGGTTGGAGCAGGTGACCCCTGACCTCCCTCTACTCACTGAGTGCATGCTGGTATTTTCTGTTGATGATGGGTGGTCCCACTAGACGGTGGCTACAGATGTCTGCTCCTGATAAGTCCAGAGTTCAGCTAATGGGAGGGGACCTGTCACTGGCTTCAATGGAGAGTGAAATATGTAAGCTAGAGGCAAGTGTTTCCGTGGGCTTTTAGGCTCCCTCATCCGCTCCTAAGAATGAAAACATTTATAGTATCGTGCATTGTTGAGGACTAGGTTTCATCCTGCCATTACTGTTTCTTTACAGCTGTTCTGCTACCGTGCTGGGAACCGCTGCGTGCTGAACTCTGTTTAAAAAAGTAGGGTTCTATTCTCCCAGGCGTGGGACTAGCCCTTTGGAGCCTGCACAGCCCCCCAGAGAGGGGCTCCCACTGCCTGGGACAGAAAAGGGGCGCACGCTGCAGAGGCAGCGCTCCATCCTTGTGTTGCACTCCCCTCTTGCAGGGATCAGCAGGCGTTAGCTTCCCTCCATTCATGGAAGTGGACAGCAGCCTGGGGCCATAGCTTTTAATCAAGCAAAACATCCTAGCGAGGTGTAGGTGTCGCTAGTGCAAATCATCTTTTCTCGGGACTTGTCTGTTCAAAAGAACGATGATGAAGACCCTGATGTGGCAAACAGCTGCACAGAACCCCACTCATTTCAGCAGAACTACTCCTAAGTGTAAAGTTATGCAGTGCTCTGAGGTGGTACAGAGAATTCCCTTTTTAGGTGCCTCGCTGGCATGTCTTGCTCCCATTCACAGAGTCCAGCTGATTACCAATTTGGGGTGGGGAAGGAATTTTCAAATTTGTGGGGACTGTGAAGTTGGTTTTTTTGGGGTTTTTTTTGGTCTTTCTCTGCAGCATGGGCCACAGGTAGCCTGCTAGGATCATCTGGGCACATCCCACTTAATTAATTTCCTGCCATTGTAGGGAACAGCTCTGTTTGTCTTGTTCTTTGCCTGTGGCACACAACAGTTTAGTCTCCTGAGGAGGGGAATCCTTTAGTCTAACCCAAGTTATTGGGCTCACATAGGGGTAACTGGGTGAAGTTTAATAGCCTGTGATATACAAGGGTTCTGACTAGATGATCTAGTGGTGCCTTCTGGCCTGCACCTCTATGGAATCTATGATATGCACAGGTGTTTTAAGACCGGAGTCTTAACCCCTTGCACCCTTCTGTGGCCTGCCCTGAGTCTCAAACTCTTCACAATCCTACTTCGTAACTCTGAGCCTTGGTCACTTGGAAACTGCTCCTATCATTGTATCATTCTGCTGATGGTTCTATTAGCTGGTTTGTTAAACTGGCCAAAAGCAATCATGGCAATGGCCGCATAATTACTAATTAGCCTGATATATTGGTAATAAAGACTTTCTTAATCTGGAAGCCATCAGCTGAGAGCCAGCTCACATAGGGACAGCTATCCTCAGTCTCTGAATGGAAATCATATCCCTCAGATAGGGAGTTCTGCTTCTTTGACTATAGTTCCTCCTCAGGTTGGTCAGCTAAACCTATCAGCATCACCAGATAGCAGAGCTTATCCAACTCTTCTTCTCCATCCTGCTCCTTCTCTTCTCTTTCTCCTTCTCCTTGTTTATCTCCTTTCCTGTGGTGGCAAGTAATTTCTGTCATCTATTTTATCTTGCTCAATGGCAATAAATATGAATAAAAGCACCCAAATATTGCTTTGCTTCTCCTTAGCATAAGCGCAACATGCCTCAGGTGGCATGTGACCAGGATTTATCACTGAATTTGGTCCGTTCGTTGGATCATTAGCTTCCCCGACTTGGGCCTGGTACTGATGGGGAGTGTGATGTGAACACTCATCCATACCCACCATTGCTTCGCTGATTGGAGAAGCAGGAGAAAAGGTGAAGAACACCCCTTTACTTCTTTAGTTGCGTGGCTCCCCTATACCACCCTGACAAACCACCAAACTATGCTCTAGTTTCCCCTGGTAGATGACCTACAGTCTCTCACTTGCCTGGCTTTGTCCCAAACAGTGCTAGTCAGTAGGTGCTGGGAGAAAAGTCTAAAGTGGAAATTGAAAAATGTCAATTTTTGGCTTTATTAACTTATTGCTAGTTGTGTAGAAAGGGGAAGATGGACTTGCTGACAGCACAGTTCAGCTTTGTTTTACTTAGACGAAATGAAGCTTGCGGCTCACAGCAAGTGGAGTGGGAAGCTTAAGGTGAAGAGGTCTCGAGGTCAAAGGTACTATTGGGTTTGTTTTAGTAATGGGTGAGGGAAACTGCTGTTCTCATCCCTCTTCCCTGACATTGTAATGAACACCCTAGAGCCCTGGTGGCACCTGCAGTTCTCCTACAGTGGGAAATGAATCCGAGGGAGGGAGCAGACAACCTTTCCTTCGCACTGTTTCATTATACAAATGGCGACAGCATGACTTCCCTACCCCAGAGAGGTATTGTGAGGATAAGTACATTAAAGATGGCGAAGCACTTTGAGATCTACTGTTACAAAGTGCTCTACGAGAGAGAAGTGCTGTTATAATTATTACTACTAGGGGAATTTTGGAAATTGATAGAAAACTGTGTGAAATGAATACAAATGTGCAAAACTGGATAAACGTGGACCAAATTGGCCAGGGATATATTTTTGGAGGGGGAAAAATCCTTAGTGAAATTCTATTAGCTTTTTCATTTCCTCTGTGATATTTTTCCCCTCCATGTATTGTTTTTCTTGCTGTTCATACATCTAAGAAAAACAGATACATTTTTTTAAAGACAGCTTGTGTAGATCTGATGTAACTTTAAAAATGTGTCCAAACAGCATCACTGATTCAGGCAGTTCCAGAAAAACTGTACACAACAAAGCAAACTTGACATCAGTGTTCTTTTAACCAAAAGTAGATTCTTTAATAAAGATGTGTTCCCGGAAAGGCTCTAAGGGCAGGGCTCATTGGGTAATTGTTTGATTTAAATGAATATACCATTGGAATAAATGTGGGAGAAGATAATTGTATTCAATTATATGATAGTGCAACCCTTACTCACAAGAGTAGTGTGATTGGCTTTAATGGGACCATTCTTATAAGTAAGTATTAATCATCTGAGTAACACGAAAGGGTAGAAGGGTCAGCCCCAAAGTTGCTCTGGAATATAGTTGTTTCCTATATGCTCAGAGATCCTTATTTTCCCCAGATATTTCTTCCAGTGCTGGAATGAATTCAGTTAGGGTGAAATTCACCCCTCTGTAGGTCAACACTCCATTTAAAGACCCACTTAAGCCCTGCTTTGAGAAATTAGGTCGGACAAAAGTGATGCATAGGCCTAGAGCAGCTCCTCTGTACAGAGGTGAATTACACTCTCAGCCAGCTAGTAAAAGAATGGGATGTTTCAGATTTCCACTTCCCCATGAAGACTCTCTTGGCTTCCACCATGGAGCTACCCATCCATTTTTTCTTCATAGCAGGCACAGTATAGAAAAGGGCTGAAAATTTGTAGCCAGCTTTGTGCACCTGAAATATTTGCAATGCTGCCCTCATTTGAATTGTTTCCTTTCTCAGTCCCAAGAAAAGTGAATCTACACCTTCTTGAATAGCTTTTGTCTCTGAGCCAACTATTCTCCCAGGTCTTCTCCTCCCTCTATATCTACAGCTACCAGGATGTCGCCTCTGCTGCCTCTGATGACCCAATGATCATCCTTCCTTATCCATAATACCATTACCCAAAGTCCTCATTAGTCGTGGTGCTGAATGGTCTGGCAATCCACTGCTTCAGTTCTGATGTTGTCTTCTCAAGGGACAGACATGGTCATATCAAAACCATCTGCTTGCCTTCTTATTGATGAGCATAACATACAGTATGGTTTGTATTAATGGTGGATTTTTCAGCTGTGTTGAAAAATATTTGCACGTTTCATTGTTCGATTCACTGTTATCTTTGTCTTTCCTGCAGCTGTTGGTGTGCCAGGTAATAAGAACCTTACTCTTAGAGGCTAAAATATCCAATACAGAAAAACAACTGTTGATTCCGGTTCTGCTTTTCTACAGTATTTTCCACTCTTAAGTACCTCTTAGCACTTTTGATCTGCAACCATTTCCAACTTTGGTAATAGGTACACACTATTATTTGGAAGTTTTATACTTTCCTCTGAAGCACCTGGCCATTGCTGGAGATGTGGTCTGGGACTAACTGGGCTATTGGTCTGGTCAAGTGTTACAGTTCCTATGTACCTTTCCTCACTAGCCTAACAAAATGCAATGAAAGGAATCTGCTCCTGGTTGTATATGAAAATGCAGATTTTGGGTCTATGCATTGCATGCCCAGTTACTTAAATGGTCACAAAAATCTATTAATTCAATTCACCTGTGAAAGTAAGTGAACTGCCAAAGGAAATTAGTTATTAAATAAAATGCTGGGATGCTTTGGTTGTGATTGAGGAAGTAGGTGGATGGTGTGGAAAGCATATGGCATAGTGTGTACAG
This sequence comes from Lepidochelys kempii, assembly GCF_965140285.1. Taxonomy (NCBI): domain Eukaryota; kingdom Metazoa; phylum Chordata; order Testudines; family Cheloniidae; genus Lepidochelys; species Lepidochelys kempii. The sequence goes on from NC_136381.1 coordinate 208,756,000, forward strand.
TGTACACTGGAAAAATGACAACTAAAATGGTATCACCTGAAGTGAGACAGGAGAGTCATAGCAACTCTTAGGCAGGGCAAAATACAGCTACTATTAGACAACATAATGGGGAAAAAAAAAGAAGTGGTTCCCCATCACCACCAAGGCGAGAGAGGGTCTAAACAGTGAAAAACTCTGACTGCTATAGAAAAAGTAGAGGTCAAAAAGGAATCATTGACCCTAGAAATAGAACATATCTATTAGGTTTCTTAGGTCAGCCCCTTGGCAATGCAGGATTGCCGGTAAACAGAAGTACAAACCAGTGCACTGCTCCTGCACAGTGTCAATGGTGTTTGAAACCAAAACCAAAACTATAAAGAACAGATCCCTGGGGCCCCCTCCCACCCATGTGTAACCATTACAATATTGGCAGCTGCACTCTGAGATGTTGGGAAGCGCTAACTCTGAGAGTCCAACATAAAAAATGGTTTTGGCTAGGATGACTCAACTAATTGAACCATCAAAAGCACACTAGTTAATTGAACTGTACTAAGGAACATACACTAAAAAGAGTAAGCACATCCCTAGGACAGCAAGCTATGCCATAATTTAAATAAACTTTCCAGCGACTGGTCCACACCCTAAATCCTTGGCCTCTCCTGAGATTGCTAACAAGAGTGCTAACTAATGTGATAGGCACATAACAGTATCAAGTTCCTCTTTCTTCTTAGCTCTAGGATTCTGATTCAGGAAAGCACTTGACTAAATGCTCAACTTTAACCACGTGCTTAAGTCTCATTGATTTCAGCATGTGCTTAAATGATTTCCCAATTAGGGATGCTTCACGGAATCATTGCTCAGAGGTGCATAACTCATGCCTCAGTCCATTATCTCTTGGGAAAGTTCACAGAAATTAAAAGCGCTATATAATAAAGCTGGTTAAAAAAATTGCAAAATTTGCCATTTTGACAAGAAAGAAGACACTTCCGTAAAAAATTACATCTTAGGTTTTTTAAAAAGCTCATTTTTTAAACTTAATTTACATCCAGCAGAAAGGAAGCATGGTCTAGTGGTTAGAGAAAAATAGCCTGCCTGCTAAGTGAATTGTTCCCACTGTTTTTTGAATTCCCCCAGGAGTACAAAACAGGTGTAAAAGTTTTAAGGCTCCTTTACATTGCCAGAGGGGTGTAAAGGACCTTATAAATGCTTATGGTGCTTTCGTGATTAGAACTGGTGGGGCCATGGGATGATCGAGCTGCTAAAGGAGCACTCAAGGATGATAAGGCCACTATGGAGAAACAAATGAATTCTTTGCATTGGTGTTCATGATTGAGGATGTGAGGGAGATTCCCAAACCTGAACCATTCTTTTTAGGTGAGAAATCTGAGGAACTGTCTGAGATTGAGGTGTCATTAGAGGAGGTTTTGGAACAAATTGATAAACTAAACAGTAATAAGTCACCAGGACCAGACGGCATTCACCCAAGAGTTCTGAAGGAACTCAAATGTGAAATTTCAGGACTACTAATTGTCATCTGTAACCTATAATTTAAATCAGCTTCTGTACCAAATGACTGGAGGATAGCTAATGTGAAGTCAATGTTTAAAAAGGGCTCCAGAGGAGACCCCAGCAATTACAGGCCAGTAAGCCTGACTTCAGTACCGGGCAAACTGGTTGAAACTATAGTACAGAACAAAATTGTCAGACACGTAGAAGAACATAATTTGTTGGGGAATAGTCAACATGGTTTTTGTAAAGGAAAATCATGCCTCACCAATCTACTAGAATTCCTTGAGGGGGTCAATAAGCATGTGGACAAGGGGGATCCAGTGGATATAGTGTATTTAGATTTTCAGAAAGCCTTTGACAAGGTCCCCCGCCAAAGGCTCTTAAGCAAAGTAAGCAGTCATGGGATAAGAGGGAAGGTTCTCTCATGGATTGGTAACTGGTTAAAAGATAGGAAACAAAGGGTAGGAATAAATGGTCAGTTTTCAGAATGGAGAGAGGTAAATAGTTGTATCCACCAGGGGTCTGTACTGGGCCCAGTCCTATTTAGCATATTCATAAATGATCTGGAAAAAGGGGTAAACAGTGAGGAGGCAAAATTTACAAATGATACAAAACTACTCAAGATAGTTAAGTCCCAGGCAGACTGTGAAGAGCTACAAAAGGATCTCTCAAAACTGGGTGACTGGGCAACAAAATGGCAGATGAAATTCAATGTTGATAAATGCAGAGTAATGCACATTGAAAAACATAATCCCAACTATACATATAAAATGATGGGGTCTAAATTAGCTGTTACCACTCAAGGAAGAGATCTTGGAGTCATTGTGGATAGTTCTCTGAAAACATCCACTCAATGTGCTGCAGCAGTCAAAAAAGCAAAAAGAATGTTGGGAATCATTAAGAAAGGGATAGATAATAAGACAGAAAATATTATATTGCCTCTATATAAATCCATGGTAAGCCCACATCTTGAATACTGCATGCAGATGTGGTCGCCCCTTCTCAAAAAAGGCATATTGGAATTGGAAAAGGTTCAGAAAAGGGCAACAAAAATGATTAGGGGTATGGAATGGCTGCCGTATGAGGAGAGATTAATAGGACTGGGACTTTTCAGCTTGGAAAAGAGACAATTGAGGGGGGGATATGATAGAGGTCTACAAAATCATGACTGGTGTGGAGAAAGTAAATAAGGAAGTTTTATTTACTCCTTTTCATAACACAAGAACTAGGGGCCACCAAACGAAATTAATAGGCAGCAGATTTAAAACAAACAAAAGGAAGTATTTTTTCACACAACACACAGTCAACCTGTGGAACTCCTTGCCAGAGGGTGTTGTGAAGGCCAAGACTATAACAGGGTTCAAAAAAAGAACTAGATACATTCATGGAGGATAGGTCCATCAATGGCTATTAGTAAGGATGGGCTGGGATGGTATCTCTAGCCTCTGTTTGCCAGAAGCTGGGAATGGGTGACAGGGGATGGGTCACTTGGTGATTACCTATTCTGTTCATTCTCTCTGGGGCACTTGGCATTGGCCACTGTCTGAAGACAGGATACTGGGTTAGATGGACCTTTAGTCTGACCCAGAATGGCTGTTCTTATGTTCCAAATTTTTGTACTGAAAAAATTTCCTATCAAAATGTGCTCCATGAACTGTTTGCTACTAACCTTTCTGGAGATGGTCAGTAGCCAATATAAATAGTGAGTTTGATTCTCCAGCCCTCACTTGCTCTTCAGTTGCCTATGATGTAACACTGAGCATATGGCTGCATGTATTTGTTGACTAATAACTAGAAATAAAAGGTCAAACCTAGTTACATTACTATTAGGCAAGGGAAGGATGGAGATTTCCTCCAATGCTTCCTACCCATTCTCCATCCATTGTATTGTAGTTTAAATAAATTACCAAAATAATGGAAACAAGAGTAATTATACTGCATTATTTTGACAAATAAAACATGCAGAATTTTAAAATATTGTGTGCAGAATTTAATTTTTTGGTGCAGAATTCCCCCAGGAGTAGAAGATGGAATCTTTTCATAGGTCTCTACCAATACGGTCTGAGGAAAAAATGCATCCAAAACTCCAAACTAGCAATCAGTTTAATCCTGTGCTTTGTCTTGTCCTCTTGCTTCACATACTCTTACACTTGTATTTTTCACAAACAATTGTTGCCCAAGCCAATAACTTCTTGTCTGGGTCTGGCCCTAAAAAAGAAGGGAAACAGATAGATCATTTCCATGATGAGTACTCTTCCTATTCCTTCTGATTCCTCAAAGAAAGGCCCTTTGCATGGGCATAAATCAATGCAAGTTTATTAATTTAGCTAGTCATAAAATCTTAATATGTCAACATGTCATGTACAGGACTTTTTATTCCTTTAATAGCATTATTCTTTTCTCTTGTAGAAAAGAATTCATTCAGAGAGCTTGTAAAGTACAATATACTGTATTACACATTTCATTATTCACAGGGACAAACCAAAGCAAACCAAAACAAAAAAGATCTTTCCACACATGATTAATACTTCAGCTGAATACCAGAAGAGTCAGCCATGTGCTGGATGGGGGCCATCCATCAGCAATTTAACATCTGCAATCTAGCCACGGTGAGTCATTGTTAACATCATGAACAAATCATGGATGCTCTATGGTCTTAATGTGGTTTATAGGCCTTGTATGAATAGAATGTGTGTTCTGTCTGGGGATTCCAAAATGAGGATGGTCTAAATTAAATGCAAAGGAAGCCAATGGAAACAAAAGAGTCCCAGCAGTTTTTTTAAAAAATAGTCCCATTTGAGAACTTCTTGCAAATTTTTTGGCCTTCAGCCCTTTCCTAAAGGAGAGAAGTCAAGAAAGAGGACAGGAAACAGAAATATAATAGAAAATAAGCAATAGTGACCAATAAAACAAAAGGAGGTGCTCAGATCCAACACAGAGGCATAGACTTTATCCTGTAATGCCTATGATAAGTTTGATGCTGTATATATTAAAGACCTTGGGCTCAGTTTATCTGACATGGCAGATCACACACACATGTATAGACACACCCCAGTTCAGGGCTGCTATGCCCCAGGGTGGATTCTCCTTCAAGGGAGGACAGACGGTGATTTTGCACTGCTGCTTACTCATTGCTGAGGGTCCACCAACTAAGAACAGCTTTAACTGGAATAAGGGGCTTAATGGCAGACTGACTGGTAAAAGCTGCCCATGGGGGTGATCTGATAGTGCCCATTTTCTAACCAACACTGCCCTGTTAAACGGGGCTGCACTCACCACGTCATAGACTCCATCATAGACACCATATGACACTACAATTCCTCTTCTAGACAGACTTTCCACTGTCAAAGTCCCTCCATCCTGGGATGTGTTGTTGGAAAGCTGCACATCCCAGCACTGAATCAAACCCTTCCTTTATCTTTGCATTCTATCCCGGCACTTGATATTGTCTGGGACACTCGAGCTGACAGTCCCTTGAATTGTCTAACTGTCTGTAAGCAAGGACTCGCCTGTCTCCCAAGATCTGTGAGAGTGATGGGTCGTCCTTCAGGATAGGTTGTAGATCCTTGATGATGCGCTGGAGAAGTTTTTGTTGGGGGCTGAAGGTGATGGCTAGTGGCGTTCTGTTATTTTCTTTGTTGGGCCTGTCCTGTAGTAGGTAACTTCTGGGTACTCTTCTGGCTCTGTCAATCTGTTTCTTCACTTCAGCAGGTGGATACTGTAGTTGTAAGTACACTTGATAGAGATCTTGTAGGTGTTTTTCTCTGTCTGAGGGGTTGGAGCAAATGTGGTTGTATCATAGAGCTTGGCTGTAGACAATGGATCATGTGGTGTGGTCTGGATGAAAGCTGAAGGCATGTAGGTAGGCATAGCGGTCAGTAGGTTTCCAGTATAGGGTGGTGTTTATGTGACCATCGTTTATTAGCACCATAGTGTCCAGGAAGTGGATCTCTTGTGTGGACTGGTCCAGGCTGAGGTTGATGGTGGGATGGAAATTGTTGAAATCATGGTGGAATTCCTCAAGGGCTTCTTTGCCATGGGTCCAGATGATGAAGATGTCATCAGTGTAGCGCAAGTAGAGTAGGGGCATTAGGGGACGAGAGCTGAGGAAGCGTTGTTCTAAGTCAGCCATAAAAATGTTGGCATACTGTGGGGCTATGCGGGTACCCATAGCAGTGCCGCTGATTTGAAGGTAAACATTGTCCCCAAATATGAAATAGTTATGGGTGAGGACAAAGTTACAAAGTTCAGCCACCAGGTTTGCCGTGACATTATCGGGGATACTGTTCCCGATGGCTTGTAGTCCATCTTTGTGTGGAATGTTGGTGTAAAGGGCTTCTACATCCACAGTGGTTAGGATGGTGTTTTCAGGAAGATCACCAATGGATTGTAGTTTCCTCAGGAAGTCAGTGGTGTCTCGAAGATAGCTGAGAGTGCTGGTCGCGTAGGGCCTGAGGAGGGAGTTTACATAGCCAGACAATCCTGCTGTCAGGGTGCCAATGCCTGAGATGATGGGGTGTCCAGGATTTCCAGGTTTATGGATCTTGGGTAGCAGAAAGAATACCCCTGGTCAGGGTTCTACGGGTGTGTCTGTGCAGATTTGTTCTTGTGCTTTTTCAGGGAGTTTTTTGAGCAGATGTTGTCGTTTCTTTTGGTAACCCTCAGTGGGATCAGAGGGTAAAGGCTTGTAGAAAGTGGTATTGGAGAGCGGCCTAGCAGCCTCTTGTTCATATTCCGACCTATTCATGACGATGACAGCACCTCCTTTGTCAGCCTTTTTGATTATTATGTCAGAGTTGTTTCTGAGGCTGTGGATGGCATTGTGTTCTGCACGGCTGAGGTTATGGGGCAAGTGATGCTGCTTTTCCACAATTTCAGCCTGTGCACGTCGGCGGAAGCACTCTATGTAGAAGTCCAGTCTGTTGTTTCGACCTTCAGGAGGAGTCCACCCAGAATCCTTCTTTTTGTAGTGTTGGTAGGAAGGTCTCTGTGGGTTAATATGTTGTTCAGAGGTGTGTTGGAAATATTCCTTGAGTCAGAGACGTCGAAAATAGGATTCTAGGTCACTACAGAACTATATTATATTCGTGGGCTGCTACTCTAAAACCTATCTGGGAACTGTTGCCAGAATATTCTCAAGAGCCTTCAGCTCTGGAATCTGCTTCCTCCTGAGGTCTGACAGAGCTGGAATTTGTTGATGTTCAACAAATCTATTTGGTCCAACTTCTTCGGAAGAGCACAGGGAGTTGAACAGGGAAAGTCTCATTTTTTGTGGTGTGGGTGGGTGTAACTGTGGACATTGTGTCAGCTCGATTTATTTCATAAGAGGCGTTTTAAAATATTGATTGCTCCTGTGGCTCAGGTTTTATGGTAGGAGCTCTGTATAAATAAATAGACAAATCAGGAGATGCAAGGCGCTGTTTGGGGACACCCAGCTGGTTGTAGTAATTCATAATTTTCACACTGCTCTGTCCCTAAAGAATGAATGCCAGGATGAGCCAGATGCCTGGTGTAGCTTTAACTATGCTTTCACAGAAAAGCAATACAACATCTGTGTCAGCATGGACTGGTCAGGATCACTTTCTGAAAGTTTAGTTGAAGGGCAGATTCTTGAGGGGGAACATGAATAGCTTTATAAATTGCCTTCAAAAGTAGCACAGAATCTTTCAGTTCATGTTAAAAACTGTTTACCATTGCATATGGCAGTCATTATTTGGAATAATAAACCCTCTGAGAATCTGAGCATTCATGGGCCAACAGATGGGTCAACCTGCTTAGCAATTTAACCAAAGTAATTTATTTCAATCACTAGGACAGAGCACATGAACATTACTAATTCTCTTCCAAAGTGCTAGCAACAAAACACCACAGCTCTTCTGAATCCTGCAGCCATTATGGAAATGCACACCTGTTCAGCTGGGTTTGGGACAGTTCACACTTGGCTTAAAGCTCGCTGTTCTCTGAAGATATGCAGCAAATTGCTTTAGATTCTTTCTCCAAAGCTCATTTACTGATTCCAGTCAAGATGAGGTAAGAAACCCAACAACAGTCTAAAATTTACTGCAGAGTAAGATCATCTGGGTTATATGTATGTGGTACAAATTGTGAGCAGTAAGCAGCAACAATACCAAGAAACACTTACACTGTTTTGAATGTTATTATGCATTCCAGCTTCCGCAAAATAATTAGATCTTTGTCAGCCAGAAAAAAAAATATTTTCAGTTATTTCTGGTAGCAGCAAAATAAAATCTGCTAACTTGTATTTTGCCAACTGTGTTAGTTAGTACAGTACCCCACCTCCCTCTTTACAATATTTTGTTGTGCTCATGAAAGGTGCTGAATTGACCCTTCTGGGGAATTAAGTCCCCTGTGAGTGCACAGAAAAGGTACAGGAGCAGTACAAGCATCTCCATATTGCTGCCCCATCTCCATATTGCTGCCCCAATGTGCCTCCTCCACCCTGCCCATGAGCTATCACCTGCAGTTGTAAAAGAACAGTTCAGTACCCCTGGCTCTTTCATCTCTGGGAATTTCTGCTCTGACTGAGGACAAGGGGGTCAATTAGTCTCAGTTGTGATCGTGATTTTTGGGGTTTATTTACTTGTTCACTAAGAACTGGACTGGCGGAGACTACCGATTCCTTGTCAGATGTGTGCTATATGTTCATATTGAAATACAGAGCTACTCGAACCATAGGTTCATTTCAGTGACATGGACTCATATCAGTGACAAAAATTTGCTAAACTCCATGATTGTTTGCATGTGAAAAGGGGCCTGTTTTGAGTGAAATTGGCTTTGCTTTGAAGAAATGTGGAAATTCAAGTTTTAGAGGTACGTGGTCCAATAGATGGAGCACTGGAATGGAAATCAGGAGACACATGTCTTATTCCTGGCTTTGCCACTGACCTCCTGTGAGACCCTGGGAAAGTCACTTTGCTACCCTAGAGCTCAGTTTCTCCATCTGTAAAATGGGAATAATGACATTTACCCTCTTTTGTAAAGTGCTCTGAGATCTCTAACTGTAAAGCATTATGCAAGAGTGAAGTAAAATTATTAGAACATCGTGATTTTAATAAAATGAAATGCAGAATATGTGAAATCATGCAAAACAAAATGCCAAAAGCATTGCACAAAAGTCCATGAGAATTCTGCACAGTTCTGTTGACTTCACAGCTCTGTCCAGATTCCGGCTGGGGCTAATCAGTGCCCATTTAAGAGAAGTTAATTGCTTCTTAAAGATTGTTAGATGAATTTCATCAGATAAAATTAAACAATTGATATTAAATTTTGAGCAGAAGATATTTGAATGAATTCATAAGATGAACCCTAAAATTGCAATAATTTACTTTAGCTGTCCAATACCTACAGCATAGAGGCATAAATCCTGTCTATCACATATCCCTTGGGCATAGGACTTCCTCAGACTGTAAAATCTGTAAAATGACTGGAGTGTCCTCCATGCATCTTCACTGACTAATGATGAGGAGAAGGGGCTGACGATGCAGTAGATCCACCAGCTCCAGCAATCCCTGGCTCCCAAGTCACTGGTGCATGGCATTTTGCAAGGAGACCCAAGAGATCTGCATTCCATAGTTCACCAGATCCTGTCCAAAGTCATACTGGTACCACAGCAGTCTTGCTTTGGGGGAAGCCTTCCATGCGCACAGAAAGGGGGGGCTGGACTTAGTCCAGAGGGCCTGAACCAAATCCCATTGCAGTCCAGTCAATGGGAAAACTCCCATTGATTTCTGGGCTTCAGATCAGGCCCATAATACATTAGTAGGTTAGCCCCACTCTTTCATCCTTGTTATTCGTATTGCCCTCCATGAACTTTTTGAAGTCTGTGGCTCCCGCACTCGTTCTGCATTGTTCTGGCCCAGCACTGACTGTGAGCTTTCTTTTAGGCTTCTAGTTCCATTCCGGGTGCAACTTTTTAATGAATTTAGGAGAGAAAAAGTTCCAGATGTTTAGCAAAATATCAAAATACATTGGTTTTATTTAAAGGGGAAATTATTCACAATCCAATAAACTATTTTGTTAGCAAACATTACATTTCAGCCTGAGGTGTGAAACCTTAATAGAACGGTGCAATATGTCATTTTGGGAAAATAAACTTTTCAAATGTCACTCCATGCTTTCCAAGCCTTTCTTACATAAATTCAGTGTGTACAAATAAAATCAGCCCAAGCTGTGTCAAATCAGGTAGCACACACAGTGGCATTTATTTTTTCATTACCTTGTTTGGTACCAGAATGTACTATTCATGTGGGGCAGTTTCTTCAGATTTACACCAAGTGAAAGCTTTACGGCCAGTGGATAGCTGTGCTTCATTTACGGCAATCCTAAAGCATGAGGCAAAGCAAAGTAGAGCCCCAAAACCAAAGTTATAATAATACAGTCTCCTGCATCCCATGTTGGAAATGTGACAAGAGTGGGAGGTTGACATGGTAGAAATGGCTTTTTATGAACATTGTAGTTATAAGATTAATGACTTACAAGGAAGCATTTCATGGCAATAATAATACCTAGCTGTTAGACAGCACATTTCGTCAGTGGATCTTAAAGTGCTTCACAAGAAAGGTTAGTATCAGTACCCCCATTTTGCAGACGGGGAAAATTGAAATGCAGAAAGCTGAAGTGACTTGCACAGGGACCCCCAGCTGGCCAGGAATAGACCCCTCAGTCTTCTGAGTCTAGTACTCGATCTACCAGGCCACAGTGGATCTGTCTAAAGGCAAACACAGATGTGCAGGTGAAAGTTGCAGGAAATCATTACAGAGTTGGTGCAGCAGCAAAGAACTATTGTTAGTTTGGTCAAACATATGTATATTGCTGCTTGGCCATAGTTTGCCATTCTTATGTATAATTCTGTGCCACTGTTTTAAAATCAATAGCCATTTATGCAAAAATACATTTGGGGGTCAACTGTGCCCCTTTGGTGGTAGTGCATAGCCATGCTGCCCCAGAGGAAATTCTGAGATGGGTTCTGCCTGTCTAAGGGCTCGTCAACATTGGAATGCTACATTATCGTGGGACACATGTTAACTGACACCATGTTAAACAGTGCTTAGCACTGAGTGTAGACAAGGACTTCCATCTTTAACATGATGTCAGAGAGCTGTAGTTAGCTCTAGGGGATTGTGGTGTTTAAAAGAGGGGACAGCATATTCCCCTTGGGAATTTAGCAATCTGTGCCTCTGAAAGTCTCGGAGGATAGAATTCCTTCTGTCCCCTTTGAGGTGTCTTGAGCACCAGAGGGAGGATGGAGTAGTCCCTAGCCCCAGGAAGAACAGGGACTATAACTGTGTGTTGGTGGGGAGGTCTGCCTTGAACCTTCGCCCTTCTTGCATACTTGTGGATCAAACTGACCCTTGGAATGTGACTGACCAAAGGGCCTGATTCTGGAAACACTTTCCATTGAGCCTAATGTTTACTACCATGAGTAGCCTCATTGGGTACTCATGGGGGGTACTCATGGTACCAGGCATGAGGCTTGGTAGTAAGTGACAGCCAAACTGGGTCTCTGTTAGGATGCACACCACTTGGTGTACTCCCCTGGGCTGTTGGGCCTCAGATACACCGGCGTGGTGTACATCCAACCCTCTATTCTCCTATCAGCACTGCGGAGGTGTGGAACCAGAGTGATTAAAGGATGTGGAGCAGAGGCAGCTGGGCTCAATAGTCGATCAAGCACAGCTGCGGGATATAAAAGGAGGAGAAAGGCAGCACTGGGAGGAGTCTGGTAGGGACAAAACTATGCTGGGGGAGGGAGAGGGGGAAGAGGAGGAATAGAAAAGTCACTCCCCTGCTTGAGTTCCAGCAGAGGAAGCTTTTACTTCAAAATCTATGAAGTATTGTAACACCCTGGCAGGCTGCTTGTTGTTGTTGACCAATTTATTGTACCTCACACAGAGGAAGAGTTACTTTGTTTTGCTTGCTTCAGGATAGGTTGCTCACAGCTCTGAGGAGGGAGAGGCTCTATTTTGACAGGCCCCATCTCATGTAATCACTTGAATCACTTTTAGTGAAATACAGGATTAAATTCTGGGAGTTGCCAGCAACTGTTCAAGAATGCAGAGCAACTTTTCACAGCACTCTGGGTCAGGAAGCAAGGGATACATGCCTGTCTGCCTTAGGTACTTATACTGGTAGCTGAGCACCTCAAATTCTTTAGTGTATTTATCCTCACAACACCCCTGTAGGTAGGGAAGTGCTATTATCCCCATTTTACAGATGGGGATCTGAAGGCCAGAGAAATTAAGCGACTTGCCCAAGGTCACACAGGAAGTCTGTGGCAGAGTAGAGTGTTGCACCTAAGGGCATGTCTACACTTACCTCCGGAGTGATAGATCCAGTGGGGGTTGAATTGACCACCGAGCACTCTCCCGTTGACTCTGGTACTCCACCGGAGCGAGAAGCGCTGGTGGAGTCAACAGGAGAGTGGCAGCAGTCGACCTATCGCAGTGAAGACACCGCAGTAAGTAGATCTAAGTACATCAATTTCAGCTATGTTATTCACGTAACTGAAGTTGCGTAACTTAGATCGATCTCCCCCCCACTCCCCAGTGTAGACCAGGCCTAAGTGTCCTGAGTCCCAGCGTGGTGCTGGAACCACTGGATCAAAGGCAACTGCAGAGGGAATTTAGGGAAGCAGAATGACGCTATATGAGTTGGTCTGTGGCAAAGGCACTGGGGTTAACACCTCTATAAATTAAAAATAATTAACAATACAAGCAAATAGCTCCCTCTCCCCTTCTCCCCCCCCCCACCATTGTTAAAAAATAGTAAATGTTTCCACTTGTGTCCTGAACCTGTTTTGCTTTCATTCTGATCCTTTGCACAGTGCGTATGGCTAGGGCCTTTTTGTTGCTGTTACAGCAGGGCAGAGAACTAATGAGAAGGACTGTAAGATGAGGACCTTGACAGAGGCATGCTGTGTCTTTTGTTATTTACACACAAGTGTAATGCGAAGGAACCGTATGGGCAGAGCGGAGTCCAAATGACTGGCTTTATTAACTATACACAGCATGTAAGTCCTTGCCACTCACCCACAGTACGGCTCTGGCAGGATTCTAAAGGTAGAACTCAGATAGTACTATGGGAGGTTTCACAAACTATTTAAAGGGATACTACCCAATTATTATACAATACACACTCTAGGGTGTGAGGGTGAAATCCAGAAAACAAAAGGGAGAGAATTAATAAGAACCGAGATAAGAATTTGGTCCTGGAAATCTGGGCCTTTCATTAAAGTAGGAATTGAAAAAACATCTCTAACATAATGGGATTTAATAAGAGAAACATTTTGTTTCTACATCTTTTAGCTTTTGCTTTTTCCAAAGGCCTAGTTGTGTTGGTTTTAAATGTTACAGAAAACAACCAGTAGTCACGAAAACTTGATCAGTACCTGTTTGATGGCTCTCAAAATTATTATGTTTTAATATTTATAGTGCAGTCATGCCCCAGTCAAGAACAAGGCCCCATTATGCTAGATGCTTTAAGTTTACACACACATACGAAGACACAGTCCTTGCCCTGAAGAGTTTACAGTTTAAAGCTCTAATCCTGCAATGTGTAGTGAGCTGCGCAAGTTCAGTTGCTGGTTCTCAATGCAGGATGGGGCAAGTGACCTACAAAGGGTAGGGACAATGGGCATCAATCAAATACATACATTGTCTATGCACATATGCATTTGTATTTTACCAGTTAATGTAAAAACAGGAAGGCAACTATCCCCATCTACCACTCAATCGGCCATCATTAGCTGGCAGATTTATTTTTTACAGGCCTCGTGGCAGAGGTTGGCATCAAGTTGGGGTTTGAAGGAGGATGTGGCCTGATGGATCAGTTCAGGGAAGGCATCCTATGTGTAAGGGGCTCTGAGGATGAAAGCACAGGCACATTTATAGGAGCATCTGACAAATGGGCAGATGAGGCATCACCGTTGGAGCAAAGGAATTCAATGCAACAAGACACAGAAGCAGACGAGAGGGAGGGGCAGAGTTTTCATACGTATGGGTAGGAAAATGATTTTCTAAAGTTGTGTATCCGATACAATTCTCCTTAAAATGAAGACATGTCGTCTTTCATTGTCCACCTACAGATGTCAAATAAGTGGCTATTTCCTGGGTTAACACTGAGAGGGCCTAGTCCTGCAATACTTATTTGAGTAATCTTTACTCATGTAAATATTCCTATTAAATTCCCTTGACTTCAATGGAGACATTTTTAAGTTGATGATTCAGACCATTTTTTCCAAGATAAGGATGTTTTTTTCATATGATGTCCCCATGTCCCAGGAACCTCTGGATACCACGGAGTCCCAGTTTTTCATGTAATAAAAGCATTAGCTTTTTGTGTGTGCTCAAGATGTACAGAGTAGAATTTGCTCTGTTTTTACAAGTAACAAAGAGTCCAGTGGAACATTCAATGTGATGAATGGTTTGGAGTGACGAAAATATTCTAATAAGTGTACACACCACCAAAGCTGTTTTTGCTCAATCTGAATGTTAGCAACACTTGGTCAATGTGTCGTGACAAACTCATTCATACACTAAATTACTGGAAAAAGTCCTCCACTCTGAGAAATACCCACAAGTCATTGTTGAGTCAGAAGCCAGGGCGAGCAACATCAACACTGCGTTCTTAAAATAGTTGTCTTTTATATGACTATTTTGTGACCCTAAAAACAGTCATCACAAAAAGTGTCCTGGTGCTTTATTTGGAAAATATGGTCACTCTTCTTGATTTACACTGGAGGTTTATAAAAAAATGTCTTCTTTCTTGTGTTGTTAACTAGAGCTGGGTGAATATCAATTCCCCCCCTCCCCCATTAATTTACTCTCAGATTTAAAAAATGAATCTCTCTGCAGGCTATTGCTCACAGGCCAGGGTTTGGCTCTTGTTCCTCCTTCCCCTTTGCAAGAGGGGGGAAGATCCAGCTGAAACGTGGAACAGTCTCTCAGGCAGCACCTAGAGAATCAGCTCTAAGGGCTTGGTCTAACAGAGTCTACGCCCCCTTTTCAGGGTTTACCTTCAATCCCCCTTCTTGGGGCATGTTGTTTCTTCATCAGTCAGGGCGGCTTCAGGAGCAGTGTGTCTCATGGCTGTTTCCTCCATGTCTGGGCTCACCCTGTTCTCAGCAGTCCCTGGACAGAGTAACCTTTTCCCTGTTCACCACCCCTTCCTGGGGCAAGTTTCCCCCTTTTAAGGTCCTCTCCCTCCAGCCTGAGCAAACCTTGCAGGTGTGTCTCGTTAGCCTGGAGCAGGCCCAGAGGAGCTCATTAGCCTTCTTCAGACCAGGACGAGGGCATGTCTCTTCACAGTGTGGAAAAAGTAGATAGAGAAGTGTTTACCCTTTCACACAATACAGAAGCCAGGGGACACCTGATGAAATTAATAGGCAACTGATTTAATACAAACAAGAGGAGAAGCACTTTTTCACACTATGCACAACTAACTTGTGGAACTCATTGCCTTGGGAGGTTGTGATGGCCAAAAGTATAACTGGGTTCAAAAAAGAACTGGATAAGTTAATGGAGGATAGGTACATCAGTGGGTATTAGCCAGGATGGTAAAGGGTGCATCCCCATGCTCGGGGCAACCTAACTCTCTGGCTACCAAAAGCCGGGACTGGAAGAGAGGGTGGATCACTCCATACTTGTCCTGTTCTGTACACTCCTCTTGAAGCTCTGTTATGGGCCACTGTCAGAGACAGGGTACTGGGCAAGATGGACTGTGATCTGACCCAATAAGAAAGCTGTTATGTTCTTATGCAATATTTTAACTTTGGAAATAAACAAGCTTGGGCTATTGAGCCTGGGGGTTTTCCTGTTCAGCATATTTTCTCCTAGCCTCACCATTAGAAATAGCTGAACTGTTTTGGCTGAAACTCCCTGTCCCTCCAACCTCCCCCACAGCCAGCAAAAAAAACCCCAAACCCTCCAAATAACAAAAACCAGCCTGAAGGAAACATCCAGCATGGAATTTTTCACTCCAAATGGTCAAAGATTGGCAAGGTTATAAGCAACTGAAAACAGGGTCTTATAATGAGAAGTGTCAATCGATCTTCATAGGTGGAGCCCTGCCTGTAATACGAGCCCTGCCTGTAATAAGCATCAAGGAATATTTGTTCAACCCTCACAAACTCTGAGGCCATTCGGTCATATGGGCGAGTAGCCATAGTTGTTTATTTGGCGTACACACTCCGGTCCAGCCAAGCCACAGCGTTCTTATCAACAATGTTAAGGCACAAAGACCTCCAGGAAGTTGAGTCATTTTGCAGTCCTCAACAATCTGTGTCATGGTTTGTGGCTCCCCACATTGACATAGTGGTCTGTCTCTAAAACGCCACCGAAATTCTGCTGCAGTGCAAATTCCATGTCTGGTAAGAAACTGGTTCAGAAGGCTCAATTGCCTTCACGGTAAATCAAACCTGGGTTGATGTTGAGTGGGGTCCAACGCAAGATAAGTATATAAATAATTATAAATAAGTAGGCAAAGTATTAAATTACAAATGGAAGCACCTGAGAATCATAATAGGAAAATACATTTTTTCTTTTTCCTTTAATGAATATTTTGCTTATCTTCTGTAAGCATTTCAAAATCTTACTCTTGTGATTGATACAGCTTCAGTAAGAAATAGAATTTGAGGCGTGTCTTTGCAGAAAATCTTTCCAGGGCTTTGGAACTAAAATGCAATGATCTGCGGTGGGACACTCTACAAAATAAACCAGAAAAGGACACACTGCATATGACATTAAAACATCAAACAACATGCAAAAGGCTTTTTCACCTGGAACAAAGAAGGTAAAGATATGTTAGTGCTGCATTGATAAAGGAGTCCTAGGGTAGTAAACATTGCCTTTTGACTTTTATATTTATTTATCTCTTGCTGTCTTCAGGCCCAACATTCCTGATATTTCCATTTGTAATAGCCCAAAACCTATCACTTCAGGGTGAGCTTTAGTGGTGATATTTTTCTTACTTTTATTGGGTTAGGTCTATGAGCAGAGTATCATGTGGGTTTGTCAAGATTTATGGCCGCAACATTTTATGTGTTTTGTTTGACAGAGCCAATAGCAGGGACAGGGTCCAGAAGTAATCCAGTTTTCATGTCTTAGTAGGAACACATTAAAAATTTCGGTCCCATCAGCCTACCCAGCGTTCAGTCGTAATCTTTCATTTCATGGACTTTGACAGTTCACATATTTACTAAGTGGTATGTAACTCCGCACTTCCCACCACTTCAGGCAGTAGAGTTCTGCAAGTTTTATTCAGTTGTATACAGCTTTAATTTATGGCTGTCCGGATTCCAACCAGCCCTTTCAATTGTGTGCAAGCAGAATAAAGAGGAACAAGAAGAAGTATTCTGTCCTACTGCTGGCTCCCCACAAATGCATTGAGTTCACACTATGCACATTCTTTGCTGCCAGAGCAGCAGAGGGAGCATTCTGGGGCAAGGCCTGGGGTCAGAGGGTATTAGCACATATGCTCTTTGACCTGGTCACTCCTGACTCTGGTGAGATTGCCACCATGAAGGGATGATTTCTTGAGCAAAGGTCTAACAATCACATTTTTAAGAGATGTCATAACTCTGCCCTCTTAAAGGGAGACATTAACAATCTCTTCCATAGTGAGCTAAGTACCTCCCTGCTGGGGTACAGGGGTCCAGCCAACAGGTTGGAGCCTGAACCTAGAACCTCCAAAGCCTTAGTGAGTGACACTGGCTGAAACCCAAGCACAGAAGACTCCTCCACGTGGCTCCAGCCACAGCTGCTGCTCTTCCCACCCCCCAGTGGTGGAGACCAGCGCTGACCAGAAGCTGCCAGATTCCTGTTTTGACCAGATGTTCTGGTTGAAAACCAGACACCTGGCAACCCTAGTAGGGAGATTTGGAAGCCTGAATTTTGATCCAGGCCCATTTCTACTCACAGGGCATTTACCATGAATTTTATAATTAAGATCACTTTCTCCCTCTTAAGGTGAAAACTAAAGTTCAAGCATTCTCACTATGTCCCCTGTAATAAATATCCCTGGCTATGCTGGGTGAAGTGACACCTGGTCTTGAGACTATGCTCAGAGAGGGGAGATAGTCAGACTCTGTCTCCAGAATGCCTTCCGCTACTGCTAGTCAGCTCACAACTAACACTCCACACCTTCTGCTTCTGTCAGCACCAGGTACAGGTAAAGAGCCCAGTCCTGCCAAACTCCCGTTGACTCCATTGAAGGTGGGAGCAGGCCAAAATGTGGAGAATCCAGAGATGCATACAGTGTGTATTCCCTTGTAGGAACATTTACTGCCTCAGAGGAAAGCGAGTTCATAAGATCAAACACCACAACCATATCCTGAGAAGAAGACCTAAGGAGGACCTTGTTTTCAGAGACTCTGACTGCTCAAAAGAGCCATTGACTTCCATGGAGCTGTGGGTGAGCAAGCCCAAGGTTTCAAAGCATGAGAGCAGAGGAGGCACAATACACACACATGTATTTGAGAGCAGGCCCATTTTTTGGCAGCTCTAAACAGAAAGGATGTATTATTAATGAATTGTTGTTTATTTGTATTGTGATAGAGCCCCCAAGCCCCAATCAGTATAAAGGCTTCACCGTATTAGGTGCTGTACAAACACAAGAAGTCATGGCCCCTGGCCCCTGAAGAGTTTACAGTTGACCAGACTTAAATAACAGTCCTAGTCTGCAGGTTACCTCATGCATGGAGGCAAAAATCAGTGAATATGAACTACAGGCATCCCCCAGAATGAGTTACAATCTCCGAGTGGGTCATGACATCACAGAACACTAATGTACAATATACGCACATCTGAATTTATCACTACATTCCTGATCCAAAGAGCCATATTGCTATGTGTAGCTCTAATGCAGTAGCTCTAACATAGAGGGGAGATCTCCGAGAGCTGGGAGATGGAAGCTGCAGGGATATCACAATGCTGAATAGGCAGCTGGATCAGGAGCCCCTCACGTTTGTCCTCACTTCAGGCAAGAGCCTGATTGCTTGGACAGCAGCTACTGAAGCCATTATACAATGGGGAGAGAGGAGCTGAGAGGAGGTTGAGAATGGCATTTAAGAAGGGCAGAGGAAGCTTTGCTCTTCTCTTTTTCTCTGTGTGTAACTTTTTGCTGTGTGATACTTCTGTGGCAATCCACAGAGTGCATTCAAATACCACAAAGCAAAGATGAAAGTATATCAATCAAATGCCTCTAACAAGTACCATTGTTTATCCCACTTCTCTTTCTTCCCTTACATTTATTAACAGAATGTTATGGCTTGTGAAAGATGTGGCTTGACAGTCCCAGGCACTAACATCCTCCATTCCTGGACACACACATTGGTAGAACAGACTTCCCCACAGATGTGCCATAGGCATCCCTTCCAGAGGGTGCATGTATGTCTTTCTGTTTTGTCTGTCCATTACAGCCACAACTTGGCTGGTAATTAAAAGAGATGATTTCATATTTGTTACATCACATGCTGGTGCTAAGTTGATTATTAATGAATTTGCGTGAAAGTGATTATTTCTACCTATGTTTTAGATTGCTTTTTCGGTTGCAGTGATAATTGATATCTGTGTTCCTTAGGTTTCCTCCAGATGTGTGCTATTAAATTAACTACCCTTCCACCTGGAAGAGCAGACATTAGCCATAGCTATGACCATTACCCTCATTCCTGATCATTGTGAGAACTCTTTTTTTTTTTTTAGTTTCCCTGAGCTTTCCATGTAGTTACTGAGAAGAGGGTAAAATAAAGTGAGCCACGGTGACACAAACATGGCATAGAGTGTCCCCTTCCTGCTTTGTTAACTTTGACAAATAATAGATAATAGATAAAAAGTGGTACTGGCAATGGCATTCAGGTTGCTTGTAGAAGCTATACATGGTGACTAAGCTCCCCAAAGGTGGCTGTAGCCCTGAGAACACACACTTAACAGCAGTAAAGTGCAGCTCTGCAAAGGAAGCTCTCCAGCTCCCCACAATTTGAGCTTAACCCCTTGATCCTTCCTCTCTGTGGCCACAAGAGGTACAACCCTGTCATAGCTTCCTAACTCCTCTGCAACCCATTCTAGAAAGTACACTGACCTGATTCCATCCCTTCCCCACTCCCTGTTCCTTGCTGGGGTTTGGCCTGTGCACCTCTCTGCTCCAGTTCATTGTTAGTTCCCTCCCTGTTCTTCTGGCTGACCCATCTCTCCCAGCAGGCTCCCAAGCCACCAGGCAGGTCATGAAGTGGTTGCAGCAAGTCAGATCATGTGAGATGTGCACATCAGATGCAAGGGTTGATCTTCAGTAAGGAAGAGGCTCGCTTGGTCAGGACTTGCTCGAAACAAGTCTGCCTCACTCCTGCCTGCCAGAAATCCTCCTCAACGTAGCACTACAAAGCAGCTGGTTTTGTAAGGTTCAAGAGGTACTGTCATGGGTGTAAATGACTTACCATTCTGTTTGCAAAATCCTTTTAATTCTCTGTATGTGTTTTTCTCCCTCATGAGAAATAATGAACAAAACTCATGAACGACCCTGTAATAACAAACCAGTGTGTTTACTAGAACACATTTTTAATCAAAATTTTGCAAACACCTCTAGTGTGTATTGATGGATGGAAGGCATACAAATCTGATGAGAAAACAGAATGAATTGCAGCTCATTTTGGGAAATCCTATGTCACACCTCCTAGGGTAAAATGATATTATTACAGATTATGTCTTGATAAAATGTTTCTAACTTATTTTTTTTATTTGCTTTTCAATTTTTAAAAAGAACAAAATTGATAATTTGAGCAGAAGCGACTTCTTTCACATATTCATCTGCCCTCACCTAGAGCAACTAGCAAACTTTCTGAGATGCACTTCTAGTGTTAAAAAGGAAATAACCAAACCCACCTAATCGAAAGGCAGCATCACACTGCTTTTGCCTCTTAAAGGGAGACTTTTACATTGAGGATTCTGGGATATCACACAGTGGAAACTCTTCCATTGGCTTTAATAGGAGGTGGATAGGGCCCAGTATGACTAAGTTAAGGAGGAAGCTTGATTCTGTCCACTCTCCCAGGTCTGCTCATCTGGTCTATTAGAATGTAATGTCTCAAGGACAGAAGATTGTGGCAGAGCTTTCTCTGTAGTGGGTCCAAACTTATGGAATTAATTCACTGCATAACGCGATCAAACACAAACCTCACCACTTTTAGAAATAGCTGCAAAATCTATCTTGTTGCCCAGGCTTTTCAAGCTGTTTACAGTCTGATTTAATGCCACCGGCAGCAGAGAAGCAGGTACCTGCTCTCTATCACTGGGACCTGGAATGTCTCAGTGTAAGCCATGAAAGATGCCCTGATAACATGGTGATAGAAGCCAAATAAATGAATGAATAATAACAGTAATAAAATAGCAAAAGGGAGACAGGAAGTTACAGGCAAAGCAAATTGTTGCTCAGGGTTTTTATTTATAATTGATCTCTTGTTTTAAGTTAATGCTATTGAAAATAATTCTCCCAGTCTTTAAAGAATCTCTTTAAATCATGTGATAATCCTGGACTTTCATATCAAAGTATACCAGTAAATGAGATTAGAACAGATCCAATATCAGAAACAAAGCATCTACCTAAATCTACTGCAAATACAACATCTATCCATTAACAAATAGGACTCACCAAGCAAATGGTGTGAATGCAGGGGGTGGATTACAGATATACAACAACAAAGCATTAATGCCTCCAGTCAAAGATTTTCAATTTCTTTAGGAAAATAAGTGTGAAGAGTTATATCTTTGCTTGCTTTTATTGTCTATTGCTTTGGAGATGGAGGAGGTTATTGATTGTTTTTAAGCATCTATCATTTTTCTGTTCAATAGTACACTGATCCCAAGCTAGATTTGTATGTGTAGGTGCAAGTTGTGAACTACTGCTCATCCTCAAAGCTTAGAAGAGCAATGTCTCTGCAGTGTGCATTTGCCGCAGGATTCTCATATCAGCTAGTATTACACATTGGTGAGTTACAGCTCTTTGGTGCATTAACATTAACTCTAGAACATTTACAAAGGGAGGTCTGATTGTCAGATCTCATGGAGGCAGTAATATTATAATTTACACTACAGCCAGCACTGAAAATTTTATTAGAATGCAGAATGATGTATCTAGATCATTTAAAAATGAATCATTTTTGCAATTTGACTTTTAAACCATTATTGTTTCCATAAACACAGATCTATGCATCCAGTAAAAGTATCAAACACGAAGCTCTTCGGACACTCAAAAATTTCAATTTTTCAGGATAAAAGGTTTAACAGCAATAAATGTGAAATCTATGCACTTGGCCCTGCCCTCAAGGGATTTTTCAAAGGTTTTTATTATATGACATCAACTGCAGTACGTGAGGATGGAAACAGAGGTAGCATTTGGTCCTTGCTAGCTACAGAAAGCTGCAGGTTAATTTTTTTTACAGCATATTTGAGGGGTGTGTGTGTGTGTGTGTCTGTCTGTCTGTTTATTTAGGGCTCAGCTCCACTTTAGGCACCAAAATAAGTGGCCAAATTTTCAAAAGAATTCAATACACTGGGTGCCAAACTCTTTTAAAGATGTGGCCCCATTTGTGGGTGCTAAGCACTTGCAAATCTGCTCTTACATGCAAAATACATGAGTATGTGGCAGGTCGAGCATCACAATAATGGTACCCACATCTGGTATCTATCGTTCTGGAGACACATATATTTCAAATAAAGGTAATTTGTTAATGATCTGTAACTCACATTTTTCATTCTTTTTCTGGAAAAATGACTGAACTTAAAAAAAAGTTATAGTGTCTGAAAGTTATAAGGTGCAGAAAACAAGACAGTTAAACTGTTTTCAGTCTAATCCTAAGTATGTAACTTGTGTATATAGAGTGGAGCACTGGTTACAATCAACTATAATTAGGATTGCATAACAGTTTTGAATCAAATCTCCTGTTTGTAGAAACCTATGAGCATCTACAGTCAGGGTTTTATAATAAAACCTATTTTCTCTCTCCTTACAATTTTGCACAGGAAAAATATTTTTGGGATTGCTTTCAGGCTCCAGTAGGTAGTTTAAATGTCTAGAGGCTGTTGGTCAGACCAATTTATGGATGCTTAAGAATGACACTGAAATTTTACTCAAAATCTCTAACATTTTTGGGGTCCCTCTCACAAAAATAAACAAGTGAATAAAGTAGCTTGGTAGTAAATGTACAGCTTTACCTCCCAGTTTTTAATTTCATTACACAACAGGGCATAGGCTTTTTTTTTTTTTCTTAAAGAGTTTTAAAGATTATTTGTAAAGAAAACACCTCCTGTGGATTTTTCAGACACTGATGCTGTCTTGACTGTGTGGATGTTTCACAGATTCATAGATTCCAAGAGCAGAATGGACCATTGTGATCATCTAGTCTGACCTCCGGTATAACATGGCCATAGAACTTCCCCATTACTAATTCCTAGAGCATCTCTTTTAGAAAAAAAAAATCCAAACTTGATTTAAAAATTTTGCAGTGATGAAAAATCCACCACGACTCTGGGCAAATAGTTCTAGTAGTTAATTACTCTCACTGCTAAAAACTTATTACCTGTCTGAATTTGTCTAGCTTCAACTTCCAGCCATTGGATCATGTCATACCTTTCTCTACTAGATTGAAACATTATTAAATATTTGTTCCCCATGTAGGTACTTAAAGACTATCATCAAGTCACTCCTTAACCGTCTCTTTGTTAAGCTAAATAGACTGAGCTTCTCGAATCTATCACTGTAAGGCAGGTTTCTAATCCTTTAACCAAACTCGTAATCTCATAAAAAAAATCAACGTGGTTTGACAGGATCTATTTTGCATAAATGCATGTTGATTTGCATTAATTACACTACTCTCCTTTGATTTTTTACTAATCGAATCCAGAATGATCTGCTCCATTATCTTGCCTGGGATTGATGTCAGACTGACAGGCCTATAATCACCTTTGGATATCCCATTTATCCTTTTAAAACATTGGAACAACATTAGCTTTCTTCCAGTCTTTTGGAACTTCCCCCATGTTCCAAGACTTATTGAAAATCAACCTTAATGGTCCAGCATGCTCCTCAGCCAGCTATTTTAGAACTGTTGGCTGTGAGTTATTCACACCTGCTGATTTAAAAATGTCTAATTTCAGTAGCTGCTGTTTATCATCCTCCTGAGATACTCATAGAATGGAAAGAATGTTGTCATTATCTATTTTTCCCAGATATAGAACATAAATATTTATTGAGCACTTCTACATTATTATTGACAATTCTACCATTTCCATTTAGTACTGGACCAATAGCACTGTCGGGATGCTTTTTGTTCCTAATATATTTAAAAAACTCCTTCTTATTGTCCTTAACTCTGGTGGCCACAGATAGCTCCTTGTGTCCCTTTGCTTCCCTTGTCAGTTTTCTACAGTTCCTGGATTTTGATTTATATTCATTATTATCAATTTCCCTTTGCTTTCATGTGTTAGATAGATAGAGATACCTATCTATCTATATTAAAACTGCCTTCCCTTCCTCTCTAAATCATAGTTTTTTCTAAACACTACAGCCTTCTTCTCTATTGTGGCTTTTTGGACATCTAATAAAGTGTTCTTAAACAAGTCCCAATTATCATTCACATTTTTCTGATTAAATTCTTCATCACAGCTGATCTGGTTCATAATTGTTTTCAGATGTGTGAAATTAACCCCTTTAAAGCATGAAGTATATCTATTAGTGGTTTGGACTCTATTCTGTTTGCACATTATAAATGTTAGTGAGCTCATGTTGCCTTTTGTATGATGCATAATTTACCTTAGAGTAACGGTACACGCTTGCCCTCATGCAGCATTCCGTGCATCATTGGGTACATCATTGCCTCAGAGGCTACTGCAGAGGCTTTCTGCCTCAGAGGCTACTGCAGTTCCACAGGGTTCTGAATTTTCCACTGAATGCATCCGTTCTTTTTGTGGATACGGACTAACACGGCTGCTACTCGGAAACAGGGTTCTTAGTATGTGTAAAGTGCTGGAATGAAAGATGCTGCAGACATAACAGCACGTACTACTTCATTGTGATAGAGTACATTAGACAACTGCATTCTTAGGACATCCCTCAAGTAACTGATTTAGCTTAATGTTAATGAATGGCAATGTCTTCTGCTTAACGGAGACAGTGTAGGTATTAATTTAATTAATGCAGAGAAGTTTAGCAATGAGTACCATACTATTCTATAGATATGAAATCCTTCACTTTGGCAGAAGTCACATTCAAGGGCTGTTGTGTTCTGCGGACCGAGGTCAGGGATGGGAGCATTCTGGTAGTAGCTAGACAGATAGTTCCAGATTATGGAATTTATGCACATAATTTGCAAGTTTTTGCAAACCAGTCATGCTTCAAAACTTCGGAGTCTGTAGCTCCATCTATCAATTTTATATTTACTCTTTTTTCTTGAAACAGAACTGCAGGAGTTCATTACAAAAAGATCTGGAACCTTTTGGCTAGACTCCCATTGACTTCCATGGGCTTTGGATCAAGCCTAGAGGGCAATGGATCTTAGAATGATTAAAATGCTAATTTTAGAGTGGTGAGAATTTATACAAAATGGCTGTGGGCCAAACCTAAGAGCAGGGGAGCACCTCCCACTTTCATTGAAGTCAATGGGAATTGCAGGTGCACAGCTACTATCAGGATTTGGCCTTACATAAGTAAAGCCAAATGTTGTACCATTCTGGCAATTAGATTAGTGTAACAATACCATGATTAAACAACATTATAAAGTGCTACACACTTGGACCTAAAATTATAGAAAATGTGCAGGATACTGTTGAAACTGTATGGTATGAAACTGAATGCTTAGAGGCGATCAATCATAATCTCACAGATGGTAGCTTTGCCCCATTGGCTCCTTAGCCAAGCACATATACCAGGTCCAGTTCCTCTCGTATTGAGCAGGATTACTATTGCAACAACACATCATCAATAGGGTAAAACTAACCTGTCTCACAACGGTCTAAACCCAGCTCACGTTCCCTATTAGTGAGTGAACAATCCAACGCTTGGTGAATTCTGCTTCACAATGATAGGAAGAGCCAACACTGAAGGATCAATAAGCAATGTTGCTATGACCGCTTAGCCGCCACAAGCCAGTTATCCCTGTGGTAACTTTTCTGACATCTCCTGCTAAAAACCCAAAAATTCAGAAGGATCGTGAGGCCCCGCTTTCGCGGTCTGTATTCATACTGAAAATCAAGATCAAGCCAGCTTTTGCCCTTCAGCAACATGGGAGGTTTCTGTCCTCCCTGAGCTTGCCTTAGGACACCTGCGTTGCGGTTTGACAGGTGTACTGCCCCAGTCAAACTCCGCACCTGACACTGTCCCAGGAGCGGGTCATGCCCAGCATGTGCCGGGTGCTTGGAGCCAGAAGTGAGAACCCCTCAGGGCTCGCCTCCCCACCTCACCGGGTAAGTGAAAAAACTATAAGAATAGTGGTATTTCCCAGAGGCCTACCACTTATTCTACACCTCTCTTGTCTCTTCACAGTGCCAGTCTAGACAACAGGGTCTTCTTTCCCCACTGATTCTGCCCCTTGGAAATAGCGATATTAAAATTAAGAGAAATGTAGCTTTACCTTTTCAGAGTTGTGAGCTGCTCAGTGTCTTTAACCTGATTAGTCCCGACTGGGACTTTGGGATGCTAGTCTGTCCTCTGACTATCAGTCAGAGCCCCAATTTCCATATCTGGGGGTAGGGAAGGAGTCAGAACTCTGTCTTTAGTGAGGTCAAAGGGTCCTGTTAGGGGACGGTGTCCAAATCTTAGATTGACTCCAAGGGCAAGAACCCACAAGAACTGGAATCAATGAAAAAGGTCATCAAAAGTGGTAAAAAAAAAAAGTTGATTAAAAATAAATAACCCATGAACGTAACAATGTTTCACATTATTCTAATTATAGTTAGAATGGACAACACCTTCAAACTTGAGTAGGTAAAGTCAGGCATCAAAATCCATATGTAGGCACCTAAATAAATGACCTGATTTTCAGTGGAGCTAATCACCCACAGCTCCCAGTATGATCAACATTCAAGGAAAATATTTTCTTGCAGTTTCTTAAAGGGCCTTATTGTGGATTAAAAACAACAAAACCCGGGAAATGACGGTGAGTGCATTGACTCAAATGCCAACTCCTGCAGTTAGACAGCTCAACAAATGGCCTGATTTTTACAGCCGTCCAGCAAGCGCTACTCCCACTGCAGTAACCAACTTATCACACCGGGCTGCATTTTAAGAAATTTCAAGGAATTAAAATTTGACCTTGCCGTGAAATAGAACTCATCTGAAAATTATTGGCATAGCCGTGTGACACGTGATAGGTAGCCAGAGCACTAGTAATAGCTTATTTGAGCCTCATCTTCACATATCATGGGTCAATTAAGAATTTATACCAATTTATTTTAAAAAATAAAGGAGAGCAATATGTTGCAATATATATATGACTGAAATGAGCTGATATAAAAAAAGTGAAAGAGCTGACATGTATCCTTTGGCTATTTATCTAGGGCCAGCTTCAGTGGAAGCTGCTGGGTCCTGAGGTCCTTTGAAAATGTAGCCCCTATTCTGTCCGTCTAGCATATTCTTTTGTTAGATAGACGTTTGATATGAGGTCATCCTGTCATTTTTTTGCTAATGCAGTTGTTCCCTATTGTATGTTGTCCAGTCCTGTTTTTAAAGTTACAAATGATGTGGCTTCTGCTGCTTCCCTTGGGAAACTAGTCCAGAGTCAAACAGATTTCACCGTTTCATGACACTTTGCACTGAAGTGATTGCAAATTATCAAAGGAAAACAGAAACCCCACAACTGTATGATTTAAGTCAAGGATGACAGTTATTTAGATTTACAGTGTTTGAAAACTGATAAAGAGAACAAAAAAGATAAACAGATTGCCAGTGGTATTAACTATACATGCCAAAGGTTATAGGCACGTATTATATGACATTGAGGAGTGGAACAATCAAATTGCCTCCACCTGGAGGATGAAACTTCAATAACTCATAGCCAATAATATCCAGCGAGACTATACAAGACCTAATAACTTATGAATCTCACCCTCAGTAGCAGTGATAAATTCGTTATTTCATTCCCCAGTACTGCATATTCCATATGTGGCTAAACACTTCAACACTTGAGACCACATACTTTCTGATTTCAGGATTTTCCCAACAGAGAGTGTATTAAAACCTGATGGCTTGGATAAAAGAGAAAACTTCTGGACCTACAGAGCTAAGAAGTCTAGCTGCCTGCGGTTGAAAACTTGGAAGACAATATAACCATTTACATCTTGCCGTTTCTGGAATCCTCATTGAATGGATGTGAGACAGTGTACTACAGTATAGAAACACTTTTTGCTTACCTACACTGTGCCTCTTCCTCCTTCAAACTTCCCATGTAGGAAAGCAAAAGCCTTTTCAATTCTTTCCCTTAAAGTGAAGGCGAACCCTTATGTGATTATTTAATATAGCAGTACATTTTTCCTATTATGAACAATATGCTGGAATCTGGATGCTCTATGTTTTGTTTTTTTAAAATCCTCTTATTTTCTGCTGGTTTATCTCAGTGCAAAAGTTACTATTTGATAGTGTTTTCAGTCTTTATGTGTATCAAAATTGAATGGTTGCATGTGCAAAAGCTTCCTTGGAACAAAGAAGCCAAATTCATGTTGGTTTAAGTAGGTGCAAATCCAGTGACTTCAGTGATCCTGCAAGCAAAATATAACACACTTATGTGGTCCCACTGAAGCCAACGGCAAAACTCTTATTGATTTCAATAAGGCCAGGATTTCACCCACATACTCTATGTCCTATGGTATGTGCATGCTTAAATGCCAGATGCATATAGGCAGACTTCCTGTGTGTCCTGGGGCAAGTCACAGTCCCTCTGTGCCTTAGTCCACTGGAGATAATAGTACTGCGCCACCTCACAGGGGTGTTGTGAGAATAAATGCATTAAAGATTCTGAGGTGCTCAGGTATTACAGTGATGGGGGTAGGAGGTGTCATATGAGTATCTCAGATAGATGTACATGTGTATATAATGTGTAATATGTCATATGCATACGTTGTCTATACATAGTATACAAGTATACATAGATACATACATGTACTTACCTGAATATTGGGCCAAATTCAGGCAACACATACTCAGGGAAAGCTTCCATTGCCTTCAAATCAATTGAATTTTGCCTGAGTAAGGACTGCTAAACTTGGTCCAAAGATCAAAAGGAACCAAAATGGTGAATCCACCCCCCCCCCGAACCCTAGCATGGGATCTAAAGCTGAAAACAGACATAAACTTTGCTACTTGCCCCTATCTTACT
This sequence comes from Lepidochelys kempii, assembly GCF_965140285.1. Classification (NCBI taxonomy): domain Eukaryota; kingdom Metazoa; phylum Chordata; order Testudines; family Cheloniidae; genus Lepidochelys; species Lepidochelys kempii. The sequence goes on from NC_136381.1 coordinate 208,784,858, forward strand.
ATTTAGTTGAAATAAAACCCTAAATACATCTCCCCCACCCCACACACACACACAACAGAAGCATTGTACATATATGTACCAAAGAAGAAGCTTGCAAATAATTTTTGTTTGTTTATATGAAAAAAATACTCCCCTTCCCTTTCCTTTTTTTTTTTGCATTTTAGTTTTGGAACCATTGTGTGTTTACATTTTCATCGTCAGTATGATATTCCAGAAGAATGATATCGTTCTTTATACTTTGCCTGCAGAAATCTGTTTAATATAATTGTGACTTTTTAGGTTTAAGGTAAACCTTAGCATTTGATGAAAGCTCTGTCCTTTCCTTCCTCCCTTGGTAGCTGTTTGTAAAGGTCTGCCATGGAGCAGCAGTCAAACTAAGAAAGTGGTGTTATTTCAACAAAGCCAGAGACCACCTTTTGCTTGTAAATATTAGTACATCCTGCAAGCACTGCTGAGAGCTGCCAGCCATCCTGTCATTTAAACACAGTCAGGACTGATTGACGCCAACTTTCTGTCAAGATCTGAAACTCAATGCATTTGCTCAAGAGCTTGGTGTAGATGTGCATGCATTTTTATTTTCACAAAATAAATTTGATGGGCGCTGGTTTCTATCACACTCCAAAATAATTAACACTGAAAGAAACATTTTATTTAATGTTTCAAGAAGTCAGGATTTGGTAACAGGGTAAAAAAAGCCAGATCATGAGCTGACATCATGTAAAACAGTGAAGTGGCAGAACATTAATAGATGGGTGGCCCAGAGGGCCGCAGAAAACGTACATGTAAACCACTCAAATTAGGGAATCGTGAAAGCTCAGATGTGCTACAAATAGGATCTCCCTTGGTCTCTTTCACACAAAACAGATAAGGGTGAAATCATGAAAAACCTGAAGTACATTGAGCAAGTAGTGACTTACAAGTGAGTTATATAGAGAGTTGATGGTAATCTAAGTGAAGGTTCATAAATATGCTACCAAGTACTAGTATATGTAATTCATTTCTCCGTAATTGAAGTAAGTACATTTTTTCTGCTGAGGAAAAGAAAAAATGTGAAACTTATTGGGCCAAATTTTCCTTTTGACATAACTCCATTGACTTCAGGGAAGTTACACCAGCAGAGAATTTGACATATTGATTCTTCTCCTCTCAGTCTTCTTGTTCTTTTGTCTCCTTTCAGTTTTGCACCTTCTCTTTTGATGAAGATCTCTCCCTATCCTCATCCGTCAACAGCCTCCATTATCCCCACCACTTCTTCCCTCCTTCCTGAACTATAGCCCTAGATCTTGTTTGGTGAGGATTTTTTTGGATTTTATCATGTCCTAGTCCACTTGGTGCCACAACCTGTCTTATCTATGTTTGTGCCATGTAAATCTACATGGCTACAAAAACTGTTATAATAATATAGGGCCAAATTCTGATCTCAGGAGTAGCTTCACCAACAGCGATGGGTTTACAGAGGCATAAACTGGTGTAAAGTCAATCAGTTGCAATGTTTTTCATTTAACCACTTTGTTTTTAAGTCTGTCTAAGGGATGAGCTTGGACAATACCAGATCCCTCCCACTCATCCAAGTGCTTTCTGAACACACAAAGACCAAAGGGAAGACTGTATTTGCCACAATAACACCAAGAGAGTGACTCACAGTAAGCCACTATTAAAAAAAAATGGACATTTTGTGAATGCACACACGCAGATCATACTCTAGGCTGAATAATTTGTTTGGTTCGTATGGCAATGTGAGCTACAGGGAAACCCTCTGTTAATGTGAAAAGTAGACATGTTCAGAGAGAGAGAGAGAGAGTGAGCGAGCACTTCACCCTCACCAGAAATACTTTAATTAAACTATTTAATTAAACAGGCAATCCAGTCTGAAATCACTGTGTCCCTGAACCAAGCAAGCAAGAGCTGCACTTCTTTACCGACATTTTATATAATTACGGTAAACTCAGGACCGGCTCTAGGCACCAGCAAAGCAAGCACGTGCTTGGGGAGACACAATGCCAGGGGCGGCATTCCAGCCACCCCCGCTTTTTTTTTTTGCTTGGGCAGTTGCCCTCTCGGAGCTTGGGGTGGCAAAAACCCTAGAGCCGGCCCTGAGTAAACTGCATAATGGATGAATTCTTCCCTTGGTGTTAGATATAGCTGCAAATGCTGGAGGACCGATGGGAATGGAGCCTTTATAATCTTGGGCCCTGATCCTGTAATCACATGTGTGGGCTATCTTTAAGCTTGTGAGTAATCAAATTGCAGTCATTGGAAGTATTCATCATGTGTTTAAAGTTAAGCATGTGAATAAGCGTTTGCAGGAACAGAGCCCTGGGAGCTAAGTGTACTAAAAATAATAATGCTTCCACATGTATCAGAGAATTCTCTTTGGAATTGTGACTCTCAGCGACCCAGTTTAAACTGCATCATTAACAATGTGCTTTTAATTACCCAGTAATCAAATTGAGCTCTACCACATGTTAACAAGACGCAGGGCCTTTTAATAAGGTCTTCACTGCATAATTGCTCTTAGGATAGCAATTAGATAGGTTTCTGTTCCCATTGATAAAAGTGACTTTAGAAGAGAAGGCAAAGCCATTTGCTTGCTCTCCAAATAAAAAATGCACATAAGTTGCTGGGAGAGGACTGGTAATTAGTTGTGGGGGTAGGTCGTGAGGGAATGAGCTTCTTCACTAAGCAGGATCACTTGCTTTTATTTGAAAAAAGTTGTTCTGTGATTTGCCCTTTTAAAAATATCGAGCATAACTCTTTTCACCTCAGTTCTTTCAAGATTGAAGCAAGCCCTTGCTTGCATTAGTTTTGTCAGTGAGGCAAGTAATTTGATGGCAGAACCATTCACTTTGTAGTTAAGGATAGGTATCTACAATGTGAAAAAACAGTCCGTGTTCAACTATTTGCTAGTACAAAGCAATTGTGTTCCAGCACATAATGTTACTCCAATACATCTACTGAGACATTTTCCTGTTTTACTCATATTTCATGCAACATGATTCAGCTTACTTTTATTTGTAGATAAAACCACATTACATGGAATTTGTCTTGTTGAAGCACACACACACACACAGCAAATTTCTCTTATCTGTGACCAAAATCCTGTTCTGTTTCCTTTCTCTAGGAGAGAGTATCCAAGCAATGTTTTTGCCAACAAATGATTCTTGCAAACAAAGCCTATTCTATATTATGCACTTCCCAAAAGTTTCCTTATATTCTTAATTCCAGCTGTAACCCAATGTAATTATCACTTCTCTCCATCCCAGGACAAATATTCCACACTAGGCAAATCACTGACCTTTAAGGTAGCATATTGCTGAAAGATACTTAGTTGTCACATGCCAGCATTAAATCCAATGATCTATCCCCACTTACTATTAGCAGTTGCATTTTTTCTAATATATATTTTAGCCTTGTTGGACCATCAACCATATGGCAGGTTTGTCCTGTGGGTAAATTTATTATTAACAGCTCACATCTGGAGATACAATAACTACATATAGCTGTGACATTGCACGAATTGACCAAGACATCTCCAAAACAAGATGCAGAAAGTGGCCATTACAAACACCAGTTTCAGGTTAATGGTTCGAGCATATTAAAATAAGCAAACACATCTATCATACAAAAAGGGATCCTAAGTAGTCTAGGTGTTCTGATTAGGTCTTTATTAAAAGAGTGCATTTTAAACAGACTCCTTTTGATGGGAAGGGGGAGAGGAAACAAAAACAGTATTTAAACCAGAATTAATCCTGAGAACCAGAAGCTCAAATAATTAAACCCCCATCCAGTGGGTGCCTTCAGTCCATATTTTCCCTTCTAATCCTGCTGTCATAGTAAGGCTGACTGAGGTTTATGAACAGTGTGTGCAACATTAACCCATCACTTAGCATTAAAGTCAAAGTACCGGATATTTTGGGGGGAACACTTGTTAGGGATTAAGCATAAATTAACTGGCTACTATTCAAGGGATTTAACCAGAGAATAAGCAACAAAATGTGAATTGCCTGCTTGTACGTCTCTTCTGGTAAATTTCTTTCTCAGATGTTTCTATGCTGCATGCCCTGAAGGAGAAATGATCTTGAAATGCAGGGATAAACCCAATGAGCTCAGCAGCTTAAAGTTGTGTCTTATAAATCTCAAGTAGAGGTCTGAGCTGGAACTGTCAAACTGTGGAAAAACTTGCCAGCCATGCAAACTGGCAGGCTCTATTTTTGTTTTAAATAAAAAGCTCCCCAAACTCCCAAGTTAATGAAGAGGTTAATTAAAGTTTAGGGAGAGATTACAAGTTTGGGTGGAAAAGTTAAAATAGGTAAGAAAATAAAACTACTACATGTAAAATCTTACATATCCCTAACTGGTCTTGTTCCAAACCCCAAATTAAAAGTGCTTTGTTGGCCACATAAAAGACTTTTGCAAATGCTATGTTGATTTAGTGTGTTGGATAGTGAAATAGCAGAATTGTCCCCTTCACTCCCATGGATTAATGTTTGGAAGGAGGTGATGGGGCAGAGTGGCTATAAACAGATCTGGGTGAACACTTCACAATGACCAGTGTATCCTTTTATTTTGTTCACAAATTCCCTGTGAGCAGACTTTGATTTACACTTGATTATTTGGTCCTCACAATTTCTTGGCAAATGTTTTGTGCAAACACATCAAAGTTTATGGGTTGCTCACAAACTGATCCTGGCACCTAGTCATTTGGGTATTGGATAGTTGTATCTCTCATGTGGCATTGTTGCTGTTCCCTAATTAGTTGACCTAAACAGGGGGAGGGCCTGATTAACCTAGTGGGCTGTGATTTTCTCACAGGAATAGGTTATGTCTGCAGGCCTAGGGAGTTTAAGGGTATTCTCAACCTTTCTCACAAAGGAAGTGTCATCACTGATCTAATAGGAAGGTGTTATGTGAAAAAGTGTGTCAGAGATGTTTCAAGTACAGTTTATGGATCCCTGGAAAAATGTCCACATAGCTTCACTGTATGTACCTTTTGCCAAGGAGACATCAGGATGGCACTAACAGTGTTATTTCAGATGTACTACTCTTTAGAAGAAAAATATATTGGCTATAAGCACTGCACCACTCCTGTCTGCTTCACTAGGGGTCTTGTGATTCACAATTGGTGCCAAATTCACAGGTAGTAAAGGGAAAGCTGTGACCCAACTAAACCTCTCCCTTCCAGTCAACAATCCTGTTCCAGGTCATAGCAGAAAGCAGTCGCCCATTTCCCATTGTCCAAGGAGGGCTCACTCTTTAGCAAAATTGTGTTTAGGAATAAAAGATCAGCCTGTTATATTTCATTCAATCTTAATGCATTGTTTTCACAGTGGACTGGTAAATTCAGGCTCTGTATTCACTTACTAAAATACTTGATTGAATTTTGATTTGCTGTTAAATGTTTGCCTGTGTTTTGCAAATTCAGTTCATTATGAAAATAGAGAAAGACCAGAATGAAAATTAAATCCACCTAGGTTTCTATGGGAACCACAAAAATACTTCATAGTAATCAGGAAACACTGCCTAACTTGAGCACAAATTACTGGAAGAAATTACCTCAAAAGGATGGATGGTTAGACCAAGAATTCTCTTGGCAGCATTCAACACCATTGAAATAGCATGCTGGAGAAAAAAAACAGGCTTATAGACAGAAATCAGAGAAAAGCTTCTTAGCTGTATGGAGTCTCTTTTCACAGAGAGAGGGGAAAAGTGGGAAGAGAGAGAGAGAGAGAGAGAGAGAGAGAGAGAGACCTTGTCTACAAGCAGGAATTGGCCAATTCATCAATGGTTATAGTCAGCCATCAGTGTAACGGCACCAGAGTAAACAAGAGCAAGTGGAGTTTTCATAAATTGAGCGAATCTGGGTTTAACTCTTGCATGTCATTTCCTACGCTTAGGTGTTAGCACCAATTCAGGTGCAACTGCAAGCCAGTGCTTGCTAAAACAGGGCTGTTTCTTAGTACAGAGAAAGCCTGAGATTACAGGGCTTGGGCCACCACTACCCCTGATGAGAATGCTCTCTTTTCCCACTCCTTACTAAAAGCTCTAGAGAAGTTAATAGAGATAAAACCAAAAGGTTCCATCTACTCTGCAGCAAGATGGGTTTAAATTTTGCCCAAGGTCCCTCAGTTCTGCACCCTGAAAATACAGTGGCAGATTAAATTACAAATGCAGGGTTTTAATGTATGATGAAAATGAGTAGTACACACAGATTGGTACTCTTTTCTTGGTTATTTTGGGCTAGACACAGTCCTCATCTAATGCAACTAGACAGAGGAGTAGTGGGAGTCAAGTTGTCCCCTTGTGGAGCTGTAGCAGCCCCGCTTGCACAGGGCGGGTAGGGAAAGCAGTGACTGTGCCCCAGATGCAGGAAAACCCAAGGTCTGGCCCAGAGCGTCCCTAGAGAATGATGCCCTTTCCATAGGGTTCCAAACCATCCTATAGGATGCTATTACAAGGATATTATTCTCTATTTGATTCAATGGGAAGCTCCAAAACACCTTAAACAAATTGGTTCCTGTTAATTTCTATTGTACATACATCCTTCTGGCTGACATCCTGAAAGGTAAGGGCTATGAGGTTCAAACTCAAGTGCTGATCGTCGGAGCCCTGGGTGCATGGGACCCCAGTAATGAGCGAGTGCTGAGAGAATATGGAGTCCGTCAATGCTACTCTCGGCTGATGCAGCAACTCATGGTGTCAGACACCATCAGGTGGTCAAGGGACATTTACATAGAACACATCACCGGACATCGGTAGAACGAGTGGGAGTGCTGATGAGAAGCGCAGTTGGGAAAGTAACTCAAATACTTTCCTGACTGACTGTTTTTTTCTAAATGGGCAACCTATCCTCAATTCTCAGTTACTGAGGGACAATCTTCGCTCATTGGTATATTTTGTTTTCCGCCACCAACTCTCTGTATAACTTTTTTCATGAGTAATGTACCCGAATACTTGGATGCTAAATATCTAAACTGTATTTTTAAATTCATTCACCTACATTTGGGTTATTATATAGTGATTCTGCACTATATGTATCTTATGACTTTAAAAACAAACTTTGTATTTGTGGATAATCTAAGCACTATACCCAGATGTACAAACACTCTTTTCTCAATCTGTATATTATACAATTTTAACATTAGCTTTAATAAAAAAAATTATTCCAAGAAGTGTGCAGGCTCCAAGGATAGTCACAGCCCCTGTGTTCAGGAAAGCACAGGGGCTGCCTGTCCCTTCACTGGGTCTAGGTCATATGTTGCCTCAAGTGTGAGAGAAGGCGGTGAGGTCACAGATCTTTCTGCACTGGCCACCAGTACGGCTCCCAGGCACACTAGTTCCCCAAGATCTCCCAAAGGTGGCGTGATTTTCCTCTGTTCCTGGCTGTGCCTAAAAGACACAATCTAGTCCACAACTTATAACCTATTTGCATGATACATAATTAATAAGGAGGTTCACATCTGATTGCATTTGTGGTTGCATGTATATAGATGTGTGCGTGTGCACACACACAAGTATATAATATATAGTGCATAATCAGAGAAAGATTGTGTGTAAATATGTATGTAAACCCCGGCTTTGTGAAAGGCCAGAGGCACAGCCATAACCTTTGCAAAACTCAAGTTTCATAACAAAGAAGTTTGGTTTTTATATGAATTTCAGACACTGCCCCTTCCACAACCATCAGTTCCACATAACTAATGTGTGTTTGTGTAGGGCAGGGTGTGTTGTTGGCTTTTTTTTCTAAGCCTCCGTCAAGAAATTGTCAAGTGACATATTTTCCAGAAGACTCAGCAGAAACTCAAGCTTTGAGTATGTGGCACTCAGTTGTTTTAGTTTATGGCTAATGGGCGTGGCTAAGAATCAAATTTTGGGGGATGGGAGCAACTATCACCCACAGATGTTTTCCGATAAAGTAGTTCACCCACTGTTAATATATTCAGATGTATAAGCTGGGACAGTTTCCAAACTCTTTTAACAAAAGTTGTTATTCTTAAATAATGTGCTTTAAAACACTAAGGAAAGCCCAGAGCCCAGCATCCAGATGAAATAGCCTGGCTGGGCAGATGGGCAGGAATCAGTGTCCTCTTCCCTGATCAAGGAGATGCTCCAAGGTTCCTGCAGCCCAATGGACTTACATGGCCACCACTGCCACCCCTCTTGTGAGGGAAGAATGAGAGCCTCTGTGTAACTGCCAGGAATCTGCACTAGAGACACTCCCTAGCAGCTGAGGCAATGGCAGGATTGTCCTTGAATGCGCTGTGCCAGATCTTTCCAACATTGGCAATGCCCCCAAGCTACCCCCTTGGTGCACTGGTATGGAGAGTGGGAAAGTTTGGCTGGAAAATGTCGTTTTTACAAGGATTAAGAGTTTATTCCGTTGAATAAGGTTCTTCCCTGATATCTTCAGTCCTTTCAGCATGGAAATGTTCTTCCCCTGATATAAAGGCACATTGGGTTTATCTGGGCAATCTCTCCCCTCACTTTGGGGTAACCAGAAAGGGTCTTAAAACATCAATTGGCTCCTACAGCATTCAGATGCAAACACATAACATATCTGCTGCGGGTAGTTTCAGCATGAGGGTTGACACAATTTCACTTAGTGTCTCTTTTGCACAGTGCCAAATATTCCAGGAAAGACATTCTGTTCCATGAGGTACCCACCTGGCTTCTGTGTGGATTTTAGTAGAAGGATAAATTGGTACCAGGTGATGACACGACCCCCAAGACTTTATTTATCAGGTTGTTCTTCCAGCACTCTGTGCCAGCATGGGGTGGAAGTAGAGAGCCAAATTACACCCTGGTGACAAGCAATGTAGCCAACATATATTCTGCCTTTTAAACTATTCCTTTCTGGCGTGTAGTTTGAGGACACTGTAGCTACTTCAATCAGGCTTTTGTCAATGTGACTGCAGTTGCATCTTTTAAGGTTTGAACTTCTTTTACATTTGTACAGCTGTGAAATGTCTGTTTATAGGGTTATACAGAAAGAGAAATCATAGACTACTCTTTTATTGACACATACTCTAGTATTTAATAGCTAATAGAATTTTTGAACTAAGCTACAAAATTCTATAGTGGATTGAATTTTTTTAAATTCCATAGGATGCTTTAAAAATGCTATGAAAAGGGCATCATTTTGTATTTCATTCTATAGGTTTTAAAAAAAATTTCTATAAAACCTTAATTGTTTCACATTTAGAGTTCAATCAATAGGATTTTCCCTAATAGTTTATTTCCAGACCTTTGAAGATTTGGATTGCTATCTAGCATATCCATATTTAGCACCCTATTTGTCTCTCATTGCCCAAGACCAATTAGGTTTAATGTAAGTTACTCACATGTCCTGGTAGAACAATAGACCCCACAGAGTATTTTTGCAACATAGTTTAACAGTGAGCCAACTCGTAATTACTCCTTTGGAGATCTGAGGCTCTGCCATCTAACGTCTTCTTTTGCAGATTGCTGAGATAATAGAAAACCAACAGTTCCTTTTAAGTTGCATGTTATGGTTCTTCATGCTGCTGCATATTATCTAAACAAAATAACCTCTTAGTTTCCAATTCCCTCCTCCCCAGTGTTCAAAGGCTGCTCGTTTATTAGGACCAAAACTACATTAAATGTTAGTTACAAGAAGGAAATCTGTTTTTTTTCCCCAGCTGTTAAAAATGTATCTCATCCTCTTTTCACTCAGGTAAAACTCCCACTGAAGTTAATGGGAATTTTGCCTGTGTAAGGACTGAGTGAAAAATAAGTTAAAACCCTTAGGATTTGGCCTCATATTCTGTATGAAAAATTGTTCCCTTACTCTTGCAGCTGAAAACAGCTCTTTCTTTGGCCTGTTAAGCTCCAGAGCTGAGTTGAGAAGCTGGGGAAAATAGGCATGAATTTAATATGAATGAGAGAATTTCTCTCATTTACTGTATAATTCCTGATTAACAGTCAAATTCCCTAGTACTTGAACATTACAATCATTAAAGGTGTTTAGGAAATTGGCCTCTACCCCCACACAAAACACCTGAAGTACACAATGGACAGTTAATAGTTTGGTCCTGACTAGATGAGCAATATGTACTGGCTTCATTAGAAATCCTATTCAAAGCGCTGGCCTGGTGCCAAGGGTTATGTATAAATTCTCCCAAACCCTTTGCAGAGCAGAAAATTGCAACCAAAATAACATGGTCTCATTATAGAGAAGGGGCCATGAGGCAATGTCCCGTCTGCCTGTGGTTAAATCTGCAACTGCAATTTATTATTATTATTATTTATTATTATTTTATTATTAGGCTAATCATTACTAAAAAAAGGGGGTCACACAGCCAAACCCCACAACAGCTGATTATGCCCTGAGCCAGACAAAACAAGTAAGCCATCTTGTTTGCTTGCTTGCTTTTTTTTTTTAAAAAAAGGTTAAAGCAAAGGAAATACCCTTCTAATTACAGTATATGATTTACATTGAAACCTTGAACTTTCCATTATGTGATGGGGCCACTGGCTTTTGCCAAAAGAAATGAGAAGTTTGGGGAAAAAAAACAAAAAATGCCTTTGTATGTCGTCCATTAATTTCTGTTCACGCTGAACACATACTAGTTTCCTCTACACAAACAGAAAAACATTTATGCTGTACCAAAGAGGACCAGTCTAGAACTTCCAAGAACAGTGAGTCTTTCAACCACTTGGGTGACTTAATGCAAATCCTTTAAAAACAAATCCTTTTTTATTTTTAGTTTTCCTTCTCAGGATTTGAATTTTGATGGTTCCTCCTGTCTATCTCCTTTACATTTCACCACCATCTCATTAAGCATCCCATCTTCCAGCACCAAGATTGCTGTTGTGAATGACTAATAAAACTCCCACACCCGTTCCGTCGTGGTGATCAGATTCATATTTCTTTGGGTTCCACATTATTTTAAAAATTAAAATTCAGTGTAAAGCTTTGCTTCTGTGTTATTTGCTGGCAGCTTGACCAAACTTCACTTTGGGCAACATTCTGGTTGGCTATATATTTACCCTGGATGTTAAATCAAATGTTTTGTTTTGTGGTGGGAGAAGGTGAAGGGGGTGGTAATAGGTTTGTTCTATTAACGAGAGTGGCCCTGCTTACCATCATGAGCAAGAGCCTCTGCTTTGTGACTACAAAGTACATAATGACATGTGCAGTGTTGTAACACTGTTGATCCCAGGATGTGAGAGAGACAGATCCTGAAGAAGAGTTCTGTGTAGCTCAAAAGCATGTATCTTTCAGCAACAGAAGCTGGTCTGATACAAGATATTACCCAGCTCACACTGTCTTGCTCATAATGATTGGTCACATTTCAAAGTACAGCTTGACTGGGAGGAAATTAAACCAATGAAAAACAACAACAAAACAAAACCTAGGCTTCCAGAAACGATTTCAAAGTATTTAATGACAGTTTTAGCTCTAACCAAAATTTTGTTTAATTTTTTCCCCTAAATCACACATAAAGGTTTTGTTTTGTTTTATTTTATTTTCAGTATTTGCAAGGTGGATGAATTTCTGGTCCAAATTGGGCCAGCCTTATTCCAGATGTAAATTTATTAAAGTCAGTGGAATGAGCCCAGGGATAGATTTGGCCAATCCTTGAAAGAACAACCTCTCCTAATAAACATACATTCATTTTTGTAGAAAATAAAAAGCTCTTCAAAATTCTCTGTTCAGTATGTAGGCTGCTATTTTTTGGCTGCTGTGAAGTAACACCAATTTTTCTCCAAGAATTAGCAGAAGCAAAGCAAGTTTGCTTAATAATCAAGTAACTGGTGCCTTTCTCTTCTCATAGAATATCAGGGTTGGAAGTGACCTCAGGCGGTCATTTAGTCCAACCCCTGCTCAAAGCAGAACCAATCCCCAATTTTTGCCCCACATCGCTAAATGGCCCCCTTAAGAACTGAACTCACAACCCTGGGTTTAGCAGGCCAATGCTTAAACCACTGAGCTATCCCTCCCCCAAATGGATAACTATCTTATGTGTGTGTATATATACCTATACATATCCCAGGGTTAATCCTGCAGTCTTCACTCAGGCAACACACCCAACTAATGGAATGCCCTCTTAAATATCATAAATAGTGGGGAAATTATGGAAAATCTGTCAAAATAGGGCAATATTAGTTGGAGGGAAGTGGGATTGAGAATTGAGTACTGTGTCCAGTTTTGGGCCCCACACTACAAGAAGGATGTGGAAAAATTGGAAAACGTCCAGCAGAGGGCAACAAAAACAATTAGGGGACTGGAACACATGACTTATGAGGAGAAGCTGAGGGAACTGGGATTGTTTAGTCTGCAGAAGAGAAGAATGAGGAGGGATTTGATAGCTGCTTTCAACTACCTGAAAGGGGGTTCCAAAGAGGATGGATCTTGACTGTTCTCAGTGGTAGCCGATGACAGAACGAGGAGTAATGGTCTCAAGTTGCAGTGGGGGAGGTTTAGGTTGGATATTAGGAAAAACTTTTTCACTAAGAGGGTGGTGAAACACTGGAATGCGTTACCTAGGGAGGTGGTGTAATCTCCTTCCTTAGAAGTTTTTAAGGTCAGGCCTGACAAACCCCTGGCTGGGATGATTTCATTGGGGATTAGTCCTGCTTTGAGCAGGGGTTGGACTAGATGACCTCCTGAGGTCCCTTCCAACCCTGATATTCTATGATTCTATGATTAAATGGAATGACACTGCTCTCTCCTTCTAACACTATGGAAGCCCCTCCACAAATTTTGGGTCTGCTCAGATCTGAGGGAAAAAGGCTGGGTGGTGAGGGGTGGAGTCAGGTGGGCTAATTACATTGTAAGCTCTTTTTACAGTGCATAGCACAATGGTCAAGACCTTTAGGTGCTATAGCAATATAAATATTAATATTTATTATTAATAATAATTAACTACACTGCGTCATCCCTGCTTCACCTGCAAAGATTTTCCAGCAAAAGATTATTCAGACACTGCCAAAATTTTCATATGTTGAGTCCCCTTTTGCACTCTGAGAGGCCTCCTGAGGTTACTTGGGGAAGCTATGAGGTGGCACACACTGGCAGAAGGAATGGCATGCCTAAGTAACAAGGAGTATGGAGCCACAGAGTATGGGCATGTCTACACTGTAATGTAAGCCCAGGGTTAGTAGAACTCAAGTTAGTAGATGGAATGTCTACAATCATTTGGAATCCCAGGTTAGGACTTATTGAACCCTGGACTCCGTCTGAGGCTCCAGCATCTACACTACATTATGTAGGCCCAAGCCCATCCACCCATATCCCACAATTCCTAGTGCCCTCCCAAAATATGGCCACGCTAGCCCCTTGTTCATGGTGCAGTGTGAGAAAACTTGACTGTCCACCAAACTTGACAGTCCAGAGGATGAAGAAAGTCAGCTCATGGGATTGTGGAATAGTTTCAGTGGACTCCCAGAGAATGGGTCCAGTGCAGCTGTATCTATACTGCAGTGCAATAGGACTTGAACTCTGAGTCCCAGATTGACTCAGGCATTGACTGTCCACATCTGTGAGGTTCTGGAACTGTGTGTCTGAGCCCGGGGTTAGTGCAATTTTTGTGTAGACAGAAGAGGGCTTATGCTTGAGCCTGAGTTTGAACCCTGGGCTTAGACTGCAGCACAGTTGTACCCTATATGTGTGGTCTAGTCCTCAGCAGATGCCCTTAAGTCAGTGGAATTTCCCTGCAAATTCTGGGCCCAGGGTTGGGCAGGCCATATCTCCTCATACTCCACTGGAAGGCAAATCACTATATGGGGGAATTAAGTGAGGCTGGAAGGAAGAAAGAGCACTAGAAGAAGGGCTCTATAACTCCAGGGTGAAATCTTGGCTCCATTGAAGTAAATGGGAATTTTGTCATTGAGTTCAATGGGGCCAAGATTTCACCCCTAGTCTGGGTTTTAGAGAAACTATGATATAAAGTGTCTGGCAAAGCTTGCCTTCATGTCAGATGGTGAAAAGGCTCTCCAGTCCATTTGTAATAACACAATAGCTGACACACTCTGATGGAGTTTATGCTCCCTTTGTCCAAAAACTGGATTCTAGCAACATCCCTTCTTACGGATTAATTTAGTGCCTGTGAATCAACCCGAAGCCTGACCTGAATTGACCACCCACTTTGACAGTGCTTATATTTGCAATCCCAGGCATCTCAGTAATAGCCTTTTGGCAGACTGAGGCTTTCTGATGAGGAGCGTACTTCACTGAATATTGAGTAAAAGGTCAGCAAACTGTTCATTGATGCCCTTCTTCACTTTAGTGATTTTATCACAAGTGGCTGAACTTCAGTCAACTCAAGCTGGATAAGAACAGTAGTGTGAGAAGTGAAGAATCCAGGAATTATTCCACTGACTGCCTCAGTGCTTTGGAAAGAGAAATATGTCTCTCTATTATCGGTTATTTTAGATCTAATATTACTGGATGAGGAAACTGGAAAAAATCACTAACCTCCAATGAAAGTTAAGCGAATGAAATGAATTTAGCATTCTTGTAGGATGTAACACTATCTAGAAGAAAATAAGCCTTACTGAAGTAGAAATATGTATATGTGATTTCACAGCCAAGTGCAAAAAAGCATTTCTTCCAAATCTGAAAAGGATCATAAATGTTTAGTCGTTTCATGCAGAAAATAGAATCTCTCTGATTTGTCCATCAAAAATGTGCTAAGGCAGGTTGTACTCTTTTGTTCTAACTCTTCAGCAGCGCTTCTCCATGAGTAACCACAGCACAGTTCTCTATTTAATGCAAAACTGATTATCAATGTGCAGAGAAATAAACTTCCTGGGCCTGATTCTTTTATTACACTAGTGTTATAGCAGCATCGCTACACCGACTTTATTGGAGAGGAGAATCACCTTGGCAAGCGGCCGAAGTCTTTGCTACCATTTCCTGCTGACTATTTTTATTTATGTTGTTTATTCAGTCAAGGTAGAATGAACAAGCTCATTCAGATATTTCATCTATCCATTGTCTAGCCTGGAGCCCACTGTTTTGCTGTGAAGCTGAGCCTGAAAAATGGAAGTGCTTTCTCTTACCTGGCATTAAAAGGCAGGTGTCCATCATGTCATTGTGGGCTGTTGACTCAGTGGGACCAGGATTGGGCCTTACGGAGGGATTAGACAGATAGAATTTATGCCACACTCTGCTTCCATCAACCCCCGTCTTGATCAACAGCACCTCAGCTCACTTCAGCATGGGTGCTCTGGTCCAGATCCTCAAAGGTATGTAGGCACCAAACTGCCAGTCGTTGTTAGGCACCTAAGTACTTTTCAGGACCTGTGTCTTTCTGAGCAAACTTTGCTCCACCATTGATAAAGTATATATTCTAACTCCTAATAAAACCTTGGCTTAGTACTTTATTTTAATTGTTCTTGATTCCTTAAATATGAAACCCCTTTTTCCAAATGTTCCTTTAAGTAGCTACTAGTAACTCTTCATCAGTTTTCAGCATTTTCTGAGTCTTGCATGCAGAAATTTCTCGATCTGACAGAATAAGAAATGCATTTACATGGCCTAAGCTCTTAAATTGTCCCTTTCAATTAATGCCCCATCATGGAGCAATCTGGAAACCATTACTCAGTAACTCTTCATTATAATTGCTTGCAGCTGAGTATCCAGGCCTTGGTAATATAAGAATAAAAGAAAACTCAGTTAGTAACAAGTGCAATTGATTCCGTTCAGAATTCCCCTGGTACTTTGCCATGTTTGGCCTGCATGAGAGGAAACAAGAGGTTTTTTTTCCCCCAGGGCCAGGAAATGAATTGGCAGACATAAGACGGTCTGTGTGCTGCTTGCCTTCATTTTTCAGCTGGTCCTTGTTAAAAATGAGACGGTGGGGCTCCTGCTCCCCCCCCCACACTTTTCAAATAGAGAACTTTTCTGGTAACAGATAAAACTACAATACCTCAATTTGCTGCATACTAATAACAACCAGAAACTGTCACTTCCTATGCACATAATCAGCCCTGATAGTTACTTCAGAATTCATTCCTAGGATATTGTTTTCTTCCTTGATCTCTTCTTTACAAATATTCAGACAGCTCTGAAAGGAAAGAAACGGGGGGCTCTCCTGCCTGGAATATCCGTGTGCCTTGTCCATCTCACACAGGTGGGAAGTGTGTCCAGGAGCTGTAAATCATGAGTTATGGAAATTCCATTGTAGGCTGCTATAATTTATGAAAGATCCAAATGGTTCTATTTCATATCATGCAGAGTCTTGGCTTTCCAAAACCAGATATGGCAATGTTACCAACCACCCATCCGTGAGGCTTGTTCCTGCTGATTGCTTTATCACAATGCTGCCAGTCAATGTTCATATGGTATGTGCAGTAGGGACACTGACCTAGTGCACCCCCTGTAAACCCTTAGTGTTGACTATGGATACCGCATACCATGGAGATGGTAGTTTTATAAATACATCTAATAAGAAGAAGAATGAAAAATGTATGGTAAATGTTTTCTGGATCATTGGACACTAATGAAGAGATCTAACTGCTACATATCAGAGTATATTATAAAGGTTAATTAATTAATTATTTTTGGGTAATTATTTTCACTTTCACACACCACTGAACTTCCAGGTCCAGCCAGGACTGGTAATGTCAAATCCCCCCACTTCCCCTCAAAGCCTGTTATTGTTCCTCAGGGCCTGGTAGTAGTGCCAAATATAAGAAAACTCATGAAAAAGCTGCCCTATTGAGATTTCCCATCTATAGTTTCAGACCCAAGAGCTCAGATCCTCAAAGTTATTTAGGCACCTAATCCCTATTGAAATAAATGGGAAGTAGACTCCTAAATACTTCTGAGGATTTAAGCCAAAGTGCTTTAGGGACAGGGATCATCTTTTTGGTGGATCTGTGTACTGTGCCTTGCACAATGGGGCCCTGATCTTTAATTAGTGGTTTCTAGGTCCTACCACAATATAAATAATACGAATAAGGTGTTAGTATGCTTTAGATCAGTGGTTCTGAAACTTTTCCCCCAAGGACCCTTTGGCATCTGACTAGATGTTCCAAATCCCTTTCATTTCTGGTAGTACCAGAATGCCACTGCCAGTATGTGAATATCCCCGCCAGGATGACCTCTAACACACAGTTTGTGCAAGCTCATCCTGTGCTCAGGATGCCATTTTGTTCTCAAAATGGTGTCCTCCACGTGGCAAAAGTGCCGGAATGCCATTCTGGCATGTTCTGGCTCTGGCTCAAGAGAGATACATCTGCATAACTTATAGAGAACCCCCAGGGTCAGGGAACCACAGCTTTAAATAAATATTCAAAATGTTAGGATGGTTCTCCAAGCCAAATCTCCAAACCTTTTGAGATGCTCCCATAACTAGTATCAACAGCATGTGTTTCAGTATGCCCACTGGTGAACAACTGTGCTATAATGCTTACTACTTATGCACAGTGATACCATATGATATCATGTTTCCTACACATATCAGAGAGCATCCAGTGGTGCATAAAGACATTTGAGGCAATGGTATTACTCACTAGTGTACAGTGGTCACATATAGTTCCCACAGGAGCACAATGACAGCTGCCACTGTCACTTTTTGAAGGAGAGCAGCATCACAAGCAGAAGAATGTAGCAAAATGATCTCCCCCGACCCAGGATATAGCTAGCTGAAATTTTTTATCCAAAACTTTATTTTCCTGAAGAATGCAAATTTGGGTTGATGGAAAATTTTTGTGAATTTGTGTCAAATTCAGAAAAAAGCTCAAAAACTAAATGAAATTTTGGTTCAATCCAATTTTTTTTTTTTTTTATTTCTCAGCTTACTGAAAATTTAGAAAAAAAAACTGTTTGGGTCAACCCAAAATTATTTATTTATTTACCTGTATTATTATTTTCTTATGGTCAGTTTAAGTAAAAATCAGTTATTCACACAGCTCTACTCAGAGCATCCACAGAAGAGAACTGTGTAGCTACAAATTCTCACCGCTGGTGAAGCGGGGGGAAGATATCTTTTATAGGTTTTCATAACAAACAATGACTTCTAATTTTCTCTTTAAAATGCTTGTGAAAAAACAAGGAGTTTTCACAAAGTTTTGTTCATTCTGAAAAGCTGCATTTGCTGTGAGATGGTGACATTTTATTTGAAAGAAAGTTACATTTTTGCTTTAAACAAATTCATGGAAATATATTATTTTCCTTTAAAGGCAAAATTATGATTTTTCCTCAAGATCTTGGCCTCTGATAAAGTCAGGTCTCAATATTACCGTCACACATAGTTATTGTACATTTCTTCAAATGTGAAGAAATACAGGTAATGCACTTATTTAAAAATGGGCTGTTCCCCAGAAGTCCTTTGGGCCATACAAGGCATAAAGTTCACATCTAAGATTTCCTATAAACTCAGGAATAACTGCCTGAGAGTATTATTCTTTCTTTCAATAACTGTGTAATATCTTATTGGAAACATGTTGTAACCTAGGGCTTCAGTGGAATGAGGTTGCATGGGTGTAACTGAGAAAAGAATTTGGCTCTTAGAGCAAATTTAATATAGTGTGCAGAATATATTCTATTTAGTGTTTTCTTACTGAGTCATGGGTAGTCTATCTATCTATCTATCTATCTATCTATCTATCTATCTATCTATCTTACCGGAACACCTTACAACCTTTAAAATATTTGTCTAACACCCATGGGAGGTAAGGAAGTACTATTATCCCAATTTTTCAGAGGAAGAAGCGAGGCACAGAGAGACCAAGGGTAAAATTTTCAAAAGCACCCAAATAATTTAGGAACCTATGTTTCATTGAAAGCACAGTACTCTAAATTGCACTCCAGGACTTTTACTACACTGTAGTAGAATTCACTTGGTGAGTTACTGCACAGCAAGCTGGTGAGCTACAGATTCACACCCCTGGCTTGCTGCTCGGTAACTCACCATACAGACAAGCACTCAGGCTTATAAGTGTCTAAGTCACTTTTGAAAATGGAACTTAAGCTCTGAAGGGTATGTCTACACAGCAAAAAAAGACCCATGGCAGTGAGTCTTAGAACCTGGGTCAACTGACTCGGGGTTGTGGGACTTCCATGATAGAGCAAAAAATAGCAGTGTAGACATTCAGGCTTGGGCTTGAGCCTGGGCTCTGAGACCTTCCACTCTCGCTAGCTTTCAGACCCTGGGCTCCAGCCACAGTCCAAATGGTTACACTTCCACATTTAGCCCCTTAGCATGACTCAGTTGACTTGTGTTCCGAGACTTGCTGTCGTGGGCCATTTTTGTTGTGAAGATGTACCCTAAATCAGTTAGGTGCTTTTGAAAATGTAACTAGAGGGTATGTCTCTGCCTGTTTAGTTTTTTTTCCATAAAGTCATACAAGATAAGATTACTCTAGAATAGCATGAATAAACAAAAGATGTGCTACGTTAACCATAAAAATCGAATTACTCCTACCACCTCAGTGACTGTAATCTCTGGTAGTTTCATATATCACCCTGAGCCGCCGATGGAATAAAATGGTCTCACCGCTATTTAGATAGTTTGTCTGCTCCCTGTGTCTAGCCATGAAGGTACCGTCCCTAATATGCCTATATTCTTGACAAGAGGCCAGCCTGTAATCACATGACTGCTGGAAAAAAATTAGGGCACAATGTGATGCTGGAAGACCAGGTGCCAGCTCTTGCAAGGCTTTAGGATTCAGCTGAGCACTGACAGTTTCATTGCCGGAAACCAGTCCATCTGACCTATGTGTTAGTATGGTTAAGACAGGTATTAGACTTATAACAATGTGTTTAGTGTTTAGACTTTATGAATCTTTGTAAATTGCTACATGGATTAATCCTACTTATAATGTCTGTATCCCATGCTATAAGCTAATACTTGTGTGTTTGCTATATAGCTGTAAAATGTTTTTTCTGAACTATGTAACTCACTCAACAAGAGAAAACCTTGCCCAGTATGAAATGCTAAAGGCCTATGAAAAGTATTACCTCTAGCCCATCAGGAAGGATTATCAAAACTAAATGGGGCACTGTGGAACATTACAGTACAAAGACTTTGGTAGTTGCCCCCACACAGACAACATGGGAAAGGGCTCGTCTCATCAGCTTGAAAGCTGGCAGAAGGAAATCCAGACAGCTGACATGAAAACTTTTAATCTCTTTGCTGTTTCAACTCTAAAAGGACTGGAGCTAGGAAACAGAAGCAGAGGTCCCCAGAGTCAACCTGGGTTAGCCCCAAAAGACAATCAGTGCTGACAGATTACTACAACTCTGTCACCTTTTGGAACCATTGACTGTAACTCATTTGTGTATGTATGTTGCCTGCTTTGATCGGTAAATAACTCTCATTTCTTTCTGCTACTTAATAAATCTTTAGTGACTTTACTCTAGGATTGGCTACAAGCATTGCCTTTGGTGTGAGATCTGAGGTACAAATTAACCTGGGGTAAGTGACTGGTCTCTTGGGACTAGACGTAACCTGAATCTTTTGTGATCTTTGATATATAGCAACCCTCTATCACTAATGACACGTTTCAGAGTAGCCGCCGTGTTAGTCTGTATTCACAAAAAGAAAAGGAGGACTTGTGGCACCTTAGAGACTAACAAATTAGTTAGTCTCTAAGGTGCCACAAGTCCTCCTTTTCTTTTTGCCTCTATCACTAAATTCAGCTTGCCTGAATGAACAAGTTAAACTGGAGTGCCCAAGGGGAGTGTCTATGATTCCATGGTAAGACTGTTATAGTGCTTTAGAAGTTCAAGTTTGTTACTGGGTTGCTGAAATCTAATTATAGAATATACAACCCTTTTGGGGTCTCTGCCCTGAGGTTGGCATTCATGTCCTCAACCACTCTAGACAGCATGACACACAGCACATCAGCATTTTTGGCTCTGCAATGAAAGTGTGGGCTTCCTGACAGCAAAGGAACATAGTGGCATCTTGCAGACAGGTAGCAAAAGACACCTCTCACCACTGTGAGACAGAAACCATTTCCAGGTTTGATGGCAGATAACAGAGCTACCAGTGATGTCTCTAATCATCTTACTTTGAACAGTTGTTCTTCCTTTAGCATCTACTGAGATATTTCAAGCTGTATGAATGGGTGTTGTGTTTCTGAGTCCACCTTCACTGTGAGCATAGGTTGATTCTGAAATAGGCTTGACTTGCCCAAACCTCAGGCAGTGTTATGAACCAGACATAAGATCCAATCCTACAATGTGCTGAATACTTTCTGAGAAGCAGTGAGCACCCTTAACCTCCCCTGAAATAAATGGGAATGGAGGGC
The DNA here is from genome assembly GCF_965140285.1 of Lepidochelys kempii. NCBI lineage: Eukaryota > Metazoa > Chordata > Testudines > Cheloniidae > Lepidochelys > Lepidochelys kempii. The sequence goes on from NC_136381.1 coordinate 208,806,083, forward strand.
ATTCAGTGCCTCTCAGCATGATGTCCATAGCAGACCAAATTGTATTCTCAGTGGCTGAGCAGAGAACTTGGCCCAGTATGAAAACCAAGCTATATAACAGAGTGACACCATGCTATCTGGAGCAGCTTATGGTACTGTCTATGCCAATAGCAATATGTTTTTATGGGTGCAGCTCCATCCTGCAACGCAGGACACTTTGACAATGCCCCGTACTCCACCACATGTGTCTGTAACAAACAATGAATCTAACTCAACACTTGTAAAAGATTTATGATTCAGAGAGCAGAAGATAAATGATTCCAGTCCCTGGATGCTTTAAGAACAAGTTCCTTTTGCTCATATGTTTAAAATTGATCTTTCCATTGTCTCTTGTGTGGAATGACCAAAACTAATGATGTTAGGTAATCAATATGAAAAGCTGTGCATAAAGAATTAAACTAAGAAATAATGGATTGCTGTGACACAGGGCTCCAGACAGCAAGAGATCAGTGCTGACTGGGCAAGTCAAAGAGCCATCCAGCCCCAGGGCATTTCACCTCATGGTTGGAGCAGTGTGGTCTCCTTTCTAGTAAAAAAAAAAAATGCACAAAGGACAATGACCCAAATATTAGAAGAATAAGATGCCCAATTTAATATGTAGCCTCCCATCCATTCAGGATTATAAAAAATATCAGTAGTAACAGCCAGTGGACCAGGCTTGAAAAACTCACTGAAGAAACTCCCAAGCCTCGTTAAGGAAGCTGTCTAACATTGCGTTATTACACATGGCAGCATCCACTAGGCAACAAAAGAACATGTAAATATGCAGCACAGTTGGTTAATCCCCTTGCCATCTGAAATGAAATCCGCCCTATCATTGTATAGAGATGAGTCCCGCATGCTTAGTAATCCACTTAAATGGTGACAGTATACCACAAGCACCAATATGTGGATTTCTGCTGATATCAAGTTATTACTGCTCTGATTAGTAGTTGCTATCTACTTTCCATAGTAATTTATTTATTTTTTCCATGGGAGCATGTATCAGATTTTGACTTTTCCCTGGCTCCTCTTCGTACATTTTCTCAGACTCCCCTTCCCATTTTGGAAAGATGCAGATCTTTTGTGTTTCTTCTGCATGAAATCATATTAGTGTTGTAATTTAATGAGGTAGCATAATTTCTCAAGGAGGGAAGGATGTAAATGGTCCTGCTATGCTCTCACTTCTCAGTCTTGCTGGACAAGGAAGAGAAATGAGAAAAAGGGGGAAAAGTTGGCGCATGCTATCATTTTTGCGGGGCATGCCACCACTTCTCTTCCCTTCAATTTAAGCACTGGATATTATACCATATAGGACATTTTGGTTTGCATTTTGGCTTTTCAGGCAGGATTTATTTTAAGTTCCCATGATTTTTTTTCATTCCAGGTCATATATATCGTAAAGGATCAACTGAAGAAGAGCTGGCACAATGTATTTTCCACTAGAAGAAGAAAGTATTCTCATGCATTCTCAGGGAAATAATTTGTTTATTGGATGCTGAAGAATGTACTGCACTTTCTTGCATATATATATTTATCAGGGATACACCTGAACTCAGAACCTGGATCCAGATTTGGATCTAATTTGCAGCATACTTCTGGCCAAAATCCAAAGACACTAAATTTTGGGAAAATTCAGATTTGCTACTAGATTATGAACGCCAAGGGGATGAGAGTTCAGATTGGTGTTTAGCTTCTGTCCATTATAGAGATTAATAAATTCAGATTGGTAATTAAATTGTGAGTTTTGATCTGGGATTTTGGTTTAGGTCCGTCTCTACACATAGGCCCAGACTCTCAAAGGTATTTAGACGCCAAACTTCCAATGGGAATTAGGTGCCTAAATACCTTTGAGGATCTGGACTTTAGAAACCACAGTGATAGGTACCTTAGAAACACAATGCTCTGTTTCAGATTTTCAAAGCATTACAGGGACTTTAGCCTTGTGTTTTCCATTAATTTTAATTGAAGGTGTGCAGCTATCTCCCCGTAACTGCTTTGAAAATCTCAAACATAGCTATTAAATACACTACAGAATATATAATCATGCCTACCTTAGCTCTTATATGGTATTTTTCATCTATTGATGCTAATGTGCTTTGTAAAAGAGAATAAGTATCAGTATTTCCATTTTACAGGTGGGAAACAAAAGCAAGGTGAAGTAACTTCCCCAAGGTTACACAGCAGAGCAAGGACTCAAACCCAGGGGTTGTGACCCCTAGAGCTTCATCAGTGTAGCCCAGGCTGCCACCTTGTGCACTTTGCTAGTTTTGTTAGGTCTGTACAAAGTATAGGGTCCTCCTGCTTGGTTCTTCCACTTTACCCTGATCTTAAGGAATACATTTCATCCTTTACTTTCTATCTACGGTGATGTCTAATTCCAAAATCCCATTATACTGTGATTTTAGCCCCAAACCTTTTCCATATAACCTGATACTAGAAGTCTAGACCATTCACTCTGAACAGCCAAATGTAGCCAATAACAATTAAAGACCTGACCTTTAATATCACACTGAAGCAGCTAGCCAAAATTAGTGACTCACCATCACATGAGAAATCTGGATTAATTAGACCCCTTTCAGTCCCTGCTCCCACTCTCTGCCCGCCCCCAGTCCTAAATACTGTGTAAAATAATTCTGTGGCACCAAATTAAACCTCATTACTTGGTGAGTCACTCCATCCAGACCTCCCTTATATAGTAATGAGGTCTGATTTATTGTGATCATTATTAGGCGTTACAGGTCACTAAAAATGTGCTCTGCCCACACATGTCCTCTGAGCTAATAAATATTCTTATGAGAAATATTTTGAATTGACTAGCCATTAGTTTGGTTCAGTAACTTAAATCACATTAATGTTGTTAATGTGTGTAGGACTTTGGTAGTAAAGGTTTAGTGGGTGAAGGATGAGAAAGAGGAGTAAAAAGATCCCAAAACACTGCCTTTCTCAGCACAAAGATTCTGAATGAAGCAAGAGGCTACGGGGCAGGGAGGGTGCAGCAGACACACCCTTAGAAAATTTAGTTTTAAAAACAACCAGCTCTGAGGGCCAGATCCAAAAGCCCCTGAAGTAACTGACGGACTTCCATTGACTATAATGGGCTTTGGATCATGTCCCAACTGAACACTAGTGATCTGAGGGTATATAGGTGTATGTGTATTTCATATGCACACACACGACTACATATATTTGTTTTAATGGATGGCATTCAAAAATTTGCAAGAAGCATTAGGAACCTAGCAGGATCAGGTCTTATCCTTTAGATAGAGTATAGGCAAAACTGGGCTCATGCATTCTCAAATGTTGGTGCGTTTATATTACATTTTGAGGCAAAAGTAGGGTTTGTAAGAGCTGGAATGAAGGCACTCATTGGTTATATACTGATAAAGGCCAAAAAGGGCCCATCAATGCTGAGTGCAAGGGAGGCACCCAAAAATCAGTAGACATTTTGGTCAGAGTTCTTTATTTTATCAGCAAGATTAAAAAAAAAAAATGAAATGATGCCTCAGCCTGGAAAGGTGGTTGAGTCAAGAAAAAGGATTTTAAAAGAAAAAAATATTCCTCTAACCCATTATACAACCTGCTTTACCAGCTAAGCCATAATAAATGTAAATAAATGGATTTACGTTAGTTATACAAATAAGTGTAGATTATTTTGCCATAAAGCAGTTGTGCTGGACTGGTTTAAAAATGACAGAAATTAGATGAAATTAGGCTCTTTGAATTATCCATGAGTGCTGGGTTAATATAATCAATACTTCAGCCATTACAGGTTGATGTTACCTCTCAAGACTATTTTCTAACTTAATAAGATTAGAAACAATAAACTGGTATTATTTCTTTGTGAATTGGGACCTCTGACCTAGTAATTTAATGGCTTCATTATTACAGCTGTGGAATGTAGAAAGACCCAGCATGCTCCATATAATCACAACTGTGTTTTGTCCAAATGATGTGATTAGGAAAAAAATAGGGTTTTTTTTTTCCAAAGGGATGAGTTTGATGTTTTCCAATAGATATGACAAGGTGTGCCAGATGAGGGAATTATTTTATGTCTGCTCTACTGTTGTGCAATACTTTAGTGCATGCATCAATAAGGGGGTGTGTGTGGGGCGGGGGGAGACGAGAATTTGAAAAATCATGTTGAAAATTATTGCTTATTCTCACATATTATTTGCATATTTTGGGAGAACTGGTACTGTGAATAGCTAGAACTCTCTGTGTTCCTGCCTGTTGGTAGTGAAACATGTTTGCTTCAGGGTGAGGAGGGTAAACTTGTGGTTAATACACTAGACAGTATTTAGAGGCTCTGGGTTCAATTCTTGGCCATAGACTTTCTGTGTAACCCTTGACAAGTCACTTAATCTCACTGGATGAAATCTTGGCCCCATTGAAGACTCCGATGGGGCCAGGATTTCACTCTCTGTGCATCAGTTCCCCGTCTGTTCAAGGGTGATAATAATACTTCCTTCCTCCCACCTTTTGTCTGTCTTCTCTATTTAGATCAGAAACTATTTGGGACAGGGACAGTCATTTACTATGTGCACATGCAGGTTGTAGGGCCATGGGGTCCTTGTCTCAGCAGCGGCTTGCAGCACTACCGTCATATGAATCACATTAACAAGAAAGGACTTCATTCGGTAAAGTATGTGGTAACTGGACACATACAGCAAGATGCTCCTCCTGCCATTCTGGAAATGATTTACGAATGGGCCCATATTAATAAAATAGCTCTTTTATGTAAAATGAGTTGGTCCAATTCCGAGTGCACAGAGAGGTGCCATGTCATAAACGCCATCTCTTCAGTTGACACCTTTGTCAGCCATCCCACAGAGAGCTAATCACTTGACTAAGCACGGGGAGTGGACCATCCTCTCGTCCCAGGTCAGGCTGAGGCACATGATTAGGGTGAGAGGGGAACCCTGCACAGCCACCGCTTGTCTCTACCTGTTATGTGGGGAGCAGAAGGTTAGACTCCAGAACTGGGAACCAGCACTTTCTGCAGGAGCTATGTTCTCTTTAGCAAGGTGAGGTAACAGATGAGGATGTAAAATAGGATAGGAAAGTAGTTAATACCAATGAGATCTGCATAATGTAAGCGCTAGACTGAAGCTGTAAAGTGTCTGTCTCCGGTGGGGGAAGTGGAGCGCAGAGACATACTGCCTCCAGCAGCACCACGGCAACCTGGGCCAGAGCAGCCTTTGCCCACCAGGTGGGAAGGCTGTCTTGGTCGCCTACCCTTGTGCCAGCTTGTTTGTTGGGGTGTAGGGCCAAACCTCTAATGCAGCCCCTCCTCTTTTGGAGAAGCTAGCCCCATGTTTAAGGCTAGCCTCACGCAGTCCTTGCAATCAAGGAGTGTAGGGAATATGGCTGTGGATCGCCCTGGCTTAAGGGCTCAGCCTGAGGAAGAGATTCCGCTTGTGCCTTTTTTCTCCCTTCCCCTGCACATGTGGCAAGCTAGTCACACTTCAGCCTAAATGCAAGGAAATAACCAAACCCTAACATCTGATCATGTCATAGACAGATTATAACCTGTGTTTTTCTCCTTCCCATTTTTCCTCAACATATTTTCTGGGGAAAATATTGTCACCCATTTCACAGATATTTGAAGAAAAAAACAAGGTTTATTCAAGTGGACTTTGATTCTGTTATCTCCACCTATATAAGACCTCTAAATCTGCAGGCTAAGCCCATGGGATTGTGGCAATCACATGCGTTTGACAGGTCTTTTCCCTATTCTTTAAAGAGAACATAACCTGAAATGACAAAACATCTAGAAATATGGAAGATTTTGTTAACTGTCTCTCCATACACAGCTGCTGAAACCTCTCCCACTGAAAGAAAGAGAGAGTATCTGTGGCATGCCTGGGCTTATTCTCCAGATAACAAAGTATAAAGGGCTTGGTCAGATTCATGAAACATGGGCAGAGTGAGGTCGGTGAGCCTGGATATTGGGATCATTAATAATATTCAAATTAGTGTCCTAGGTTTTTTGGTCCGGTCATGTGGCCAACAGGCTGCCCAGAGTATGGAGCCTTCAGTGAGTCTGAGAGAGAGAAATATCAATGTGTTCCCCATCACAAATGTTTTCTTTTAAAGCAAATGAAAAATATGAATCCAGAGGTTTCCTTTTGTCATGAGACGAAGCTTTGGTGGACTGTCCTGCTGCTGCTAACCTCACCCAATGAGCCTGCACAGTGGCTTAGGGATCTGCATCATGATCCACTGTGCTTGCGTGATGGTCCAGCTCTCTCAAGTACCTGCTCACTCATCTCCCTGAGGCACATCTGCTAGAGGCTGACCAAGTGCATTTGTGTTACTGGATCCTTCTTGGATTGCCACACACATTCAAAGAGAAAATATATCAACTTGTTCTTACTTAAATATTACATTATCTGCACTGTTTAAGAATGAGAGACATGCCTTTAGCTTCCACTTAGGAGTGGAGTTAGGTCAATATTGAGTGCTTTTGAAAATCCCACCTGGTATTTTTTAATGTTCATATTAACGCTGTTTAATTTGGGGACAATTTTAATCCTAATAATAATACGTAGTGGTCTGCAAATATTATTTGATCCCCACTACACACCTGTGGGGGGGTGTTGTCCTAAGTTTACAGATGGGGAACTGAGACACAGCTATATTTACTGATGTGCGCAAGGCCACAAGAGAAATTAGGTGTTCCTGTCTCTCAGTCCCGTGTTCAGACCACTGGACCCTAGGTCTCTCATGACTTACCTTGGAATAGAAAGAGCTGATACATGTGCTTTCAATTTTGACTGCTCAATACTTTCTGTCTGATTGCACTCCAGCTGTTTTGTGATGTCACGAACTAATGAAAGCCTCTGTACCCCGGGTCAGGAGCACTCAGGAGTTTCAAATACATAATGAGAATCCCTTGATTGACAATGTTTTTGACCAGCAGCATAATCATTATATTTTTTTACAATTAAAAATATTTCCACTGTTGCAATAAAAGATTTACCTCTGTGGTGGAAACACCTATTTCTGTAGCAGACAAATAATACTATTCATTTTCAGTATTAAATTAACTCCAGGTTGATAGGAGTATATACGGCCTGAAGTGTCATTGTTAGCTTGATGGAACTACTAATTTTTGTCTTCCAGAAATGCTGGCACTTTTTATGACATTATATATTTTCACTCCTCCTGTTTGCCTACCCGATGCTCATGTAGGAATATGGTTAACTTGATTAAAAAGTCTCTGTGCGTTGCAGGTTTACATCAGAGACATGGTTCTGCCTGCTGAAAATGCTTTAGACAGCACACATAATACACCTTCCTTGAGTAACTGAGCCTAGTCTCTGGTTAATGTCTCCGAAACAGCCTGTTAAGAGTGTTACTACAAATTAGAGTCTGGATCATTCTAAAACGAAAATAGACTTCTTTCATCTTCCAGATGGCTGTCTGATTGGAAACTGGGCAGGATCACATTTCAGGTTGTGACTTAATGATTCAGGACAATATTTATGGTTATTACCTGACAGAGGGCAGTGATGAAAATTAAAGCACAGCCCCATGCTTCATTTATGACAAAAAACAAATTCATGACAGTTCTGTATATTAGAGGTGGCATCTTTAGCTCAGGGCAAAGTCCAGGCACAGCTCCACATCTGAGGCAGACCTGCCAAGTACTGCCGTTAGAGCCCAGCAAAGGCCAACCTCGCCATCAGACTTTTGATATATGTGCTATCGTCAAAAACAATCTGGTGCTTCCCTTGGAGGAGGTCTTAGGCACGCAAGATACAAATAGGAGTGAGAGATTTTAGAGGAGACAAAGGACATAATTATACAGTGTGTTTGTTTGATGGCTGCACTTGTCTGAAATATTGTTCTTTGGGGCATTGTTTTGACAATATTGTAGTATTTCCCTTTTTGAGGGAAAAAAAGGAGTAATTACACTTGCCAATTGTGAATGTCTTTTTAATGCATGATTTTGCATTATATTTTCACTGCAGCAATGCTCTTTGTGATATGATTCGGGGGAGGAGGGGTCTTTTGGAATGGAAGGAGAAGGTGGTTGGAGAAATCAAATTTAAGCCAGAGCTCCTGTAAGTAACTGTAGATTGCCTTCAAGAATGGACGTTTACAAGTGTGTCTCATTACATTAATTCTTCATTTTTCAAATGAAACAAGCCATCACATTTTTATAACCGCAAAAAGGAAATGCCTTTTATAAATCTGACCTAACTGTATAGCTGTTAAGATCCATGCAAATCAGGTATGAACTGCCAGACTTCTTAATCAAACAAACAATAATCTTGGAAGCAAAATGCAAAAGAACACATAGGAAAAATGTTACGCTAACCTAAAATAAGTTCTTTGAGTTTTCAGATAGTGATAAGTGGAATATTGTTCCAATTAAGTGTATCTTATTTTTAGGAAAAAATATACTGTACACATCTGTTAAATATTATGCCAAGTCCACAATAATATTTATTATTTAAGAAACATTTTCCCCATGAGATGGGTGTTCTCAGTCCTTACTGGAGCCGCAACCCCTTATTCCCTCATAATTTGTCCCAGTATTATCCTCCCACTCCGTTAAACATCCAACATTTCAAGCTTTTCCTTCCACCACAGGGGTGCTGAATAAAGAACCCTATGGAGTGTGATACTAAATGCCAAGCCTGAGACCCAAATTTGGATCCCCCACATGGCAGCATAATTATATAATCACCAGGTGGAGCTTTACATTAAAATGTGTTTGCTGTTAGCAATTTTGAGTTAGATGATGTTTCCAAAGCTGCCAACAGTGATTGGGGACAAGCCCATTGGGAATTAGGTGTCCAAATCCCTGTAGGTAGTTTTGAAAATCCCAGCCTTAATATTTAACAGACAAGGACAAATAATTTGTATGTACCATTTCTATTTGCAACGGTTTTTGATTATATAATAAAGGTTTCTATTTGGGGAACAATAAGATGCATTTTACTTTTACTTTTTTAAATTAGATGAATTTTGTGCAATGAAAGCGCCGTGCTCTTTTATTCTGTTCCATTTGGGTTCTTTTAGTGTGCCTGTGATCATGGTATTGGCGTGTCTAACAGGTGGAGGACTATAGGGCCTGATCCATCAGGGCTATAGTGAGGGACTAAAAGCTGTGACTTAGAGCAGGCATGTAAGCAGCTCACAGAGATCTGCTAATTCCCCTTAACCCTGACCTGCAGCATCCCTGTAGCAATGTTTTATTAGGGACCTCCAGGGCCTAGATTTCTTATTGAGAAGTGATTCTAGGAGGGTGACTCTATAAGGGTGGCTGTGCTGTGCCTGCTAAACTCATTGTTATTGTGCCCAGGGCTGGCCCTAGACCAAATGTCACCCCAGGCGAGAAGCAGCCTTGCATCCCCCTCCAATTATTAAATTTTTAGTACCTTTTTTTATTGCGTTTGTAGCCCATTTCATGATTTTAATGCATGATTTGCATGCGTGATTTATCCCTGTCATATAAGATGATAAATTAACATGCTAGGATCTGCAAATCTGTATTTATTCATGACATATATATGCAAATAAAAATTGTTTTGCTTATGGATACTTTTTAATTTTAAGACTAACTGAAATGTGCTAACATCAAGAAATTGAACTGTGCATCAACATTGGGTGGGCCAGTATTAAATAATGTGACAGTCGGTAACAGCCTTAGAATGTTAACCCTGGTCTTTTAATTCAAAAGGTCACTTTTCTCCATAGGTGCTGGAACTAGTGGTGCTGTTGCACCCCTTGGCTTGAAGTCATTTTCATTATATCCAGGGTTTACAGTTTGGTTCAATGGCCTTCAGCACCCCCAAATATAAACATTGTTCCAACACCCCTGCTTTTGTCGCCTTTGCCTTTGTGAACTGAAGCAGGGTGTCTGAGAGATCCAAAGACTGGCCAATGACATTTTCACGTGATAAAATAGCAAGCGATGTCAGTCTCTCATTGGCCATTGTTGATCGAAGATATGTTTTGATGAGCTTGAGCTTTGAATAGCTGCACTCACCACTTGTGACTGCAAGCGGAATCTCAAAGCTATCCACACATTAGGAAAAATGTCCTTCAGCTCTGCAACTTGAATGAATTGGAGAACTTGAAGTGGAGAGTTCTTCTCGTGTTGCAAAATCTGACTGATGTTGTCCAATTCAACATCAAGGTCTTTATCATTGACTTCCGAACATTCCCCATATGTTAGCGTCTGATGAAGATCCATACAGTTGTTCAAGAGTCTGTCTGCTGGCAGCTTGCTAAGGTCATACAAAATCCCACAGGTCTTTTTGTGGTGCTACATTTATCTGAACCTTTCTTTGATAGACGCTCAAGCAATACCAACAAGTGAGCAAAAAACCTTCTTCTTGAATTTTTCTTCCGAGCTTCCCATCACCTCAGTTTCTTCTGCACTGGGATAATTGCTACTGTCTAAAGGCCAGTCTATGTTGTTCTGTTTCATATATTTTCCCATCAAATTTGCTCCTTGCTGTAAACTAGATTTCAATTGAGCTTTTTACTTCCGATACCAAGCTCCTGAAGGCTTCTTTGGGGGCATCTTTTATTTTCTAAGGGGGAAAACAGACAGTATTAGAGAGAGCAAAAGTCTATGTTCTGCAGTCTTACAAAGGCATCAAACATTACATGTTAAGCACGGGAAACAGAAGTAACAGTATTTCTTTATATTGTTGTGTATAAAAGGGTTGGATAGATATCTCTTGCATCTCATTAAATATGTCCTTTATTAGTTGCTACTTACACTCTTCAAGGCTTAAAACACAAGTACACTTTCACAATTACACAATAAAACAAGGTTCACAATATCACAGTTGGGATCTCACTTCACTTTGTTCCTATATCTCACTGACAGCCTGTCACAGGTGGTGACATCCCATCTCTTTTCTACTCTCAAGGGCATGGTTGACAACATTCTAGGAAGTTTGAGGAAAATTTAGTTCTCAGAAAGTCTGAAAGGCTCCAGGAGATTCTGCAAAAGTCCAGAACATTCTAGGAGGTTAGTGAAAAATGAATCCACATACAGACTACCTGAAAAATTTTACTTCAAACATTCTATGTGCCCTTTTGTCACTAACAACAAAAACAACACCCTGAGCTTGGCACCCCCCAAGCCTGGCACCCCAGGCGGTCACCTGGGTCATCTGCCCTAAATCCGGCCCTGATTGTGCCTACCACATTCATTGGCATTGGGGATCTTATCTGGATGAGGGCTGTACAATTAACCCTTATGTAAGACACATTCCCAGGTCTCCACAGTACCAGGCTAAAACCAGTCCATTAACCACAGTTGGCTCACATTTCCTTCTTTCTGGATCTCAGGAACTAGCAATACTCAGATGCTTTGAACATTCTCTTAATTATGTAGCATTGGGCACCTCATTAGCGATAGGCCTGTGGTATATAATTAGAGAAAAAGTATATAAACAATATGCTGTTGTCAGTATCTGTAGCTCAACATGAAATTACACCAGAAACAGAAGACTGTTGTCTGAAAAACCCATTTTCTTGTCATTTTTATGGCAATGTTAGATAATAAAATGAAGATATATAGGACTAGAATAACAACAGTATCTCTTCCCAGGCAAAAGGGAAGGGGCAGGGAGTAGGAATACAGAGAATGATGTATGAAACCTCTTGTCTAAGTAAACAATCTACATACATTTGCATTTGCATGGAATCTTTGTCATAAAATGTTGCCTTCATTAAAGTTCAGAGCTGGTGACATCCATTGCTTCTCCACCTTTGGTTCAGTTGCCTCTTTTTAAAATAAGAATGGGGGATGCTTAAGCAGATCTGGCAGCCTAGTTCCTTCTAATTTTACTGTATTATTTCAAGTGACTGAGATTTGCTAATGAGAGCTTGACATTAATGAGAGTTAAACACTCATATCAAGGGGCGAATAAGCCCCAATTATGTTTTACTGGAATAAATCCAGGAGCCAGCTGCCATATGGTAAAACTGAAAATATGATGATGCTAACAGCAACTTTTACAAAAATGTCTGAGGGCCATGTTCTGTCTAGTCCTTATGTGGGTGGAGAGTGAAGAGACTCCTCCCCCTGGCATGGACTACAGAAAATATGGCATCACAGGCTGGCTGGTTCTTTAAGGGGAGTTGGGCTCAACCTGCTTGTGATGGATCAGCTACCCACCAACTGATCCTGATCAGCTGTGGATCAGGTGGCTCAGTTCAGTTATCAGACCCACCTGGGAAGGAGTCAGGTGTTTGTCATAAAGGGCTGGAAGCGCTCAGCTGGGGAGAACTGCAGGAGGGAGGATGCCTTCTGTGACTGGCCCTTAAAGGAGATAGTGGTAGGGAAGAATGCGGCTCCTGTGGCAGGCCCTAGAGAGGGCTAAACCCCAAGCAGATAGCTGAGAGGGAGAATGGGAACATGGATCCATACTATGGAGAACGAGCCTGCAAAAAGCCCTCAGAGTTGGCATCTTGAGTAAGAGTTGGGCCTCTGGGGAGAAAATCCAGAAGGTCAGCACTCTACAAGAGAGCAGAAGCCCTCATTTATGTTTTTTTTGGACTAGAAATTTGCTACTTGACTGTTTCTCCCTGAGGGAAGGTAAGCATCTTGTAGGGCCACTGTGGGGACTAGGAGAGGAACCAAAGGGAACCACTGATGCACCCTGGCCAGAAGAGGGAATGTTATGTTCAAGGAAGCATATGGACTGCTTTCTCCCTACTCTTTAGAGGGCATACATTGTCCTGAGAGCCAGCGGAGGTGGAATCAAAGTTCCATTGCCCTCACCCCACGAACCAGACAGCAGAGGTGGCTGGCCCCATGAAGTGCTCCAGCAGCTCCTAGGAAGCTTCCTGCCTTTGAGATAGTGTGGCTCAGCACTACCCATCACTATGGGCTACATGCAATTTGCACAATCAAACCCCTAATCTGGAGACTGCATTCTAATAAGTAGTTTGATATCTGGGTTAACCTGGAGATGGAAATTCAGAGATGGAGATGTGGTTTTTGTTCAGCCCATTATACAGAGATAGGAGGTAGTTAGGAAATTAAGAGCTGGACCTAGATTTTTGATCCCACCCTCTAAAGTTCAAGCTTGTGGGTGATATCACCACCCTATAAAGCTATGCTTCTATCAGTGCAACATATTAGAACATATATAATGAGCCACAATTCTACCAGCAAATAAAAATAAGTTTTCTGCAGTTTATGATATGGAACCGTTCACTTGGGTTTCATATGAACATATACAGTTAAAAGAGCCAGCTAATTTGTCTTGGTAAATCAAATGAAAATCCCATAATCAGTCAAAGCTTTTCTACAAAAACTGCATTTTCTTTTACAAATGAACTGTGCTGTCAATCCAAGATGCTCAGCAGTAATTTGTACTATTATTAATACAATGTTTATAGAGCAAAGCCAAATAGTTTAGTAATACAATGATCCAGATATTCCACAGTGTTTTCAAAACATTTTTTCATAAGTAAAGAAAAATTATTTGAATGCAAGGTGCTAAACAACCAAACAACCTTGCAAAATGAATGCATTAATGAGGCATCTGGGAGAGTGAATCTAGGGCTGATGACTTTCAGAAAAAGTCTAGATGCCTTTCAGATTTTTCAAAGAAAAATAATCCACTGACAAAAGAATAGCAGCTGTGGACACAGTAAGGAAATTAGCTGGAGCAGACTTGTAATTAAGCATTGGAAACTGATCAGAAAAATTATCCCTTTTGTTTATACCATGGATTCTATCTACTGCAAAATCTATTAAACAAAAAAACAAACTATACAGGCTCTCTTGGTTTAACACATGAATTTATCCATCAAATCTTTGGAAATGCAAAACGGGAATACAGATATGTTTGTTTTTTCAGTCAAACATATACACATTTTTAATTAACATGGTTTTAGAGCCAAAGTAAAAAGCTGGAAACAACTTGGATTAAAAGGGGAACAGAGAAATTGGGAGAGAAGTTTGGCAGAATAATATATTCTGTGAAGGTCATGTTTTTCTAAAGCAAATATTTGTGCAATGAGATAAGCAACTGTGGTTTTCTTCTGATGCATGTGTAGACATTTTTCCATTTTCTTATGCAAGGCACTTAGACCAAATAGGACCTGTTGTTGTCAAATTATAATACTGCACAATAATGAAAGAAAAATAATTGTAGAACTTTGTAGCAAGCTCTATAATAAAAGTTAGGCAAAGATTTGTTCTTAGCAAGTCACTTGCAACTCCCATCAAATGTAATGGAAGTTGTATGAATAAATAAAATAATATTTAGTGTTTATCTAAACTGGGATTTTCCTAGGAGACTAAGGCCAGATTTTGGAATGATGTGACTATTTCATAGATTCATAGATATTTAGGTCAGAAGGGACCATTATGATCATCTAGTCTGACCTCCTGCACAACACTGGCCACAGAATCTCACCCACCCACTCCTGCAAAAAACCTCTCACCTATGTCTGTGCTAGTGAAGTCCTCAAACTGTGATTTAAAGACTTCAAGGAGCAGAGAATCCTCCAGCAAGTGACCCATGCCCCATGCTACAGAGGAAGGTGAAAAACCTCCAGGGCCTCTTCCAATCTGCCCTGGGGGAAAATTCCTTCCCGACCCCAAATATGGCAATCAGCTAAACCTTGAGCATATGGGCAAGATTCATCAGCCAGATACTACAGAAAATTCTTTCCTGGGTAACTCAGATCCCACCCTATCTAATATCCCATCACAGGCCATTGGGCCTATTTACCATGAATATTTAATTACCAAAACCATGTTATCCCATCATACTATCTCCTCCATATACTTATCGAGTTTAATCTTAAAGCCAAATAGATCTTTTGCCCCCACTGCTTCCCTTGGAAGGCTGTTCCAAAACTTCACTCCACTGATGGTTAGAAACCTTCGTCTAATTTCTAGTCTAAATTTCCTAGTGGCCAGTTTATATCCATTTGTTCTTGTGTCCATATTGGTACTGAGCTTAAATAATTCCTCTCCCTCTCCGGTATTTATCCCTCTGATATATTTATAGAGAGCAATTCAGTTAAAGAGGTGATTTTTCTGAAATAGTTATGCCAATACAACCTCTAGTGTGAACATAATTATCCTGGTGTAGTTTATTGCCCTTCCTTTATGGGAATAAACTAGAGTGGCATAAGCAGCTTTATGCCAATATGACCAGGGGCTTTTACTGCTTTAATTATAATGGTATAGTTAAAGCAGTACAACTTTTCTGTGTAGACAGATCCATAGGGAGTCCAACTCCCTTTGAATTTCAATGAGATTTGAGTGCCTAACTCCCTTAGACACCTTTGAAAATCTCAGCTCTAGTACTCAGCATCTTCAAAGTGCCTACCCAAGGTTACCTAATTAATCTTCACAACATGTCTCCTCCCCCCATTCAGGAAAGTAAGTGAATATTATTACCCTATTTTAAAGATAAAGTAATACAGCTTACAGGTCATGCAACCAGGAGGGAAACTGCCATTAGAATGCTGGAGTCCCTGGTTCCCAGACATGGGGTGAAGCCCCTAGACCACACTGCCTCTCTGCAAAAGAGAGGGAAGAAAGTCTTGGAGTTAGGTTGAAACAGAGGACTAGGAGATTGGGGTTCTGCTCTAGGTTGTACGACAAAAAGCCTGTGTGAGCTTGAGCAAATCACTTAGCTCGACATTTTCAAACCTGAGTGTTTAAAGTAGAGATCATATCAGGAAAAACAGGGAGCACTGTTATTCCCAGCTCTGCTCACAAAATAAGCTCTGCCCACTTGAGACACTGCCCTGGGCTGATTGTGCACATATTTGAAATATGATCACGCATGATAGACAAAATGTTGTCATGCTCTCTGGGATCTGCTGAGCAGCTCAGGGTTGACTTCCCCTTGGTGGGGCTCAGCTGCCTGGCTGGGCTTCTTGGGCCTGGATCCTTCTTGACTGGTGGATAAAAATAAATGACAGTCGTGGCCCATTGCACCAAAATGAGCTGTCCTCACAGCAAATTATGAAGTTCTTT
This sequence comes from Lepidochelys kempii, assembly GCF_965140285.1. NCBI lineage: Eukaryota > Metazoa > Chordata > Testudines > Cheloniidae > Lepidochelys > Lepidochelys kempii. Next base: position 208,822,092 of record NC_136381.1, read on the forward strand.
AGAATGTTATATTTCCTCTCCTTTCTTCCACGCTTTGATGAGCAGTGAACAGTTAACAATGTTGACATTGAAAGTATCATCGCTGGCATCTGAGCTAGCACGCTTTGAATGTATGGGACAGTTCATGCCTCCCAGAGCGAGAATTCCATGCTATCTAAAGACTCCAGCAGACATTGCTGCATCATGACGACGTATTAGTCTGTATCAGCAAAAAGAACGAGGAGTCATTGTGGCACCTTATTTGTTAGTCTCTAAGGTGCCACAAGTACTCCCTGTTCTTATTGCTGCATCAGTTACCTTTGTCTTATGTTTTAAAGGATTTTTTCCACATCCACAACATCTAGAGACTTCTTCTTATTATAGCATTTAAATAGAATCTGAGATTCTAGAGAACAAGAGGCAGCTTTGGAAAGACAGCAGTACAGCCGTGTACTGGCCTAATCTGAGCCTTGGTTTCCAAGTAAATATCTAGACCTATATTTAGGCACTTTGTCGGCTGATCAGAGGTGCTTCAAACCTACAACATCCTGTGCAGTCAGCACCTTTGAAAATCAGGCCCGTTATTTAGGGGCCTACATGTGAATTTATGCACCTAGATTTAGGTTCCTATTCTTGTAAATCTTGGCCACACTGTTTGGATCCTCAGATAGGAGTGTAGACGTGAAAGGTATTATTATTGTGCCACAGGGGCATCCGCAAAGATATCGATATGTGAATATACAGAAACTAAGGGAGAGACAGAGCTGATGTGCCTTTAATACCTCTGAAGTACAAGGAAATCTCTCACAAGTAGCAGCATGACAGAGTTCATGAAAAGGTAAAGTCTAGAATAAATTATTAACCCCATTCCTTAAGAGGTATTTATTAAATACCAGATGCTGATGCGGGGGTCGGGGAGTTAAGAGATCATTTTGGAAGTAGCAGAGATTTCTTTTTCCTAGGATATGTTTGTTTTTCCAGTCAAATTTACTGAGCCAAGAGACCTCTGCTTCAAAACGATGAGGGTTTTTTATATATATAAGAGAGATACTGGAATAGACTCATCCCTGGGGTAACTTTACTGAAGTCAATACAGTTACACAACACATACATTTGTCCCACTACCTTTATTAATGTATATGCCTATATTGTACTTATCCCTTATTACACTGTAACATATCCTTATGTTTCCCTTTACAGTGTAATGGATAAGAACAGTATTAGTATAGTCTACTTATAACTACAGTCGTGTTATTACAGTATAGTACAGGACAGTATTATTATTATACTATTAAATTTTATTGAAATATACCAAGGTCCAACTTCTGCTCAAGAAACCATTGCTATACATTGACAACCTATCCAATTATCACTCTGTCTCCCCTTTTGGGCAAATCCCCTGGGACAAAACTGGATGCTTTGTGTCAGGGTTCCTTCCCCACTCTGATCTCTAGGGTACAGATGTGGGGACCTGCATGAAAGACCCCCTAAGCTTATTCTTACCAGCTTAGGTTAAAAACTTCCCCAAGGTACAAACTTTGCCTTGTCCTTGAACAGTATGCTGCCACCACCAAGTGTTTTAAACAAAGAACAGGGAAAGAGACCACTTGGAGACATCTTCCCCCAAAATATCCCCCCAAGCCCTTACACCCCCTTTCCTGGGGAGGCTTGAGAATAATATCCTAACCAATTGGTTACAAAATCATCAAAGACCCAAACCCCTGGATCTTGGAACAATGGAAAAATCAATCAGGTTCTTAAAAGAAGGATTTTATTAAAAAAAAAAGAGAGGTAAAAATCATCTCTGTAAAATCAGGATGGAAAATACTTTACAGGGTATTCAGAAAAGTATTCCACAATCCCACAGGCTGACTTTGTTTGTCCTCTGAACAGTCAAGTTCTCCAACATTGCACCATCAACAAAAGAGTAGAGTGGCCACATTTTGGGATGGTGCTACGGAGTTGGGATATGGGTGGCTGGACTTAGGCCTCCATAATGCAGTGTAGATGCTGGAGCCTCAGGCTGGGACCCAGGGTTCAACAATTCCTAAACTGGGATTCCAAATGAGTGTCAATGCTCAATCTCTGGGTTAACCAACCCAGAGTCAACTAACTCGAGTTCTGCTAACCCTGGGCTTACATTGCAGTGTAGACATACCCATAGAGGTCCAGTGACTTCATACTTCTCATTACTTAGTTATCCCATTTATGCTGCCAGTGTCAGCCACCTCCTGGCTTCCCAAAATAACCTCAGGAGGTCTTTCAGAGGACAAAAGGAGACTCAACATCTGAAAATGTTGGCAGTGTAAGAACAACCATTTGTTGGAATATCCTTGCAGGTGAAGTGAGGCTCATGCAGTGGAGTAGTTAAATAATTATGATCATTATTAAATATTTCTATTTATGTTGCAGTAGCACCTCGGCCTACATTGCAGTGTACACATACCCTTAAAGACTGCTTATTTGAAGTTCAATGTCCTTATTCTGCTTCTTTCACTTCTTTCTTTCCTTAGAATCATGAAATCTATCATTCCATGATCTCTTTCACTCAAACTACCTTAGCTCTTTTAACTCTCAAAAGCAAGTCTATGTGGAGCTCAGGCTTCATCATCAGTTTGAGACATTTATTATCTAGGGGGCAAACTTTTAGACAGATGAGTACAAATTATGTGCATGAATTTTTGTACATGCATAATTCTAAAACTATGGCCCTGTATGTGCTGTAATAGTTGAGCACACAGCAGAGAGAGTGATGCTCTGAACTTGGTGTTTCATTAGTTTATTTGGTTTAAGACAGTCTTAGCGTTTTTATAAAAAAAAAATCTTTTGAATTCATTTTTTTTTATTTAAAAAAATCTTCTTAATTGGGCTTATTTTGGACCAACGTGAAGACACCATCGAGAATATTAATAGCTCACTGTGTCCCATAGGGTTGAACAGAACATGACTAGGTAATAAAAGACTGGATCATTTTTGGACCACTTATGCCTTGGGCTGACCTTCCTAAAGTAGAGGAGAGATTATTCTCTCTCACAGATTAGATTGGAGCTCTTTGTAAGAGCTGGCTGATGAGCAGCTGTCTCCTGCTGTCACAGTAACCTTAGGAATGAGTGAATACTGACTCCCACCAGTAATCCCCTGGAGCCCTGACCCATGTCATGGGACTCTGGTCAGAAAATAAAGATCTGTCTCTCACCAGCACTCCTGGGTATTACACTTTTCTCACACCTGCTGTTCCTCCTTCCCTTCATGGGTCTCTCTATTCCAGACTCCATCCTTCCCTCAGTCACCTACCACCAGTGGCGCTGGAACATTTTTAATAGCAGGGGTGCTGAAAGCCAGCCCCCTTACCCCTGTCCATCTCTCCCTCCCCCAGAGCTGAGGCCAATGCGTGGGGCCAGCAGCCGGGACCCCGGACACGGGGCTGGCAGCTGGGAGCCCCGGAGTGCTACAGCTCTCCCCGCACCCCTAGTTCCCATGCCTGTGCCTATCAAAGCTCCTCAATCCTCCACCCAGGCTGACACAGGCAACCCAAAAGGAGGAGGAAGAGGAAGCACAGATGCCACCATGATTCTTTCTCCTCCACAAAGAATTCTGGGAGCAGAACAGGCAGGTTAGAGCTGGGGAGGGGGGCCCCAAGTGGTTCAGCAATGGGAGGAGAGTGCCCAGAATCCCCAGCAGAGGGTAAAGCATAGGCATAAATCCCCAAGTAGAAATCCCAGTAGTCACAGCAAGAGGGTGGGCTGAGACTCCCAATGGAGGAAATGGACAGAGCCAGCAGACTAGAAAAGGAGTCTGAGAGCCCAGACGAGATGAGTTGGGGATTCTTGGGCTCACTACATTCTGGGGCCACAACTTTTCACTTGTGTTAGCGTCTAGCCGCTGTGGCTCTGCTTCTCTTCCCCACCCACCTCTCACCTTTTGTCCCAAGTTTCCTCCACTCTAATCCCCACACTGTAGCCTGCCATGGACCCTCTCCCATTTCCTTAGCCCATTTGAGCCCTTATTCTTAAATATACCTGTGAGCATAAACTGGAGGCAATGGGGTTGCATAAACATAAATAACATAAGAACAACCATACTGAGTCAGACCAATGATCCAAGTAGCCCAGTATCCTGTCTTCTGACAGTGGCCAAAGCCAGGTACTTCAGAGGGAATGAACAGAACAGGTAATCATCAACACTGGTGAGGCCTCATCTGGAGTACTGTGTCCAGTTTTGGGCCCCACGTTACAAGAAGGATGTGGATAAATTGGAAAGAGTCCAGCGAAGGGCAACAAAAATGATTAGGGGTCTGGAACACATGACTTATGAGGAGAGGCTGAGGGAACTGGGATTGTTTAGTCTGCGGAAGAGAAGAATGAGGGGGGATTTGATAGCTGCTTTCAACTACCTGAGAGGTGGTTCCAGAGAGGATGGTCCTAGACTATTCTCAGTGGTGGAAGAGGACAGGACAAGGAGTAATGGTCTCAAGTTGCAGTGGGGGAGGTTTAGGTTGGATATTAGGAAAAACTTTTTCACTAGGAGGGTGGTGAAACACTGGAGTGCGTTGCCTAGGGAGGTGGTGGAATCTCCTTCCTTAGAAGTTTTTAAGGTCAGGCTTGACAAAGCCCTGGCTGGGATGATTTAATTGGGGATGGGTCCTGCTTTTGAGCAGGGGGTTGGACTAGATGACCTCCTGAGGTCCCTTCCAACCCTGATATTCTATGATTCTATGAAGTGATCCATCCCCTGGCACCCATTTCCAGCTTCCGGCAAACAGAAGCTAGGGACACTTCAGAGCATGGTTCTGCATGTGTAAACCTGGACCTAATATGCCACGCAGAACCTTCATTCCCAGCGATGATGTATAAGAAACAAAGAGCCCAGGTTGAGTTTGCAGGGCTGGAAATTAAGAAACCTAATATTTTTACTTATAGACTGGGATATTTCTTATCAAAAATCTTTGAGAGACAATACCAGTGGACCTTAGGGTGTCACAGTATAACACAATATCATCTCAGAATAGGCCCTCACTTAAATATATTTCTGGCTTGTAAGTGCCAAATCACAGACTATATACAGTTCATGGGTCATAGAGTGGGGTGTGAAAGCCACAGTACTAACAAAGCCTTATCTGTAGTGGGAATTCTCAACTACAGTACGTGAATTATCCTACATAAAGAAAGCCACAGTACTAACAAAGCCTTATCTGTAGTGGGAATTCTCAACTACAGTACGTGAATTATCCTACATAAAGAAAATATATACAGTGAGCGAAATTGTGCTCTCAGTCACACAAAATTGACCCTATTGATTGTTCTCCAGTCACAGAAAATGAGTGACTCCTACTGATTTCAGTGGGAAGTGTGGTGTTCAGCACCTCTGAAGATCAGACCACCTGTTAAGGTGCCTAAATATGGATTTAGGTGGCTAACATTAGAAACCCATTTTTGAAATGTTTAGAGATAGTACGTTTGCTGCAGGCAAATCAGGGTGCTTTTCCATCCTTATATTTGCCTAAATATTTGGTTACACCTGTGTCCTGGCAAGGTGACAACCATCTGCTTTGGTCTTCCAGTTTCTTTTTGTTTTGAAATTTATTTAGAAATGAGCCCGTGTGCCTGAATAGGCCCCATGCCATACCAGGCTGCACACCCTCTTTCTGGTCTTTTGACATTCAGCCCACTAACGCCTCTCCCAACCCCGTCTGCAATGGAGCCATATTGGTTCTCTGCAAATAGGCCTGCCCCAGTTGGAAAGATAGGGCTGTATTGGCCCCATGTGGCTGCCAACTTAGGCTGAGCTCCTCTGTAGAAGAGGAAAGGTGGAAAGTGAAAAAGATTAGCATGATGCTTTTACATAGTTCCAGAACACAGAATGGGGAATATTTTATACCTTGCAGATTTCAACTCTTCAGTGTGCTTCTGCCAATCCCGTGCTCTGTGCAAGCTCACTGAAGGCACTAAAGGTCAGCAAAGCCTTCCAAAAATCACGTGTGAGGAATATTGAACATGCCAACTCACAGATGGAAGAAAAATTTCTCTGGTGTATTGTGGAATTTTGTGCAGATAAGAGAAAGAGAGATAAGGAAGATATTTCTTAACCCATTATCTGCCTTATGGCACTAATCATATTTCAAGGTAGATTGAATGCCTTTAAAATGTTCTGATTTGTCAACAGTTACCACATCTGAGATACCTACACAATTTTTCCACATTCCTCAATTTTTCCCTCGACTTAGAATAGGACACAACAGTTGTTACTTAGTGTAAGTATAAATTGGTTAGTCTCTAAGGTGCCACTAGTACTCCTTTTCTTTTTAGTGTAAGTATATGTTGACTTTTGGGACCAGATTTTCAGCTGGTGTAAATCAGCATAGTTCCACAGAAGTCAGTGGAATGATGCCACTTACCCCAGATAAGGACCTGGTTCCCTCATGCCAATGACTGTATTCCAAACTCCGACTTACGTCTCACAACTATATAGGAGTGCACACATGTCTCTGCGGGCGCATCCTCAAAATGCAGTGTGTCTGAAGATTTACTTTTTTCTGCGTTTAGAAACGCACTCCTACTATTGAATTTTCAATCATGGGTGAATTGATTATGATGACCCACCTGTAGGGCTGTCAAATTTTATTTATTTATTTATTTATTTAATTGTGTAGCTATCCTCTTTAAGGTTTCAAGATGTCACCAGACTTCGCAGCATAAATATTAACTGGGCTGAATCTGCCAGAGGCACCACAGCAGGACTCAATGATGTGACTTGCAGAATTTTGCCTTCTGATGGAACCAGAGGAAAAACTTGCTCAGCATAATAATTTACAACAACAAACTAGACTAAATTCCCTGCAGGCTGCACTCCCTAGGTTCTAAGAGGAGCTCTCAGTTTATTAGAGATCTCTTTTGCATTGTCATCACATCTTTCCATCACAGTTCTCTCCCTTGTAATTATTAACTTGTCCTTTCCTTTTAGGGGGCTATTTTCCTAGTTTGAAAATCTCATAAGAAGAGAGAGATCAGCCATCGTGCAGGCTGGGATTTTCAAAGGAACCTAAGGCAGTTAGGCACTCATATCCCATTGAATTTCAATTTTCTAAGGAGCCTTTTGTTGCAAATCCCAGCACGTGTACTGAGTCATTTTGCCAACTCTGCCTTCTGTAGCAGGAAACAGGGTGTTCTTGATTTTACACACTGCTGCAGTTTCCTTCTGTCTTGCATTTGTATTGTGTGCAACAGTCCCCTCCCTTTTTACTTGGTCCACTGTCAAAATGGGAAAGATCGATCTACCACCAGTATTATTTTGGGGGTGACGGGAACGAGGATTCCAGGAGATTGGATTAGGAAAGGCAGAGGCAGCTCTTTTCAGTGCCCATTGCTTGTGTTTGCACTTTCCACCAAATTGAAGTCACTGCAGTGCTCTGTGGAGAGCCAAGCTTCAAGAAAAGCAAGCCGCCGGATGAGAAAGACTCGCCTCCAATTAGCAAGAAGTTCAATATCTTTTTTTAAAATGTATCTTTGAGAGAGAAAAATCTGGCTGAGAAGAGTCACTTGACAAAGGCGGAATGTGCTGAAATGCAACTGCAAGGCGCCCCTCTGTGCAGAGACCCCACTAATATCCAGTTGCCGGCTGAGATTATCTAAATGGATGTCCTGAGAGACGGGCAGGAAATCTTTTCCACCAATGACTGATGAAACCTTCCCATTCAAATGTTTTAAAAGCTGTAGAGAATTAAAAATAGAAGTCCTGCTTCTGGAGGAAAGAATCCTTTGGGGGGGCACTTTGTTTGCTTTGTTTTCTATCTCCCTAAGTTGGAATGCAGTAGAAACCTGAAGAAATTAGAAAGCAAATATAGTGATTTGCAAAAAAAAAAAAAAGTAACCCTACACTCAACTGACGCGCGAGGAGCTTATTTTGTGTTCTGTTTATAGTAAAAAAGAAATATCTCCTTCTTGATTTCAGCATATGTAAGCTTTTCCTAACCGTTCTCCCTGTAAGTAAACATTACAGGGACTATGCCTTCAGTGGGTTATTAAATGATAGCTAATGGTAAAAGCAGATCAATGCTGCATGTATGGCATGTTATGCACACAGACATTATGGAGAATGAAATAGGTTGTGAAGCTTTTGTCTGATAACGTCCCTACATATGAACGAAGCTGCACAAACATTGAAGCCGACAGTGATGATAAGGACACACCAAGAGCAAACTACAGAACTAGGGATGGGCAGTTCATAGGTCTCAGCTGCCCAATCACATTATACAGTTTTTGTCCATGGCCTCCCAAGGAGATTGTAAATTTCCAGTAAAGTGCTGTTACTTGCTATCAAGGCTCTTAATTACATCTGACTGAACTATCTTTCCTGTTTATTTTCTGTTTATGCTCCTCATAATCCTCTAAGGTCACAATCTGCAGACTGAACTAACTGTTGACTGGAGATGTGTGGGATGCCTGTCTTCTGCATAGTATCTATGCCCCGTGTTTGTGGGACCATTTTCCACATTGTATTTGGAAAATTGGGGCTCATCCAAAAATTTGAAATCAGAGTGGGAAAGATACGTGCTTGATATTTTTGTCCAGGTTTAATTGTGAGGGAGGGCTGCAGAAATGAAGGGTTATATTTTCTGCTGGGTTGTGGCCCGACCTCCCTCTTTGCAAGAGCAATTTTTGACTGTAAAATGTGCATCCCCAAAATGAAATTCTGTGTAGTGGCACCTCTCACCATCTGGTTTGCACTGCAACCGACTAGATGGCGGTGACACTATGCACACTTATGGCAAAAGTTGTGTCCACAAAAGGAAAGCCATCCTTCTGAAAATATCTCCCAATATTATGGGATCATATTTACATCAAATAAGAATCCTCTCTGGTCTCTGCTCATTCTCCAGCCCCCTTTCCAGGTTTGGATCAGTTTCGAGAGGTGTCCTAAAGCAGCAGTTCTCAACCTGCAGTCTGGGGACCACTGGGAGGCCATGAGCAGGTTTCAGGGGATCCTCCAAGCAAGGCTGGGATTAGATTCACTGGGGGTCAGGGCAGAGAACTGAAGCCCAGGATCCCAAGCCCCACCATCCGGGGCTGAAGCCAAAGCATGAGCAACTTAGTTTTCTGGGGCATGTTGCCCTGGGCAATTACCCTACTTCCTAACCCCTAAAGCTGGCCCTGACTTTTATATGCATAAAAACAGTTAAAAGAAAAGGAGAACTTGTAGCACCTTAGAGACTAACCAATTTATTTGAGCATAAGCTTTCGTGAGCTACAGCTCACTTCATCGGATGAATATGCTCAAATAAATTGGTTAGTCTCTAAGGTGCCACAAGTACTCCTTTTCTTTTTGTGAATACAGACTAACACGGCTGTTACTCTGAAAACTGTCATAAAAACAGTTGTGGTATAGGTAGGGTGTGGAGTTTTTATTGCATGGGGGGTTGGGGGGGCTCAGAAAGAAAAAGTTTGAGAACCCCTGTCCTAAAGCAAGCACCACCCTTTTACCATGTAGTGGCACCATGCTCTCAACTGGTCTCTTCCGCAACTTCTTTATCCCCTAAAGATACTTGCCGCTGAAGCTGGGGGTGGGGGGAAGCACTCTGACAATGCTCACCTTACACAAAATGAAAAACGGGAGACAGTTAGGGTCACACTCCACAGATGCTAGGCTAATGGCTTCCACACACTAGGTCTGAATCTCAAACATGCTGCAGGTTGTCATGGTTCATCAACCAACCTGAATTAAAGGGGCAGATGCTATCGTTACTGCTCTAGCAGAGTGAGTTGCCTGCATACATTAAACTGTACAGTAAAGAAAAATGGTGCTGGCTACAGACATTCACCAAAGGGAAAATTTCTACACCTGCTTAACGTCTGCTGAGGGCTCTGAAAATGTAATATGCTATATGATTGCTTCGTATCATCATCAAAGTAATAATTTCCGACAAGAAAACCGGAGTATGGTAAATACATTGGTTGCAACTGAATATCATCACCTGATGAAGACACAACCACCAGACTTTGGTTTACAAGCAAAGAAATGCATATGATACTGCTGCCTCCTTTCCCCCATCTGACACATGAGGAACTGTGCATGTTCCTTTCTGTAGTCTCCTGTAGTCTTCCTCTTTCTCATGTTTACTATGGTCCCGAGCCCACTCCCATTGAAGTGAGCCATCAAATTCCAATAAATTCAGTGGGATCGGGATTAGGCAGTCTTTAAGTTTTTTCTTCCCTTCAGTTAAGGTGGCGGTGCTGAATTCTAAGGAGAAAATACATGTTTCACCTTCAGCCAAGTAATTTTTCAGGGAGAAGGCAGTCTGCTAAATATTTGCATATCCATTTGTGGGTTGGTGGCTAATCACAATAAGTAGATTGAATAAAAAAAGTTATTTCTCAGTCATTCTAATATTAAGTAGTATCTACTTTCCATTAACGTCATACTTTACCAATCAATCCTCCTCCAAGACTCCCATTGAGTCTAGATGCATGATCAGGCCCATATTTTGTCATTTTCAAATACTGCTGTGCCTATTGGGCAAAGTTCTGCAGTTTTTACTCCAGAAAAATTCTCAATAAAGTCAATGAGTTAGGATTAGAGAATCTGGACTGTGTTGTCTAAGAAAAGTAACAGGTTTCGGAGGAGAGCAATGCAAAAATGTCATGTTTATACTTGGGAATATTTATGGAGACTCAGTGACGTTTCCAAGAATATGCATGGAAGTAATGCCAATGAACCTAGGGGCTAGTTTTATTTTGTTTTATTTTGCTGAGACAGTGATGCAATTCTGTATATAGGGAAAATCACTAATTCATCCCAGTGTGGAAAAGTTCTATTATGACTGCAAAACAGCTAGCTTCGTGTGGTCAAACATCAATGTTTTGCCACACATGAGTGCAAAATTCTGCTCTAAGATCTCCTCGGTACATTTTGCCTCTTATATTATGCCATTAGAACTGCAGTTCATAACTGGCAAACTTTGGAAAATCTAAGGTCCGATACTCAACTGTCTTGCACCTTGCATAGTCATTTCACCTCTGCAAAGTGGGTGTACCAAATTGGCCTGGCAACATTTTACAGCCCTCTCTAAGCACAGCTGTATAAATGATTACACAAAGTGCAGAGAATCAGGCCCCTAGTTTCAGTTGCATGGTAAAGTGAGATCTGGTCTACACACAATGCTTATATTGATGTAACTATTTTGGTCAAAGCATGGGACAGTCCCAATGTGGACGCAGTACTACAAATAAACAGAGCATATCTGATTTTGAGAAAAGAAGCCTGAAGGGGGACCTGATAACAGTCTTCGAAAAAGGACTGTCATCAATTGTACTTCATGTTCACTGAAGGTATGACAAGAAGTAATTGTCTTAATTTGCAGCAAGGGAGATTTAGGTTAGGTATAAGGGAAAACTTTCTCACTATAAGAATAGTTAAATACTGGGAAAGGAGATCATGGAATCCCCATCATTTGCAGTTTTTAAAAACAGGTTAGACAAACATCTGTCAGAGATGGTCTATTTTTACCTGGTCCAGCCTCAGCACGAGGGGCTGGACTTGATGACATCTCAAGGACCCTGCCAACCCAATATTTCTATGATTCTACGAATATGCAGATGACACACAGCTCTACCTATCCTTTACCACATATGACTACACCATCACCACCAAGATGGCCCAGTGGTTGGATGAGAGCAGCTCTTGGATAAAGAACAGCTGGCTGAAGCTGAAATGAGCAAGACAGAGGTGATGCTGGTAGGTAGAGGAAAGCCTTTTCAAGAGTTTGTAACCATGGTTCATTCTCCCTTGGTTGACGATACACACCCACAATTGGTCCATTCAGTCTGTAGGTCTAGGAGTACTCCTGGATATCTCACTGATACGGAGCTCTCACATAGCAGCATCCATGAGTAATGCTTTCTACTATCTCTGGTTGGTTAGGAAACTCCATCCCATCCTGGCAGACTGGCCTCAGTTATTCATGCCTTTGTCACCTTTTGGGTGGATCACAGCAGTGCAATATACCTGGGCAGGAAACTGGTAGGTCTCTGTCAGAGGTTTCCTGATGCCCCTGCAGGATTCCACAGCACTGCTCTTCTGAGCAGGAGCTGAATGCACACTTATCCTGTGTAGGCCAGTGATTTTTGCAAATGGCAGCAAATGGAGTATCTGACTTGTGGAACTATACATACTCCTCAGCCACAGGGGACAAGGTCTACAGGCCGGCATGTTCGCTGGGCCAACCTCCTAGAGTGCACTTGTGCATTATGGTATGATCCTGCCACAGGCCCTGATCCAAAGCCCATTGAAATTAATGGAGAGGTTCCTATTGACTTCAATGGGTCTTTGAATGAGGCTCTTGCTCTTTGAAGGGGAAAAGGCTTGCCACACCCTCTCTCCCACCACATGCCGCACAGCAAGGAGCTCTGTTGATTCTGTAGAAAGCATAATATAGGGGTCAGTGTTTGCTGTGTAGCTTTGTTAGGTGGATTTTGCCCTAGCTGCCTTTTGTTTTCACACAACTCAGCGAAATATCAGAGGTCAGATGATAAAAATGATTCACTCTTCACAAAACTGGCAAATTATGGGACTTGTATGCAGTGTAGTTGTAGCCGTGTCACTCCCAGGATATTAGGGAGACAAGGTGGGTGAGGTAATATCTTTTCTTGGACCAACTTCTGATAGTGAGAGAGACAAGCTTTTGAAAGCGTATCTGTCTCACCAACAGAAGTTGATCCAATAAAAGATATTACCTCACTCACCTTGTCTCTCTCCAACTGGGACTTTTCACACAGCTCTATTTCCAAAACCAAAGTGGTCTTCTAGAAAAACATGGCAGCCAGCATGACCACCCTCAAATGGTTGAGACAGCAGTTTGTAACATATAAAGTATGCACTGTTATGATTAGGCAAAGATGGAATGATTCAATTATATGCTTTTTTAAAATAACCAGTTGTTTAAAATTTACTATTGAAGTCTCACATTCTCCCAGGGTATTGCCTATTGCTTCTATTAATATGTAAGTGGTGTAGTAAGCAAGTGTCTGTCAAATTCTCCTTAGGCTCCTTCGGTGCCTATTTTCTTAGTTGCTTAATATTTCTTCCCCCGCCCCCCACTCAATCCTTGTTTTATTCTCTCACTCTCGTCTACTGTTAGTGGACTATCTCCTCACACCTATTTCCTACAGAAAGAGACAGAATAGCGAGTAGGAGCAGTGTATGATAGTTGTGCTAACTGGTGGCAACCAGTGAGTTCCTACACTAAGGATACTAGTTCAGAAGCCAGGAGGGTTAGTGAAGTGATAGCAGCCTGATTCTCTTAATGGGTGATGTGTTTATTTGATATATAATAATGGGAACCGTCCCGGGTTTACAATGGCTCAATGAAGCCGGGCCCATGCTCAGAAGGGGCCCCGGCCTGCTCTGCTTGCACTGCACCCTGAGGCCCCTCTGGCTCCCCCCGCCCACCACTTGCTCCTCTTGGCCTGCCCGCCTGCTGCCTCCTTGGCCCCACTCCCCTGCTCCTCTCTGTCCCCTATCCGGACCCCAGTGCACTTCCGGCTCTGGGCGGTCTCCGGTTCCCACCACCTGTGGGGCCCCACCTGTCTCCCCGGAGCTGAGCTGCCTGGGACTGGTGCAGAAGCCTGGCCAGTATCAGTGCCATGCTCCATTGCTCCCATGGGGATCCACAAATAAGTTTGGCGCTGGTCCCACAAAAGGTTAATCTGGCCCTGAATGGGAAGTATTTTCCTGGTAAATGGCATCTTTTGATATCCTGCAGATGGGAGAGTTGTCATGGGAGGGTGTATCTCTCAGGGCTCACTTAGGTCTCAGTTGTGCCTTTTGGGCTCAGCCCCTGCCTGAGAGAGCTGCAGAATTACCCAAACCCAGCTGGATCTCCACATGCTTGGGATACCCCTGGCATGGGGGTTTCCCAGCAGGCATAGAGCCAGCTCCCATGCTTCCCTATTCTTAGACCCTTGCATGGGGGAGGGCATGGTAGGGACTGGCAGGAGAAGTGGCTGGAGCCCAATTCACTCTGGCAGTTCCCAGTTGGCCTAGGGTTTCTGAGGCTACTGTAAACGGAACACTAAGATAAGGAGAGTCTGGGAGCAGTAACTCTTCCCCTGTCCTGTTCTGCTTTATGCTGGGCACAGCAGAGAATCTGGCCTTCTAAAGTCTACATTTGGTGGCAGTCTGTCTGGCTATCAGCAACCAGGAAACAACAGCTTGTTCAGCAATAAGGATCATTACAGACAAATGCAAGGAGGGATAATAAAACCTTTGCCAACATTCTGTTCAGCTTCAAACATTCTTCATGCATGGGAGATAATCAGAACTAAAGTCAGCTGGGTCACAATGACCTTGGCTAAGATTTTTAAAGGGGCATAAGGGACTAGGAGACTAAATCCCATTGACTTGTGATGAGATTTGGGGCTGTAACTCCCTGACACGCCTTTGATTAGCCCATCCCTTGCCTACCATTCTGCTCCTCCAGCTGAAGAAGAGACGCATGCATTGCATTGATGATATCACAAAGTAGGCAGGCCATTTGTGCAGTTTTAAACTAGATAATTCTCGTATTGGCTGGTTTGTCCCCGGTCTGGGGTGAGGTCACACTGGTGGAGCGGAGTGGTGTACTCTTCAAAATGGTGTCCTCTGTGTGGCATGATCTCGTATGTACCCTGTGTATGAGGTCACACCAGCAGGGGCAAGATCACACCAGTGATGGTAGGCCCAAACCATTCCCAGAAGTATGTCCAGTATTTTGGGAATGTGTGAGTGGCCACCCCACGAAGTGATGTCACTTGTTAGCAAGACAACAGCGACTGGATGTTAAAATTGTTAAAGGTAAATTGAAACTAAAATTTACCGCCTCAGCTGCAAAATGGGGCTAATGATACTAACCTCCTTTGTAAAGCCCTCTGTGATCAATGGCTGAAAAGAGCTTGGTATTATTATTATTAAGAATAGGTTAGACAAACAGCTGTCAGGGCTAGCCTAGATATATTCACTCATGCTTCCCAATAAGTGCAATCACTTTAGTGGATCTGATGAGAGAATTTGTTTCATGGTCCCTGCTGTAAGATGTGTACAGTCTAAATTCTGTTGGGTGTCACTGTCTTTCTAGCTCTGTAGTCGCAATCAGAATATGCTCATAAAAGGAAAATGTTAATTCAAGATGTCATTTCCAACCATACTGTAAATTGTCCATTTCTACAAGGCGGGGGGAAGTGATCTTCATCATGTGACCTTTCACAACTCTGTGCTGTGTGTTTCTTAGCAAGGCATTAGCAAAACACACATCAGTGTAACTATCTACTTTAATGAAAATCCCCTAAGAAACCCCAGAGTAAGGACCAAAAGCAGTGGAACACTATTGCAAGCTCTAGGGTTTAGGACCATTATTGTACAATAGTGTAGTATGATTTTTAAGGGATGTTATGTCTTGCTTGTGGGATTTTCAGATTAATAGTAAGCATATTACACCTCCTAATCGTGAGTATTACGCATATTTACTGAATCACCTCAGACATGTCAGCTGCCAATTCTATCTTTGCTCTGCACAAAACAATAGGTGGTCTGTTAATTAAGAGAGTGAGAGATTTTTGGGAAATGATGCTGTAAACAATAATATTTAAGACACATACCCTTGCATGAGACATAGATTTGCTTTCCAGCTGTTTTATTCCTTTAAGAAGAAATCTGCTGGACTGGGGAAGTGGGAGTGGAAGGTTTGAAGTGCAGGAGAGCTGCCATGATCAGGGACCAGTGTGATGAGCTACGATAACGAGGGAATCTGCAAACATCTATGTGCAATTCAGTCAAGCTCTGCAGCAGAGCTGATTAAAACTGGGGAAATTATTTAAAAATTCATGTTGAAGTTGTTTCAATTTCACAGGGTTCAAAAGGGACCCATTTTCTACTTTTCACAATATTAGTATCAAAATCGTTGTTTTTTTTTAAACAGTTACTGACATTTTTTGTGCACTGAACACCAGTGTTCTGGTAAACAACAACAAAAATAACTTCCACAAGTGATTTTCATAAACAATGTTGGTAATTTTAAACCTCCATTAAAAAGGCACAGGAAATTTTTGCAAAAACTGGAAAATTTCGATGCTCTTTTGGTGAGTTTCACTTTTGGGAAAAAAGGGCCTTTTTTTTCCCCTTAAGAAAAACATTTATGTCCAAAATATTATGACCAGCTGTCCTCTGCAGCAGCCCTTTTTGTGGGTGCACACAAGAAAAGGGTGGTGCCCCACAATGAATTTAGGTGATTGTGCTGGGGCCTTAGTCCCAAACCCAAAGAGACTCCAGCCAAGGATTTTGGGAGTGGAGGCAATGCTGTGCGAATATTCAGACAGTGCAGACATGATAAATAAGGCTCATGGGTACATGTCTCACTATCAAGACTCAGTAACTTGATTTATAACATTGCTTACAGTAAATATAAGGACATGCTCTCATTTGCCATATGGGTAGGGAACTACTCAGCTCTGCTTCACAGTTCTCTCTCCATACTGCTGACAGGATGATACTCTCATACCATAGGGAGCATTCATGGAAATGTGTTTCAGTTTATGTAATGGTCCATCTGCCTGTAAAAGGTGCAGCATAAAAAACATGGGGTTCAGGGACAGATATATTCTAAAAGGACAGCATATGGCTAGGCAACCGTTAGTTGATCAACTAAGATTCTTGCAAATGCTTTAGGACTGATGAGGGGTTAAAGTGAATGTTGATTCAATGCTAAATTCAAGACTCAAAAAAAGGAAGGAATGCCATAGATTTGCAAATGCCTTGTATGATTGTGTTTTAAAAATAACATTTTTAAACAGCCGCTGGGGCTCTAGGCAGGGGAGACCAAAAAGTTTTGAATAATGCATGAAAGATAATTTCCAAAATCACCCTTTAACTAGTACCACATTTTTTTCACTGTCTCCATATTCATGATTCACCATTTGCTAATCCTGGTGCATAAGGAATGAAGATAGCCCCGGTGGATAGGACCTAATGGACACCATTCTGGAATAATACACAAAGCTCAACTTCCAGACATGTGTCTTCAATTTAAAATAATTCAGCAATCATGTTCAGCCAGAACCTGATTACACAAAATGGGACTTTTTAACTCCCAGACTTGGATCAAATTTTAAGGCCAGGGTTAAAAAAAAGTGCTATGTTTATACATTCCAGATACTGTGGCTGAATTACCTGCACACAAATTTAACTATTTCTTTTGAGCCTCTTATCAACTCATCTGTAACTGTTTTAAATGCTTTTGCTTTACCTGCCCTTTGTAGTTCCTCCGTGATTTTTCAGGCATTCCATAATTGTGATGAATGGATTTCCTGGACTGGGAAATTAATTAAAAACGAAGCTGAGAGAGATCTCATGGTACATAACAGTAAATTGTCACTTTTAAAAAACTATTACTTTGTTGGTTGAAGCCTCCAGAGCCAAAGATTCCTGGGTCAAGAACATGAAAATGACACACCCTGGCAAATAGCCAGTCATGATCTCCCTTTGTAACTACTGTAGCATCAGTTTCTCCTCTTGTCCCATTAATTCTTCCTTTGACAGTTGTCTTCCAGACTACAACTTGTGACAGTAATGTCCAAGCTCGGCTATCAATGTCTCCACCTCATGGATTATAACAGAAGCTGAAGTGTGATTTGATCCTAGATTATCTGTAGTCGAGATGGGCTTGTGGAAAGTCACAGGCCTTGCAGAGAGCAACAACATCTTTGGTGAACAGAACTAAAACTTGTTATGACTGTTGGTTAAAGGCTTTGTGTGAAATCATTGCCTTTGATCTTCCAAAGCCAGTGTTACTGCAGAAGAGAGCTATGGCCCAGATTTTTAAAGGTATTTAGGCATTGCTGCGCTCCGTGTTGCAGCGCCTAACTGATTTAGGAGCCCAAATCTCATTTTCAAAAGGGATTTAGGCAGTTAGGACTGTCAATAGAATTTTGGCTCCTAAGTGCCTAAATCCCTTTTGAAAATGATATTTAGGATCCTAAATCTGTTAAGTGCAACAACACTTAAATACCTGTAAAAATCTGGGCCTATGCCACCAGAAGTGGAATGGCTGGTGCAACCCATCCACTCTGCTCCCCCAGGAGGGTCTTTCTCCTTTGCCTTCACATCATGATTAAGGCTGAATGAGCCAATACTGCCCCTTCCCGCCAATCCTTTCAGGCCTTTATCCAAAACCCAGCCAAGCCAAACCTGGTTTTACGTTCAGACTGTTGGTTAACTTCCTTTCTGATTATTTTGCATGCCAGTGCATTTCTTAGGTCTGTCCATATATGGGAATGTCAAAATCCTACAAGGAAGGCTGTTCCCCAGGTATTTCCAGCTTGAGCAGAAGCAGGAGCTATTAGAAAACTTGCAAGAGTGCCTGGCCTCCTGACATATCCAGCCTTACTTTGCATCCCCATGGGGTTATTGTTTATTTTGTTTGTTGATGGTAGTGCTGACAATCTGCTAAGTACTTTAGCATAGTCCTTGCTCTGAGGAGCAAACATACTAAGGACAGACAAGTAGACAGATGTTAGAAGTAGGGGAACAACAAATCAACTAAATTCTCCTTAGGCAACACAATAAAAATGGATTTTTAAGAGGGAAAGGCGGAGAGGGTAGGAGCCTTTTAGATGATTTTAGGGATGTCAAATCATACTTGGGGGGGCAGTGTGGAAGAGACTGTGTGACAAACTAACAAATAAGCTTGATAACAAGAATAAACTTTAGCTAAACACCTATATCTTTGTGTGCATCTCTGAAACAAACTTCTGACGCTATTAAGATCCATCCTTCACCAAACTTGACCATCCATCATCCATGGGAACAATGTGACTGCTTCCCATTCAGCATGGTCACATATATCAGGACCTGCCCCCACGACTACCTCACAAACGTTTGCACTGTACATCCCTTCATGAAGAAATCAAATCTTACTCACTGAAACTGTGAGAAAAATGTGCTGTTAAATGAATGTTACTGATTAAATGAATACTAAACATATTGCCAGTTCCATTCCAGAGTGATTGAAATAAGGCAGCATATTTACACAGTTTAGGTGCAGTTACACATGGGCAAATTAAAGTCAAAGGGAGTTTTATCACCCTCTTCTAAGGAAGCAAGAGTTGACCCAGGAAATAGTTGGAAACACTGACCAACGAGCAAGCTCTTCCTCCCATCGCCCCTTTTATTCTTCTTCTTGTTTATTTTTGTGGTGCATGTAGCTATGTAACCGTGGGAGATGTTATCAGGTGCCACATCTTTAAATGGAAGGCAGCTGCCTGCCTGTTTGCTGGGAGGCCTTCTGTTTTGGAAAGAGCAGTTCACTTCCTAAATATGGCTACTCTAAGAGAAGGAGTCAAACGCACACCACACACTCTATCTCATGGACGCATTCCACCTGCAGTATTGCCATCTCTCCTGTTGTTTTCGCAAGTCTCAAAACATTTTGTGTTTCTCTTAATGCCCCAGCTTCAGGTGAGTCCATGAGAATCTCAGCATGCATTTAAAAAACATAACTAAGTTCCCAGCCCTCATGGTTGTGGAGAAAAGCTTTGAAACATGATCAGAGTTCACCCTAAAGACTCAAAAATGAGAAGGCAAACAAAAAGAACCCCAAATTTATTATTTTTAAAGAATCTAATGATTCTTAAGCCAAGCTCATGATATTTGGCAGCCTGCCTCGTGACATTCGAATGATAGGGCTTGTCAACACTGCGTTTGTTCCTTCTTACTTTGGTTTCTTTAACCTAAATAAAATACACTGATTAAAAATACCTGTTTTCTCTTTGTACACGGTAAAACTTTAATTTGAATTTAAAAAAAAATGAATTCTGAGAGTTGTGCAAACCAACTCTTTCTTTTGAACAGTTTCGGCTATCAACGAATCAACTATTTTAGATGAAAAAATGTTTAGTCGGAATATGCCTGATCAGCTCAGGTTGACAGTGAGAACGTAAGGACCCATTTTGTCTTTTATTTAAAAAACAAACGAAAAAACCAAAACCAAAAAAAAACAAAAACAAAAAAACCCCAACCGCACAGAAATTTGTGAAACTCACAAATCCATCTACAGCTTGAAGGAAGCTGCTTGTTCTAACCATGCCATACTCTGGACCTCACTATGGTATAGCTTCAGGATCTTCTCCGTGTATTTTTGTGCTGCTCAGAGATGCTCCCTCCTGAAGAGCTGGAGCCAAAATGTGTCTATTTTAACATGAATATAAAAGGTTTAGAATAGACTGAGCTCTCTCTCTGTGTGTCCGTTCTCCCTCCAAGCAGCAGAATCCCAGCCAGAGTAACTAAATTCACTTTAAGAAAAAAAAATCCTCTTCACTCTTGTCCTCCTTCCAGCTACAGAATCCCAAATCAATTAGCCCAATTTTTGCCTGAGTTCAGATAAATGTTTAATAGGAAAACTTCTGAAGCAAACCTCTCCCATTTCTTCTTCCAAGATGACTGATGCTTTCTCATGCCAATTTCAACTTTGCGCTTCACATGAGAGCAGAATACAGTGCTCAGGTATGGAAATCACCAGGGTCTTTCTATGTTGCGCCGGAGCCTAATGGGTAAATAGCAGTGAGATCCTCAAAGTGTTTGTTTTGTCAGTATAAAATTTCTGGCAGGTAAATCCCAGCATCCAAAAAAAAAAAGTCAGTTACTTCTGGAGAGATATATGGACCGTCAAACTGTCTGCAAAGCTGCAGGTAGTGGTATTAACTATTGGCAGTGATTAGGAATTGCGTTGCTGTTGTAACCATTAAATTTGTAGCAG
Source organism: Lepidochelys kempii (assembly GCF_965140285.1). Taxonomy (NCBI): domain Eukaryota; kingdom Metazoa; phylum Chordata; order Testudines; family Cheloniidae; genus Lepidochelys; species Lepidochelys kempii. The sequence continues at coordinate 208,842,844 of NC_136381.1, forward strand.
AACCACACTGTCACAGATGTGTGGCGTGTGTTACCCAAGAAGCAGCAGCCACTGTAGGTTCTGTTTCTTTTTGCAAGCTACTTTCTTAGACCACGAGATGATGCTAATGGATTCAAACAGTAACGGATACCATAGAGGGTTAGATAAAGTCATCTTCTTTGGTGTTATTATTTTCCAATTTAATGTGGAAAATTTCCAATTCAAAGGAAAATTTAACCAGAGAAGAAGGGTTGGAAGGAACTTGGCTGAGGTATTCACACTTATGAAGGATTTAGAGATAATTGAGCAGATTCTCTTCTTTATCCTGTCACATACCCTGTCCCAAGGGGGCATTACTCACTAGCATAGTGTCAGAACTTGTCAGCCTCACACTTTCACCAATCACAAGCATTCAAAAATCATAGGTCAGGCCCCCAAAATCCTATTTTTTTTAAATATAATAAATGTTGGGTTCTTTTTATTTGTCTTCTGGCTGTGGAGCCTTTAGATTTCATGTTTTCAATATTTCCTCTGCAACAATGAGGGCTGAAACTCACTTTTTTAAAAAAATGATAGCTCATTTCGTGAGATTCTAGTGGCTTCAGGAGCTGGGGCTTTCAGGAAAACACCAAATATGGTGCCATTTGCAAAAAAACCTGCAAGAGTTAGCAACACTGCCCTTGTTCAAGGGGTCATTATGAAGTCAAGCAAGCATTCCTCGAGAAGCAAAGGGTGCAATGCTCATAGCTGATGCTAGTTATACAGATTTTATCCCAGAATTATATGCAGCTGCAAACTGTTTGGAAATTCCACTTAATTACCACTTTATGGACCAACTTGTGTGCCTACGTATGGATTCTCATTTACTACAACTATGTGAGCAAATCAGATATTTGCATGTGCAAAAGGCCGTTAAGAATCTAAGTGGCCATTTGCAAGCTCAGTCACCTGATTTGCACATGCATTCATAGGAGTTGCATATGCAGATGAAGGTCACACAATTGTGCATGTATTTTTGGGCACACGCAGGGCTCTGCTTTTAAACATTTGGCTCTTAGACGTGTACTCTTAGAAACGTACTCTTAGAAGTGAACACATTGACAGGCCACACAATAAGGAGGATATGCATTGACTGAATAGTGTGAGGACAATTATTGTGTGACTATCATATATTTTGTGGCTATCCAACTGAGATGGCATAGCGGTGATATGGGAGTGACTATCCTATTGGCTGAGTTAAGCCGCTGAGCACCTCCAGAAGCCTGAGCAGACTCTGGGCTAAATCCTTATGAACTATAAGGCAATGGTCTTTTGACAAACCCAATTCCTGAGTGCTTACTAATTTTTACATGTGGGGCGCTGCCGCCTTGAAATGCAGTCACATCACTTTCTTTAACAGAAGCAAGCCCCCCATTCCACCACCAATGGCAAAGTGACCCTGGCTAGAATCACACAACTGCTGTCTCTGCTCATACTCAACTTTCTCCCTGTACTTTGGAACATGATCCAAGTCACACTCTTTTTTGACTGCTTGCAGATGAAAATAGCAAGGTGAGAGGGATGGGGGGAAGAAAGGGGAAGTGGAGAAAGAGAAAATTGAAGAAGCAGACAAATATATAAAACAGAGGGTAGCAAGCTATACTGATGAACATCTGATTATCACTGTTCCTGAAAAAACCAGTCTGGATAAAATCACTGAACTGAACATTCATCCAGATCTCTCACCAAACCCCAGCCTTCACATTGTATCTTTTAAATTCTTTCTACATATGGGATGGTGCTGTGAGAGATAGCTAGTTGGTGCTAGGCCATACTCTCATGTTGTTACTGTACTAAATCTCCTCACTGTATTTTCCACTAAATGCATCAGATGAAGTGAGCTGTAGCTCACGAAAGCTTATGCTCAAATAAATTGGTTAGTCTCTAAGGTGCCACTAGTACTCCTTTTCTTTATACTAATGTGGTGGTTCGGAAAAAAATCCTGTTACTAATTGGAAGTGACAGGAGTTTATGACCTCTCAGTCCACAGACTGACCCATCCTAGATTTGAACCTGGTCGGGGACATTTGGCAAAGGAGTTTTTTCCAACCCATTTTGCTGTAAGCTGTGAGTGCTGCAGGGAATTATTTAGTTGTATTGTGGTTGTGCCGAGGAGCCCTAGGCACAGAACAGGCCCCTACTGTGCTCTGTGTTGTACAATGACAGACTAAAAAGATGGTCCCTGCCCCAAAGAGCTTACAGTCTGAGTATTAAAAGGGCCTGATCTTCATTTACAGAGTGGTGTAAAAGGGCCTTAGTGTGAATCAAATCCAATACATTGTAGTGATGACAGGTACTCATGAAGATTTTGGGTGGATGTTTAGCTCAGCCAAGCCAAACCTTTAGAGGTTCATCCCCTCCTCCTTCTTGCATCCTCCCTCACAGCTTGTCAAGGTTCCTTCCCCACTCTGAACTCTAGGGTACAGATGTGGGGACCTGCATGAAAACCTCTTAAGCTTACTTTTACCAGCTTAGGTTAAAACTTCCTCAAGGTACAAACTATTTTACCCTTTGCCCTTGGACTTTCACTGCCAGCACCAAATGTTTAACCAGTTACTGGGAAAGAGTTGTTTGGAAACGTCTTTCCCCCCAAAATCCTCCCAACCTTTGCACCCCACTTCCTGGGGAAGGTTTGGTAAAAATCCTCACCAATTTGCATAGGTGACCACAGACCCAAACCCTTGGATCTTAAGAACAATGAAAAAGCATTCAGTTTCTGAAAAGAAGAATTTTAATAGAAGTAAAAAGAATCACCTCTGTAAAATCAGGATGGTAAATACCTTACAGGGTAATTAGATTCAAAACATAGAGAATCCCTCTAGGCAAAACCTTAAGTTACAAAAAGACACAAAGACAGGAATATCCATTCCTTTCAGCACAGCTTATTTCCTCAGCCATTTAAAGAAATCATAATCTAACGCATATCTTGCTAGATTACTTATTAAGTTCTAAGACTCCATTCCTGTTCTGTCCCTGGCAAAAGCCTCACACAGACAGACCCTTTGTTTTTCCCCCCCTCCAGCTTTGAAAGTATCTTGTCTCCTCATTGGTCATTGTGGTCAGGTGCCAGCGAGGTTATCCTAGCTTCTTAACCCTTTACAGGTGAAAGGGTTTTTCCTCTGGCCGGGAGGGATTTTAAAGGTGTTTACCCTTCCCTTTATATTTATGACACAGCTCCTGCTTCTCTTTACGTTAACCTACCAAGGTCAATTAACCTATTTTTAAGGCTTCTTTTGACCTTTCAGATGGTGGTGCCTATTTTCCAGCAGAGAACCAAGGCTGCTGTTTCCCAAGACTGACAAACTCCAGTCTGGCTTTTAAATTCCTAAAAGGAAGGCATGATGTCCTTCACTCAGTTCCTGAAAGGGGTGATGGGATCACCCATTCACGCAGGTGAACTAGGATGTTACTTGGTTACTGTCAGTGAAGATTTGCGGCCATTATTAGGCTTTGCCAGGTAGAAAGGTGCCTTCTCAGTTTCATCTTTCAGTGATCTGTCAGGAGAGTCTTTTTGGTTATTTTCTCCATGCTGGTTACCAGCCTTGTCTGATCATTCCCATCTGCTGGCCATTCTTTGAAATTCAATGAAGTGATATCATTCCTATATTCTTAACAATCAGTGCAATTCCAGGCACCCCAGCGGGCCTGGAACAGGGCTATGCACAAGAGGTGAGGAAATGCATAGGATTTGTATAGATGTGGATTGTTGTACGCCGTATCTAAAGAGTTTAGCTTTGAATGACTGGTTTTCTACAGGCACCAAAATGGATCCTGTTACAGGATTGCTACTTTGTCTTTTCATTTCTTGTATTGGACATCACAGAAACTTGATGCTGGTGACATCTGACGTAATATGAGTTCAAAGGGCACAGTGCAGCTGTAATCCACCTTTCCAATCCCCTGATCCTCTGGGGGCTGAGATGCCCCCAACATAAGGTAAAGTTATATTCTCTGGAAAAGTCCTATAGGCACCAGTCCACTGGCCAAAGGTCTACCCGAACATTTGGAACTTTGACCCCGACCATACTCACCTGCCAGCATGCCTCTCTCCACCTCCATGCTCCTTTCCACTAGCTGAAGATTCCCCCGTTCTTTCCAACCTGGCTCCTTTATGACTAGTTTAATGTCCCCTTATTCCATCTTAGCAGGGGCCAACAGATCTGGCCCCAAATAAATTAATGTGTACAGTGGTAATGATCATGCACGCTTCTGAATTAAAAATGACTGTGGATCACCTTCCGGAGAAAAATTCCAAGAACTCCCATTAGAAGACAAGAAAATCTGGCTTATCGTGATATTAGTAGGCCGTTACATGAAAAATGTTGATACAGTACTGCTACCTTGGCTGGTACTGCATACTCTGGTGCAGCAATTTCATGTTGTCCCTTCAATCTATATGCAGAAGTCCCACTGATATCAATGAAAGTATTTCTTTGTGTGAAATGAGGGTAGAATGTGGCCCACAGGAAGATTTTATAGTTTTATTAATAAGAGACTTAGTTTCCTAAATGCCCTGTTTTAGCTTTAGGGGCTATGAAAAGCAATTTCCCTCTATTTAGAAAAATGTTTCCTATTTTCTGTTCTGTAGCACAACATACTTGTAGACTTATAGTTTGGCTGTAGTCATTTCCTTTCGCTTTCCTAGGATGAGATTACCATGAAAGAATGGATGAATATGGCTGGCGACATGAGACTAGGAAAAGAAAAATGAAATGCAATCTCACGGGATTAGACTGTGTAACTCCTCTTCATGTGGCCTCTTTGCAGGAAACATTGAAACCAGTTCTTCCTTCTTTCAGCCTGAGCTGCAGGTTAATCATGCTTCCTTTCCAAATACCATAACAAGCCAGAGAGACACTGCCAAAAAGAATTCATCCCTGAAGAAAACTGTGCTGGCCCAGACCAGTTAGAAATGGTAATATCTTCAGTGTAATCGTGATCACATTCTCCCTGCTCTCAAATAGCAGTTGAAAGGCATTCTGAATGAATTAAAAATTGTTTCATGTTTTTGTGTTGAACACGCCTTCAATTTTAAAGACGAAGAAACTTGGTCATCTACTACCCAGGCCCTAACCTCTCTTTGCAAGGCAAGGTAGGCAATAAATTAATGCAAAACAGCCTCCAGTATCTTCTGTTATCTGCCAATATCCTGTGCCCCTTTCAGTCAGGCCTCAGGCCAGGCATGGTACTGAGGTAACGCTGTGGTGGATGACCTCTGCTTGTTCATAGACAGGGGGAGAACATCCATATTCATGCTGATTGACCTCTCTGCAGTATTTGATAGAGCTGATCAAATACCCTGCCTCCAAGAAGTGGCAGCAGTGAAAATGACTCTGGGCCTTCCTCTCAAACAGAATCCAGATAATTATGAGCAATGGTTCCTCCTTCCCCAAAGCGCTCCCCAGTGGACTCCCATAAGGCTCCATCCTTTTTCCACTATTATTCAACATATATATGAAGCCACTGGGAGAGCTGGAGAAACAGCACTGTCAGACAACACCTTGCACTAGATCTCCTTTACAATAAAATGTAAACAGTACTATCTTCTAGCTTTCTCCATGCCCAGCAGAAATCAACACCTTCTGGCTAAGGCTGGACCTAGGCAACAGCTAGGTGATGTGGACAGGAAGAAGCACTTTGAAGAAATCCCCAGTTATAAAGGGTATCTGTCCTCAGATTGCTAAGCCAGACCACAGCCTGGGGATCCTTTTGAACATCCTGTATCACTGAAGAATCCAAATAGCCCTGGTAGTAAAAAATACCTGCTTCCCTCTGCAGGTGGCAGAAGATTGCCTCTCATACTGGCAGGCATGGACCTGGCCATGGTGATTGACACATTTGTGATCTCAGGCTTGCGTAAACGTAACACAATGAAGCCACACATGCTGAGAAGGCTTCGGTTGGCACAAAATGTAGCAGTTTGTCTGTTTGGCAATGTAAGTCACCTTGAACAAAATACCCTAGTGCTCTATTCTGCAGTGGTTGTCAGAGATTTTCAATGGAATTGGTCCTCCCCACCAGAGCCAGCCCCTCAGCACGATGGATACATGCCACTAGAACATGGAAACTGCTGACCAGTAATATGAGGCTCGTGAGTGCAGGAGGAAGAACTTCCACAGGACCTGGACCTGGACTACAGAACCCACTGCCACAAGTGATAAGAACATCCATGGAACTAAGCACTTCCACAACTAAATGACAAGACTCATGGCCTCAATTTAGATTTCCCACAATAATTACTTCACACTCATTGACACACAAACAAATATAAACAAGCAAACAAACACTGAATTCACTAATCTGGCCTAAAGACTAACCAAGCTACTTCTCCCACTGGCTGGGAAGGAAGAGGGATGTGGGGGGCAGGGGAGTAAGAAAAGAGAAAGTGATTTAGGTTAAAGACTCCTGCTTCCCCAATGTATTGGATAGTGCCAGACACACTGATGATGCTCTACAAATAAACATCAAGTAAAATCCTAGCAAATGGCTATGTTTTAGGACATGGCCACTGTATATCATGCTTCAGAGCGGTAGCCGTGTTCATCTGTATCAGCAAAAACAATGAGGAGTCCTTGTGGCACCTTAGAGACTAACAAATTTATTTGGGTATAAGCTTTCATGGGCTAGAACCCACTTCATGCATGCATCTGATGAAGTGCATTCTAGCCCATGAAAGCTTATGCCCAAATAAATTTTAGTCTCTAAAGTGCCACAAGGACTACTCATTGTTTTTTGTATATCATGCCTTACCCTTAGGTTATATAGAGCCGTGTTGTACAAGAGGTGTGGCACTGTGTAGAGGAGGGGCTATATCTTGTGAATGCCATGACATGCACATTCAGCAATGTTGGAGGCCACAGTCTGTGGAAACTGTGGCATTTGGCAGAGTAGGAAGGCATGGCTGCTGAGGTGTACAGCTCCTGGTAGGGGAGGGGCCATGGGACTTTGGGAGAGGTAAGGCTTTAGTCAAGCTAGGGCCATGGCTACCTGTAAGAGGTGCAAACAGGGTATGGCACTGGGAGACTTTTGAGGGGTATAGCACTGGGTAGCCATACAGGATCAGGGGCATAGGGTCTTCTGAAAGGTGTAGCACTAGACAGGTGGGGGTTATGGGAGTTCATGAAGTTTGTGCACTGGGAAGGTTAAGGGGAGCTTATTAATGGTGTGTCACTGGGGGGAATGGAGTGGGGAGGTGTCTAGCTTTCGTAGTGGGAGAAAGGAGTACATTTCAGTGTCAGAAGGAATCCTGCCTAGTCATGGCTTCTCCTCTGAAAAAATCTTTTCTTCACAACATCTGTGACAGCAAATATTTCGTGAAGAGTTAAGGTCACCTCTGAAGTTTTGATCTCATTCACTTTGAAATTGCTTAAGATTAAGTGATTTAGCTGAACATAACATATGGTGGAGCAAACTGGGCAGGCATCTCAACCTCCTCAGCCTTAGACACTGGGAACACAGTGTACTGGATACTGGGCAGACTCCAAAGTCAATATTTATTTAGTGAATCTCATTTAATATGCAGATAAAAGAAACGCCAAAAACCCCATATAGTGGAGGCTCAAGACTGAGCGGCATTGGGACATCCATTCAGGGCCTACCTCTGAACTGAATCCAACCCCAATCCAACATGTGCAAACTGTTTGTTTAAAAAACAAAGTGGATATTTTGAGGCTTGTCCAATTTTACACTAGCTCCCCTAAAAAATCTGTGTGGGAGAGATGGCCGGTCCCAAACCCACAATGTCTTTGGGAATACAAATAATCAGTCATTTCAGCTGGATTCAGTGTAACAACTGAAAGTTACCTGATTTTCAGGTGGCTGCTCATCACAGCAAGATGTCATAGCAACCTTTATGTGAACCCTGAATTGCCTGGATATTCTAGCACACATGGGGCCTGGCCCCTCATTCTTTGAGCATCCCCAAACTCCCACTGCAGTCTACTGGAGTGCTTGGATCCAAGGAATGAAGGATCAGGCCTATGGTATGTAGCACTTAGGACTTCCTGCTGTTTTGAGATGCTTTGAGAGAGAACTGCAAAGGATAGTCTAAGCAGAACAGAGCCTAGTTTAGATGGGTTGGCAATTTCCATTGTACTGGGGTCTTTACTGTAGGTTCCAGTGTAATGTTCTTTTAGTGCTGTTGTTCTTTTCCCAGCTTATTGCAGGTGGCAAAAGATCAGACATCTAGAGCAGCTTCCTAGTCATTTACTCTCTGTCCTGAGTCAGTAGCAGGTAAAGATAGGTGGGGGGAGGTGGTTTTCCAATCATAAGTAGTGTGCCCTGAGTCCTAGGAAAGAACCCTCCAAATAATTTCTGTTTACAAAAATAATCATTTTGTCAAGGGGACATTTTAAAAAACTTTAGGCAAGACTTTATAAGGTTTATGTCAAATTCTCTCTGCTTAGCCAAACAATGGATATTATCTCTGTGTGAATGGGGGATGCATGGTTTCATGTAACTTCAAACTAAGCATACAATGAACCTCACTTGGTTAGTAATGACCATTTGTATTCTTTTTGCCCCCCTCCGCCCCTGTGGTTGTTCATTAGAAATACATTGATATATAGTTAGAGGCCCTGATCCTCTAGTGGAGCAATTTTGTGCCACTACCCAAAGACATTTGCAATCAAAATAGACAACATAAAGATGCAGGATAGGATGCAGCAAAAAAACAAAGTGTAGCACTGATGAATCACAGAGAACTTTGGGCCAGGTTGAGAATTCCTTATTCTCGCTGGTAAGCCAGTACTCTCACAAGTAGTTTGATTGACTTCAGTGGGACTACTAACGGGAGTCATTGCTCAGCAATGGCGTGTGGGATGGTTCAAAATCTGCTCCTTCATAAAATTAAGAGGTGTCTTGGGAAACTATATTATGTTCCTATAGCTCTGTAGCTGTTCGGTCCAGCAACTCTGAAATTAAATGGTAACACTACTTTCTCAAAGGAAGATAGACTTCAGTCAGTCTCATTCCAGAGACATTCAGCATATGAACTAAATACCTCCAGTTAAGTTACAATATCACTCAAGGCTTTGCAATCCTGAATTAAAATAGAGCTTGACATTTCTACATAGTAAAGCACTGTCAAGGTTCCTCCCCCACTCTGAATGCTAGGGTACAGATGTGGGGACCTGCATGAAAACCTCCTAAGCTTCTCTTTACCAGCTTAGGTCAAAAAGTTCCCCAAGGTACAAAATATTCCACCCTTTGTCCTTGGATTGGCCGCTACCACCACCAAACAAATACTGGTTACTGGGGAAGAGCTGTTTGGAAACATCTTTCCCCCCAAATACTTCCCAAAACCTTGCACCCCACTTCCTGGACAAGGTTTGGTAAAAAGCCTCACCAGTTTGCCTAGGTGACTACAGACCCAGACCCTTGGATCTTAAGAACAATGAACAATCCTCCCAACACTTGCACCCCCCCTTTCCTGGGTAATGTTGGATAAAAAGCCTCACCAATTTGCATAGGTGACCACAGACCCAAACCCTTGGATCTGAGAACAATGAAAAAGCATTCAGTTTTCTTACAAGAAGACTTTTAATAGAAATAGAAGTAAATAGAAGTAAAGAAATCACCTCTGTAAAATCAGGATGGTAGATACCTTACAGGGTAATCAGATTCAAAACACAGAGAATCCCTCTAGGCAAAACCTTAAGTTACAAAAAAGATACACAGACAGAAATAGTTATTCTATTCAGCACAATTCTTTTCTCAGCCATTTAAAGAAATCATAATCTAACACGTACCTAGCTAGATTACTTACTAAAAGTTCTAAGACTCCATTCCTGGTCTATCCCTGGCAGAAACAGCATATAGACAGACAGAGACCCTTTGTTTCTCTCCCTCCTCCCAGCTTTTGAAAGTATCTTGTCCCCTCATTGGTCATTTTGGTCAGGTGCCAGCAAGGTTACCTTTAGCTTCTTAACCCTTTACAGGTGAGAGGAGCTTTCCCCTGGCCAGGAGGAATTTCAAAGGGATTTACCCTTCCCTTTATATTTATGACAAGCACAAAAGGCTAAAACCTGACCTAGGGAACAAGAAGACAATTCTGAAATGGCCATTTAAAGATAACCAATGAGGACCTCAGAATACAGAGGTTATTTGCGCCTCCTCACCCCACCCCTCCCGAACCAAATCCAAAACCTATGGGCATCAATGGGAATCTTTCTAGTGACTTCAGTGAGCTTTGGCTCAGGCCCTCTCTTGCCATCCTGCTACATTTTTTGTACAGACACAGAAAGGAGAAGACTGTGAGGTTCTACTTTATCGTCTACTCTGTTCTAGCTAACCAAGTGTTTTCTCCGCATGCAGTAAAAAGCAATCTTTGGGAGCAGAAGCTTGAAGCTTAAACCCAGTCCTAAAATATTAACTAAATATATATATATATATATATATATATATATATATATATATACCCTATTAATATTAACAGAAGAGTGTTTATTCATTGAGAACAAAAAGAGACTAAGCAAAGGATTCAGAGTAGATGTAAGAAATGTTCTCCTAATTTGGAAATGCCTCCTGTAACACTATAATTCTCCAGGGGTCACACACATTCTGTCCATTAGCATCCTTCTCATCGACTTCTGGTCTACTGACGTCAAGCCTTCCCAGCATTTCAGAACTTTTCAGGGAAATCATCTTTTAAAAAATAAGAGAACAGTTTAGCAGCCCGGATTTGGCAAAAGCTTCACATTTCAGAGATGATACTGATCTAAGAAGATACGGTGTTATCTACGTAATTTCCAGTTGTTCCTGGAACCTTTGTATGGTGAAGACCATTGCCAGCTCCTTAGTAAAGGAGACTCATTACGGTTGCAAAAATTAACTGAAATTAAGATTCTTTGACATCTTCATGAAGAAAAAAACCCAGTTTCATTGCAAACAATTCAAGTTTTAAGAGATTATGTCAGGTTGTAAATGTCTATGTAGTTGAGAGAATAGCTTTGCTAGTAATAATGTCAATCTAATTTATACATAGCACCATGAAGTGATGGCTACAAAGATATTATTATAATGAGGACATTTGAGTTACGACATGAGTGCAGATTTTTAAGGTTATTCTTAGAGGAATCACTTTGAAACATAATTTTATGTTCAAAAGTATGGGGCGTCACAGACAGTGAGAGGAGAGAGTGAGGGGTGATCAGATAAAGTGCTCCCCAGTTGTATTTTAGAGCTTTGTTGGCATATTTGGTCTGACATACCCTAGTGGATTTCCTGATAGAAGGGAGAAGAGCACCCGATTCAGGCTTTCATTGGGGGATTCCTGATGCAGTTGTAACAACCTATGACCACTTGTATACAGACACCATGCTCATTAGCAGGAATTAAACCTGGGAAATTCAATGATAAAAATGTAGGCCTTTAGCCACTTGAGCTTCAGGATAACTCCTTTAGCTGGGAATAAAAAGCAAGATGTTATAGTAATCAGGGTCAAGCACTAGGGAAGGCTAATTAGCAATTAGAAGTTGCTAGGCAATAGTATCTTGCCCCTAAGGTATAATCAACCAATTAAAGATGTTCTGACAATGTCATGCCTGCATCTGGTGTTTGACTGTATTGTCTCTCCATTTCATGTTGGAGGTGGAGTGCTTCTGAAGTTTTAAGAAGACTCCTTCTTGATCAAGTGGTTGAATTTAACTCTTCAATAACTTAGTGTTTTTATTATTTCTCACTTGCGTTTGCATTCTTAAATTATATTACTCCAAACACAATACCTAAGAACTTATGCCTATTTTCCTCTGAAATCCTGAGTCAGAATTATTAAATAAACTACATTGTGCTAGCACTGGCAATCTGTTATTACTGGTAATAGTAAATCTGTATTAAAATTCTATCATATACTGTAATAAGTCGGCTACTGTGTATATGTAACCCATGCCCTACTAAATGGAACCCTGTGTGTCATAGGCCCTATGATGCCAGTAGCTTATGGAGATTCCCCTTTACTTGTGGAAGGAGGATCTGAGTTCTATCCCTTGCTGTGATATTCTGGTTCTATACAGCAACAATCATGAAGTACTTAGGCAAGCAGAGATATATTACAATATGGTTTTATGGTATAACAACACAAAGTAAAATGAGACATAAACATTACACAGTATATCATAACTGAATAATTTGTGTGTCAGATGGTTAACGTTTATGGTTAGTAAGACAAGATGTTCAGAAAGGGTTGTCCTGCTGATGAAGTTCTCTTATATAAAGAAAGAGAAAACTGGCTAAGACACCATCATAGAAAACATGTCCATGTGATAATGTGAATGGCTTGGCTCACTCTTCATACCACATTAACATTTCCTTGTTGCATTTGCAAAGACTGCATGTTTCTAATAATAACTTCATGGACTTATTATGTGTAAATCAGAAACACACGATTATTCTGCCAGTAAAGTACATGAGATTAAACAGCAGACTGCTGATCTTGCTAGCTAGGGCTCCCTTTATCCTAGTGTCTGTGCAGCTTGCAGGGTCTCTGCCTTGCAAAAAGGTAGACTCCAGGATGAGTGGGCAGATGATTTTTATTTCCCAGTAAGAAATGGTGCAAGTTGGTTAAAGACTTTCCAAATTAGTAAGCAAGAGAGAGAGACATACAGTTGTGGGGGTTTGGCAGGAAACACCACAGTCACCAGAAAATTGCACATCGTGATTTCACTCTGGGGCAGAGCCTTTTACAGCTGCATAGGCTGGAGAAGCCTGGGTCTTTGAAAAACAAACTATTATTCTAAAGAAAGATACTTTTTGCCCTCTCAGCTTTTGTGGTGTCCCCAAGTCTCAGTTATCTTATTTGGTGGCCTTCCTGGCTTCTTGCCTTCCTCTGGAATGGCTGACACTTATATTCTTGCTCCAACAAGTGATAGAATCTGCTCTGTGTATTCAGCTCTGGTGTGGCAGCACATACCCTTCTGACAAAGTTTGTTGAAAAGGAACAACAAGCTGTGATGAGGAATGTGTAGCAGCATCAGGCAATTTAAAAAGACACGGAGAAAAATGTGCCACGGAGAAAGTGGGAAATGTAGTCTGTTCCAGTCACAAGAGCTAATAGCTGTGAAATATATTGTACAGTACCATTCATATTGAGACTACTGTATTGCAATCTCCTCCCATCCCTGTTGTGTCCCTGAGGATACCCCATTTTCTACAGTTTTAGCTAGCTGTATCCTCCAAGCCCACATCAGGACTACAATCCTTCTGAGTAATGAGGACTGGCTGAGATTCCCTCATGAGGCTGTGATTGCTGCTTCTTAAAGGGCCCAGGAGTCACTTACTGTGGAGAGCTGCAAAGTACGACATGCTTTACTGGGGCTGCATGCACTGCACTCCCAGCCCATGCTGGCCCGTCATACAAGAGACTGGGACAGATGAACATTTCGCACTGTTGACCCCCAGCAGAAATGCCAGTTGCCTACTTGAAAGTCCATAGCATAATTACAACACAGCAGGCCAAATTCTGCCTTCAGTTACATATACATAACCACACTTAAGTGAACTGGGCTGCCCTGGTATAACTGAGGCTAGAATTTGACCCACTGTTGCTTGCTTTTGCCCTGTGGTTATTACTTTGCCCTCACCTTATAATTCTGGATTGATTTTAATGCAGTTTGCCTTGGAGTAGTGAAAAAAGGCATATAGACAAGGAGTCTGATTCTTCACTGCCTGTCCCGGTGCACAGTCATGTACACCTGCACACGGGGGGGGGGAGCCCTACCGAATCAGAAAGGGAACAGCCTTTTACAGCCACTTTGGGCGGCAAAATGACACCGCAAGGTGCTAGGCAGTTGTGAGTTGGGCCAAAGTTTTCTCGCCAGGTGGGTTTTCTTGCAGTGGTGCAGAGAGCTATTCCTGCCTGTCTGCATGTCTCTCTCCAGCACAGGGAGAACAGTGACATTTGACACCCTAACGATTCTAGGGATGGGTGAACCTCAGACAGTCCCGATGTTTAGTTTGAAGAAGGGCCCACGGGTCCAACACCAATATCCACCCCTTCCTGGGTTCCCTTTCTCTGTGTTTCCCCTACTTTTCTTTATCTGCCAGCCTTCTCTATGCGTCCTCCCACCCCAGCCTACCTTGTAAATAGAGCACAGGCCTGGGGCTCAGGTGATGGGTTCAATTCCCAGCCCTACTGCAAGCTGCCTGTGTGACCTTAGGCAAGTCACTTAATCTACCCTGAACTTCATCTCCCCATCTGTAAAATGGGAAGAGCATCTTTTCTCTACCCGCACAGGGGTGTTGTGAGGATGAAATCCATTCATGACCATGAGGTGCTTAGATAATAGGGGGGTGAGAGGTTTATAAATTCCTACATAGATAGGTCAATCTCCCTCCTCTCCTTTTCTTGACAGCCAGCTTCCTCTTCTCAGTCCTTAATTCACCTTCTAACTCCCCAAATCTTTACCCCTAAAGGACCTTTGGATTCCTGAAATCACTCTTCTCTCTCCCATGAATACCCTCTCCCTGATCTTCAGCAGGCTTCCTGCTGTCAGCGATATTTCCCTGCAGCATCCCAGGCCTGGCACTCTCACAGGCTGGCTTTTCTATTCAAATCTCAGGCACTCCAGGGCTTCCCAGACTCAGAGGCAACCCATAACACATTCCCATTTCCTGACCCCAGGGAGGACCTGGAACTCATGTGAACCAAACACTCCAGCTTGCCCAGAAGGGTTTGCCAGCCCTGATGAGAATCCCAGATGAGGCCAGTTTCCTCATCCTACCAAAATGGAGACAATAATTCACCTTTGTAAAGCACTTTAAGAACCTCATTGAAAGGGGTGAAGTGTTGTTTTTAATGTTGTATTTATGAATTCCAAGCAGAGTTGGAAGCTTTCTGTGGGGATGGAGACTAAACAAGATACTCTTAGCATGTTTGCACTTATTAGGTTTACATTTTCAAAAACCAGAAAAGGTTTGGAACAAAATTTGGACTGAGATTTGAGCCAATCAGCCTAGACAGATCTTATCTCTACCTCCATAGTACTGTGTTGTCTACATTGCAATGATCAATTGTACCTGGTGTAACATATACATAAAAGTGTGGCTGTTATTTGCCTTTATCTGATCTACATTCTTCCCGTCACGGAGTGTTTAGGATACTGTTGTTACCTGCTTTCTTGAGACCATGTTTTAGTCTTAGTTTAATTTATGTGACAGGATTGGGACAGATCCTTGGCCCTATTAAGTCTGCTCTGTGTTGCAACAATGGTGCAAAGCAGACATAAATGGTCAGTTCAGGTTTCCCCTGAGTGGGAGTATCACTGGAAGGCATTGAGTCCCAGTAACAATTTTCATGCCATCCCTCCCTTCCTGGCCAGAGGGGGTGTTCCTGGAGAGCTGCTGTTTCTGACCAAGGCTGAAATATCGCAGAAAGAAACTAAAGCAAGCTAAAATCTTCTCTATCTCGTACCAAGAACAGTGATACCAGGCTGCTGCCTGTTTCCCCCAGGATTAGGGAGTTGCAAAGATGTGTTAGCATCAGTTTGCCCCTCCCTTCCTGGACTTGCACTGAGCACACCTAGGCTGTGCAAGAGAATCTGGGCCATGGACTTGAGTGGTTGAACACATATAGCAATATTCCCCTTAGCATAGCCAACATGAATACTAGTTACTGCAGCATGTTATGAAAATTCATCGCCAGATAAAAATTAGATAAAATCTGTTAATGATTTATAAATGACATCTCTTGGTAATTATTTACACTTTTCATGCGGATTAGTAACTTTAAAGTAAAAGCACAGAAAAATCAATTACTCGCCTCAAAAATCTATATTTAAAGACCCTAATAAAATTAGGACTGATGGAAGTAAAAAGAAAATCTTTACTTTGGTTACGAGCATTCCTTATAAAAAAATTCCACACTGCTTCTTTAATGAAGGGACCCTACTATATATTTCTTATTTTTCCATTTTACAAAAGTTCTGATTGGGAAATATTTCAATAACTATATTCTTTATGCAAGGATTTTAATTACTGGTGAAGTGTGTAATTAACTATAGTCATTTTCATTATAAATTCTTCCATCCTGTTCTTTCTGAAGATGGGCTGCTTAGATGCAATTCATTCCTTCAAACTCTATAGTGCCATATAAAAGAAAAAGTAAGACAAGGTGGGTGAGGTAATATTTTTTATTGGACCAGCTTCTGTTGGTGAAAGAATCGAGCTTTCGAGCTGCACAGAGCTCATCTTCAGATCCCAGGTCCCATCAGTCCCAGCCCTGAAGAAGACCTCTGTGCAGCTTGAAGGCTTGTCTTTTTCACCAACAGAAGTTGGTCCAATAAAAGATATTACCCACATACCTTGTCTCTCTAATACCATGGGACCAACACTTCTACAATAACACTGCAAACATATAAAATAAAATGCACTCGCAGCATCCAGTGCACTGTCTGCAATCCAACCACTGGAGGGCGTCTAAGATATCACGTTCTGGCTGCCTTTCCTGAGAATATACACCAGGTGGCATAACTAGGTTAGTTACTGAATTTTTGTGTTTTATTTTCTGTTTAATTGCTAGGTTAATGTGCTGGGTTTAGGGAGACTAACATGCTTTGCAATGTCATTCATTCTCCTTGTTTTTATTTTCACTCTAAACTGACCACAGCATATCTGTAAGCCTCGTTTAAAAGCCGCCATAAAAATGCCACTTGCCAGCTATTCAATTTTATGTATCCATTTACACTGTAAGAATGTGGTATGAGCTATATTACTTTCTGAAGTATATTTGTGGGCTGCAGCAATTTTTTTTATTAATTAGTCCAGATTTAGCTTATTCTTGCTCGTTGTCATTGCGCTAGGTTCTGAAAAATGCTACAGGAGACTTTAATTTTCAGTTGAATTTAAGTAAAATGAGCAGTAATTCTAAGGAAGACCAGGGATTGGAAATAAACACAACAAAAATTACACAACATCCCCCTTTCACTTTAATTATGGGAAGAAAAAGAAAGTAAATACATTAGTGGGTAATAAAGAATAAATCAGAGTTGCTAGAGCTGGGAAGGCCCTAACAGATTATGAAATGCATCCACTTTCCATTGCAGGACAGGCACAGGGTTCAGGATGTATCGGTTCTGTGTTTCAGAGTCTCTTGTTAGGGTCTTTCTCAGTGATTCGTTGAATATGACAAGGCCAGAACCTATTTGGCTGTAGTGGGGGTGGGAGCTCAAGGAGTCCTCCTGTGCTGGCACCAGGGCCGGCTCCAGCTTTTTTGCCGCCCCAAGTGGCGAAGAAAAAAATAAAAAAAAAAACCCGATTGAGCTGCCACCGAAGAGGAAGAGAGGGAATGAAGGACCCGCCGCCGAATTGCCACCGAAGACCCAGACGTGCCGCCCCAATGACACACGGAGTGCCGCCCCTTTCTATTGGCCGCCCCAGGCACCTACTTCCTTCGCTGGTTCCTGGAGTCGGCTCTGGCTGGCACTGCCCACTTAAGGCCAGGGAAAATAGCAGTCCGGCAATGGTGAGAGCACAGACATTACTCCCTTGTAGTGTACTTGGTGGTGTACATCACTCCAAAAGGGGTAGGCCTTTCCCATCTCCTATGAGTTAGCTGGGGTTGCTGGGCTGTACACAGGGGGAGCACAATGCATTGTCCAAAGGGAAGCTGGACCACTGGCTAAGTAGACACAATGTAGCCCTGAAACACAGGGTCTCCCCAATGCATATTTGTAACAAGAACTGACTAGAGAATAAAATTTTTGGAATGATTCCGCCCCCCCCTCCCCCCCAAAAAATTCAATTGTTTGATGGAAAAAAAATGGTTGACATTTCAATTTTTGAATTTTTTCAGCCAGCTCTATTTACAGGTCTTTGGTTACCTGATACTCATGGAGGAAAGAGGGCTCAGGTCCTGATCCAGCAAATCACTTTGACAATTAACTTTGAATATGTGAGTAGTCCTACCTACTTCAAAGACTCATATGCTTAAAGATAATCACATACTTAAAACCTTTGTTGGATCAGGGACTGAACTGTCAAAGCATGGGGTCTGGAACACTAGACACACTAGAGATACAGGCTGGGGCCAAGTTAGTTCTTTATTCTTTTGAGATAAATATTTTTTCTTTCTGATTACAGTATGTGCGACTCTTTGTAGGCAGATCTTCTGTAAGTACAATATATACTTGGTATTGTCAAGTGCTTTGGGCTCCTTTAATTTAAAAAACACTGTGGGCCAAATTGTGACACCCTTACTCTCACTGGTGAGCAGTTACTTATATGAGTTCTCCTCTTGCATTTGAATGCTCAGGGAGTCACAGTCTGGTCCTTTTGAATGCAGACTGCTTAACAGAGCTGTGGGAACCATATTCACCAGTGGAGAAAAATGACATTTTTATGGGATCTCAAAAAAGTGATCCAAATGAGGGGGAAAGGGTAGAGCAAGAGACCTGTTTCTTTACTACCAAAAAATTTGTTCACTAGTGGAAACAGTAAGACTGTCCTGGATCAACACGATATCAGCTTTTACATGTGAATAATCATAAAGTGAAACTCAGTAGTTTGCACAGTGCTCTGACTAGCCAGGAAAGTCTGCTGGATAAAAGTTGGTGGAGGCAAGCCTGACAAAGAACCCTTTAGTAATGCCATTGGGGGCAATCATCTGTGGTAGGTTTATTCAATCTGGTACAGTACTGTATGTGGGCAGAGGGCATTGGCTAACAATGGTACAGCTGCCTTATCAGCGCCCACACTGGTCAAATATAGCAACAGTTCAGCATGATAAAGAAGAGGGCTGAAGAAGTATTTGCCTTTCAGTGGGCTGAGAATAGCTATGAAACATAAAAGACTGGCTGATTTAAAAGGGCTCATTGAAATGAACCTAAAGACATTTGGAAGCACAGTTTTTCAAAGTGAGACCTTGGACAGTGAAGGGTTATTTGAAGATTGTTTTGCACCGACCACGAAACTGGCAAAATTAGGAGAGTCATCAGATCAAAGCCATACATTTACAATTACTGAGAGAGAATAAAATGGCTGAGAGATTTACACAAAAATCAGTTATCTTAAAAAAAAAATCACTGGCCCTTCAACTTTTATTTTAGTATTTTATTTTAACTCAGAGCAACTGATGACAGCTGGCAATTTCTGTAGCAGGATCTGTTGATCAAAGCAAGGTCTTCCTACGTTAGTGACCTCAAATCAAAGCTTGTCACTACTATAGAATCAAGTCTGTGAGCCAGACTCTGTTCTTGGTTAAATTGACTGCCATGGAGTTATTCTAGATTTGCACTGGTATAACTGAGAGCAGAGTTTTGTCCTATGTTTATAGGGATGTAGTTTCCTGTTTCTGCATGTGCAAAACTCTCCACTTATGTATAGTCTTGGGAAAGGAAACAAGCCTTCCCTCTTTGTTTGGAAAGGGTCTAGTCTGTTTTGGGTGCTACTGTAGTTTAATAATTAATAATTATTAACAACAACAATAATGCAACATAATAATGAGCCATCACGTAGGGAAACTGACACTTCTATTTGTAATGCCAAATCCATCATCCTTGATCCATAGTATAAAATCTGATCTTGTAGAGCTTACTTAAGCAATACTCACACATTGGCTGTAATGGGATTCTTGTATGAGTTCTGTAGCAGCATCTGACCCACAGTGCACACATTATTTTATGAGGTTGTGTCCTCTGAGCCCTTGCCCAATAACGCTGCTATATAAAGAAGGCTAGCTCTCATCTTTACTCCATTATTACCACCACCCCTTTTTACCTCTTGCTCTAAAAATAAGACTAAATAGAATTCCCAGTTTCCAAAGTCAAAGACAGCATGAATTGATATTGCCCACTAAAATGCAATGAGATTAAATCAATAACATCTGCAATAAGGCATAATGAAGACAAAATTATATTTCAGCTTTCCTGAACAGCTGTGAATCTATTTTTAATGATGCTCATTTTTGGCAGTCAGCTAAACAACTTTTAAAATGTCCTAGCAATTGGATTGTTAAGTAGATCAGCAATACGGAGCACTGAAATGACATTAATTGCAGCTTTATCTGTGGAGTCGGGAGTATTTGGCACTTAAAATCCTGCACACCATTGTCAGACCTGAAAACATACACAGCACCCATGGGCAATTTTTAAAGAGGGGTTTTAAGTAGGTGACTTTAAAAATAATGTAATGTGATTTAAACAGTTGTCTTTTTAGCTATGGTTTCTGGTACACACGCTCTGTTTTTGCAGTCTTATTCTATCATTCAGTGGTGCCTCGCTGCTTGATGACAAGCTATCGGTATACAAAGCTATCTCCTGGGCTTGGCCTGTCAGATTCTCAGCATAGCCTCGCAGTCTCAGATTCTAAAAGAGTCAGCTTACGCAAAATATTGACAGAAATCATCACCGTTAGAGTCAAAGTAGCACTTTAAGCTTCAGTATGCTTGTTTTCTACACCAAGTGTCTTGTAACTGTAGAGGTGGTGAAAGATAGAGGCTAGGGGACCTGCGGTGTACCTAAATCTCGGTTGTTATTAGTAGTAAATCTCACAGGATATGATCTTGTAAAGTGCTGTACAGGTTCCGCGGCCGACAAAGAACGCAGGGGGCGCTCAGCAGCCCACAGGTTCAGGGCCATAGTGTTTTCATGAGCTATGTAGCTATGTGGTTACTGTGATGCTATGCTACTAATGATCCTGCAAAGTGATTTGCACATCTGTGACCTCCAGGTTTGAGTACTGCAACTCCTTATACCTTGGAATGAAACCATATACCCTAAAAAAGCTCCATTTGGTACAAAGTGCAGCTTAGCAACACAGGTTGCCATGAACACATCATCCCAGTCCTCCTCAATCTGCATTGCCTCTCCACTGAATCCAGAGTCCATGTCAAAGTCTCTGCCCTGATGTTCAGAGATCTCTGTAGGGTTAGCCTAGTTGCCTCTCTCTCTCTTTACAACCATGACTTCCCTTGACTGCAACATTCCATTGGAGCAATGAAACTGTGAACCAATAGGGGAGGTTGCTGTGTGTAGGGGACAGAACTTTCACGGAAGCTGGACCTAGATTATGGAACTCATTCCTATAAGACATATAATGACCACAGAACTAACTGCTTTTAAGTCAATAAACCCACACTGATTTACATCAGTTGAGGATCTGACCCTCTATTTTTAGCTAGCTGGTAGGTGCTCAGATACTATGGGGATATGAAACTGATCCCAGACTTCGTCCATATACAGTCTTGGAGCTATCCTTGAGGCATGCTACTTCTGGGTTAGCTGCTTCTTTGTGAAAACCGCTTTCCTTTTCCTTGTGTCATAGAGTCTATCTTGGGCAATTTTAAGCCATCTGTCACACTAGTATGGTATCTAAACACCTTTGTGATGATGTTTGCATCACTTTTGTGTTGATACAAAAGTCTGGTAATTCTAATCTGCTAAATTTACCATCGATAGGTTTTAGTTCAGCAAAGTCAAATTGCCAGCCAACAATTTGCCCAGCCCTAATTACAATATTTTCTGTTGATAAAGGAAACTTCATGAGCCTTAACTTCCAATTCTGTTTGAATCCTGCCTCAGAACACTTCACTTTCAATATGCTTAGCTTTAAAGTAAGGGGTGTATCATTGCCCGGGGGAGTGAAGTATTCTTAAAAGTCTCATCAGAGAAAAGATATTCTCTGCCTCTTTTCACATTCATCTTTAAAGTTGCACCAGTACAAAAATGCATCTTGCAGTGTGTGAAGTGACAATACTTCTTGTGGCTTATTACTTTGAGTCTAGGATGCCTATCTTCTGTACACTTCATATTTAAATTACTAAGAACTCTACCTGTGTGCAGGGAAGCCACGCATTTTGTTCTCAAATTTGATTCAGTGTGTTACTGAAGAAACACACACTGTGCTGTGTCATGGGAACTTTACTTTTGCTGTTTCTTTTTGTTATTGTTGTTTTTTCATCTGCACTAAAAGACTGAAAATATATGGTTGCTCTTTTTCAATGGAAAAACATCACAGCTACCAATTGGTATGACTTTTTTTTAAAATGCTATTTAACAGCTTATTTACTCCCCCAACAATTGGATATCTGCATCAACCCTATTTGGAGATTCCTTCGTGAAAACTTGACAGAATTATTCATCAGTTATGCAGGAATGTAGAGAGCCCACCCTGTCCTCCTCTCCCTACTCAATCAGCATACAGCTTGTTGTTTGTTTGGCGTTTTACTTTCCCATTGTTCATTAGCAGGTTTTTCTGGAAATCTTTCTCTTTCTCTGTCTCCATTTTTATCTTCTCAATAATGCTTCATGTGTACACTTATGTCAACTTGTGCCTCTTTATAAGGAATGAAAACATGGTTTTATATTCCTGAATAAATAAACAACCATGGAACAGGCAGAAAAGGCAAGAGAGGGAGAAAGAGAGAGCGTGCACATGATCACTTACAGAGCAGCAGTACAAGGTACAGTAAATGAATCAAAGGAACATTCCTTTGGCACAAGGGAATTGTAATGAAGGGAATGAAATTCTCATCATGTTGAAACCAGAAATTAACATGCATCACTTTTTTTTCTTCCCAGGGCTTCTCACTGCTGGCTTCAGCTATTTTGAAATATTTGGGGCCAAAGAAGGAGCAAATCTCTAGAGAAAAGAAGGCTATTAACATCACCAATAGTTCACAAAATAGCTTTGTTTCTTGAAAGGCACAGACACTGCGGGAGGTGGTTAGTACAGCTATACTATGGCTGTACTACTTTGAAATATGGACTCTAGGGGCCTGAGGCTACAAACCATTCTTCATGTGACAAGGAACCACTCACATGGGTAAAGATGACTTGTGTAAGTAAAGGATTGTGGATTGGGCCCTAAGGTTCTCATTGGAAGGCCACTGAAATCAATGGGAAAACGGAATGATTTCTCTGGGTTTTGGATCAGACTCTGGCAAAAGGGATTCTGCTAGGTTTTGCAGATACTGCATATAATTATAATGGAAAATCATCCAGGAAGCACTTCTACTTATTATTAGACCGGGCTGAACTAGTTGATGGAAACAATTTATTGAACAAGTTTATTCCTTTATTTTGTTCACAAAATGTCCCCCAAAGAGACTATGGGTCAGATTCTTAGCTGGGCTGCATTTACATTCAGCACAATTGAGGACAGAGAAGATGAAGGAAAGGCGGTGTCAAGCCACAAAGCAAGCAGAGCAGGTGGCTCTAAATGCAAAGCAGGGGGAGTCAGAATTGTGAACAATTTTTATGCATGTAGATGAGGCAATGTAAGGGACTCTTTGTATTGAGTAGTTAGTTAGTTGATATTCAGAATTCACTATTCAAGTTTTGTGACTAGTCAACTAAGGCTTTGACTCCATTAAGGAAGTTTGCACCAGTGTACCTCAACAGTGCCAATGTCCTTAATGCACTTTGTTACAAGATTCAGAGTAGCAGCCGTGTTAGTCTCTATTTGCAAATAGAAAAGGAGTACTTGTGGCACCTTAGAGAGTAACAAATTTATTTGAGCACAAGCTTTCGTGAGCTACAGCTCACTTCATCAGATGCATTCAGTGGATTCCAATGCATCCAATGAAGTGAGCTGTAGATCACGAAAGCTTATGCTCAAATACATTTTTTAGTCTCTAAGGTGCCACAAGTACTCCTTTTCTTTTTGTTACAAGAGTGCACTATTTGTTTATATGCAGATGGCATTCAAAAATATGTCACAATGTTTATGGGCTTTGTAGGGACTGCAAATGGCTTACTGCGTGCAGCCGTTTACATCAGCTCTTTAACATAGATCAGGCTTGAGTCTCATGACATTGTTTCTATTCCCTGGTCAAATGACATAACTTCTTATAATTATTTTCCCTTACCGAAACTTAATATCATTTCTTCATTAAAGCGGCGCCATCAACCTTGAATTGAATTGCGTGTATGTTTCTTAAAAAGAGTTAAAAGTCGTGTTAGCTAACGCACATGTTATACATATTGCATACCATATTAATATGTATTACACAGCACATTAAAATGATATACTTTATATTATATATGAGTGTTAGCACAAAGTTAGGCTGAGTGGAACAAGGTTCACTCTTGCCCAACTTGTGTTCAGAGATATATATCCCACAATAACTTACAAAGCTAAAATGTATCATTGGCATTACTGAATATAAATCCTGTCAAAATCAAGATATGTAGCGTTCTAGCCTGGTACAAGGCAGAAAGTTTCTTCATGGTCCAACTGGTTAAGAATGCTGTGTTCAAAAACAAGCAATAAGGAGTACAGCATGATACCAGAAAAACAAGATAAAAAAGCTAATTGGCGAATTTTAGTTTTAGGTGGCATATAAAGTGCTTTTAACTTGTAAACAGGCCTCCTTTAAATATAGGTAGTTTGGGGGGCGTATTTTGGGAGCGCACCTTCTGTGGAAGATGAACTGATCTCTGCAAGAAACAGCTTCTCGGAAGGATCAGTAACAATAGCTCTTTCTTTCCTGTACTATTGATTTTTAGCAATAAAATCGGCTAGGTTTGTTTATTTGGTCTCTTGAACATCTTTCATAATGAACTACAAGTGTAGTCAATCAATCGGCAGTTATACAATTTAGCAATAAAAGTTTCAGGCACTACACCTGCTTTTGAGGCTTCCTGCCAATGCTTGTTGTTTTACAATAATTTTCCCCTACAATTTTAAAACTTTTTTCTCAGCCTGTCCTTGTGTGAGAGACTCACATAATCAGTGGGGAAAACTGACTTACTATTCAGGGGAAAGAACGAAAATAACTATACAAAAAGTGGTGTCAGATGCATAAAGTTAACTTATGGCTCAATTCAAATAATAGAGATATATTTTCTACATATAGTAATTATTTGTTTGGATTTCTAACACTACTAGATAAACAGATATTCAGAGAGAAATGTTGTTTTTAAGTTGGTGGCATCCCTTTAAATAAATCTCCACTCCAAACTCAAAACTTGCCTTGTGTTAATCTCAGTGTAACTTTGAACAGCAAATAACGAAGTAGCATGTATAGGCCAAATCAAACATCCTGGGATCACATGGGAGCCCACTGCAGAAGCAGGGTCTTGGTTTCTAATTTGACAGACTGTTGGCAGACAGATTTCTCACACCATTTTATTCCAACTCCGTTCTTGACAATAACAAAAACTCCACCCCACCCCCACCCCCGGAACGCTACTTGCTAATTCACAGTGCAATGCCTCAAATTGAATGAAACTGCCATATAATCAAGCATCCCATGGTTTAAAACAAAATTAAAATAACAGAACTACTGCTTAATATTAAGAAGGAGGTTAAATGCAATACAGCTAAAAGGCGGTGTGCTGTAAAATAATTAAAATAAACCCCACAGCCTAGGATATCTGCGTTCCTTCATATTTCTACTAGTATCCCCATGGTTAAGTAAAGTAATGATTGATTTTGAGAGAATTATAGCTATTATAAACTGTAATCAGTGGAGGATGAGAATAATTACACAGAGAAAGGGGAAAATAGCTGAAACATGGGTGAGCAATATTCTGATTGATGGCAAAGTCATTTCCTGGCTGCTAATGACTGATTTTTCAATAGTCAGCACAAGCTCTAACCCTGTGTGGGGTGCGGGGGGAGAGGGGGAAGAAGGAAAGGAATGGCCATATTATTAAGAAAATTACTATCCCCAATGTATTGTTTTAATTAGGAATGGGGGAAAAAATCAGACCCTCCCCCAAAAATGTCTGCCCATGTTGAAAACCAAACCTGAACTGAGTATTTTTGGAAAGGTTCTGAAACTTTCAATTAGCTTCCCCTAAACCACCCAATTGTCTTTCATTTTCTTGATGCTTCTGTACTCCCAGGTTCCAATTAGGACTAGCACTGAAAGTGCCAAAATGCCATTCAAATGCCTATTCTTGCAGTATGTATGACAGGAACAGAACATAATTGTAGCTGGATGAGAGAACCTGTTCCTATACACTTCCAGGTACATTTTGCAGATTCGTATAATTTAGATAAACCTCTGAAAAGCAGCCTGTCTATCAACTGATAAATCGATACACCGGTCAGTTCCCATATCACACTCATCTCTGGGGTAACTGAATGCCTGAACCAGATCTTGGGTAAAATCATCTCCCCACTGATGTCAATGGTAAAACTCCCATTGATTTCCGTAGGCCCAGGATTTCACCTCTATTGAGAGGTTCCCTCATCACTAATGTTAATCTGTTTTCCTCATTGTCTTCATGTTCCATCTCTTGTTTTGTTCTTTGTAGAGAAATGAATCCCCTCTGAAAAGGCTAATTACCCAGGCATATTCATGGTTAATTATATGTATGTGTTTTATGTACATGCGCTTATGCCAAACGTGTCTTACACAGCTGTGTGTCGTGTAACCAGTAAAGTACTAATCACTCCAATCTTAGAGGTGTCTATCGAAGGAATGTCTGGCCTGGATTAATGTGCATTTTCAAGTCTAAAATATTTTTAATCTCTATTTTGTGCTATATGAGGTTGCAGAATGGATACTTCTACAGAACGCTTTGTTTTAGTTTATAGCCAGGAGGGCTCTAAACTGTGACATTTCCAAAAAAGAGTCTAATTTATCTTATCAGTTACAACCATAAAACAGGATAATTGATGGAAATAGATTAGGAACAATAAAACTGCGGAAAGCAGGACAGCCAAGATTCAAGCAGTGACAGACATCACCCTTCAGGGTCTTCCTGACTTTGAAGAACCTTCTGGATAGTTTACTAAAACTCCATAAGGTGTCTCCGCTCCCTACTCATTTCCTTTCAGTTTTGAATGTCCAGAGAACTTACAGGAACATAATTTTAAATACTCCTTTTTTGTGCCCATGCAAAGACGGTCACATTTCCTGGGAAGAATGACCCATGGTAAACTTAAATGCCTGATTTGCATGTTCACGTGTGCTCAATGCTTGTACAAATTACCTTTCCCCAACCTACCTATCACCTTTCATTCAGTATCGAAAGGTCAGTTCCCACCTCTGATGGGCCCATGAAGCCATCCACTGCCCGCTTATTAAATGTTCAGACAAGCACCTTTGTGATTGCTTTCTCCCATGCTGTCTCCCATGCTTGGGTGAAGCCCCCCCGTAAATATCCGCACATCTAGCTCATTATTCACCTTCAAATCCCTCCTTAAAACTCTGCGATGCCATGAGGTGTACAAAGAGCTCGACAACAGTTAGGCTGCTCGCGCACTGAAATCACAGCCTATCATGCTGACCAGTATTGCCTTACTGTTTCCTTGTCATCTCTTGTCATATGCAGAGGCAACCTCTATGCTACACACTAGGGCTGTGATTGCCAGCTTGTGTACATGTACTTGTGCTCGCCCTCATCAAGCGAGCATGACTATGAATAGCAACGTAGCTGCGGCAGCATGGGTAGCAGTCACAGAGGCACAGCTTAGCCGTGGCGAGTCTAAACCCGCCTGAAACTGGTGAGTACATCCTCGCTGTGGCTGAGCATCTGCTGCCACGGCCTGCGCTACCGTGGCTACACTGCTACTTATACTCATGTTAGCTTGATGCGAGCTCGCACAAGTATGTGTACACGAGCTGGGAATCATACCCCGATCTTGTAGTGTAGACGGACCTATGACTGCACGCTCTTTGGGGCAGGGACTATCTTTTTGTTCTGTGTTTGTACAGCACTTAACGCAATGGGGTTTTGGACCATGATGAGAGCTGTTAGGTGCTACAGCAAAACAAATAAATAATAATAATAAATAATAATTATTCAATTCATAATATTCTTTCAAAATGATGCCTGTGACATAAGGCTAACACTAATGGCTGCACTGAAAATCTTGTGAGTTTTTTAAATAATGGACAAAATCCCACAGGTACAGAGGTTAAAGGCCTGATTCTTAACTTAAGCTTTAATTTATGGCCTGTTATGCCAGTTTAGTGCTAGTGTAATGCCATTTGTTTCAATGGAGTTACCCCAACTGGTGTTAACAGGTAAAATGGAGTCAAGAATACAACAAACAGCTTTAATTTCCTCCCAATGGCAGCTTAAATGCACCATGTCAGTCAAAAGTGCAAGAAAACAAAGTAGAAAGAAATCAAAAGGTTCTCTGAAAAGACTATTAGAAATGTAAAATGTCTGTAATGCTGACATTATAGTATTGGGTTTCATCAGACTTAATTTCAAATGAGGCGGTCCAACAAAGAGAAAGAGAGGTTAACTACTTCAAGATAATGTGGGTAGTCAGTCAACCAGTTTTTCATGTCATTGGTTGACTGACTATCCACATGGAAGAAGCTATAAAAGGAGGGAAGTGACATCTCCCCATAACTCAACACGTGGAAACACCTCAGGAACCACCAGGTGGGAAAGAAGGAATCCCAACCTGTGTATGGAAGACTGGTGAACTGTTGGTACTATCAGGGTGAGACACTGCTTGATTCAAATCCTGTCTAGTTAATAGAACTCAGATTACAATTTTGTTTTATTTCCTAGGTAATCTACTTTGATCTGTACACTTATCATTTATAATCACTTAAAATCTATCTTTTATGTTTTTTACCTAAAAGAGTGTGTTTGAAGTGCAAAAGGAAATCTGCTCAGGAACAGGGGCTGGTGCATTGGGGCAGATTGGGTAATAACTTACACTGATCAGGCTTCTGACCAGGACAAGACGGTACAGCTCTGGGGTCCTAGGCTGGGGAGAACTGACTGGAGCCTTTCTATTGTTGGTTCATGGGTAGCTGGTGAAAGCACTCATGTAACTCAGCTGGGTGTATCCCTGTTTGTGAATTTTTGTGTGAATGCAGGATCTGGAGGAGTCTGCAGCTTGTCACAGCATCCCAGTGTGAGAGGGAGCCTAGGTTGGTAAGACAGAGGACGCAGTGGTACCCCAGTTCCAGGTTGCAACTTGGGGAACCCGTCACAATCAGGCTCTTATGTCCTTACTTAGGTGCCTAAATACATGGCTTGATTTGCAAAAGCGCTGAACACCCAGCAGCTTTTATTCATTTCAGGAGCTGCTGGATGCTCTGTACTTTTGCAAAGCAACACATTTATTTAGGCATCTAAATGAGGACATAGGCACCTAACTTTAGGCACCCATTTTTTGAAAATGTTGGCCTAAATGTGTGTAAAGTATTTGGTGATCCTTGAATGGAGGTGCTGTGTAAGTGCTAGGTATTATCACTTTTCCATCAATTACCTACATAGGGAACAGAAATTAGATAATAGAGGGTTTTTCATTCTAGCAGACAAAGGTGGTGTAACTAGATCCAGTGGCTGGAAGTTAAAGATAGATAAATTCAGACTAGAAATAAGGCACAAATTTTTAATCTCATGGTAATTAACTATTGGAGCAACCTACCATGGGTCATAGTGGATTCTCTATGACTGGAAATTTTAAGTCAAGAATTAATGTTTTTTTCTAAAAAAATATGCTCTAGTAGAAGCAGGGATTAATTCAGGAAAGTTCTATGACCTCTGTTATACAGGAGGACATACTAGATGATCACAATGATCCCTTTTGGCCTTCTAGTCTATGAATCTCGGAGCTTCTAACTGAGGGGGAATCACCTCTAGAACTGAGAAATTAGTTCAGTCTCATTAGACTGAGACTGCCAACAAAGCTGACAATTGTTGCCAACTATAGGGATGGCTTTTGTCATGTGGACACTTATTCACTGAGAACTGTACCAACACCACTAATAGAAAGATCTATTTTTAAATGTAAAAGGGCAGCCCTGCACTTGCATATCTCGTCCAAGAACAATACGCCTCGACTTTATTCACAAACCTGCTTGGAAGGGAATTCCGAGTCATGCATCAAATAACCAAAACCACGACAACAGCAATGCCCAAATCAACAAACAGCTCAACAGAAAGCTGTGCTTGTACCTCTCAGCAAGGAGAAAGGACAGCCAAATGCCACTGCCTGAGCAAATGCAGTTTGTCATCCAAGTCCTTCAGATGCCAGATGTGTTTGCTGAGTTGATGAGGCACCTGGGTTGTTCCTTTTCAGGAACTGGCACCGGAGAAAGAGTGCTATTGGAGGTGGCATGAGACGAAGCTGCCGTAAAGGAGTGTACTGCAGTTCTGTGCATAAGCCCGCTTGCCAAGGGATATATCTTTACCACATGTCCCTCACTATTACTAGAATGTTCCTCCACTGTGGCCTGTTCCTTCCTTGATACATGAAGGGGTTCCTTGCCAGAGTTTTCTTATGCAAATAACAAACAGCAATGAGTTCCTATTTCATAGGGGGGCACCCTTAAAAATCTCATTATGTCATGTGTCCAGCTCCTCAAGAAGAGACAAGAGAAAAGCAGATTAGTCAGACGAGAGCACACAGTGCAGTTTAAGGAGGGCGCCAGCCCACAGACACTTCCGCTTTTTTTTTTTAAGTGCCAATAAATTCTGTTTCATAAAAATGACAAGAAACCAATCTGAGAAGAAGGAAAGACACCCTCAGTAAGACTCACTGTGCTGTAGACACTGAAAGCTACCGGGGGAAAAAAGCACTATGGCTATTGTATTGCTGCAAGAGTAAACTTGGTGGGAATTTGGGATCCTGCTGTGATGTTTTGGGGATCACTCAGATCAGTGAGGGGTTCTGTCATTGCCTGCCTTTTATCCTTGGCTCTTTATGCTGTGCATCTATGGTACAATTCCCTGACACCAGTAGCCTGCCCACAAGTACAAGGTCTCACCCTGGCTCTCACCAGCTTGGTTTCTCCTTGTAGGGTGACACCAATTGTCCTTCGAGTCCCAAGTCAACCCAAAACAGACCTCCCTGTTATCTTAAGTTCCAGACACTTAGATGATTCCCCTCTGGTTTGTCACCCCAAACATGTGAAACCAGCCTCCTGGTTATCAGCTCACTTTGGCATACACTGTCCACACAGTTTGCACACCAGAAACCTGCTTGGGAAAAAATTAACCAAACATTTCTTTAATAGAAAAGCCACAGATTCAAAAATGAAACAGCAAGGGAAAGCACACACAAATCACACCAAAAATAAACATAAAGACACAACCTCAGGCTTTGCACTTCCATGTTAGATAAAATCCTTTTGTCTGATATAAGTTACCTATTGCCTGGTGAACAGTTTCCCAGCATAACCCCTAACTAAAGGTGGGAACCAGTGGTCACAGACAGCTTCCCACCTGGAGGCTGTCCTTCAGTTGCTGGATCAAAACCTCTGTTTCAAGCTTCCTTTTTAAAAGGCTTTTTCCTTTCCCCCCTCTCTCTTGGCATGGTTATTCAGAGTGGTGGAAATTCCCTCTTGATGTAATAGCCAGGGCTGTCTGAGTGTCTCCCCATTAACTCTATTGGTCCATCACTGTCTTTTCCTGGGCTGGACAATGGATGGTTACTTGGAGCCGGTTTTGTGTAAACACCTGGCTTGGGGGATGCCCCTCTCTGCTGTGATGTGCAGATGAAGTCATAGTACAGGTTATGAACACAGTTTTCTATGTATGTTCATAACCACAGTCTGCATAAATATCTCATAACGACTATCTAGTTCAGAACATTACACGCTTTCATAAAAGACTTTGCTTGATATACTTCGCACTAGTTCAGATGCAATCGGTTGGTTCAACTGCTCATTTGGGGGTGGGGAGAGGGAGGGTTAAACCTTCTGTTCTCCACTTGTGATGCCTGGACCTTGATTGTCACAATTACCATGGCAGTTTCCTCTTTTCTGGATAACTCCTCTCATCAGCGCACATCTCAGTAATGAGGCTGTGGGGTTCCACTAGAGAAAGAATCCTCCTGCTCCACCAGGCTGCTAATGCAGTATCAGCATGGCAGGAGTCCCCATGGCCATTATGCAGCACCTGTGCAGGGAGTTTCTGGCCAGTGGTGCTGTGTAGTTGTAAGCCCAGCCCATCACTTTTCCTTACCTGAAATCCACCCCGCACTACCAGTGATGATGCACACAGGTCAAGATTTTGCACATGCCATTTTCCACAAATACTATAAGTGTGCACAAGCTCAGTGTGTACAAACACAAACAAATGCAGAGCAACAACACCTGGAGGGAAATGAGAAAAAAAAACAAAGAAAAATAAATTTACTTTAACCCCAAACAAGTTGTCACTGATTGAATTCAATGCCCGCATGAAATCTCCACTTCCCAGCAACCACAGAAGAAAGTTTCTCAAACTATGTTGCTTTAATGAGAAGATTTCTGATCCTCCAGCCCTTGAAGTCAATGGGAGTTTTGCCTTTGCCGTCAATGGCAGTCTTCTGAGAACATAGAACTGTAGCTAAGGAGAGTTCCAGTGTGCCACTTAAAATTTCGACTTCGATGTTCTGCCACTGGTAGGAACTGGTTGGGTTTTTTTTAATTGTTTTCATACGTATGTTTGTGATGAGAACTATATAACATGGCTAAAAAGTGGGGAAATGCTGCTGCTTCTGCTTTGTATTTTTTTTCTGTTTCTTGTTGAAGCAACAAAATGTCTAAGAAGTTACATCTGATTTCAAGAAACTTTGCATGCATGCGAGCTGGACTGGGAAATGCACTTTGTTTGAACTTTCTGGCCATCGGCCAAGTTAAATAAGATCCAATTCATATTTATTTTCCTTACCCCTTCCACTCCCTCCCAGGTTAATAGAACCACCTTTGGGATTTTTAAGTGGCAAGTTATCCCTACAGCGTCTGGTTTAACTTGACCATTAAATTGGCTATATTTTTTCATATTGAATCCTTTTTTTAAAAAACATATCACATAATTTTATAGCCATTGTTGTCCTTCTCTAACTTGTTTGGTACATGTAAAATATATTGAGCTGGTTTAATTTATTTTTAGACATAATAGGAAAAACAACTTAACCCCTGTACTAGGATTCAATTAAAATTGGAAATAGCCACTGTAAGTTAAGGGAGTTCATGTCACCCATGATTTGACGGTACAAGACCACATATCACATTTTAGCAGACTAATCCATGCTAAGAACCTTTATGCTTTAATACCAGATAGAATGGTTAGTGTTTGTGTGGCACAAATTTGAAACCATGCCATGCCATATTGCAGAACCAGGTTTAAATTCGGCTAAGAAGGTTCATCCCAAATGTAATTTGGATTTAACAGCTGACTTCTTCTCATGAAGGGGTGTTCTCTGACATGGATACCAGATATGCTATGTGAATCTTATTTATTGAGAGGGTTTTATGTGATGCTGGTCTCACCATAGCATTTGAGCCTCACAATACCCTGTGAGAAGGGGAATACTATTATCCCCATGTTACTGAGGACTAAACTGAGACCCAGAGAGGTTAATGACTTACTTATCCCAGGTCTCACAGGAATTCTGGGGTACAGCTGGGAACAGAAACCAGCTCTCCCTTATTCCTAATCCAGGGCCTTTATTCCAAGGCCATTCTTTCTTCTGTACTGAGCTACCCCAGTTTGGAAAACAGTTTCTGTGTAAGTAAAACCATTTTCAAAACTGAGCTAGCTTTTTGCTAGTGTGGACAAGGTTTACTTGCCACTATTAACTAAATATTTAGAGGCACTCGCCATTAGTGAAGACTTTTGAAAATGCTGGCCTATTTTTGCTGCCCAATTTAAGAATCCTAGGATCTGATATTAAGAGATTCTGAACATCCACAGCTCCAACTGCCTTCCCCCTTGGGCTCTACCTCTGCATACCTAGGACACCCTGTAGGAGTCTTGTTCCTACACATGACTTCTCTCATCCTGTGGCAAAGCCATCACAACTATCTGTGAACCTCCATAACTTCTGGTGGCTTCCCCCGGAACACTGGTTTCCTCTGACAGATACAGAATCATGATGTATACATGCAGTGCCTTCCTGTGTGGAGTTACACGAAATTCAATATTGTCACCCTTTTTCTTCAACAGATATGAGAGATACTGTGAGATGCTAGGGATTCCAGTGTCAACAGTATGTTGACAACACTCAGCTCTATGTGTCCTCCACCAAAACAATCTCTGCCACCGCCAACATGTCCCGATAACACCGAGAGAGATACGTGAATGTATGAAGGACAGTTATCTTGAACTTAATGCAGGGAATGCAGAACAGATGAAGGGACAGAAGTGACAAAGAAGAGGGAGGCTTTGAAAAAGTTCCTAGAACATTCACTTCATCCTAAAATGTGGCACTAGGCCACCAATTATCAAGGTATGGTGAAGCTTTGGGGTTTTGCTGGATTCCTCATTGCTCCTGAACACAGAGATTGCAACAGTGATTCCACTGTCATTGGCTAGCTAAGAGGCTATAGCCTGCCTCTTAAATGTGGACTGTATCATCATGATCTATGCATTTATCACCTCCACATTAGAGTACTGTCACTCACTCTGCTGTATCTGGGACTGAATGTGACGACAATGTGGAAACTCCAACTGGAGCAACATGCAACAGCAAATTTATTGAGAAAAAAAGCTGGTGAGAACATATCACAACAGTGCTCTGTGAGATCCACTGGTTCCCAATTTGTATCTGGTTTGAGTATAAAGTTGTAGGCTCTAATCCTGCAAATATACGTTACCACCACTACTCATGTGAATGATCAGTAGGACCACTTACACATATAAAGTTTAATGCATGTGTAAATGTTTGTAGGATCTGGGCTTTAGTCCTAATCTATAAGGCTTAATTGGCTAGGACCAGGCTACTTTAGGGACCACATATCAACCTACCAACACATTCCACAGGGACAGTGCAGCTAGACAGGCCCAGACTCAGACTCTCAGAATTAGAGCATTATCAGCAGCTAACACTAACTGTGAAACTATAATATACAGAGATGGTTGCAAAACAGCATATTATTATTTGTTGTTCTTGCTCTCAATGAACATACAAGTGTGCAGTTGTGATTGTTCTCAGGGTACCCAGGACCATGAGTCACCTTGCTACTCCCTGGCCTCCAGTGTTAGGGAGATTTACTTGTGCTTAACTGGGAGTCATCTCCCTGACACTACCAGCCTGTCAGCCACCAAAGCACTATCCTCTGGGTATGCCCACCCTTACTTTACCTTGCAGGGTAACAATAGATGGACCCCAGTCCTTAAGTCCCTTTGAAGCATTCCTCTGTAGTGTCAGCCCTTTATCCACTGTACACTCACAGTAATAGCTGGTCTGCTGTACCCAGGGAATGGTGTATACACCAGTTTGCATGTTTCAACTCAGGATCAGCCCCTAATTTAATATCACAGCACTGAGATATATTTATAGTGAAAAAATAGTTTATTATCAAAGATTCAAGAAATATTGGAAGCAAAAGTTTATTTAGCAAATGAAATCTTAACACACTTGCTAGAGACTAAACTTAACTATTAGGTTAACCTCTTGTCTAATGAAGTTTATCTCACCCCAAACCCTTTGCAGCATCTTCAACCAAAGCTGGTTGTGATCCCCTTTTCATTAATGTAAATGCACTGCATTCTAGGCGCAGGGCGACAAGGTGTCTTCTTTGTTCCCCATATACAGTTCAGCAGTGTGTATCTCAAGATAAGGTTCTTTTCTCCTGATGTGTTTCTATACTTTTAGTTCCTTTCTGAAATTCTTACAATCCCTTGTCTGCATTCATCTTAGATAGGTGATAGGAGACCCATTGTGAATGAGACAATTCTTAATCTACAGTTAAACAGAGAGACTAGTGAACAAGCATCCCTTGTCTTACAGAAAACCTATTTGCCAATGCTGCCTTGATACAGACTTTAAAACATGTTTTCAGTATATATACATAACTCCTTACAAAGTACCTGTACATACATTTCACAATGATATTAAAGTCCAGTGTGACCCTGGCTTTCATTTAAGACCTCACATGACATTCTTTGGTGAAACAGAATGCACATACCAGAATCAGGAAATTCTTGTAACCCCCTCCCCAGCTGGCATTGAGGGTTTCTTGGGTCACACCAGGCGTATTCTCTAATATGGGCTCTTCTTAATTCATGAAGATGACCTAAATCAAAGAGTTAGCCTGATCAGAATTTTATTCCATGGAAAGTTATGCGTTATTTTGTTTAGTATTGTTTTGAATGGTCCAAATAGCAATGAACTGATGACACAAAATATGGCAAAGCCCTTTTATGAGATGGCTGTGGAGCTTCAAAAAGGCTACACAGACACTGGAGAGAAGCTGCCATATACAGAAACTAGCTTAAGCAATTGAACAGTTTGGATTTCTTTAGTGATACATTTCATCCACAGAAGAGAGAACTACAGCATTGGTAGAATTTTCCATTGAAGGAATCTAAGCTTTACTTAATGGCTCTGACATGAAGTCCCTTTGCAAACCATCATGCTCAAACTCCAGAGGGCTTGTATTCCAAGAGGACAGGCAGTCTGAGGTGAGTATCAAAAGACGGATGTACCTTTGCCTCAGTTCAAATAGGAGTATGTTACCCTCTATGTAATTAAAATGGACATTTGCCCAGAATAGTAAAATTGGTGTGAATAAAAATTGCTCTTTGGAAGTGGCTCATAGTTAATGGTATTATTATTATTTTATTTGAACATAATTATGGTTGTTATTAAATACTAATTGCTGTCATTATACTTTTCTTAAGTCAATGTAGTAGTCTTAGTAATGTCACAAAAGACCAGTTAGACCTACCTGTCACAAACCTTACTTTCTATTGCTACCTAATTTGGTTGAACTTGGAACAGAAACTGGCCTTGAGGTGCCCCAGAATTGTAGAGTCTTGATCATCATAATTGGAGACTCACAGGCCATCTGGTTAAAATCAGGCCTGCTTGTGTTCCTGTATTGCTATTTTACAGTTCATCACCTTTTCCTCTCTGCAAAAATTAGAACAAATCACACAGTTAAGCATGTATGTTTTTATAGTTACACAACATCTTGAATTGATTATTGATAGTGATTCTGAACAACAAACACTTAGGACCAAATCCTGCTGTGACCAGTTACTAGATGGAGCAGGGATATTGGTTAATGCATCCATTTTCCTAGGAATCCTACTAGCCATGGAAGATTCCATCAGACAGGTCCAGGGGATGTGTTGCTAGACAGACTTTAATGCTGCTTTGAAAAAAAGCAGCAGGTGGTCCTGACACATGACTCAATCTGAGGGAAGACTGCAGTGCATCATGGGAGATGTAGTCCAGCTAGGGAGCCTGGCCATAGAGGATAATGGAGGTATGAGGCACCTGACCAACAACTCCCATGAGGCAGTAAATCAGGTAAACACATATCGCTAGCAAACTGACCTGAAATGAAACATTACAATTCGGTTCAACAAACCAAAATATTTTAATATGGTTGACCTACTGTGAAAGATAATATTTCATTTTGATTTTCCCAATGGGAAATCAAAAAAATGGAGGGAAAAATTCAATTTTGCACTAACTGCATTGTCCATCAAAAATATTTTGGCAGAAAGTTCCCAGTCAGCTCTGCTCAGAACAAAGAAAATTAAAAGCTTGTTTGGAAAAAAAAACAAACAAGAATTTACAAAAGATATTGAGCCAAATTCATCCCTACTGTAACTGTAATTGATGTTAAAGGAGCAACAGCAGAGAGGAACTCTACCCATTTTATCTAAAGAATTTTATGGCATATAAGTATCAAGAGTAATATCTAAAACATTATAGGCCTGATTTTTAAAGGGCTCTCAACCCAGTGTTCAGTTTATTTTGTGGTCAGAAATTATTGTTGGCATAAATGATGCCACTGAGATATCTAACGACCTGAATTGCAGGCACATTCACATCTAAATGGCATGATCTGCACCTGCAAAATGGCATCTGCAGCCGAATTCGGAGGCCAAGTTTCAAAATGTGGCTCTATCACTAGAGAATGATGCCAAGTCCCATGAAGTCCCAGATGTATATCGCTAATACTATAATTAGTTGGCTTCAAAACAACAAGTTTAATTTCTACTTTATTAAAGTTTATCTTCTCAAGGAAATAGAGACATTTGTAAATTTGCCCCCACAAAACTCATAATGCTGATGGAGTTTATATGCAGGCATTCCTAATAATCTCCCTGCCAGCTAAACTCACTGTGAAAGTTCAGTGTCATCTGGCAGCAGAAGACATTAATCACCTGCTGAGAAGGGCAGGCTAATGTTTCTAAGCCAGGAAAGGCTTGTTTCTACTTCCCAAATAGCTTACCCTAACAGTTCTTTTTATTGAGATTGATTCCCTATATTTTCTTAGTTTGGGAATAAAGTCAGTTTATATTTATCTTGTAGTGAAAAGCTAATAATTGACATAGTTAGTGTAGTTATTTTATGAGCCAATTTCTTAGTACCCTAGAGTGTTTTTATAACCCCCTTTTTCAAGTACTGACCGCATACAGTGGTTTTCATATGCATTTGCTGTGAAATACATTTGCTGATGATTATTAATTATTTCTTTGTTTATACCACCATTGCATTTTCTGGTGTCCTGACCATGGCCCAGGCCTACCTAATCCTCAGTGTAAGTCACAGAGTAGCTCTAACCTGAAGGCAGCTTTAATTTATATTCAGGCTGCCTGTGTCCCCTTACGGGCTGTATGCAGCCAAAAATAACCAGAATGTAGTAATGCCCCAGCCCTGCTGGAACATCCTGTGGCAGGCATCCTACATAAGAGACTATGAGCAGGGCAGCATAGAGCTATTCTGCCAGTTCTTCAACCGGAAAGCCCTCCTACACCAAAGATATTTCCTTAGGGGGAGATCTGCTGCCAAAGTAGCATAAAGGGACCTCAGGGCAATTGAGAATTGGGCCCATTGTCTTCAGTGGGACTAATGTGAATAAGCATTAGGCCTGATATTGTTTGGCTGTAATTTTTGACATGGCGTAGTAAGTGTAAATAACAAACCATAGGGAAGGGATTGGCGAGACGGGATGACGGTTACAGCAATAAGATCACATATTTACTCAATTTAGGCATGTGCATCTCATCAGTTTACACCAGCTGATGTTCTGGTCTATAGGGAGTAATTTTCACTAGGGCTCAACCTAGGCATAAATCTATGTCTGCAAATAATTGACCCTGTAATTTTTGAGTCTGTAATGAATAGCAGGAGCAAATATTAGCACTTAGACATCTAACTATATGTTTCTGGCTGAATAATCAGATAGATAAGTACATGCATTTGCACCTGCAGTTTGTTATGGGTATAATTATTAACAGATGCTACATTCCAACACCTTTTCTTTTTCTTCACACAGGGTGTCCCTGTCCACAACGTAACTGTCCCTTTGCACTAGGCCATCAGCAGCAAGGGGCTGTAAATCTGGTTGATCTGGCTAGCTATATCAGTCTTCACCCACTCCTCATGTAAAGGGGGGGCATTCCCAGAGAGTATCTCATCCCTGTCAACTCCCTGCTCTCAGAACAGTCCCAGAGGGCTCATCACTGGTGTAGTGTCCAATCAGGAGGTGTGATTGCAGTACATGTAGGCATACCCAAGATAACTCTGAATTA
The DNA here is from genome assembly GCF_965140285.1 of Lepidochelys kempii. NCBI lineage: Eukaryota > Metazoa > Chordata > Testudines > Cheloniidae > Lepidochelys > Lepidochelys kempii. Next base: position 208,882,206 of record NC_136381.1, read on the forward strand.
GGCAGGTCACTAAAAATAGCAGTTAATCTGTGGCAACTGCCTGAGTAATGCCCCACTAGGGTCCCTCATGCTTGGGTGGCACTGGTCAGCCTGTGCTGCTGTGGCTTCACTACTATTTTTCGTGCGGTAGCTAGCTGAAAGCCCTTGTGTGCTGCAAGCACACCTCCCAGTTGCAGTGCAGACACTCTCTTAGAGCAGCCTCTGCTGGGCACCAGGATGGCACTAAACTAGCCTCAGGTTTGAGAAATCACAAGCAGCTCCTTTGTGTCCCCTTCTCTCTTCACAGCGAAACTCAATGTTTTTTGGACAAAGATGAGAATCTGGCCCTGCAGCTCTTCCAAAACAAAAATATTTTCCCAGGTAAGATCTTCATCAGGGGACATACAACTTTTTAATAGGATCAGAGTGGAAACGAATCAGCCCGAAAAGCCAGTTATTTTACTTTTAAATCGGGTCATTTTTTTCTTTAAAGAATTTGCATTTGTTAATTTATTAATTTCCTCCAGCTAGTTTTTCTCCGATCACGGGCCAAAATTGACTCAATGGGAGCCGCAGGTTCAACGCAGCTCTGCAAATCAGGCTGCTTTGGAAGGTGCCAAAATATGGATTTTGGTGCCTAACTTTAGGTACCCAACTTGGAAAACTGGGGCCACAGTTTTCAAAAATTAGTTCTGAACGTTCGTAATTTTCTATTCAATGGTATAAAAAAATCCACTCTGGGCCACATGCTAGGAAATCTCCATTCTTGCCAAAAGCAAACTTTCTGTTTTCTTTCTGGTAGTCTTGGTTCTTGAATCATTCGCTAAGATACCAGCAAGAAAAATGCTTCCCTGACTGATTCAATACTGAATAAGCAGCAGTCACATCATTCATGCAATCTGTTTTCCCCCTAATGATGGGAGATTCTCATTTTTGAATTTAATGGGGAGAAGTAGATGGGGAACAATTTCCCATGCTCTGAGTTCATGTATAAGCCATAAATAGAGGAACATAATAGCATACTTTTCTGGGGAATCTAATGCTTTACAATTGTAATTTGCAGTAATCACTAAGATTTTGCCCTGTAAGCCTTGTGGTGCATCTACAACTACTATGCGCTACCCATAGAATCAATAGGGGGATATGGTATATCAGTAACAACAGAAGTTTCCCTCTCCCCCACTTGCACACACAACTCATGCACCACAATCCCGTAAGCATGTGAAGTTAATCAGAAGTGGACAAGATCACAATGCCACACAGGTCTGTTTGTCAATAACATCTTAAATAGACATGTAATTGCAAGTGAATAGTAACAGAAAGACTGACTAAGCAACATATCAAAGATGCACAAGTTTTGTTAATGACATACAAAAAACCCAACCTGCCCCCCTCACTCCCTGCTTTAGCAACTGAAACAGGGACTCTCTTGCATCAGGTGCTGGCTGTGCAGCTTTGGGAACTCTCCACCACAGAAGGGGAGAGATGCTGGGTAGTTCCTACCTTCTGGATCCTGAGGGGTAGGACAAGAGATAGGCCTGGCCTCTTCTGCTCCCCCCGTTCATGCAGTTTCGCCACTCCTAATTCACAAAAACGAGGAGTCCTTGTGGCACCTTAGAGACTAACAAATTTATTTGGGAATAAAATCCACTTCATCAGATGCGTGGAGTGGAATATACAATAGGGAGGTATAAATACACAGCATATGAAAAGATGGGAGTTGCCTTACCAAGTGGGGGGTCAGTGCTAACAAGCCAATTCAATTAAGGTGGAAGTGGGCTATTCTCAACAGTTGACAAGAAGGGGTGGAAATCAGTTTTGTGGTGCTAATGAGGCCAATGTAAACAAGGTAGCCCATTTCAAACAGTTGACAAGGAGGTGTGAGTATCAGCAGGGGAAAATTAGTTTGCAGAAGAGGTGATTCACCCACAGCTTGTGAGAATCCAACATATTTGAGGCCATTTCCACATCAAACAACTTCACTGGCCAGGGAATTGTCACAATGTATCCACATTTTTCTTGAGATAAGGACCTTCTCCTGTCAATGTTAGGGAGTGCTAGAAATCGGACACTAAACATGGAAGAAGTGAAAGCTATTATATGGTTACAATGTGGAGGTCAATCCAGGTTACCAGCGTCATTTAAATATGCAAAATCATTTTCAGCAGTGACATATCAAAAACACTTATCTATTTCTATGCATATAGAGATATAGATGTTCTATCTATCTACACACACACATGCACAGTTATATGCTTTGATATGTCACCACTGCAAATGATATTGCATGTGAAATGTGTGTGTATGTACAGATACACATGTGTTAGAACAAATCTGGATTTGTATGTCTTTGTATCAAGTTAGATATTCTTGCTTGTTCTGTGCAGTGGACATTAACAAATTTTACAGTCCAGCATCACCATGCCAAAATGGCCATAAAAGGAACACACATTTTGAAAAGATGTTGATTCAGGATTCCATTTGATTCAAAATTCCGCATTCTCTCTCGGTTAGGTTGTAAATCCTACTGCAGAGAGAAGCAGACTTTTCCTGGAATGGACAAGTCATCTCAGCACACTCACAGGGTAATGCTAGGGGGAAATCAATATAAAATGGTGCTTCAATAGAATGGCATCACTGGCAATTTTTAAATCAAGATTGGATAAAAGATCAGCTCTGGTTCAAACAGGAATTAATTTTTGGAAATTCTCTGACCTGTTAGACAGCAGGTCAGACTAAAGGACCGCAATGGTCCCTTCTGGTTTTATAATCTATGAATTTATGAATGGGAATTTTGAGAAAAGTAGAAAATCAAGGATAAAATCACTGTCTGTTTGAAAACAAACACAAAGTACTATTATCTTTCTCCCTTCCGATTAAATATGTGCCTTTACCTTTCCCAAACGCAGTTGCCTTGGTAATACTCATATTGAAAAATTCTTTAGGTTAGAAGTACTACCATGGTTTTTTTGCTCAATGCCTAGTTTCTGTTTCTCTAACTGTTTGTCCAGGGGCTGGTGAATATCTATTGCAGAGCTCAGTGGCACTTGAAAGCCATCTGGAAGAAGATCTACCCACTTCTTCTGAACTTTTAATTGGAGTTGCTGGTTGGCCCTTGTGTGTCAGGTTAGCACAAAGGCTGAGAAAACAGAGAGATCTTATACAAAACCATTTTAAAGGGCAGCAGGAGATGTCATTCATTTTGTATATAGATATGTTTAGATAGATGTGGCAAGCCATGAGAAGTGGATGGCATGGTAGGTTAATTTTCAAAGACTGCTGATTTGCAGTGACCTCTGACTGCACTTGAAACAGCTGAATTCTGCAGACTCTGGTAATCTGAGATAGAGTCTCTCTTGAAGTCATCTGGATATAAAGTCTACAGTTACCTCAGATGCCTCAATATCACAAATGGAAGTGGAAGAAGAGAGAGAGAGAGAGCAGGAGCATAGTAGGGATTTTCTTTCTCTAATTTTTTGTGGTACAATCTATTCTGTTTTAGACATTCACATATGAAAACCAAGCTCATATAGGCTGAGTCTGAAAATGTCATTCAGTACCTGCACACATGATATGTATTGTATGTAGGTTGTGTTTACATCCTGTTCCCTGGAGCTCGATGGGTCAGTGAGTGATCTCAATACTCCTTAAACATGTTTCTTTAATTGTGTCTTAACCACCCCATGTATAGTTTATGGGCTACATTATGGCTTTGTAAACCACAGCCCCATAAGAGAGCTACAGATGGTGAGGCCTTCCGAGAGGCATTCTAAGCCTGGAGGACTCATGAAGGCTGAGGGAGCACTCTGAAGGGATGGGCTCCCGCTGCCTTTTTGGAGGCATTCCCCCTACTGCCACCCACAGTTCACCAGCCAACACAGATGCAGGGTGGGCCTGGGATTCACTTGGTGTTGGTCTCAGGGAGTGCATCAGGATTGCAGCTGCCCTTTGTGCATGTATGCACAGTGGAGAAGAGGGATCCATGCCTCCTCTCCCACCACACCCATTTATTCAGGAGCAGCCAGAATCTGGCCCTCCATAGTCACGCAGAGATTTTACCTAAAGAAAACTGCATTTAAAGTTTTTATTTCATACTCTCAGATAGGCTTCCTGGAGCACTACACAGACATGAATGAATTTATCCTCACCACATCCTTGTGAGTAAGAGATGTGTTAGTAGCCCCATTCTGCAGGTGGGAAAACTGAGGTATAGGTCAGCTAAGGAATTTGTGCAAGGTCATACAGGAAGCAGATGGCGCAGCTGGGGATAAAACCCAGATTTCTTAATTCCCAGTCAAATGCCCTAATCATAAGAACAGCCATACTGGATCAGACAAATGGTCCTTTCACCCCAGTATCCTGTCTTCCAACAGTGGCCAATGCTAGGTGCTTCAGAGGCAATGAACAGAACAGGAAATCAAGTGATCCATCCCCTATCGCCCAATCTCAGCTTCTGGTAAACAGAGGCTAGGGACACTTCAGAACATTGTTTTGCATCCGTGCCCATCCTGGCTAATAGCCATTGATGGACCTATCCTCCATGAACTTATCCAGTTCTTTTTTGAACCCTGTTATAGTCTGGGCCTTCACAACATCCTCTGGCAAAGTGTTGCACAGGCTGACTGTGCATTGTGTGAAGAAATACTTCCTTTCGTTTGTTTTAGACCTGCTCCCTATTAATTTCATTTGGTGACCCCTAGCTCTTGTGTTATGAGACGGGGTAAATAACACTTCCTTATTTACTTTCTCCACACCAGTCATGATTTTATAGACTTCTATCATATCCCTCTTTAGTCGTCTCTTTTCCAAGCTGAAAAGTCCCAGTCTTATTAATCTCTCATCATATGGAAGCTGTTCCATACCCCGAATAATTTTTGTTGTCCTTTTCTGTACCTTTTCCAATTCCAATATATCTTTTTTCACAATACCATCACTCCTTCCTGCAGTTCGATATGCACAGCAAAACTACAATGAAACAAACAGGGTTGCAATATATACAGAGTCCATTTTCACATGAAGTGGTATTACTCCTTTTAATAGCCAGGTACATACCTACAGTGTGGTCCAGGGAACAGGGCACAACCTGAGCTTACAGGGAGAGACAGAAACCACAAAAGTCAGATCTTGGCCTGGATCTGGATCCAAATCTTTCCCATAGTTGTGGAATGAAGTGAGGGCTGACCCCAGGGGTTCCAATGCAGGCTCAGCTCCAGTCATAAGGTACTTGTGGGGAACCACAGATGTGAGCTTCCTCTCATAGGCTTAACACTGGTTTCTCGTGCAGTGGCTGCTATTAAACCAGGCTATGTTTGGAGCAGCTTGATTGGATCCCCACCTAAACTCTGTGGCAATTTGGCAAAGCTTGTATTTACCATAGATTATGCTACACTGGCTTTTCCATAAGGTTACATGGAGCAAAATTAACAAACAATACCCTTCCATTCAAATTACCTTTGTTAGTGCACTGGTGTATGTTATAGGCTTAATTCTCCCCCCGAATCCAAGCTCCACACAGTGCGAGTAAATGGGGCTGGTCATGAGTCCCTAATTCTGTGGGTTGATTTGTGTTGGCCCCTTCCCCAGCATGAGTTACAACTGCTCTAACTTATGCCAGCTGAGGATGAACAGAGCAGAGCTATGCCCTGCCCCATACCCATCCTCCACATACCCCCTTACACTCCAGTGCTAGTGCAGGGTTATGGAGACAGCTGGCATAGAAGCTAGCTCTGAAATCCCTACATTAGCTGAGAGTTTCTGTCCTTGCTGGCAGAATTTCCAGCTGGCCTGTTAGAGCCAGAATCAGATTCAGGGTATGCACAGCTCTGCAGGAGGAAGCCTTCCTGGTGCAGAACTCATAAGTACTTTAAGAACAAAAATTCTGCTGGGAAACCTCTGTAAGTCATTTAAGAAGTTTAAACTTTCTTCCTCCAAGTCAAGTAAATCTATATCAGGAACATTGTGTCTTCATTTATTATTGTTATTGTTGTTGTCATTAATTAGTATTATAGTAATGCCTAGATATCCTTACTGAGATCAGGGTCCTATCGTGCTAGGCACTGTAAAAACATAGTGTAATAGGCACTCTCTTTTCCTGAAGAGTTGATTTTGCAATTACATTTTTAAAAAGGTTAGAAGTACATTAAAATTACAAAATCAAGCCCCCCCCCAAACATGTAGAGAATGCCAGAATTAAAGTACCCCTTGTCTGGGGAGCATTGAGACTACACAAGAGACAGTCTCTCTGCTCTCAGCTCCTGTACCCAATGCAACAGCACCCACAGCAGCTGGGAGGAGTAATGGCAGGGAACACTCTGCTCAGTCCTGACAGCCCAGGGAGGGAGCATGATCAGTCACTTTGTGGGAATAGTGCATGTGCAGTCCCGTTGGCATGCAGAAACTGTGAGGGGATGGCGTGTGCTTAGTGCATATGGAACCTGTGGGGAATTTAGCTGCTGAACTCTATCAGGTCTCTAGTGAGCATGCACCAAGTAAGGTTTTCAAAAGGCTTTTAACTTGGTCACTATTGGGCAAATTTCCACAGGGATAGCAAAAAGCACATCCATGATACCAGAGCAACCCCCTGCCCTGGCTTCAAAGCATGAAGGCTCTAGAACTTCTCAAGAATATGGTTTAAAGAACTTTTTTAACATGGTCAAAATAACATATTTTTCCCTAACCTCATTCCTGGAAACAGCTGAATCATTTAATTGACACTTTCCAAAAATTCACCTTGGGGCAGACACCTGGTATGGAAACTTTCAGACCAAATGGTTTAAGTTAAACAAAGTTATAAGACTTTGAAGCTGGGGAGTTATAAGGGGAAGCTCAGGCAACCATAACTATAGGCGTTTCTACATTCATGGCCTCTAATAAAAGCCATATAGATGTCTTACCACTTGAAGCATATCACCTCTAGAGCTGTTAATTTAGGCTCTGCTCCTTTAAAGTCAATGTGAGCTTTGCCATTGATTTCAATGAGCCATAGGATCAAGCCTCTACTTACTGATCATGCCCATTCTTTTATTTTCAGCATAGGAGATTTCCATCTCCATAATAATAAGTTCTTGGCTGTCATCATAGCTCTCAGCAACCATATCACAACTCTCTCTCAGGATAGCTACAAGCCATTGTTGCCAAATCTTGCAATTTTATCAGAGGTCTCGCACTGTTTGTTTTCCTCAATGCCCCAGCTCTTGGACACAGGCACTTATTTGAGAATCTCAGGTTTCATTAAAAAAAAAAAATGTTTCGAGCTCTCATGGTTGTGGAAAAAAGCCTGAAATGTGAACCAAATGCCCTATAAAGATTCAGAAAGCAAAAGCAAATAAAAAGGACCACAAATTTGTTATTTTTAAAAAAGCTCTTGATTTTTAAGTGAATCTCATAATTTGGGGGTGGGGCGCTCACTCATGGTTTTTGATTGCTTGGGGTTGGCAATACTGCTATGTATTAATATAATATGTTAATAAATTGACAGAAAGAGGCTTCAAAATAAACTGCCTAAATGCAATGAACATTAGTAACCATTTGAATCTTGGATGATTAAATCAAGAACTTACCATAGCAAGAATCTGATCTCTACCACTGTGACTGGTTTCCTGTCCTTATACCCTATCAGCACTAGCTATGACTTTATTCATAGGGCCAGATTCTCCACTGATGTAAATTAGCATAGCTCCATTGACTTCATCAGAGTTATACCAATTTACACCATCTGTGGGCATGGCACACAACATTTAAATCTATATGTGTTTTCTTCTACCACAAGACAATAGTCATTTAGCACTACATTTAGCACAACATTGGTCAAATTAATGTAAAACACTGGCCTGTTGTCTGTAGTTAAATATATCACTCTTGGCTACTTTTCCTCATTATTATAAAGAAATAATTTCCATACTAGATGTTAAAATGAAAGCAAACATATTTTTTACAAAAGAATTACTGCCTTGGGAATTTTGTTTGGCCTAAATTTGTTCACCAAATTCAATTAATGGGAAACATGGGCTTTTTCTACTGTACTTGTTCACTGTAAATACAGACCAGGTTTTAATATTCTCCAGTTATTGAAATCCTAGCCTAAAAACTGGATTTGCAGCTCTACTGCCTAAATCTTTCCTCTATAGATAGTTACTTACACAGAGAGAGAGACAAAGAAAAGCTCTTCATCAGAGTAAAGGTCACTTTCATTCTGTTTCTGGCACTAACGTTTAATTTTACCATTGCTAAAAAATAATGCAAATTCATTACTGACCTTCGAAGGGGGATTTTATGAAGCATGTGGGTATCATCTACATTTTGAAAGCAGCTGCTTTTAAGACCTAAAGCATACACATAAAATATTGGGATTTGGGCTCCTTTCCGTGGAAGGAAAATCCCTGGCAGATTTTAAAATATTTCTCTTCTCCTGCAGCAATTTATCATATTGTAAAAGCACCATCAACATCTAATCCTCACATTCTCCAATGTATAACAAACATACGTGTTTGTTATTAGGGGCCTAACAAACATGCGCTTTCATAGTGATGAGTATCCCCAGAAAGGACCATATGGAGATATGCAAGGTTAGTTAATTTGTTCTCAAAAGGATACACATAAAAGCAGATGCTAAGAGGCAATAAATTATTCTTTTGGTACGTTTTCTTCAGTCAGTTTTTTTAACCTTCTTGGTTGACACAGAATTTCCTTTGCAAAGTTATTTATTGCCACCATTGTTGCTAGACGGCCTGGGAGGGCAAAATGGAAAACTTTCTGAAGTATACTTGGAGAGGGCTCTTTTAAACCAGATGATTTGTGAATAAGTCTTGGGGAGTGCATTTTAGATACCTAAACTGTCTTGTAGCAGGTTTTTATACAACAGACAAAAGACTGTGGAAAATGTGACTTATATAAGAAACATTTACAAGGCACATTTGATTTTCTCACTGATACATGGACTATAATCTTTCCAATATAATTTAAGATGCTCCGTTTCTTCTCCATTTGAAAGATGTATAAAAGATGAGGGCCTGAATTTTCAAAAGTGATGACTGATTTTGGCTGCCTCAGTTTTGAGGTACCCAGTTTGAGGCACTTTATGGGGACCTGATTATTAGAAAGTGCTGAAAATCAGATTCTTTCAGTCTTAACTTAAGTCAGGGAACAAAAAATTGAGGCACCAAAAATCACTCGTTGATTTTGAAAATGTACGCTTGAATGAGTGGTCAAATGCCCAGTGTTTACTTTCTAAGACATTTTTAATGGGAACTTTTTCTCTGCCAGATCACTCAAAGTTCAACATTTAAATTATGTCTGTCTATCTATCGAGAAATATAACAGGACTTTTACTGCCTTATTTCCAAAATGTTAGAAACCTACAAAATCACCTGAGCAATTAGTGTCTAATTTGCTCAGAGCAATTACTGTAATAGCCAGCTACAAGTTGGATATTCAGTAACTGACACACACAAACCCAAGATCTGCTTAATCAGTTTTGATAATGGTGGACACAAATTGGGTGCACAGTTGTGCTTGTATTTTTACCCATAATTGGGATTATTTTAGTTTAAAATCAGGCCCTCAGAATTACAAAGAGCAATTTGGAAACAAAGGGCCTCTTGGAGCTATGTTGATTTATACCAGTTGAGGATCTGATATCAAAGCTTTAATGCATTTTGCATTCTTTTGTGCAATGAAGCATGGCATTCCAGTACAATATACAATTAATTCTATTCTTTTCTCTTCAGGTTCTGTGCTATCATCAAGATATCTGTCATACTAGACTTGTATGACATGGGCTATGTCTATACTATGCACCTTTTAGTCACACAGCTGTGCCACATCAGCTGTACTGCTAAAAGGTGCGCAGTTTAGTTGCTCTTTGTCGGCAGAAGAGAGCTTTCCTGCCAACAAAATAAATCCATCCCCAACGAGAGGCGGTAGCTTTGTCAGCAGGAGAGCTCTCCTGGCAACAAAGTGCTGTTCACACCGGCGCTTTTTGTTGGTAAAACTTTTGTCATTCGTGGTGGGGTGGTGTTTTTTCACACCCCTGAACGAAAAAAGTTTTACTGACAAAAGTGCAGTGTAAACAAAGCCATGGTATTGTTATATGCAGTGTTGTTGTAGCCATATTGATCTACTAATGACCCCCTCCCACTGCTTCCTCCCGCCATCCTTTCCTCCCTAAGACTAAAGGGATGGTAATGGGCTACTTCACTTTGAATGGTCCCTGGAAATATGTTTTAACTAGTTATGCTAAACAATCTCTTCCACCTTGTATTTAGCTGTGACACTCTGATTAAGTTTTCCAGACCTGAAGAAGAGTTCAGTGTAAGCTCAAAAGCTTGTCTCTCTCACCAGCGGAAGTTGGTCCAGATATTGTTAATCATTTTGTGCCAAAGAAATTCTTTTGGCCTCCAATTTTTCCTAGTTATTTTGAGGTGATGGATGGTTTTTTTCTTTTCCTTTCTTCTTCTTTCTCATGTTGCTGACAAATGTGTTGACAGTTGTTATGAATCAGCATGTGTAGCAAATCAGGCCAAAGCTTTGTGAGTGATATAGTAGACATTGTTTTCCAAAAAACTCTCCAGCGTTATCATTCTTACTTTTATTAATAATAATATTAATTGTCATCATCGTCACCACAGTGCCTGGGATCCCCAGTCATGGACCAGGGCGCCATTGTGCCAGGCGCCATACAAAACACAGCACAAAAAGACAGTGCCTGTCCAAGAATTCAGTCCTTCCTATGAAACAGTGTCCAGGTTACTTTTTAAACAAAACTAGTATATATATATATATTTATATATAAGCAACTTTTAGTGTAAACTGACTAGTTATGTTCAAGTGTCGGCAGCCATGAAGTATCCTTCCAAAGCATTGATGTGCACCAGTGACCACAGTACTTGGGTAAACTATGCATCAGCAAGTCTACAGAGGTCTACTTATGCACCAGTAGATATGCAGACGTGGTTATGCATCAGTGAACTACAGCTGTTATGTACCAGTGAGTCTTCAGAGAATTTTAAATGCATAAAAGTGATTGTAGAATAGCATGGAACATGCATTAGCAAAGTTGCAGTGAATGAACGGAGCATGGCTTTGCAGCAGCAAGAGTGCAGAGATTAGGCTATGCATTAGAAAATCTGCTGTCAACTGCTGGTTATATCTTGTCAAATCTGCAGAGACCTGTTTATGCTGCAGCAAGATGCCGGAAAATTGAATATACATCAGTGAGTCTGAGAACAAAAACTGGATGTGTCATGCAGCCTGAAATGAGAATTTCCTAACTTTGACATGCTTACATTTCCAATTATTGCATCCTTTTAAACTATTATTTTTTTAACAAAATAATGTAATGGCCTTAACTAAAACATATCATTTTTTATTACAGGGAGTCTCTGTATGGAGCATTTATCCCTCTTGAAATCCAGCCATCTTTGATGAGTAATGCAGCCCTTCATGATTTAAATGCTGCCAACAGTATGCAGCAGTTCAGGACTGAAAGTGGAGTGTACCTTATTCAGTGGAAACTACAGGATCAAGTTTATTAGTGTCCAATAAAACATACCAAGGGTGATATCCTGACCCCATTGAAATCAATGGGAGTTTTGTCATTGACACTGGTGGAGTCAGGATTTGACTCTAGGTCTCAGTTTGATCCATTGAATTGATCAGGTCTACAGCTGTGATATGGAAATGAAAAGGCATAGTATGGAAAATGTCACCAATGCAGTATCGTGCAACATTGTTCATATTCTCTTTTTATCATTATAAAATCAGTAATTCTGTGTTACGCATGATAAAGGAAGGAAGAACATTCTTGTCATTGCTCAATTTTCAAAGCAGAATACATAAAAAAAATCCCAAGCAAGTAAATATAATAAAACTACAGCAGCCAGCAGAATGATCTCAAAATATGGCTGGGTAATGTGTTTAGGGTTATTTGCTTATGCTACGACTCAAATCAAGGGAGCTTAATGAACCAAAACTAAATATTAGCCCCAATAGGTAGAGATATGGTAAGGAGGCTAAAAAACCCTGCCTTTTGTTCTAGATTTACAGCTGGACACATAATTCTACCTTCAAATAACCATGGCTCATATTCTTGTGAACGAGTATATTTTCAGTATGTAGCTCTTAGAATATTATAGTGTACATTAGGAAATACTGGGGCCAGCCATCTAATCATATTGAAAGGCAACTGGAGTAGGGCTTCACATTTTTAAAAAACAGTTTGAAAATTCAGTTTACTTAGCCTATCACCAATAGTGAAGGATGTTGAGTGGAGCCATGTAGCACAACCAGCACTCAGAAAAATTTCTGGAGAAACTTTCATAATGCTCCTCTGGACTGAGTAATTCCACTGGAAATCTGCAAACTTGCAAAAATTCAGGATCTATCCAGGGACCCTCAGCCATCAATAGCATAGGCAATGGTGAAATAACAGCAGGACATTTTACTTTTAAATGTCTTTCAGAGAAATGAGAGGAACAGATTGTTGATATTAACCTTTCTGGGAAATGCAGTCAAATTGTCCTTGAAAAATGGTAAAGAAGAAAAATATAAGCATGACTTTCAATAGCTCTTAATAATCTGCGAACTGGCCCGTTGCTAACTGTCACACACAACGTACATTTTGTTTAGTGATTTCTGTTACATTGCTACTCTCTGTGAAAACATTTAAAATAATAATTCAAATTTCATGATCCCAGTTGCATAAACACGCACACTTCAAGCCAGCAGAAAAACTGCCAAGTGTAGCAGGATCATTAAACCCACCGGTCAATTCAGGGCCTGACTAAGGAAATCATTTCCTATTTTCCCCTCATGGATTGAGAAAGTACTGTAATCAGCCAGTCTGGAAAAATAAAAGAATCTGTGCCTTATGCAGCAAAAACAAAACGGGGCAATGAAAAATGTTGAGGCGGAACGGGGGAAATGTCCAACTTCTCCTGGTTAAAGTTCAGATGGAGATCTAGAAGGGGGCTGTTGGGTTTCACATCACCATGCCTGGTATGCAGATCCATCCTCTGTCATCCTTGTGTGGACCGCAATGGAAGCCCTAGTGTAACAATGACCGACCCTGTTGTTGTTGGGCAGGATCGAACCTGGAATCTCTGGAGCTAAATGCATGAGCTCTACTACATGAGCTAAAAGCTATGGGGTCCTTAGCTAAGGCTGTAGCAGACTCATTAATCTCTCTCTAAGTGGTCTCGCTGCCACTTGATGGGACAGAGCACCACACTCAGGAGGTGTTTACACTAGTTCCTGGAGGTGGTAGTTCATACCTCACACCAAGAGGCCAGGAAGCTTTCTATGCTTAAGTGGGTGGAGGTTTTTCCATTGCTTTAAAATTCTCCTCTTGGTATGAACATCATGACTAACTGCTAACTCACTCCTAACTTCCCTTTCTTGTGGAGGAAGTTGACAACTAGGCAGCTCCAGTCACATCTACAGCTGATTGCCTTTTATGGCATCTTTCAGTTGACTTTTGACCATCTTGTGACACTGAAACAGTGCTGGTAAATGATGATCTCTGTCAAGTGACAGTGGTAAATCATCACAGAAAAAGCTTCATTAGAATAAGGCAAAAGCTACCCTCTCTCTCCCTCCCTCTCTCTGCTTCACTGCAGATTTTCTGCCTGGCACCTTTCTTGGTCTCCCCGCCTCACCCTTGCCTACATATTTAAAGAGACAGCGTATATATCCTCACAGTCTCTTGCTGAAGATGGACAATAAAGAACTGCACTAATTAATTATGTTGGAATGTTCAGCAGCCTTTGTTATTGGTGACCATCACCTGTTGGTGACAATGCTGTGGTCCCTGATAGGGATGGATGGATGGGACCACTTTGAGTAGCCGGGCTCATTCTTAGGGTGGGAAGACTTAAGAAGTGGTTATTGGAACCTCTTGTCTTCAGCTAGGTATCTCCGCTGTGGGGTATTCCATTTCTCCCTTTTGCTATCCAATGTGTATTGGAAGCTAGAGGGAGATCATGCAAAAGTAGAGTCTGTGGTATCATCAGCATGCAGAGGAAACACAACAATTCGTACACACAAAATATATGGAGTAAGTGGCATTTAAAGTACACTACAATACACAATGCCTTTTTCAATTGACTTGTTATGGCCTGCCTCTTTGCTATCAGACTGTTTAGGCAACGTTTTTATTTGGCTGAGACATAGATGGTTGGAACACAATTTATACAAGATTGACAGGGAGCAGGAAGAAGATTTATGAGACGCTAGTTGGGGGTTAGTCTCCATTATTCAAAAAGCATGTCCATCCCTGATGAGACAGGTAAAGAACTGGGATGTCACTTTGGACTGTTGATTTAGTGTGGAGGCCCATGGTACAATAGTAGCCAGAGTTACCACCCTGGCCAACTTATCAGGAAAGTCATTCATTCTTATAAAATAATATATCAGATAAATTATATAAAAAGGATCTTTGAAAATCAGCTCCTCCTTTACTTCCCTGGAGCACTGAGGAGCATATTCTTTGTGTTGCTTCAGCACTTAATGCTATTGCAGGTGTCTAAAACGGTGTAAGGAGGATGGGTAAACAAGTGTGTAATTCCTAAAGGGGAAGAAAACTCAGAAACTGGAACTCAGCTTTGAGCAGGTGCAAAAGCTTTTTGGTTCACCTTTCAAAAAAGAAAGTATGAGCTTTATGACCCAAAAGGACCCAAAAAACAACTGCTTTGTTTGAAGCTTTGGCAACTTGTCCTGCAGGGTTTTACAACTATGGAAGCTGCATTCGGTTGCACACCATATTATACCCATCCAGTGACCTTACTACTCTTATTATACTTCAGCAATCACTTTTCCTGCATAGCTTTATAGCTATTGAGGACCCATTCTATTGCACACTATATTACACCTATCCAGAAGAGCCCTACTACTCCATTATACCTCAGCCATCATTTCTATCTCAATGCTTTTTTATGTGCATGATTGAAATAAACGAGTGGCTGGAGGTGCATGAGGGTAATATCAACACAATCTCCACAGGATTAGAAATAATATACTTAGTTTCCTTGTTTAGTCCTTTATATTTTATGCCTGTTTAGTTTTGTCGTCTATTGGTACACTCATTTTGGTTTCTTGGCTGCGTTTCCAGCTTTCGGAACAAAAAGATTCTGTGGAAAAGAAGCAGTAAGTTTTGCCATAATTTATTTAGGTCACAAAATGGAACCGAGAGAGAAAAATCTGTAGCTTTCCAATGCTATTAGTTTACTAATGATAGTCCTCATCGCATGACAGTTCTCAAACTGATAAGATACTCCAGACATCCCCAGAAAAGGAGAAGAGGTTTTCAGTGCCCCAGCTCCATCTCTACAGCTTGTACATGTTTTCAAACATAACTCCATGCCTGCTTTCTGACAGCTCATTAAACAAAGGCCTCTTGGTGCATATATTGCCCATCTTCCTGCTGAGATTGTAACATATTTATGGTGTTTGCAGATTGCTGGCTGTTTGCTCTCCTACTTCACGGTGTCCTGCCTGCCAAATGCTTATCAGTCTAGTGAAAGGTGACAGTTTTCTCCATTTGTTTAGGGAGCAATGGTCTTGTATTTGACCCTCGGAGGCAAAAAGCAATATGATTAGAAGCAGCTCCTGCAAGCAATAGATAAAAGCAATCACACACAGAAAGACAGCATGGAAGTGCTCAAGGGAGGGGGCTGATGTTGTGGGAGCTGATAGCTCCCATTCAGGAAAAGTGCTGGCAGTTAGTTAGCTAGACAGCTGGTAACATCCAGACCTTGTGGGATTTCAACTTCAGACAAAGCAAACAAGGATTCAGGAGTGTTGCAAAGCTATCTGGAGCCGCGCGCAAGGGCGATCAGAACTACTCACTTCTAATTATCTGCCTCTTTCCTGTCATTAAACTATCATTATTACCCAGTCAAACTAATACAAGTTTAGTGAATTTAGCACCTTCTATTTTCTTTAAATCCTGGTGCCAAAACCTTGTTTTCTTTCCAAACAGAACAGATGAAGACAGATGAAGACATCCTGAAGCTAGCCTCGGTGTATCCATCTGCCATTTCAGTGTAGTGTGGAACCAGTAACAGGTTTCCACCCATGTGTCGTCTTTACTGTCTGCAGCTGAAGAATCTTTTCCATTTCACCAAAATAAAAGGAACCTGTTTTTGCTACTTCTCTCCAAGCCTGTCACTTCTTCCATTTTAAAGAAAACATAGTGGCAGCTTTGTCTGGCTGCCAATGGCTAATCAATGCGGAAGAGCTTTCAAGCAGCTATCAAAGGGGCTGTGATTTTGATCTAAACTATGTGCATGTTCCAGGAAAGGAAGTGTCTCTTTAACTACCAGTTGGGGGTTGCGTGACAATGAAAGACAAATATTTTACTGCTCCAAGAACTGTCCCGCCACTACATTCGAATAATTGCCTAATTGTCACTACTTAGGGCAGAACCAGCGCCTGTTCTCAGCCAGTGTCTGTAGCCATCTAACCTTGTGGTGTGATCTTCTCCTATCTCATAAGCTAAGTAGTGTGAGGTGGGGCACTGCTTGAATTTGAGGTGTCCAAGGAACATTCAGGTACTGCAGGCGGCCATGCTTGTGCTTTAGTGGGTAGCACCCTTCTCTACCTCTCTGCTGGGTCAGTACTCACCCAAAGAGAAGACCCCGTAGTCATGTGCCGTTGCAGCGGCAGGCTTGAGGACGAAATGTAACCCAAGGCTTGTGGTCGTTAACGATCACATGACATGTTTCACAGAAGCCATGAGGCAAAGCCCAGTGTTTGACACCTGGGTAATGTAGGTGTATTAAACAGAGTCATAGAGGTGATCGTGTCTTAGCCAAATCCAAGCATCCCAATTTGGGAAGTTATCTTCTGCCTACCTAACCCAAACTGTGGCAGTTACAGTATTCCTCTACACTTCCGTTCACGCTGACAGAGCTGCTGCGAGCTGGTAACAAATGATGTGTTCCACTCCTGAATTAGCTGCATTTCAGTAATGGGTGAAGAGATCCCTGCTTACTGGTGACCATTACAAAGTCAGCATTTCCATTAGTTTGGTATAAAACCTCTGGCACACAATATCACCTGGAGGGGTAGTATTTCCTGGACTGACAGAAAAATTGGAGTTCTACAATGCCCTTCCCATAGATGACCCTCCTCCTCAAATTCCCCTGCTTTGTGTGTGGAGGAGATAACTATACTAACATGGATAAAACCTCTGGCGCAGATTTGCCACTGCATGAACCACACATAAAAACTGAGAAGACAGGATTGAACAGCGGATTTTACTTCAGAAGGGGCATAGACTAAAGATGGGTTTAGAGGTCAGGGACGCCAGGGGATAAATTAGACAGTAAGCTCTTTGAAGCAGGGACCAACTTTTTGTTCTGTGTTTGTATAGCACCCAGCACAGTGAGGTCCTGGCCCTGACTGGGGCACCTAGGTGTTATGGTAATGCACACATTAAATAACAATAAATTCTGTCCCTGGTTGCACCCAGGCAAACCCATTGAAGTCGGGATGTAATTCAGAGCAGACTTTGGACTCTGACTTCTAATCCTGAATTAGCCAAATACTCACTGCTGTCTCAGCACAGATTCTTGGGCAAGTCATGGAAACCTCTCTGTGTCTTAAATTTCCCCTCTGCCACCTGGCGATAGTAACACCTACTTCACAAGAGGCAGAAAAGATTAATCCCTCCATAGTGTTATATAAGTGCTAGCCGGTAACACTGTTGCACAGTACTCTGCAACTCAAGAAAAAATGCTCTGATTCACAAAGGGTCATAAAACAACATACCACAAAATGCATTCTTGAGCCTTTACATACTGGATCCCAAAGAATTTCCTGTAGCCACAAACTGCAAATCACAGTAAATCCCAACTAGCTTTGCATTGTTTAATTGAATGTGATTCAGACCCTTCAGGAGAGAGTATGCTTTAGATATGCAGCTCAACACCATTCCTACAGGAGGAAATTTCTTGCAGAAAGGCAAAAGTTAATTGTCATCAAGCTACTGGTAAGGACAACCTGCTTTTATATTGCGTGTTTGTTCCAGTGTAATGAGCTACCCTGTCAGTCGATGCTACTGTAAATACCATATCAAAAGAATGATTTTCTGAGAAAATGTTAAGAACCGAACAGGGGTCTTGGCCTTTCATCTTAGTTTTATCTCCACCAGTAATAATGAAGCATGGCAACTTCCTAGGAAATAGCATATTGTCATGAACAGCACTGGTTTGCCAGCTCCTGTCATCGTTGATGGATGGTACTACAGACTGAATGGGTTGTCCATATAACTATTTGTCAGCACAGTCTGTGAGGAGTTCTGTGATAACATACCATGCTAAATTCACTATCATGTCTACAAAGGAATAAAAAATGGCTCATTTGAGTCGATAGATGTCATACCGAGTAAACAACAACAAAAACAGGATACAGTTATATTGCAATCTAGCCAAAAAGATATCCTCACTGCTGAACCACTTGCTGGTAATTCAGATGCCTGGAAACCTGAGGATCTGCTACTAATGTTGAGTTGTTCTTGTTTTCTTATATTTTACTTTTCTAGCACAAAGTTGTTTACAGTTTATATGCACATACAAAATCATTTTAATACTGTTATCCCTTTTGACCTGAGTGGTTAGCCAAAGTTTGGAGCTTTGCAGGTAAACAATCCTGTTTATGTACAAAGTCCTGTTTCCCTGTACACAGCAGGAATCAAACAACAGGAGACAGTTTCTTTGTTCATAGATCCAAGACCCTTTCAACCAGCACTCATCCTAAGAAGTTCCCTCCAGAGGATTCTCTCAGGGTCACACTCCCAGAGCTGTTCTTGCCATGTCTGTCTTCTCTGTCCCTGGCTGTTTCTGTGGTGTTATTCCTCTCTCTCTCTCTCACACACCCACGCACCCTCCCACACACACACACTACCTTTACTGCAACTTTTCCAGCCACACCCTTCTCTTACATAGTTCATATTTCTGAGTTGACACACATGCACCTTTGATTTAGATGGTGACATGTACCTGTGTTTCGGATGGAGACCATTATTATTTCATAAAGGAACTTTACTATTCCTTACAGCTATCTTAAATCAAGGGTGGCAATTACAGCCTCCAGTTTCAATGAAGTTTTACCCGACCCATAACAAAGTGTACATCTGTAGTAATCTCCTATCTGTACCATTGCTGACCGTGGGAAAGGCTGCTGTTCAGATATTTTTTCATTCCTATTTTTATCCTTGCTTACCTTTTGAAAGGATGAATTGTTAATATATTTTAGGTAAAGATTTGATCATTATTAGAAGCACTTGAAACCTCAAATTCTCTGGAACAAAGTTTTAATGAACGAGAAATAAAGATTTTGCATAACTGAGTACCTAAATTGCATGTGCAAGTACCATGGCTATGCATACAAGTGGGTGATTGTACATGCAAATTCTAGTTTGGCACTGGATTTTTGCATGTGAATCTTGGGCTTCCTTTAACAATATTTCCTTTTACATTACAAAATGATTTTGGCATCATACTGCATTGGATTACATCATTTAGGGTGCAGAACAAGATTGAAAATGACCAATGTAAGGCAGCATCATTATATACCATCAACACCATATGCAATTGCCATTATTTTCTTAAAAGCCAGGAAGAAGCTGTTGTTTGCTTGTATTTTCCAGCACCCTGCAGCTTACAGGAGGTACCTACCATACTATTAGACAAATAACATACTGTGATTTTCTGAGGCTAGAACTACTCAAAAACTGCTTTCTATATTCTACAAGAGTGAGTTGTGCTAAAAAGATGAGAAGATGCACCACCTGAGTGGCAATGCTTGCAGGTATTGGGTAAAGTTTCAATGATGGCTAAGCCCCATTTTCAAAAGTGCCTAATGTTACTGTGGAGCCTGTGTCTTCGTTTCAAAGTCATGTAGGTGCTTTTGAAAATGGTACCCATTCTGCTTATTTAAGGCTTAATGACTCTTGATACTCTTGATACTCTTACACAAAGCTTCAGCAAATGTTTCTCCCAGCACAGCCATGCTAGAGTGGAAGAGGGGGAAAGGTCCTGGCCTTGCCCATGCCCCGCTCCACGCTCTTTCATGCCCTTCTTGCTGCGTTCTGGTCTTAGTAGGTATCACAGGGTGACTGACCCTTTTAAGAGGAAGCAGGGGCCAGTGCACCTGGACCTATTACCTGCTGCCCAACTGGGGCTTAAGGGGAGGCACATGGTCCTTATAAAAAAGGGAATCAGGCAGACGGCTGCAGACACTGAGAAAGGCTCCTGCAAAGATCTGTTACATGTGGACCTCTGTATCCAGAAAGGATTACCCAAGGAACTGCTGAAAGGCTCCTGAAGGAAGCAGCTGGGGAAAAAGCTAGAAGATCTGCTCTGATCAGGAGTTACACCGGTCTCCTGCAAGGTCTTTGATAGGGAAAAGGGTTTGGTCTTGAAAGCAATAGCCAGGGAGACCAGACTCCAGGGGACTGGAAAAGACTCCAGCAAGGGCTGCGAGTGGCTTACTACGGCAAGGAAGAATTGTAGAGACCAGACACAAGGGGAGAAAAGAAGCCCCAGGACTAAGCATTGGTTGTGTTTGATGCCAATAAGTTAGACCCTGGGAGAAGGGTATTACTGAGCAAAAATAAAGCCAGAGTGGTGATTATTTAAAGATCCCCTTCAAGGAGGCAGGGCTGCTTCAGAGCCACTTCTGGTCTGTAGGAGACACTGCAGGGCAGACATGGAGGCAAACACCAGCTCTGCCATCTCCTTTCTATATTTCCTCTGACCAACTGGGGTTGTTTTCAGAAACACCAGCAATTCCGTTTTGGGCATGTTAAGTTTAAGCTGATTATGAAACATCCAGGGGCAGATGTCAGAGAGGCAGGCTGAATGGCAATCTATTTTTTCCAGGAAATACTGTAGATAGGAAACGCCTCACAGTTAGAAACCCCCAACTCTGCATCTGGGAGAATAGGAATTGGATTTTCCAGATAGTTTACTACCCAGGATGGCTCTGCTGATTGAGAAACCTTATTTTTCACCTCCTTCACAGCCAGGGCATCATGCTGGAAAAAAGATGCAGTTCTTCACATTCTAAGCACAATTTCTGACACTGTTGCTCTAGCCTCCTCCCTTTCCTCCTCCTGTCACAGATCATCTCAACATAAAGAAAACAGATGCAGGAGAAGGGGTATTCTGGAGCTACCCTATCCATAATCAAGGAGAAACAGTTATCAGAATGTCTACCAAGGCCATGATTAGAATGGTCTATCTGCTGTCAGCATTCTCTCTCACTGAGGTCTGTGGCTTGCTGGGTCCATCAACTTCTGAGGCTGAGCAAATAAAATGGAACCCACGCCCTAGTGGGAGAAAAGGTGGGCCTCAATCAGAGGAGTTAATGGTCTGGCCAGGACAGATATGTAATCTTCACTTCCTGTGTCTCCAAGCCCAAGCCAAAAACAAGATCTAGAGTGGGACCAGCTTTATGTACTGAACCAGTTGTCATATGGGTTTAAACTAAGGCTAATTAATTCAGTCTGTTCATTTTATAGAGCCTGGAATGACAATAAATCTTATCTTTCATTCATCCAGGAGAAACCTGAGTACAGAATGGAAAAGAATGTTGGTGTAAAATTTACTAAGGTCTGTTTGGATTCACATGTTCATCTCCAGAGTTAGCCAGGTCTGCTAATTTAAGAGTGAACCTGAGACATACCACACACATGGAATCCTACAGAGCTGTTACACTATGCCTCTTGTTATCTTAAGTGGGAGAGTTGAAATAAAAAGTAGAAATGTGATCAGTTGTTGGGCTGATGGACTATTCCAGGGGAAACAAAGAAATGGCCCAAAGTAAGATAGATACTAAAGATATTGTAGTGTGGTCACACACAGTATTTAATCATGCATTTCCAATATAAACACAAGCAAGGAAGACAGCTTCTGTTTTCTACAGGGCATCAGTATCCCATGTTTATGCTGTCAGACTGATCTCACCGTGTTAAATTAGATATATGAGATTCAGAATGATCTTTAAACAGTGATTTTTGTACTGCATCAGCCAGAATACGATCAAACCAGTTCCTTCCTAGCAGGTATAGACTTTAATGGGAGGCTTGTAAAAAGCTGGAGAAGTCTAAAAGAAAGTGGTTAAAGGTGTCTGCGTTCTAGCTGGGCATCATTTGGGAACCATTTTGGTTAAGTACCTTTTTATAAAGATGTAGCTCTTACTCCGTGCAGTTATAAACAATGGCTATCTCTTAAGGTGATCATTTACAGCAGTCTGTGTTGGTGTATCTAAATGCCGGTGACAGCAGGGGAAGGCTATTCAAGCTGTTCAGATCCAGCTCCTTGAAATACCCAGTCACACAATAGAGTCATTGTTTTGGGAGTGTTAAGAAGCACAAGGCTCAAAATGTGGAAAAACACTTTTTTCTTTGTATTGTAAAATGCATAAGTTAGCAGAGTTAGAAGTTGCCCCTTTCACAAAGCTGGTTGAAAAACAGTGACAAATTTAATGAAAGTTTACTGATTTCCCCCCCTAAATTGTTGACATCTTGATGACATTTTTCAAAATTAAAAGAAAAATCAACTCACCTTTCTAGCTGGTCAAAAACCATGAAAAGAAATGCAAAGATTTTTGCTTTAACAATCCAAAGGAAGAAAGGGAAGAGCAGAAATGGGAGCTTGCTAGTGTGTAACAAACACCTGAAGGCAAAGAGGGACATATACAATAGTAATTGTTTTGATAACTAACTACCTCTAAGGGTGAATGAAATGATTGCCTCAAAGATCCCTCAAGGTGTTGGATTCAATGAAGTCACTTTGCGCACATGCACTAAAGAGCTATAAGTGGATAATTTGTCAGACAATGTACAAGGCCAGCAGAATAGAGTGAATATGGGGGTTGGATCATGATCCATGTCAACATGTCGGCAGTACAGTCAATATAAATAGTGCCTTTGCACTGGACATGCGCTAGGGATGTTGCTCCACTGTCAACACAGCATGCTCCCTTGGACTGCTGACTTTGCTTGCCCGCTCTGTGGATTTCTTATCTCACATTCCTGTTTGGTGCCAACCATCCACCTATTTTACTTTGTCCATTAACTGTCTGCTGCCTCTGCCCCAGCAACCCATGGCTGCAGGAGGGGAAAACGAGAGGATCCACATGTGACAGTTTGTACTGCAGTGTGAAATATTATGTTAAGGCTGCCTGAAGAAATGTGAAGAGTTGACCTTTGACCACCCCCTCTTTTCTTTGATGACCCTCAAATCTTGCGACTCACTGCAAGGATGAATTTGGTCAGCTTGTTATTTGGCTGGACCGTATCTGTCTTTGTAATTCAGCATGGTGAGGACTTAAGGAGATTCTTACAGTGAGAGAAATTATACATGTGCTGTGTAGGTAGCAGCCAAATAGATTAAGATTTCCACTGTATTGTACACATAGTATGGACAAACAGAAACAAATGGATTCTCAAGGTTTAGCAGCTAATATATATTCTGTGAGATCACTAAAGCACTGGTTATGTGAAGTGCCCATGTCGGTTTTGTTTTTTTTTTCCCATAAAGGCGAGTTGTGTTTTCAACAATCCACTCCGCTCTGCTTTTAAGGTACTGGAACAGAGACCTTTGTTTTACCTATTACATCTCTATTATGAAGACAAGGGTTGAAACATACTGTGCCAACATAAAAGCTGGAACCTGCATCAACCACTCTATAGAAGGGGAAAAGAGGTTGACATTTTGGGCTCCAAGGTTCCCCATGGACCAGTTGTTTCATCATTTGCTTTTCCAGAAGGTTAGCTATCAATAGTTGAAGGACAAAGCAGCAATTTTGTTAAGATGATGAATCCACCTACTTATCATTGGGATATTCCTCCAAACTAGGGAAAACGATGTCTAGGGCAGTGTACTATTTAAAAGAGCTCTTTATAAAGTACAACCCTAGAAGAGACTATTTTAAAGGGGGATTGAATTCTTTGCTTGGAAGTCATAGTATGGCCATAGATACATAGATTTTATGGCCAAAAAGGAACGTTATAATCATCTTAGGCAGAGCTCATGCATAAACACAGGACTTTGAAATTTCACTAGTAATTCCATATTTAATTTAACATTACAAAACATCAGCTTAAAAAGTGTAGGTATCTTCAGAGGCTGCATCCAAGGGCCTTTGTGCATCTAAACAAAAGCTTGGGCCTCAAGAGGTAAAAAAGCACAAGTGTACTTGGAAAGATAGATGAGAAACTAGTCTCTTTGGTCAACCACATCCTATCCAGGACATGTGCCACTTCTGGAGATTTGCATTCAAATCCTAGCTTAGCTAATAAATAATCATGGGTTTGGCAAGGTGGGTGAGGTAATATCTTTTATTGGACCAACTTCTGTTGGTGAGAGAGACAAGCTTTCAAGACACACAGAGCTCTTCTTCAGTTCTGGGAAAGGTCTAGGACCAACACAGATACAACTACCCTGCATACAACAATGAGTTTGCCAGTCTAATACTAGTCCCTAGTACAATCTGGCATGATTTGCAGTTCCTGTTCCAGAGAAGTCCATGTCAGGAATAGCAGAGTTGGTACAGATCAGGCAGGAAATGAACAGAAGAGGTAGGTAGGGGAATTTGCAAAGCACTAGCATGCACTTTGTTTGCCTCTACTCTTTGTTACAACATCCTCACAGTGCAATCAGTTTCTGGATCAGTGTAATGAGTTCTGCTTGTGACTACCCTTGAAAACCATTCTGAAACTTTAGTTAGTGCAGAATGTGTCTACTCTATTCCCTTACTCACATAGAGCACACTATACTTCTGTTCTTTGTCTTCACAGACTTCCAATGTTGTTGTTGTCTCGTCCCACAATAATCATATCAGGCCATGAAGTTCAAGAATGAATTCAGTAACTCTTATAGGGTCTTTTAAGAGCTTGATACGGAACCCCAATTCATTTTCAGATGTAATTCAAAGTGTTGGTCTTAATCTATGCAGCCCTACATGGTGTAAATCCAGGCTGCCTTGGAGACCACTTCTGTTCTATCCCCAAAATTCTGCTCACCTGACCTTTCAGAGTTAACAGCCTCCAGATTTTAATCTGTGGGACTGGAAAAAGAGTATTCTCTGCAAGGGGACCTCAGCTAAGGAACTTGTTCTTCAGCTTATCTGACAGATCCTGAGTTTCTTGATAGAGCTAGTCAACAAAAGGTATGTCTTACAAAAAAACCTGGACCCCTCTCCAAGGTTTTCATTTTTTTGAAAACTTTTGAGCTATATTATTCTCCAATGAAAACAGTGGGGGAAGAGTAAAAAAGTGAGAAAGTAGGTTTCAGAGTAACAGCCGTGTTAGTCTGTATTCGCAAAAAGAAAAGGAGTACTTGTGGCACCTTAGAGATTAACCAATTTATTTGAGCATAAGCGTTCGTGAGCTACAGCTCACTTCATCGCATCTGAGCTGTAGCTCACGAAAGCTTATGCTCAAATAAATTGGTTAGTCTCTAAGGTGCCACAAGTACTCCTTTTCTTTTTGAGAAAGTAGGATTTCCCCCACAGTTTCAAAATTAAAAAAAATGCAATTTTTTAAATTGTAAAAATATTTCATTTCAAAATCTTGTTGAAAAATGAATGATGCCAGTAAAGCTATTTTCTGAAAAAAAAATTATTGTAGTAAAAACCTCACTTTTCCATGAACATCTTTCTAAACTGTCTTGTGTTGGCCTTTGGGACCCACAACAAGGCTTGCATATTTGGCCAGGCTTTTTCTGCGGGGGTGGCTTATCTGGATAAGTTTGTTTTGGAGGAGGCTGTTCAGTTCTTTACTTTTATTTGTTTGTTCATATTGATTTACATCATGGTAACATTTGGGGCCCCATCTGCTATCTGATTCTTAAACAATTATTAAGACATGGTCCTTGCTTCAAAATGCCTACTAATGTTTTGTGGATTTTTTTTTTGGTATTAATTAATCTAATATTGTACATGCCCCTACAGTGCATGGAAGGCTTATTTAACAAATGAATAGGACACATTCAGATCATTTCATTGTCAGCATTAATTCACTCTACCAAGTGAATTGCACATCACTTATCTGAAGCTTTGCTGAACCTGTTGTCTCTGGGAACCTGTCTGGAAATATCATGAGATCAGGTTTTCTTGAAACCTTTCCTAAAATTCCTCTTTCAGGTGGACCAAAACGACTGTAATTATAATCTCTTTCAGAGTATTCATTACTTCTTCCCTGGTCAAAACCAGAAAGTGCAAAAGTCAGTGATGCAACAATCAAAAACAAATAACCAAACTTTGATACTTCTCTGGAAGAGTTAGGGTTCAGTTGTGGTTTAGTTTTGGGTTAAGATTTTGCTTGATTTTTATTTTAACCATCCTTGGCTCCAATACTAAGCATTCAGGAAAATGGCATATGGACCCCCAATCATGCAAATGCTTATGCATGCATTTTTGAGAAACTATCATTTGGATGCACCAATGGGAGAATCTACACACAAAGAACAGGACATTCAGCTGGGTTAAACCACTGTAGCTGTACTGACTCCAATTGAGCAATGTCCATTTACACCAGTTGAGAAGCTGGTTCCAAATGTCCAAACAGGTTTTCAGTGATTAATTTTAGCACAAGTGATTTTATCATTTGCACACACAAAGGAAAATGTGTTTGTGCATTCAAAATTGCATGTGCACAAATGGCAGCTAGAGTGAAGTCCCTGTGGAAACTTGGCCCCCACAAGTGGGCAGATTCTCAGCTGGTGTAAACTTGTGTAACTCCGATGGCGTGATGGTAATTTATACAACTGAGGATCTGGTTTAATGTATTTGCTTTTATTACTGACTTAGTGAATGAATTGTATGGCAAGATGACTCTATTTACTGGTAATCACATTGACTTCTAGGTCTATGAGATTTGACCCAACAGGAGTTTTGCTTATCTAAGGACTGTAACATTTGGCCCTTTTGTTTTTTAGGTTATTGACCACGTTGCTAAAATGCTTTTATAAAAGAGCAACCAATGAATGTCCAATACTGGGAATTACCCCTAATCCACCATCCATTAAATACTGGCATCATGCTAGATCCAGCAACAGCAGAATTTCTAGTTCCCATGGTGAAAATCATTCAACATCTTCACTGTGAAATAATTAAGATAACAAATGCAATGACAGATAAGTCCCATATCATTGCTTCCTAATCAGCACATTACTGGTGAATAACCTACAGCTGTGAGACGTCTGGAAAAACCTAATAAGGGAAACACATTCCTGTCTTCAAAAAAATAACTTGCCAAGTTTTATGAGCTTGGCAAGACATTAATTAAAATCAGTGGATGGCAACGACAGGGATATGGAGCTCTCTACTTCTGGGTCACAGATGGTTACCAGCACCATGTAATAATTGTGCAGTGATTTACATGAAATGAGTTGGTAGTCTCAGTCCAGTTTTGAGTAGACAAGTGATCACTTCATAAAAATGCCTATCGTAATTGGCACTAATAGTCAATCTCAGTAAAGGGATCGAGGACAGAATGGCTTTAGGGCCAGTTTTTCAAAGATATTTAGATGCCTAAAGATGCAGACAAGCACCTAGTAGGATTTTCAAAAGCACCTACACTGGTTAAGCACCTAACTACCACTGAAGTCAATGGGTGTTAGGCACTTAGCCTGTTTAGGTGCTTTTTGAAAATCACAGTAATGTCTAGCGTATCTATATATGCCTAAATACCTCTGAGGATCTGGTCTTAAACTACCTTTCTAGAATGCAGCAATCCTATTCTGAACATTATCTGATGTTCCAGTAGCCATCAAGCTTGGAACATTTTGAATTTTTCTAATAACTTAGCAGCTCAGTGACACGTTTTTCAATGTAATCTTCTGCACAGGCCTTACTAGCAAGCGACATTGGTATGAAGTCTTGGTATGAGGAGCAGCAGGACTCTTGGCCAGAGCTCAGATCTCTGATAAGCAGCATGCTGCAGCTCTGCAATAAAGAGTATCTAGTGTTGTTCTGTACTGTTTCTGTTCAGAGTTCTGCCTACTTGAAAATAGCTTTTGGACTTGCTTGTTTGAGACCATCACTGAATTCTACTGTCCTATCAATTGTAAAATAGTGGGTTTAATTCAGCCTTGATGTAACTTTGTGAATTTCATGATAGTTCCACCTTTAGGCCAGGACTGAATTTGGTCAGTCCAAGTATCCATTTCCCTTCAATATCTTGTTTCTCAAGACAGTATTCTGCCAAGGACTCAGTCCATCTCCTACTGTGGAATGATTCTTTGATTTCTTTGCTAGAATCCTGAGAACCATCCCAATGTAACCTTCTTTACATCCTTCATTCAAAGCCTACTGTCGTAGCAACCATCCTTATAATCAGCAAGATCTGGACAAGGCTCTCTTCAGAGCTCTTTAACATTGGTCCTGTTACCAGCTGGAGTGATTGCTGCTGAGTGATGCAATGCATCTTCCTGCAGAGCTACATGGGCTGCCTTCGTCCTGATGCTGACCCAAGGAGAAAGAAAGCCTCTCCATCTTCTTTTAACATATTGGTTGTAGCCTCTTTCATAGCATACAATGGATTTTGGTGCAAAACTACAAAACTGAGTTGCTTATCATCCTTTAAACCCCGGAGGGGCAAATGTTTCTGACATACAGGGAGCAGTGTGATTACAGATTGAACCTCTGGGCTGCAACTGTCCTAGGAATACTGCTCTCTCTTAGCAACACATTGTCTGCTACTAGTTCTTTGCTTGCCAGTTAGTTCATTGTAGGCCTTTTTCTACATTCCATTTTAGTGCAGTACATGGATTGCAGCTTGTCCTTGGCTTCTCTCTCTCTTTCTCTCTCCATAATTCTTGGAAATAACAGAAACAAACAGAAGTAGGCAACTGCGCACTTGGCCAGTGGGATCAGAGAATGCCCACTGTGGAATAGTTGTGCGGGGGATAGGGCCTTCTGCATGCAGATTTCTAAAGCAGTGTTTGGTACTGGTGGCCCAGAGTGCACTTTGGCTAGTGTGGCTTTCAACCGTAAGTCCAAGACATGGAATTTAGAACTTCTCTTTACATGCAGTGTAATTGTGTGTTCTTTCCAACAATACGGGTGCAATTCAGATTGGTGTGAGGCTCTTAATTTGACCCCATAACTTGTAGGCTGCAAACATTTAAAGGATACATGTTTGTTCTTGGAATGCAAACTCCAAGACAAATAGATTAGCTTTACAATGTGTTTTTTGTAAATGACAAAAGAGTTTCTTTAATTTCCCCAAAACTGTGCTTTATATTAAAACAAAGAAGCAAGTGCTTGCTCTTTATCAAGATTAAAACACACACACACACAACCCCTATCAACTCCTTCAGTCATTAAATCCAGAAAAGAAGTTTTCCTGTAGCAAATCTTTTCACTCTTTCAGTTGCACTTCCTGTCACACTTATGCTATTCCTTTATGCATTCAGGGCTCTTGTTAGGAAAATGGAAAGTGAGTTAATGGGGAGTTCTCAGATACTTTTCTTATGTGACTAATGTTCCCCTGGGATGGATTTAATCGATCCTACAATGAAAGTGGTACTGTTTTAAGATTTTCTGGCTCAGATAAACATCTTTAATCACTTTCATGTTGAAATAAAAGGAGCTTGGGAATGTGAAACTTCAGTATACTCTGATTCCTGAAAAGCGAACTTAGGAACACGTTGCAGATCTGTATATAAATCATCTTGCTAACATTAGACGAAGGGATTCCTATATGGCTTTCAGGATGCTTTCATGTAAGTAGTTCCTACTCTTGCAGCTAATATATTTTGCACATGTGAGTTGCTCTTTGCATGGCGAGAATGCAGCTGCACAACTTCAGTTTCACTCTGAAGCTGAAACTGCTCATTGTCGAACATGATGTTGCAGATCAGTCTGAAGACAAATTCTGAGGTTTAACTTAATGGGAAGCCTGCCAGGCAGCAGAGACTTAACAGGGCCCGTTTTTCTCTCCATGTGCATCTGGGACGCCCATTGATTTTAATGGAGAAAAAAATAACCTCCTTAACAAACACATAATGGGGTGAGATGGTATCAGGCTTAATTACGCATGTCTGTGCCAAGCAATGCCCATGCCAGCAGGTGCTGTTGATAATATATTATCTGGAATAAAACATTACAGGAAGAAGAATTTGTATGCGACCATTCCCAGAGCTAATTAGTAGTCAAGGCAAAAAAAACCCCAACAAAAAGCAGTACTGCTGTTCCATAGCTTATTTTCCCTACCACATGTGAATGATGCTATTTCTACTGCAAGCAAGCATCCCTCTTTGCCTCCTGTGCTCTGTTATGCAACGCAGAGGAGCCCTTTCTGTGGTTCCGTTCCTCTTGCTTCCTAGCATTAACAGTGATGGCTGGAACATGGCAGGCAGCAAGTTTGCTAGCTTTCACTCAGAGCAAAAGAACTGCTGTCGCAATGTGCTTTGTGGGTGCTCTCAGAATGATGAACAATAAAAATGTGAGTCTAATGGTAGCTCTTTGGAGGGTGGCTTTAGTGATAAGCGCTCTAGCTGTGACCTTTGTGGCACAGTGTTTTTGCTGAATGCTGGGGAGACAATGAACCCAGTCTGGATCCCACTTGTGCCATTTTTACCCTGCTGCAACTCCACTGGCTTTAGCAAAAGTAATGGTAAAAATGGCAAAGCCCCCATTGACTTCACTGAAGCCAGGATTTCACCCCTGATTTACAGCAGTGTAACTAGGAGCAGAATCAGGCCTAATAGTCTTTAAATCTCAGTGCACTGTAATTTTTTTAAGTTGCAAAGCAACATGTATGAGTTATAGATGTTGTTTTCATGCTGCAGCTAACTAAGAATACCTCATTTCTGCATATTGTTAAAAAAAATGCATGGCCCTTATCTGTCTTTACAAAGGGTTTGGGCTTGTGTTGTGTCTGATGGTTGCTACACACCCAGAACTCTGAGTGATTTTAGTGTTCTGTTTCACTAATATATATTAATTGTCTAGGGATCACAAGCAGTCAGAAGCAAAACTTACGAGGAAGCACAAAGTCTCACTGAGATGTCACGTGAAAATAATTTTATCCCAGCATCTCTGCAATCATTCCTTTCTGTCGTATGTAACATACTCTCCATCCATGAGAAATATACATGTTAAGAGAGCCTTATTCCAGCGTAATCCCTTGCTGCCTAGAAGTCAACATTCATTCACCTTCTGCTCTGGAGTTTCTGCTGAAATTGCTTCATTATTTAAATCCTGCTAACTGCAGGGCTCGGAGGGGAATTTTTGCAGAAGAAAAAGAAAAAGATAGTTTGTTTACTGCAATACAGCAAGGAGAATGTAACAAATGTTACATTTCTGTGCAATCTGCTGACCTGTCCTTGCCTCAGTTCTTCTGTCCACCTGGCATGTAACCTTCCGAGACACCCCAACATTTTATGAGGACTGAGAAGCCAAAGGTGTATCTACCTATCTCTAAGCTCCGTAGAGGGCCAATATAGGTCCCTTGTACAAAATAGCCTCTTTGCAATAGGATATTTACATATATGCCTCCCACACCACCATCACTGGCTATTTCAGTTATTAGATCCAGTCCCACTGGCTATTCCAGTTATTTGAACAGCTTCTTCCCTGCCCCCTCCTGCCGAATTACTTACAATTTTAGTTTAATACATGTTACTTATTGCACACAGCAGATAATGCTACCAATCTTGCTGCTTCCGTGAGCAATAATCCAGTTCCTTCATTGAGATAAACGTCTCAGTCTTCAGTTTATCCACTTCAGAACCAGATTATTATCTCATAAAACTGTTGCGATGGTGCAGTTAATTCTTGCTATTATTTTAGAAGCCAGAATCATAATTTTCATCATAAAGATTTAAGTCCTTTTTACTTGCTTAAAGTTTTCAAACTATGGGTCATATCCTGCTATTGATTTTTACACAAAACTTCCAGTGTTTTTCATAGTAATTGGCTTCTTTTCTCTTGTGATTTAGGGCTGCAGCATCAGAATGATGCAATCACATTCCTAATACAAATTTATGAACTTTGTACCGTCGAATTGATGCTATAAAACAAAATCATTTTCAGTCCAAAGGGCATGTATGGGGATAGTTGACAGACCTGTGCATCATTCAGCAAGCAACAATTTTTCTTAATATCAGCCAGTGAAACAAAGTTATGTGTGAGTGATGTTGCTATTATTGAACTGATGGTAAACCCAAGTGCTGTACTGTTCTCTCCCTGAAATCATTTGACACAACAGTGGCGTTCATGTTCAAAAGCTACAAATCACAAGACGCAACCTCAGACTTCAAAGGGAAATTGAAATGTCCAGATGAATGTCAAGATGAAAGTCCAGATGGAAAGTCAAGCATGCTCTAGTTGGCTCATCAGATAACTATGGAACCATGTGCTTGTTTGAATTTTCTCCCTATCTCAAAAATAAAGTGTTTGTTCTTTTTAGGCTAAGATTTCAGGTTTTTAGTCCCGCCAGTGAAAGGCCTCAGTGGCATCTAGCTAGTGCTCAAAATAAACAAGAGCTCATGGGAACTAAGTCCTGCCTTCTTTTTTCTTTGCTTTCAAAAGAAGCTTAGCATATACACTTTTATGTTTATATGTTGTTCCTGTGTCTTGAAGAAAGTAAAAAATAAAGCAGGCACTCAAGGAATAATGGATAATTAACCACATAAAGACGAAAGAGAATAGAGAATTAAGCATTTATTTGAGAGTCCACTCTGACCTGCTCTACACTGCACATGTTGGGCCAGATTCTGAAGAGCAGCTAATCTGCACAGAGCACTGTTCAATCAGGGAGATGGTGTACAAAGATAGTTTAAAGATCATCTTATCACTTTCTTGATCCTGCTGCGAGTTAGTGCAGATTTGGTCCCTCTGCATTGTATTAGAGCACCCTGAGGATTGCTCTAACTCAGGCTGGCTACAGTGGCCCCACCAGGTCAAAATTGAGGAGCAGCACGGCACAGGGCATCCCAGCCATTGCCTCTTTCCTCTTACACCCCTTTTTCTCTATGATACCAGAAGCAAGGAAAGGGAGAAGTCGAAGATTCTCTATGCTGGTTCCATGATATCAGAGAATCACTTCTGATGGATCTGCTGAGCAGGGGACTACAACTTCCACCAGCCTTCTCCCACTGCACATCTCCTTCCTCCTGGCTAAGCATGGACTAGGTTTCCCATCTCACCCTCCCCATGCCACAGCACTTCCCTTTCCTGTGGCCAGGTAAGGGGAAAGTGTTCAGCACCAGCAAGTGGCTGCATTTTTGGAAGCAGTGGCTGCACGGCTAGCCAGGAGCTAGAAAGAATTCTGGATGCAGAGAGGAATCTCCAGGAATTGGATAGAGAACTGCGTGTAGAACAGGCTGTGACTGCTGGACTTTACAGTGGGGGAAGGCCTGTGCAGGACTTATGGGGGAGCAGCAGCAGCTGGGCAGGGAGCCAATGCAGAGGGTCCCCAATGAGAGACACTCACTGAACCTGGTTTGGAAGCCCACAAGTGCCTTTTTGCTTGAATAGAGACTGGACTGGAGTGGGCACCCCAGGCAGTAGGCCTGAAGAGCCCTGACTCGTGACTGGACTGCTCCAGGGACCCAAGCAGCAGCTGCTCTTGCTCACTTTGAACTGTAACTGTTTGAACCTCTGTACCTACAGTATCTGCAACCTTTTCTCTTTCCTGCCAGCTGACATCAAATGCCCTTTCTCTTAGGCCTGTGTCTGAGGGATTATTGGGACCTGCCAGGGCTAGTGCCTACAAGATCTAGCTGCTGAAGCATGTACAGTGCTTGCCTCCAAATCATGGTATGCCTGGCACAGTACTGGCACCTTCGGGATTTGGTGTACAAGCAGGCCCAATAATTACACACGCTTATACAGGGTTACCCACACAGGATAGTTAAGGTTGCTTTAAGGATACATTAAGCTCTATAAAGCATGGATTGTGTTTTTATTGTGTGTGTGTGTGTGTGTGTGTTTTTATTGTGTGTGTTTTTATTGTGTGTGTGTAGCACAATGGGGCCATTTCCCTTGCTCAGGTCCTCTAATTACTGCAATTCATTGTGAGTGGACCTGGTAGTGATGCCTATAGTCAGGGTTGCTGAACAGTTCCCATTATAAGACCCTGTGTTCAGTTGCTTTGACTTTGCCAAACTTTAATGGTTGGGGCTGAAATTTTCCAAGCCAGTTGCATGTCCCAGGGCTGAATTTTTCTGGAATATTTCAGCTAAAGTGGCCCAGCCACTTCTGAGAATGACATTGTCCGAAAAGTCTTAAGCTGGTCTTTCTGCCTACAGTTATACACATAAAATTAATTATTCACACAAATTTGGTATGAATTCATAGAGTCATAAATTTTAAGGCCAGAAGGGACTATAGTGATCATCTTGTCTGACTTCCTGCATAACACATAACAGGCCGCAAGATTTGCTTGTGTAACTTCCTATTTCAGGTTCAATAGCTGTGGTTCAAATATAAAATATTTTTTAGAAAAATAATATACTCTTGAATTAAAAAATCCAGTGGTGAATTCTCCACCACAACACTTAATAAGTTGTTCCAATGGTTAACTACCCTCATTGTTAAAAATGTGCACCTTATTTCTAATC
Organism: Lepidochelys kempii; assembly: GCF_965140285.1. Taxonomy (NCBI): domain Eukaryota; kingdom Metazoa; phylum Chordata; order Testudines; family Cheloniidae; genus Lepidochelys; species Lepidochelys kempii. Next base: position 208,916,762 of record NC_136381.1, read on the forward strand.
TGAATTTATCTAGCTTCAGCTGCTGGTCACAGGATCTTTCTATATATTTGTCTTCTAGGTTGAAAAGCCTTCTATTATCAGATTTCTGTTCCCCAAGTCCGTAGGTACTTCCAGACTGTGATCAAGTCACGCCCTAACCTTCTCTATGATAAATTAAATAGATTGAGCTCCTTGCAAATTTCACTTTATAGGTATCTTTTCCAATCCTTTAATCAATCTCGTGACTCTTCTCTGAACCCCCTCCAATTTATCAACACCCTTTTAAAATTATGGTCAACGGAACTGGACACAGCAGATTCCAGCAGCAGTCTCACCAGTCAAAAACACAGAGGTAAAATAACCTCTCTACTCCGACTCATAATTCCCCTGTTTTATGCATCCAAGGATCATATTAGCCCTTTTGGCCACAGATTTGCACTTGGAGCTCATGCTCAGCTGATTATTCATCATGCCCCACAGAAGTCTTTCCCAGGATAGATAGATTCCCCCATCCTGTGAGTACATTCTTGGTTCCTAGATGGATGACTTTACATATACTGAAACACCTGTTTGTATGTGTTCAGCTCACCAAGTGATTCAGATTGCTCTGCATCAGTGACCTGTCCTTTTTGCTATTTACCATACCCCCCAATGTTTGTGTCATCTGCAAACTTTATCAGTAGTGATTTTATGTTTTCTTTCAGGTGATTGATATAAATATTAAATAATGTAGGCTATAAACTGATCATTGTGGACCCCACTAGAAAACCTCGGAAACTTTTAGAGCATGATGGCAAGGTCCACATGAACAGTTACTGTGTGGCAAGCTAGTGCACTATACATTTATACGCCAATTTTCCACACACCAACTGGCTGTCTAAACAAGCTCTCAGACTGAAGTCCCCTATGAGGACTCAAGGGTTTTTTTCCCACACAGTATAGATCAGTGGTGCTGGAACAATTTTTATAGTGGGAGTGCTGAAGGCGAAAATTATGTATTTGGGTTGTTATTACTACTTCAAGCCAGAGGGTGCGGCAACACCCACAGCACCTTTAGTTCCAGTACCTATGGTATAGCTAGGAGCTTAAGGAGCTGGTCATCCTGTTCTCAAGTGTGAAGTGGTGTTCTGTAGAAGATACTAACTAGTACCTCATCTGTTAGGACACTGATCCATAAGCATTCAAGATAATTTATTTCCAATTTATCAGTGATTCAGAAACAGAAATGCCATTTAGGGGAAGAGGCAATGCCTGCTGCCCTTTTGCCCACTCAATCTTTCCTAAATAAGTGTCAACCAGTGGTTTAACATTCCAGTCATGTGAATCATCCCACCAGTTTTAAGTAATAGCAACTAGGTTGAATTTATGCTCATAAATGAACAATTCCAATTCCTCTTTTTTGCTACCCAGGCTTCTGACATTTGTGTATAGGCAATTAAGAATTTCTTGTCCTCATGTCCCTTGGTTCCTTGATTAATTTTGCTCTTGACATCTTGATTTTCTGCTAAATGAATGCTCACTTGGTTTCCTCTTTTCACCCTCCCCTTTTGTTATTAGTTTAACACCCTCCTAACTATTCTAGCCAACCTGTCTCCTTGCAGATTGATTTTCCTTCTACTGAGATGGAGGCCATCCAAACTGTACAGCCCTCTCTCCCCATAGAAGGTGGACCAGTGTTCCACAAAACCAAAACCTCTCTACCTTACACCACTTACCTAGCCAGCAGTTCACTTCCAGATCTTCTACCATCTCTCTTTGCTCTAGAACAGGAGAGAGCTCAGAGAAAAGCATTGGATGTTCCTAGGGAGACCAGATGTCCTGATTGTATAGGGTCAGCCCCAATATTTGGGGCTTTTTCTTATATAGGCACCTATTACCCCCAATTGCCGTCCCAATTTTTCACACTTGCTATCTGGTCACCCTAAATGTTCCTCTCCTCAGCATCCTGGGGACTGCACCAAGTTAGATCCCTAAGTGCCATTTGCAAACAACAACCTGTAGATGCAAATTTACAGCTGCTTGTAGAACATTTGGCCATTATTATTTTTCTTCATTGCAAAACACTGTTTGCTACCTGCTGTGGGATACCCACGTACTTTGGAACAGATGGGCTTCAAATGAGCCATATCGATTTCTTCCAGCTGAGGATCTGGCCCTTTGGGTCTTATTCCCCTCTCACTTATAGTGATGTAATTCAGGAGTAATTTATGACATTACACCAAGTATAGAATTGGTGTTAGCGGGAGGGAGTCAAGTCTTCTGTCTGCAAAAATCATTTCAATTATTTTGGATCTACAAACAAGATCCTCAGCTGGTGTAACCTGATGTAAATTGAAGTCAAGGTAACTATGTCAGTTTACCTCAGGACAGACTATAGGCCAATATGGAGCTGCAAAGTAGGAGTTCCGTGCACGTCAGCAGGGCTTTCCTTCATTATGCAAGGACTGGCCCTTCAGTAATGCTGAGAGCAAGGGTTGACAGTAGTAGTGGGTCAGATTTCCATTGTGTTTTACAACTGTGAATGTAGCTGCCCAAAGATCATTGTTCAAACAGAAAGTATTCTGTTGTATAATATATTGTAATGTCTGACACTGGGGAACAGTTCACTAGACCAGGTGTCATACTAAATCTTGTCCCTTTGTAACGGTAATAAGAAACTAATTGTTTCACTGCAGTGGGATGAACCTGTCTGTGAAATGTATCAGATGTATTGTGCTGAGTAATGCCTGTGAGAGGACCAGAACTTCAGCTGGCATAAACTGTCAGAGCTTCATTTAGGCCAGCTGAGGATCTGGCCCTATGTGTATAGTCATGCTGAGTAACAGAAGAAAAAGAAATGTAGAACAGAAGAATCAGCACAGTGATATTTCAGGACAATACTGGTGCGCGGGGGATCAGCTTGTCACTTGAGAAACACCTATCAAACTTTTGGAGACCGCTAATAATATGGAACAAAAGAAAAAGCACAAAATACCCCACACCCACCTGTACTTTCCTTTAACCACGAAGGATATTTACAGGAAAGAGACATTTCTTAATAATGACTTCAGTAGTGTCTTGGTCAACACCAAAAAAATGGGGATTTACTGCTGAAGAAATTAAATTAACAAATCTTTAAGCAAGCCTGGATATAAAAACAGGGTTCAGAAACAGGGTGGGAGGGAAAGAAGGTTAGGGGGCATAAAGTCTGGTTCTTCTTCATTTGTCTCCCCCAAGCTTCAATTAAAGATGCCAGGAGTTCCCTCTGTTTGGACTTATGGAGCATTTCTGTTAATGAGTGGGAAAGAGTGGATGGCTCACAGGTGCAGAGGATATAGAGCCATGCACTTATCTGTTACTCAGACACTTTGGTGATGACCAGGATAGAAAAAGAAAGATGGAGTATTTATTTATGTATTCATTCATTTCTCTATTCACTTTAAATTTCATATTAAAATTTTTAAGGTGCCTATGCCATCCCCTGGGTACTTTCTGGGTTTAAAGTGACACTTCCTATGGAAAAAAGACTAACCACACAGGTCTTGTCTACACTCCGGGGGTAAGTCGGCCTAAGTTAGCAACTCCAGCTACATGAATAATGTAGCTGGAGTTGACATAGCTTAGGTCCACTTACTGCAGTGTCTACACTGCACTGCATCGACGAGAGACACTCTCCGGTTGACTTCCCTTTCTCTTCTTGTTCCAGTGGAGTACCGGAGTCGATTGGAGAGCGATCTGCAGTTGATTTAGCAGGTCTTCACTAGACTGGCTAAATCAACCCCTGCTGCATCCATCACAGCAGCGTTGATCCCTGGTAAGTGTAGACATGTCCTAAGGCTTATAGCCAGATCCACCCCCAACAAGTGAGTCTGCTGACCAGTAATTTAAAATAAAAATATGCTCAGTGCCCCCTATTCCCATATCCTCAGCCCTCCCCAAAAGCCCAAGAAAATAGTCCAGCTTTGAAACATGGCCTGAAGGTCAGCTGATTGAGCCTATTTTAGATCAAAGAGGGGAGTGAATTTGAGAATCCAAGGACCTTCAACACTCCACCAGCAGTCTCCTCTCCTTTTAACCAGTGCAAACATCTCTGTCAACTGTTCTTGCTGTAGAATCACACAGGAGGAGATACCAGATGGACAGAAAGATAGACTAATGTCACTAGATCAAGTCTAACCCAAGTTATAGTGACTGAAGTCTGTTGCCATCTTGACTGTGGCCTACAAAAGCCACAGCAACAACAATTGCCATCTTCTTAACTTAATTAGCTCTTACTCCACACCTTACATTATCCTGATTCTCAATGACAGCTTGGGCCGCGTCATTGACATGTTCTATATGGGAAAAATGATACATTTATTATAAGGAAAATGTCAAAAGTGGTGGCACAGATGATGGGCCCAGCTAATGGCAGCATGGCAGCTATGATGTGTTTCCACTGCTGCAGGAGGCATGGGAATGGAGTGAACATGGATAAGCCAGGATCCAAGGGCCAGAGTTTTATTATTCCCACAGATCTCAGTCTTCTGCAAGAACAGGTGGCCAAGTCCCCTAGCTGCTGCATTCTGCCACCACTCCTGCACGCCAGTGTGGGTAACGTGGCAGCCAGAGGAAGGTCTAGTGTGAAGGGCCATGCTCTGCTATTGGTTGAAAAATGAGTCTCTGGTCCTATGTTTGAGCTGACTGCAAAAATGCTTCAAAGATTTCCTTAGGCCTCTTAGGGAACAGTCTCCGGAGAAATGTATTTCTCTTTGAAATAGACATTATTACTTACTGAGTTGTGAGGAGAAGACCAAGCTAAAGGGACCGAAATGTTTGTTACTGAAGTGGTCCGTTTAGTTTAATTTTTCCCTCTGTCAATTATCAGCCTTAAATGGCAAGACTCACACGTTTTTGTCTCCAGCAAATTCTACTGTAAACTTATTCACCTCTTCATTAATGGCTTCCTAATGATCTTTGTGAAAGATTGATATCAGATACTCTTTTCAACATCTCCTTCGTTAGATATTTTATCTTGACAGCTCTGCCTCCTACAGCTGGCAATCTCCCAGTCTCTACATTTTTGACTCTCGCAGGCCTACCATGACTAAATGTTATCCTGTCAACTTTATACTCAGGGTTATCATTCTATGGCACTGTAACTGCCATTTGTCAGCTTCCTACCTACAGCACAGGAGAGGCTGTGGAACAGAAATATTTACAATGCCACATTAAGTTCCCTTTAAGCTGCGCGGCTGCGTGGCAGCCTATTAAGCGCCACACAGGTGCCCAGGGCAGCAGTGGGGAGAGATGCCTCTCCCCCTCCCCCAGTCCTGCTGTGGCCAGGGGAGAGGCACCCTCCCCGCAGCCCAACCCAGCCCAGTCCTGGAGCTGCTGCGGCAGGGAGAGGCGCCTCTCCCACTCAGCCCAGGTGCTGCTGCAGGGAGAGAGAGCTGGGGGGAGTTCTCTCTTCCTGCTGTAGCCCTGGGGCAGCCTGCACCCCAAACCTCTCATCCCAGGCCCCACCCCAGAGCCTGCACCCCCAGCCAGAGCCCTCAGCCCCTGCACCTCAACCCTCTGCCCCAGCCCTGAGCCCCCTACTGCACCCCAAACCCCACATTCCCAGCCCAGACCCCACACCCCCAGCTGGAGCCCTCACCTGCCCCCCTGACCCCAACCCTCTGCCCCAGCCCTGAGCCCACCCCCACATTCCGAACCCCTCGGCCCCACCCCTGCCACATGAATTTTGTTATGTTCATCAATATGGAGGTGATGTGACCTCCATATTGGTGCACATAACAAAATTCATTCACACATGGATGGGAAAAATTAGAGGGAACACTGACACAGTATAGAAACCAAAAGCTCCGAATTCAATATCAAATTAGCCCACATTAAAAGCTCACCTCAGGTTGGCTTACCAAAATGGAACAATTGTTCTACTGTACCAGTCCAGATGTTCCAGATGGCGCACTCCATTTAAGTGCATACTGTCCTGTTCAGAGCGCAGGTGCCTGAAGCATTACCATATTTCTCAGTAAGATGTACATTTATCTACCTAGCTATACAAAATAGCTGGCCGTTCTGGAGACAGGTGAATCAGTCATTAGAGATGTGCTTGCCCAAAAATACACGCCCACCTTTTCTATTTGTAGGCGGTAGAAATATATGTTCTTATCCCAGGCAGCTGAATTTGTTGTTTATTTTGTAAAGCCTTATGGATAGTGCCGATAGAACCGCCTCTCAATTCAATGGTCATATCCTGGATATACTCCAGTGTAATACAGAACCTGTGTGCTTTAAAAGCCCAAATAAACACACAAGCTGTCGTATTGCACCAAATTCATCCACAGCGTAAATCCACTCAAATCATTGGAACCAAGCCTTCCTACATGGAGTGACATGTTTCTGAGAGAGTTGTGATTTTTTTTTTTTAATTCAAACTTATAGGCAGGAGGGAAAACTTCTTTAGGAAATGTGATGGTTTTTCCTCCTTGGATCCAAAATATTTATAACCAAAAAAATCACAGATTTTTAATTCTTTGAGGCTGAGATCCACTGTGTCTATTTCGCAACAAATTCTGCACTTGCTGAAGCATGTATTGTGCAGCTTCCCCCAAAGCAGTGTTGTCATTGTGTAGTATTTCAAATGGACGTGTCGATAGTATAAAGCAAATATTGAAAACGTGTTTAATTAGAAATTATTTACAGCTACTTTGTAAGAGGCCTGTGAAATTAATTGTGGCTGGAGGAAAATTAGAACCGAAGTAGCAATGCCGTAGAGCTAAAAAATGTCAGTCAGCTCCATAATGAAAGACATGAGTCTGTTGACCTATAATGAAAGATATGAGTCTGTGGGGGCAGGACATTGGAAAGGAGTGCTACTAAGGGAGATATGGTTCAGCTCTGAAATGCTGACAAGTCAGAATAACATCATTTTTTCTAATCAGTGCCAAGTTTTAAAGTCTTCAATATTTGGCACTCATCAAGAAATCAAATCATCATCTTTCTTCTGAATGGCTGGCATTTCTGAGAAAGACCTCAATTTTTCCGTAGGCGCCACTACAAAGAATACTAAAGATTTCTTAACTTTTTCCCTCTTTTCAACAGTGTGTTGTTGGGAAAGAGGATGATGTGTCTAATAAGTGCCTCTGTGTGTGATCATAATGAAATAATCTCCCAGGACAGAATCCCTGTTACCCGGTCAGACTGTTTGATACAGGTTGTCAATTTAATATATACATACATATAGTTTATCACATATTTATGGCATTCCTTTGATGACATAGCTATTTAATAAATTTAACAATTTATTAAAACAATTTAATAAAAGACTTCCCTTCCCACGCACTCCAAAATACTTGCACAACTGTCCTCTAAATTAGCATTATGCTGGAAAATGGGGGGAGGAGGATATATGCAGTGTGTGTCAGTCTGTGTGTGTGAGTGCAGGAAAGAGAGGAGAGTGCTATATCACTTATGAAAGGATGTGGGATAATTCACTGGTATCTAAACTCAGTAAAATATCTTTTTGAAAAAATGTTGGATTATCTGTAAATCTGAGTCACACCATCTTCAGACAGTCTTTTGGCAGAGTTCACACTGCCTATGTGGAAATGGCTAATAAGGCCCAAGCCTATATCACCCTCTACATATGTATTTTAGACATTCTCTCTGACAAGATTTCTATGAATTTAAAATAGGAAACAAAGATAAATATTGCAAAAAACAAAAGCATTTTTGCATTGACATTTTTCTTAAGGTTATGTCTGTAGACAATATATGAAAACTTTGCACACACACTCTGCTCATCACTACGGGCTAGACTGTAGCCCCCAGCACATGGTCATGCCATTTTGGGGAAGGCGTAAAGTGCCTGGACCCGACACCTTTGTGTGTCCCAAATAAGAGAGATGGAGTGCAGGACTATTACCAAGTTTCTCACACTAGTTCAGTTCCTGGCTCTGTCACAGACTTCCTGTGTGATCTTGAGCAAGTCACTTAACCTCCCCATGCCTCATCTCTAGTTGGGGAAAGTTCCTTTCTCCCACCCTTTGTTTGATATATCCATGTCAATTGCAAGCGCTAAAGGGGAGTGACTATCTTTTGCTATGTGTACGTGCAACTTCTCATACAACCTTGGTTGGGCCCTGTAAATGCAACCATAATGTAATATAATGTAAATAATAGAGCTAGCCAAAACACTTCCAATTTGGAAATATTTTGGTGAAAAACAGGAATAATTTTTTTCACATTTTCTCAATTTCCCCCCCCCCATTTTTGACCAGCTCTAATAAATAGCAATAATAAGTGGCTTTGGTTTGGTAGCTCTTCCATTGTTTGAAACTCACAATAAAGCTAATGGGAGATTTGGGTGTAAAGTGGCAACAGAACTCGTTATAGTTTGCTACAAATGCAGTGCTAAGTAATTTTGTTAAAAATATCAGGGTTCGAAACATGTGGAGAAATCCGTCCCGCACCTGCCAGGAAAAGGAATTTTGTAACACTGGTATTAGTAACAGTTCAATTGTCAGAAACTGTGTCTCCAACCAGTTTCCCTATGTCCTTTCTCATTACTGCTGGAATAACCATTTATATGCACACTAGACGCTTGTTAATCAAGGCCACTTACCTTTTTTTTTTTTTTTTTGCTCCGAAAATTCCCAACCTGCAAGACAAATAGTACAAATGATACAGAGGTCAACCCAAGCAGGACAGTTCTGTGTGTATACAGCCAAATAAAAACAGACATGGTAAGAACATGGATATAAAGTTCCTGAGCCTATACCGTTTTTTATATACCAATGTAATGAGTTCTACTTTCGCCAAGAAATTTGACTTCAAATTTGCAATCGCTTGAAGTGTTTGTGTGCATGTTAATGTTAGGCTAATATTGTATGTTGACTTCATATACAAGTGGACAAAATGTAGGGTGATAACGGAATAATATGTACAGTGATATTAAACAAGATTTTCAGGATTACCTTCCCAAATGGTACAAGGCCAGCCCACCTCCTGCTGTCAAGACCTCCCTCTTTCAAAGCCCATGGCAACAATCTAATAACCTCACAGCTTACAAACTGCCGTGGAGTGTCTCAAAGCGGGTTAAAAAACAGGGAAAGGCTCTCCACTGTTCAGTTCCTACACAATTTGTCCTTTAAATGAACCCTAATGTAAAGCTATCGAGCAAAGGCCACTGATTTGCAGACATATTATGACTAGAGAAAAAAGGGAAGGATCCCAGAAAATCTGGGCGTATGGAAAGATAATGTTTGAGCTCACAAAGATCGAGTTGTACGTTGAAAATGTTGTTTTCTAAACTACTGGATATTCTCTTTTTCTCTGAAGGAGCTAGGTGTGGGAAATTGAAAGCAAGGAATTTCATGCATAATATATTTTCTCCTACCCTTTACAATTCAGTGGTACTGAAATGACTGGGGGCAAAGAGGCCTTGGCAAGTGCAAACACAAAGTACCATCCTCATCGCTGATTCTGTTTAAAATCATGATACTCCCAGAATTAGTCAGTGAGTTTCAGTCTCAAATGTTGACAAAATATCTACACTTGAAAATTACTTTCAGCAGATGGAAGGACACTAATCTCTTATTCTATCACACTACGCATTTTTGGATTGCATTAAATCAATAGCGTCGTTTATGGCAACCTTTATTAATCCAAATAGAGCTCACAAGTATTTACTAACCTCTTTTGGTTGGTGCAAGCTTGTTAATGCACCTCAGTTTTGGCCTAAGGGCATCTATTTGCTTTGTAGTGAGATCAGATTCATTTTTTATGTCCATGTGTTATGCCCCTATTTTCATCATAACTGAAAATATTCCCTAGTAAGTGGACCTAGACCACCCAAAGTTATTTCATTCAAGAACTGAGCTGTCTTCAAACATCAGCAGCCTCTAAAGAGAAGAGGTCAGTGTGTTAATTCACCACAGCCACCAGATTCCTAATCCTTTCCCTTTGAGAGCTGATAGGCATTTAGAAAAGACCACCTGTGTGTAAAGTTGTTAGCATTTATTTTTGTCCAGAAAGGCGTGTTTGGACAGGGTTATCATAGACTCTGGACTTTAGAGATTCAGAACCAGACCCCCAGAGGAGATCTATCTTTATCCTACTCTGCTTGAGTGTCAAGTGTTTTGCTCCTTATCTTGTGCCTGTGACTTTTGCTGTAAACTGCACACTGCATTCAGAAGGAAACGTTATCCACTTGTTGGACATATCCCAACCTGTGGCTGGTAGCTGGGTGACGTATCAGGAGTGCTCTCTACTGTGATTGCTGTGGCACTAGCAACCTCAAAGGTGTCAGGGAGGCCATGGCAAGGGAGTAGGGGTGCAGAGCTGGCTGGCAGTGTAGGGGAGTGCACAGTGCACCCCCTTATGTGTGGATACACTTCCGCTGTGCATCATGGAGACCTGGGAGGGATTGTGCTTCCTCACTCTCCCCGTGCAGCTCTGTACTTCAAAGGCACAAGTTGGCTTTGTGTATAGACTATACACATGCTGTGCAGATGCATCAGTTGTATGAGACAGCTATAAAGGGCTCAGTTGTGCCTGAGAAGCACAGCCTTGAGTGAGGGGCCATTGCAGAGATCCACCACCCAAGGCTCCCTGGCACACAAGTGGCGTGTTCCTGCTGCTCCAACCTTTCAAAGGCTCCACCGGCGCACCTGACAGTCTCTGCTGACCAGTACATAGGAGTGGTGGGGTTGCAGCTACCTAGGGTGACCAGATAGCAAGTGTGAAAAACTGGGACACTTTTTTTTCCCGGGGGGACAGATATAGTTGTCTATATAAGACAAAGCCCCTAATATCGGGATGTCTGGTCACCCTACAGCTGACCTCCATTTCACTCCTCCCCACCTTCCTTGGATACCCACAGGGGCACCAGGAGAGAACAGTGTCATTACTTGCTAGGTCACTGCAAGAACACAGTGGGGAAGACTCCTTACATTAACCCCCCCTTTGTGCACCATGCAGTAGCCAGACTAAAATGAAATCCTTTAAAATATTGAGCTGATTCATCATAAAAAAATATATCACAGTGATAATAGTGATTAATGATTGTTCAGGGGAAAACGGCAAATGTTCAAAAGTGGCATCTAATACTGCATCCACAATTTTGTGTGAGCAAGTTTCTATGCAGGCACTTTTATATTCCCAGCCTTCCACACATGCAAAAGCTTGGAATTATCTGTACAGATTATATTTGCATATGCAGATTTAGTATTGAGAAGTCCAATTACCTGATTTGCATGCAGAAGTACAATTTACACATGCAAATCTGTGTTTGGCTCATGCTGAAACTTTGATGCAAAATAAGTGTATCTCAGAAATTGGGCACATAGCAAATTTTGAACACAATGGTATAGGCTAGGCTTATGAAAATGAGCCCTCAAAATATAGTGTAAACTATATTTCATGTACATAATGACTGTTTTAGAGATAAATATACATTACATCATTGCAAGAAATAAATATTCCTTTGTTTAAATAAAATATAATTTTATATACCAACGTAAAACATACACAGTTGACTATCATACATTTCTAAGCTGGTCCTTGACAGATATATAAGTTCCTTTCCTTTTGCAAAACTCTTGGAGTGCCACAGTGTAAAATCTTAAATTAATATTTCCTTTGTCATACACCTGCTTTTTTTTATTCTACTTCCTTCTTTTTGGGGTTTCTCTTCTATCGACCTCTGATATACAATAGACTTCCATGGGATAAGAAATCTTGCGGAAGTCAAATGCATGCTTCAGGTTCACAAGAAATATGCTCTTTAATACCGTCCTCTGAGTATGGTGAATTCTTCTTTTATAGGGTCTATGCAGTTTTGGACATGGATTTTCAGTGCTTTGGTAGTTTAACTGTTTATAGGATTGATTGTTTTCTTTGCAGGAAATGTATGTCAGGAAGTGAATAAAATTACCACATACACAAAAAGAAAAGGAGTACTTGTGGCACCTTAGAGACTAACCAATTTATTTGAGCATAAGCTTTCGTGGCTCACTAAAGCTTATGCTCAAATAAATTGGTTAGTCTCTAAGGTGCCACAAGTACTCCTTTTCTTTTTGCGAATACAGACTAACACAATTGTTACTCTGAAACCTGTCACATACACAAAGATGCAGCAGTTTCCACATACAAATGAACAAAGGCCCATATGACTGAGGACTTCCAATATACAATTTTCAAAGCATTTTATTTGAGCATATTAATTGGATGTGGATCTTGATTATTTTCCCATGAAATAAATTTAAACTTTATTCACACTTGGGAATTGATGCAATCTCAGAGAGGAAAAAAAGTGATTTATGTATAAGTGCTCTTAAAGGGTTTGAAATCTGTAATTTAATCTTGTAATCGGATGAACCAAGACAAATGAGGCAATTGGCAAATAGGTATTTTAATCACAATACTACCAGAAAACCACACAAAATAACAAACACATGCCAGATCTACAAGTCACATTCATTTCAAAGTGCTGCTTTAATAAAAGCTGGCTAGCATGTGTGTGATTGAATTACCTCCATATTTATATGTGCTGCATGCATGTAGTATTTTCAATCTCATATCAAGAACACTGCCTCTAAATATGGCAAAGGCAAATGCCTTTGCAAAGTATTAACAAAAAAGACAGTATCTATTACATGCCTTTGTTATTAACCTAATCATTCTTTCATGACTATAAATTAACCCCTTCAAGGCTTTGCTTTCAGTAGGGGATATGTATTTTCCTCTGATGAGTTTTTTTAAACTTTTCCTGAATTTAACTAATCCCAGAAGCAGTTTCATCTTGTAATAGTTCCAATATCTACTTCCAACTTGTAGTCAACATTTTATGAAACAGTTCCTATTGTTATGAAAATGTTTCTCCAGGCTTTTTGTTATGGGCTTTTTTTTCTAAACCCAGCTGTTGCTGTCTTTGCATTTTACTGTTCAAAGGTCAGGTCAAAGGTACTGAATGGTTGACCATGGCTATGTTGAGTGTAAGTGAACCCAAGAATGGCCTCTCTGATTGATCATCTATTTAAACAGTGAGAGTGTTATGCCTTTGGATTAAAATGTAACCTAGGGCACTGGAAAACTGGAGCCACAAGCTGTTTGTGAAATATGCATAGAAAACTTTCTATTGCTTGCAGTGTTTGATGTAGGTCTGAAATTCAGTGTGAGCCTTTTAGGTCTTCTTCCCATAACCTTTGTGAATATCTTTTTCTTCACTTATGCATTTGCTATACACGTCTCATAATAAGATAATGCCTTTAATACAGTGTAGTGCTGAAGAGCTACTGTATGTGCATAAAGTAAAATGTAGGGCATTCTCTCCAACATGTTACCTTCTAAATTAAGATTTAGAAGAAAAAAAGTTTTCCCATGGTATTTTTCAAATGGAGACTTTACCCGAGAGACGGCGAGATTTCCAAATTTACTTGATTCTCCATAACTGTTTGCTAATATTCATGATCTGAAACCTGTTCTTGTCAAAAAAATACGTCTTTTACATTTTACGCATGTTACGGTAGCTGATCTTAATTTTGGCTCTCAGGTTTTGATGCAGTATATTGCACCAAATGTGAAACAAAGGGAAAATCTAACAGAGATTGAGACCATCAAGCAGAATAAAGATCAGTGTTAATGTTCACTCCCACCTTATGCTGTGTCATTATTTCTGCAGTTAAGTAGTTATAAAATAGATTCAGTGACACTAGCACCTGTGCTTGAGCATCACAATCCCACTTAATGAGACCTTCTTTGATGTAGCAACTGCTGTTTTTAGCAGTTTCTCTTACTCCTGAAGACAGGCTAAAGTCATTCTGAGCAGACAGAGCATCGCTTTCAAATTATTAATTTCAAACACTGAAAATGTCTCAAGCCAATTGAAGCAGCTGGGTTTGGAATCAGCCCGTTAACAAAATATTTCTCATAGATTTTATGTTGCCATTCCGTTATAACAGGCAAAAAGACACTGGTAATACGATGTGCTATTTCTTGAATGTTTAAATAGAACGGGTCTGATCCTGCGACGTGGCCATTTGAAGTCAGGTTAAAAAGAGTATTGGAGTCTTTAGTACTTCATTCCAGAAACTAACACTGATGTTGTTTTCTTGCCCCCTGATTTTATGAACATGGATGTCAAGGGGAGCAGGATTTGACCTTATATAATTTCTGCTGAGAATGCTATAGTAGTTAGTTATGACAGCAATGCTCCCTGTCTTTGAATACTCTTCCTTCCCACTCCGAAAAATTACTATGGACCTGATTCTTCATTGCCCTACTCCATGCATAGTCATTTTCGCCAGTGCAAAGTGAATGCAAAATGCGAACATTCTGATTTGTTAGCATTTTATACCCACATTGCCTGGGTGTAAATGGCTACTCACAATGAGGGCAATGGAGAATAAGACCATATATTTTTATTTTCACTGCTGGCATCACTGAATGTTAACTTGCATTATTTGATTAGAGTGGATTTTGTGACTCGTGCATTATTAAAAGAATCTACGTTTAGCTAACTCTGATATTACATCAAAAAATCTCCTTGCCTTGCAAATGCTTTCCAGATCAAAACCAGGCTTTTGGAGTCTTTATTATTAATTGCAGAAACTGTTTCTGATTTCTGTCTCTTGGTCCTTGATTTTGTCTGTACTGTCCATGATTTCCTGGTACAGAGTTTGGGGCAATGGAAAAATACATGTTGGATCAAAATGTAATAAATGCTGAACAATTAAGAGAGGAAAGACCTTGTTAAAATGTACCTCGAGCTAAATATTTACTTTTTAAGAGCTCTGTGAGTAAAAGCAGAATAGTAAATGAAATGTATTACTTAATACAAGGGTCCATTTTACTATATGACATTCTTTTGAAGAAAATAAAGCATAATCCAAGAATGGCTTAGAGTTAGGTTCTAATTGCTCACACAAGAAGAACACAGCAAAATCTTCCTCCTTTGCATATATGGGGCAGGCTGAATCCTAATGACTCCTGCTGCTAGCACTGGCAGAAGATCTCGGGTGGAAGCATAGCCATATGTACCTTCCCTCTGTATCTGCTAAGAGCTACAAGACTTCACTGGGGCCTTCTCTCCACAAGATGGCCTCTTTCAAGGTTGTAATAGTCACTGCCTCAGAGTATGTTCCCCAGATATGTTTCCCAGGACCACCTTTTGTGGAAAAGTCCTATTGAACCGATCATGTGATTAAGCTCGCAATGGGAATAGTCACAGGACATATGTTAAGCATGAGCATAAGTGTTTTGCTAGATTGGGGCCAGAGCAGGAGCAAGTTTTAAACCAGTAAGACTCACTGTTCATTTGACATGATTTTGTAGCAGTCAATCGGAAGCTGGACACACAACAATCCCCTTACTATAGGTTTCTTTAACTGCCCAACAGAATTCTATAGAAGCAATAGACTTTTCTGCTACCCCATAGAGAATGATCTAAAACCTATATGTTTTTCTGTTCAATTCTTTAGACCTTTCCCTTAAAAACACTCCGCTACCTCCTCACCCTTCATGCAGAATGCTTCCAACAACTGCTTCTCATGCGGTGCATGTTTGTACCCCTGTGTGGCTATGGCTCTCAGAGCCACAACTAGAGCTGGTCAGAGAAACTTCCACAGAATTATATTACACCAGAATATGCAGGTCCATTAAAGTGGCAATGCTTTGTGAAATCAGGTTGATTTCACTAGAATTTAATTTTGGAAGAAAATGGCGGGAGAGAAGGATTCAGAGACTCTAAAAACGTCATACTTTGACATTTTCAGGCCAAAATGTTTCAGGTTTTTTGTTTTTAAATCATAGAATCATAGGACTGGAAGGCCCCGTGAAAGGTCATCTAATCCAGTCCCCTGCACTCATGGCAGGACTAAATATTATCTAGAATCTGACCATTCCTGACAGGTATTTGCCTAACCTGCTCTTAAAAATCTCCAATGATGGAGATTCCACAACCTCCCTAGGCAATTTATTCCAGTGCTTAACTACCTTGACAGTTAGGAAGTTTTTCCTAATGTCCAACCTAAACCAGCCTTGCTGCAATTTAAACCCTGTTGCTTCTTGTCCTATACTCAGAGGTTAAGAAGAACAATTTTTCTCTCTCCTCCTTGTAACAACCTTTTATGTATTTGAAAACTATCATATCCCCTCTTAGCCTTCTCTTCTCCAGACTAAACAAACCCAGTTTTTTCAATCTTCCCTCATAGGTCATGTTTTTTAGACCTTTAATAACTTTTGTTGCTCTTCTCTGGACTTTCTCCAGTTTGTCCACATCTTTCTTGAAATGTGATGCCCAGAACTGGGCACAATACTCCAGTTTAGGGCTAATAAGTGCAGAGTAGAGTGGAAGAATTGCTTTTTGTGTCTTGCTTACAACACTCCTGCTAATACATCGCAGAATGATGTTTGGTTTTTTTTTGCAATGGCGTTACACTGTTTACTCATATTTAGCTTGTGGTCCACTATGACCCCCAGGTCCCTTTCCGCAGTACTCCTTCCTAGGCAGTCATTTCCCATTTCGTATGTGTGCAACTGATTGTTCCTTCCTAAATGTAGTTCTTTGCATTTGTCTTTATTGATTTTCATCCTATTTACTTCAGACCATTTCTCCAGTTTGTCCAGATCATTTTGAATTTTAATCCTATCCTCCAAAGCCCTTGCAACCCATCCCAGCTTGATATCATCCACAAACTCTATAAGTGTATAATTAATATTTGTTTATAATTTTTTAGATTTTGTATAATATTATATATTATAAAATGTGACAATTTGCGATATCTGTACAACTTATGAATTCTGGTTGATACTGTGAAATTGTTCTTACAAAAATTGCTATATCATGGAATGCCTCTATGTTTGTGTGTATCCACTATAGCTGAAAAGCCTGTAAGCACACCTTTCCCAGACTAGATACAAGGGAGGGTAGTTAACCTTAATGACTATACTCTGGCCAGTCAATAGGTATTCTAAGGAGGTTGGCTAGAGCTGGGAGAAGTCACTTCCTCCAGCTTGTCTATATATGTTGGGGTTTGGAGAATGAAAAATTACCAGCAGCAGGGCCAAGGATGCAGTTGTTAGTGGTGGGTGATGAGACATATAAACTTGAGGAACTTATAGACCCACATAGGAAGCTTTTGGGCAGGAGCAAAGGAGAAGAGTTGGTCATATTTTTGTATCAGTAGGGGGAGTAGTTTTGTTGTGGGTCCAACTGAGGTCAGTGAAAGCAAGCTGACCTGGACAGAGAAGTTCAAAAGTCAAGCCATGAGCTGCAGCAGAAGGGTCCTTGATACCCCCAGAGAACCTCAGCCCAGAGAAAGTTCCAGAGTGGCGAGGAAACTGAGGGAGGAAAATGTATGTAGATTTTATCATTATTGTATACACATCTGTATTTCTTGTGCTATTAAGAAAGAGAAGATGGTGTTTTAGAATCCTGTGTAAAGTTTGTCTGTATGTCATGTCTGACACCTATCATGGGCACTTGAAGAGTTAATCTGTGGGCCCAGAACACCCACGCAGCTGGAGTGATGAAAGTGGGTATGTTTAAGCTATGGGGAAGTCTGAGGGGTCAGCACTTGTAACAGGGGTCACAGCTCTCAGACTGTGCCTAGGGACACCTGAACTCAGTTCAGACTCCAGAGGCTTAACACACACAAGATCCTGTGAAATGGGTCCTCTCACAGCAGTCTGGTGAGTGACCAAGAGTGTGTGCTCAAGTGGATTTGGGACATAATATAATACAAACCTTTTTTTAAAAGTCAA